>NC_140586.1:676237191-676837191 GCF_964204655.1 Triturus cristatus | reverse complement strand
TTGCTGGAGTGTAGGCAGTCAACCAGGTTACACATGGTGCTGGTCTGAAAAAGCAGTTTGGACATGTGCTTTTTTAAGAATCTGAAAAGTGGATTCATAATGTGTCAGTCTGTAAAAGTGTTCACTTGCCAAAAAAAAGAGTAGTAAGTGTGCTTTCAAATTGGCAAAGAAATTTCGTTTTGTGACTAATGTGAAAACATGACTCTGTGTGCATATAGGAATTACAGGCAGAGATTTATTGCGTATTGCTCTGGTGATTTCACAGTTGCATTAGATGGAAAGGGGGAGCCATTTTTTGGTGCAGAAGCAGACTCTTAGCACACACCCAGCTGCTTACCCTGTGGAATCATGCACAGTATTCACAAGCGAGTGGGGTTTGAGGTTTCAGTCAGTAATGCAAAAACATTCAGCATCACTAAGGCTGGTTGCCCTTGCTGGAGTGTAGGCAGTCAACCAGGTTACACATGGTGCTGGTCTGAAAAAGCAGTTTGGACATGTGCTTTTTTAAGAATCTGAAAAGTGGATTCATAATGTGTCAGTCTGTAAAAGTGTTTATCACTTGCCAAAAAAAAGAGTAGTAAGTGTGCTTTCAAATTGGCAAAGAAATTTCGTTTTGTGACTAATGTGAAAACATGACTCTGTGTGCATATAGGAATTACAGGCAGAGATTTATTGCGTATTGCTCTGGTGATTTCACAGTTGCATTAGATGGAAAGGGGGAGCCATTTTTTGGTGCAGAAGCAGACTCTTAGCACACACCCAGCTGCTTACCCTGTGGAATCATGCACAGTATTCACAAGCGAGTGGGGTTTGAGGTTTCAGTCAGTAATCCAAATACATTCAGCATCACTAAGGCTGGTTGCCCTTGCTGGAGTGTAGGCAGTCAACCAGGTTACACATGGTGCTGGTCTGAAAAAGCAGTTTTCTGCCTAATTTCAAAGCATGACTTTGTGTGCACACAGGAATTATTTTTAGAAATTTAATTTGTGAAGGTGTTAATGTGATTTTCATTTATAGGAAAGGGGTTTATAGTATTTTAAGATTTCTAAAGAACATAAAAAATGTAGTAATATATTTAATTAAAATAAAGGAATTTTTTTTTAGTTTTTTTCAGGTATTGCTGAAGAGCAGTGAACAAAATTTAAGATGCCTACAAAATCCAGAGTAAAGAAAGACCACAAAAAAAACCTATATTTGAAGACAACTGGAGGACCTAAGTTAGTTGGAGATGCTCATGTTGGGAAAAAGAAAAAATCTTCTGGTAAGCAAACAAAAGATTTTTTAAAGAACATATTCAAAAAAAGGAAAAATGTACAAAATGTCTGTACTGGAAAAAATGTTTTCAATAGAAAAGGAGAGGAAAAAATTGAGCATTTAGTTAATGCAAATATACCTTCTGCAACTAAAAAGATAAACTTAAACAGAAAAACAGCATTTAAAGAGATACGTAGAAAAATGTTTCAGAGAAGAGTTATGTCCAATTTGATAAAGGATGTGAAGAAATATAAGCAAAAGGCTAAGTTTTATAAGAGAAAAAAAGAAATTGAAGCCATTGCAGCAAAGGCATTAGAATTAAAAAGGAAACTATTCATTTTAATTTTGATTAGGATGCGTACATTAGATAAAATGGTTAATGTACTGAAATCACAAAGCAAAAGGAAAAGAGTAGTGAACAGAACAAACTTTTGTAAAGTGTTTTTAGGAAAATGGATGCATAGTTCAAGTAGTGAACCTTTTTTTAATGAAGAGAGCTATTTTCAAAGTAATAGTTTGCTGCATGCAGTTGACACCAGAGGTCGTGCTTACGAAGTGAAAAATGGTTGCATAATGGAGAAGGAGATAATGGTTCCAAGAGATGAGGTACAAGTGATGGCGGATGAGGCTATGGGGAGACGTCCTAAAGCCCCAGTGTACACTTGGAATTGTAGTAGTATTTGCACTGTGCGTCAGGAATCTATTGATAAATTTCGTGAGTTTCTAAGAGAATATAGTAAAAAAAGTGTAAAACAGAAGATTAAGGTGCTTCAAAGTCTGGATCCATGCAGAGTGAGAGAGAATGCTGGTTTGCAGGGTCATTCTCTGGCTTGTCTATCTAGAAAAGTGTGTAATAGTGTTTTCCATCATTTTAGGATGCTGGCTGTTCATCATACTGAAATGAGAAAGTTTGTGAGACGGTTGTATTTTGCTAAAAGTCCAGCAATAAAGTTAGATGAATTGAATAGGGCTCTGTTCCGTGGATCGGTATCAGATGTAGAGAAGGTTGTTGATGAAATTCAGTTTTGTTACTTTGGTCCTGAACAAAACAGTGCAGAAAAGGACACAGTAAATGAGGAAGAAGTGGAAGAGAATGTAGAACCCTCTGTAAGTAAGACATTTAATGATCACATAACAAAATTTGCAATAATCTCTAATGAAAGACCAAATATTACTTGTATTTGTTGCCGCAGAACTCATTATAGAAAACAAACCAGGTATGTTGATCTCTATAGAAAAAGTGAAAATGAAGATAATTATAAGTGGAAGGATTTTGCCACATATATATTTCTTGAAAATTGTTTTGAATTGGGTGAAGTTCAGCATATTTGTAAATACTGTTATAATAAGTTAGAAGAAAATAGAATGCCGACCAGAGCTGTACATAATAATTTAGAATTGGATGCAATTCCTGCTGAACTTTCTGAATTAAATACATATGAGTCTATACTCATTCAATGTGTTCATCCGTTCCAGACCATAGTACGTATGGAGCCCAAAACTGGTAAATTACCTCCTTCAGATTTACTGAGAGGTTTAAAAGGTAGAGAGGTGTATTTGCCCTTGGATTTGAAAAAAAATATGGAAACTATTGATGCGGATACTTTGGAAACTGAACCATTAATTATTCTGGTTAATGGTGTTCCTACAAAGAATAAGAAGATTTGGCAGGAGCTGGTAGATGTACGGAAAGTACAAAGAGCAAATTTGTATTTGAAAAGGAATAACAAATGGTATGAATCAATTTATATAGAAGAAGAAGAAGATTTACAAGAAGACACAGAAACACCAACTGGACAAATTGAAAAAGTGGACAAGTCAAAGGAAGAAGAAATTTATGAACATTTTAGCATACATCCTCTTCATTCAAAAGAAGTTATGGGAGACAATATTGATCTGTTTCAGATGAAGAAAGCAAAAGGAACTCCCGTGAGTGTATGGGAGGAGAGCTTGGAAGCTCGATGTTTTCCCCAGCTGTTTCCTACAGGAAAAGGAGGACGATACGATGAACGTCCGGAACAGATTCCAGCTTCTGAGTATCGGACTACAAGACTATATGCCGAAGATCCCAGATTTCGACAAAGTATTCCTTATTTGTTCCATCTTTTATTTGAAAGCGACTTGTCTGCACTGTCTTATGCAGTAAATCACATTTTAAAAAGTGGAGTACATTTACAAAATGTGTCTGCTAAGGATTTTATGGAGAAAGTGCAGCACCGAGATGATCATTTGGAAACACAACTGATCAATCTGATGGCTTGTCAGCGTGGGACAAATGAATATTGGTACCGACGTCATGGTGAATTAAAATGCATGTTACGGAATTTAGGAACACCAACATGGTTCGTTACTCTAAGCTGTGCTGAGTACGCTTGGGATGATTTACTGGATTTTCTACGAGAGGCAAATTCAAACATTAAAAACATCGAATACAAGACAGCAGGAGAACTTTGCTCATTGGATCCGGTTAATGTTTGCAGATATTTCAATCATAGATTTGAGGCTATGATGTCGTTCATCTGCAATAAAAAAAATCCACCTCTAGGAGAAGTAGTGGATTTCCTTTGGAGAAAAGAGTACCAGGCAAGAGGTGCTCCTCATATTCATATGCTGTTGTGGATCAAGGATGCCCCAAAGTTTGGAACAGATGCTGATGAAGCAGTGTTATCTTACATTGAAGAATATGCAACATGTGCTATACCAAAAAGCACAGAAGATAAAAAGTTAAAGGAGCAAGTTTTACGTTTCCAAAGTCATCGGTGTGGAAAATACTGTCGACGGAAATACAAGAGCAAAGATAAATACTACACTAAATGTCGATTTGGATTTCAAATGGAAGAGTAAACAGTTTTATGTCATCTGTGAGACATACTATCAAAAGAAAATCACCTAAGAATACCTACAACCTTAAAAGAAAAGAAGAATCAAAAAATATAAATGACTACAACCCAGTCATTTTATCCATGTGGAATGCTAACATGGATATACAGTATGTAGCTGACAATTCCATTGCTGTTGCTCGATATGTAACGTCTTACATTACGAAATCAGAAAAAACAGAATTGAAGGAAATGTGGGAAGAGATTTCTCACGAGAAGACTGTCAGTAAGAAGCTGTACAGTTTCAGTTTGAAGATGTTATCGCATCGAGAAATTGGATCCTACGAATGTTCAGATAGGTTATCTTCTGCAAGTCTCTACTCGAAATCAAGAAGAATAATTTGGGCAAGTTTAGGCCTTGCAGCAATGAGAAATGGGGTACTGAAATCTGTTGGAGAAATTGAATATTTGGCCGAGAATGACCCAGAAAGTACAGATATTTTGAAATCAAACATGTTGGACACATATTACCCAAAGAGAAGTCATCATCTGGAGAACATGTGTCTGTATGAAGTGCTGCAGAACTACATTTATTCACGGAAAGCCGCAGAAGACATCAACAATGGAAAATATAAAGTCATTGGTGAGGAAGGATGTTTGGTGAAGCAAACAAAAGGAAGTTTGATAAATCACAGGAAGCTGAGTTGCGACACTACTGACAAAAAGGAATTTTACTACTTGGCTCTTTTACAGCTGTTTAAACCATGGCGTACAGAGGATGAACTACTGGGAGAATTTCAAAGCTATGAAGATTCTTTTAATGCTTGCAAAGACAGCATACAATGCAGTACATTCTCAACTTATCTGCAAATGTTAAATGAAGAAATTGAACAGGAAACTACAATTGCAGCAGAAGTAGCTAGAGACAGTTCTCAGGACAGCCAAAGTTCAGGAACACTCAGTCAAGATCCCCTAGGACAACCAATCGTTGAAAATGAAGCATCAATAGCCATGAATGAAGTGGAAACAGCTATGAATCAAGCTCAAGAAGAATTTATAGACTTACAAAATTTGGAAAGACAACTGAACGAAGAGCAGCAACAAATTTATGAAGAGATCAGAAACAAAATTGATCACGGATTTCTACATAAAAAAAAGAGTGCTCATGCACATCATTTCATCCAATCAGGATGTATGTAAGCGGACAAGCTGGAACTGGAAAAAGTTTCCTTATAAAAGTCATCAGAAGCTACCTACAGCAAAAAACGGATTCTACTTTGTCTTGTGTGGTTACTGCTCCAACTGGGTTAGCAGCATATAACATAAAAGGAATCACTTTACATCGTTTGCTAATGTTACCAGTGGAGCATGAGAACAAAATACAATACAACAAGCTAACTGGAGAAGCATGCTTGGAAGTTTCAAGAGTATTGAAGAAGATGCAAGTTCTCATTATTGATGAGGTGAGCATGGTATCAAACTTAATGCTTGCCTTTGTGCATTTAAGAATGCAGCAAATTCTGAAGACAGACTATGACGTGTTATTTGGAGGAAAACACGTCATAATTTTTGGAGATCTTTTGCAACTTACTCCAGTTAAAGGACAACCAGTGTTTAATACTGTGACACATGAAGACACAAAGAAGTCATTGGGAAGCATCGGTAATGCAAATATTTGGTCCTTCTTTGAGTACAAGGAACTAACTACTAATATGAGGCAAGCAAACGATGAAGAATATGGAAGTATTCTGAAAGATATCAGAATTGGACTACTCACTGAAGCTGGCAAAAAAGCATTACAGAGTCGGCTGCTACATAATTTATTTCCAAAGGAAGAAATAGTTGCAGAGAAGATATACAAGAACATTGCAGAAAAGAAAAGTGTCATCTGCTTAATGCCAACTCTACGTGAATGCTCAATATTCAATGAGGAGCTTTTGAAATTGGAAAAGGAAGATATCAGGAAATTGGAAGCAGTGGACAAAATTGAGGATGGAAGAATTACTGTCACATTAACAGGCACACTGAAAAATAAATTGGATTCACTAGAGAAGAACATTTCCAAAACAGCTGGATTAGAAAAAAATCTATATGTTTGCATGAACTGTAGAGTATTTTTAAGGAGAAATTTGGATGTTGAAAAAGGTTTAGTTAATGGAGCTATGGGAAGAGTTGTGGGTTTTATTAATTATCAGAAAAAAGATGGAATTGAATGTTTAAAAATAAAATTTGATCAGATAGAAGAAGTTAAAGACATTTGTCGTTGTTCAGTTCGTTTCATGCTTGTGAAAGATTTATATGTACGTAGGAAGCAGTTTCCGTTTTCTCTAGCATATGCTGTAACTATTCACAAGTCTCAAGGATTGACTGTAGATTGTGCATTTGTGAACATTGGTTCAACTGTGTTCAAAGAAGGTATGGCATATGTTGCTTTGTCACGAGTGAAAACATTATCAGGTTTATTCATGATAGACTTTGATGACTCAAAAGTTAGTGCTGATGCAAATTGTGTAAAGGAGTATAATAGATTAAGAAGAAGCTACGCTCCTCATTTAGGTCAGTATCCTGTGTTGGAGAAACGTGTTGTTTCTCGTAAAAGGAGAAATGAGAATATCTGTAATGAAGATGTAGAGAGGAGGAAAAAAAAGAGGAGTGATGTAATTGCAAGCAAAAAGAAAAAGGAAAATGAAGAACAGGTTGTAGGATGTCATTTTGAAAATAGCTCTGGTGTCAACTGCTACGCTAATGTAGTGCTGAATGTTGCATTTTATCTGGAAAGTGTGCAAGAGCAGATAATAGTAAATCAGGGAAAAAGATTCTGTTCTGAGTTGAGTCTCCTTTTTCAAAAGCTGAGTAATGATAAAACTCAAATAGAAAGTGCCACTGAAATTAGAAAACTTTTAGATGTATGTTCAGGACGAACACAGTTTTCTCAAAATGTACAGCAAGACGCACAGGAATTCTTGATGTTTTTTCTTCAGGTACTGGAAGAAGAAGGGGTTCCCATTAAAAATTTATTTGGTCTCTCTTATAAATGGGAACATAGTTGTGAAAACTGTTATAATATATGTGGCTCTAATGTTGATTCTGAAAGGTTTATTTATTTAACATTGCCAGAAAGTAAAACAGTCACTTTTGCTAAATTAGTTAAAGATGCTAATCATAGCATGGAATGCAGTGAGTGTCAATCTGACATGTTTTCAACGTTAATTTTAAAGGAATACGGACAGTATGTAATTTTAATGATGCAACGCTGTAAAGCTGATGGTTCAAAATTAGATACTTTAATAAAGAAGTTTACAGGACAGCAATTATCAATTTCAGGAAAAACTTTTGTAACAGTTGCAATAATTTTCCATGATGGACCTACTGTAACTTCTGGACATTACACAGTTTATCTTAAATGTGAAAAAGGCTGGACACTGTGTAATGATTCCCAATTGATTTTTAAGCAACGTTTGCCTTTTGATTTAGCAAATTCCTATCTAATCTTCCTGAAACCTAAATTTTAGAGAGATTTGGCAACATCTGGACAAAACAATTTTACAATTTTATTGGATTAACAGTGGAATTTTCAAAAAAATGATTTTACAAATGACCATTTGGCCTAATGGAAAGGTAACCAATTGTAATGTGGACTTTTTAAATTTTTAATGAAACTTTGGAAAAACAAAAATTTAGACAAAATCGGTAACATCTGCACAATTTAAATTTTGGAATGTTATTGGATTGCCATTGGAAATTTATTCAAAAAAGATTTTTAAAATTACTATTTGGCCATGCGGAAAGGTAAACAATTCTATTGTGGACTTATTTAATTATTAATAAATCTTTCGGAAACCAAAATGTTACAGAGAATCGGTGAGATCTGTACAATTTAAACTTTAGTTTTTTATTGGATTAACATTGGAAATGTAATCAAAAAAGAATTTTAAAATTACTATTTGGCCTAAAGGAAATGGAACCAGATGTATTGTGGAGTTATTTGAGATATATTTTTGGGATTATACTTCTGAAACAAAAATATCAGACGGTATTTTAAAGAAATAAGTATTGATATTAGTTGATATTTTTTTAGAATATTATGCATTTCTATAATGTTATGTTTAAGTTAAAAGAGATTCTGGGCTTTTTTTATACAATCTTTGAGATTGTTATTTTTTTTTTGCCCGCTGTTAAATGATGAATGCAATTGCTTTCTCAATTTATAGTGAAATGCAATATATTCTGAAAACAGCAAAACAAAGGCAAAAATTTTTGGGGAAAAATATGTAAATATGTGTACTGTATTATAAAATGTTTTATTAAATATTAATACTTTTTTCTTTTTTTTCAGATTGAGATAGATAATTTTCGAAAACTAGAACCATTTTTAAAGCAATTAAAAAAAATTTAAATGAATAAATATTTTTTTGAGTGGGAATGGTAAGTCAAAAATATCATGGTCCCTTTTTTCCACTTCTCCACAATCACATTTTCAGTTTTTCTTTGTAGTCTCTCAAGGACCTTGTAATGTGATAATTGATTTTTAGTGTTTTTTAAAAAAAATAATAATAATTACGCGTACCGTACGCGTACGGTAAAAAAAAAAAAAAAAAAAAGTTTTAAAAACATATATAAAAAATAGATGAAAGGTAAGGTTGGCTCTTAAAAGAGCCGTTGTGTTCATGCAGGGACAGAGGAAAGAAAGAATGGGAATATTAGACGGTACGACAAGTGTGCTGATCTATTTTATTGTTCACTAGGGAAATACTGGTCTCCCTATAACAAATTAGATCATGACAAGTGGCGCACCGTATTTCAACGCTCAGAAACCGAGGGTTAATTTCCTGAGGAGAAGAAAAAGGAGATGCTCCCCCACAGATGAAGGGCTCACCTGACCTGCAGAAGAAGGACTCGGCACTGCAGATGATGGTCCAGGCTGAGCTGCTGTGGATGTGCTTGGTTGATTTACTGAAGGGTTACCTTCAGTTAGTCGAGCATGTGTCCTTCTGTGTACATCCTTAAGGTGTCTCATCATGGTGTGATTCCCGAAGGAATACTTCCTGTCGGGATTCCCTCTTGAAAGTACACGGCCACACAGCTTACAAGTCACTAAGGGTGCATTTACCTTTTGCTGGCCCTCTGGAAAAGAAAAATACTCCCATATGAAAGAGGTCTTTTGTTTCCTCGCTCTCTGCCTCAAGGTAGTGCTGCTAGCCTCACTCTCAGAAGGGCTCTGCTGTTCTGCCATCGTATCACAAAGACAACCCAGCTCCTTCTCCTAAGGGATCACAAGCAGAAATGAGGGGAATGGGTGTGGTGTAGGAGAGTTCTAGAACTGAAAGTAGTTTCAACCAATCAAAAGTTGTGTTTCATGATCACATGACCAACCGTACGCTAACGGTGCGCTTACGGTGCGCTTACGGCAAAAGTACGCATGCGTGTAAAAAAGACACGCGCTCGCGCGCATGCGCATAACAGTCACTCCCCAACACTTCCGCGTAACGTGCGCGTGTAGCGTACACGCGTACGCGCCCCACGCGCAGTACGCGCGGCTACGCAAATTGCGTAACTATACGCAAACAGCGTAGATAAATTACGGACATTGCGTAAACCGTACGCTTACCGTAAGCTTACCGTACTCGCACTAAAAAAAAAAAAAAAAAAGAAAATATATATTTTCAAAGTTATACTAATATATCTTACCTGTTTGGTAAAAAAAAAAAAAAATCTTGCAATATTGCAGATTTTAAAGAAAAAAGCATAGTGTTTTAAGAGAATAAAAAGTTTTAAAAAAAACTTGTTTTTTTTAAAAAAAAACACATTTAATATAAGAATTTATAAAAAAAAAAAAAAAAAAAGTCTATAAAAAAAAATATGGGAATCACATATGTTATAGCTAAGAATTAGCATTTAAAAAACCATACAAATTCACTGAAAAAACCATAGGTTTCACACACGTTATAGTTAGAAATTAGCATTTAAAAAACCTTGCAAATTCACTGAAAAAACCATAGGTTTCACACATGTTATAGTTAGGAATTAGCATTTAAAAAACCTTGCAAATTCAGTGAAAAAAACCAAAGGTTTCACACATGTTATAGTTAGCTGGACATTTCACTCGTAAAAAACCAATGAAATTCCCCCGTTATAGTTAGTTCAGCTAACTATAACTCGTGCGCCCGCAATGCACTGCTGATGACGTCACATATTACATCACTCATGACATGGTCACTGACATCACTCATGACATCACTGATGACATCTCAAATGACATCACTGATGACATCACTGATGACATCATCCTTGTGATAGAGTGGCAGACCTCCTCTTCCCCTAATATAACCTTTGATACACACATTCAAAAATAGAGACTGAAATTTTCAAAACAATGGACATACCAATACCAGTTACAAGAACCTCTTAAGTAATTCTAAGAACCACATACACATCCACTCATTCACCAACAGTCCTATACAGTCACTCATACATGCACTCACTCATCATATGTACTCATACACCTATACATCCTGTTACACAATGCCACTCATCCATAGAGTTACTCACACATACTCACTCATGCTAATAAAGAAACAAACATACATTTATTAGCTTATACAGTTATACACACACCACCACACTTACTTCTACGGAAACTTACACATACTTAGTCTTATAAACAATCACTTATAGAAACACATACTTATTCATACAGGAACTCTTTCAATCTCTCACTCTCACATATACTCACTTATATACACCAATAGTCACATATACTAGTTTAAAACATATGTAGTTACTCATAAAGACACTATTGAGACAGTCATTCACTCACTAACACAACCATTCACACACTCATCCACCCATACAGTCCTGCACACATGCTGTCTTCAACACATACAAAGAGTGAATCACTCATTCATGCACCTATGCACTACATAATACCCCCCACCGAACCATACAGACACTCAGACTAATACTCAAAAAAACAACTAATAACCTATATAGACACCCATGAAGCTACTCACCAACCCATGCAGCCACTTATACACAAAGTGAGAGACTGATACAGATATTTTCATATTTAAACATTACTCAGTAAGCCATGTATTCACTATGATACACTTAATCAGTCAGTAACACAATCAATTTTTCAAAAACAAAGCATCCATTTAGACACTTATATACCCATTTATTCTTCCATTGACCTTGAGATATACATATATAAAACATATTTAATTTTCAGAAAAACACACATTCACTGGATGATGTCATCAGTGATGTCATCAGTGATGTCATTTGAGATGTCATCAGTGATGTCATGAGTGATGTCAGTGACCATGTCATGAGTGATGTAATATGTGACGTCATCAGCAGTGCATTGCGGGCACGCGAGTTATAGTTAGCTGAACTAACTATAACGGGGGAATTTCATTGGTTTTTTACGAGTGAAATGTCCAGCTAACCATAACATGTGTGAAACCTTTGGTTTTTTCACTGAATTTGCAAGGTTTTTTAAATGCTAATTCCTAACTATAACATGTGTGAAACCTATGGTTTTTTCAGTGAATATATATATATATGTATATATATATATATATATATATTCACTGAAAAAACCATAGGTTTCACACATGTTATCGTTAGCGGAAATTTTACTGATAAAAAACCAATGAAATTCCCCCGTTATAGTTAGTGCAGGCAACTATAACTCACGCGACCGCAATCTTCTGCTGATGACATATGTGTCTTTATGAAAAAAAAATATTTGTAATATATGTATAGCTAAAAATGTATGGAAGAAGACATGGGCAAATAAATGTCTAAATACAGTATTAGCATCAGCAGAAGATTGCGGTCGCGTGAGTTATAGTTGCCTGCACTAACTATAACGGGGGAATTTCATTGGTTTTTTATCAGTAAAATTTCCGCTAACTATAACATGTGTGAAACCTATGGTTTTTTCTGTGAATTTGCAAGGTTTTTTAAATGCTAATTCCTAACTATAACGTGTGTGAAACCTATGGTTTTTTCAGTGAATTTGTACGGTTTTTTAAATGCTAAGTTACTTTACGCCATTCGTGGCGTGCGCGCCCACTCAACGCAGTTCGTTCCGTGCGCGCACGGTGCACTTCGCGCACCGCGCGCCCACTTTACGCAGTTAGTGCCGTGCACGCACGGTGGGCACGCAGTGCGCTACGTGCACCGCGTGCCCACGTTACGCTAGATGGGCCATGTACGCACGATGCGCTTCGCGCACCGTGCGCACATGGAGGACATATGATGCACTTCGTTTTGAAAGGTAATATTTTAATTTTTCGTATATGTTATAAGCCATGCACAAATGGTGCCCTTCGGGAACCATTTGCACACGGGGTGGAGAGAGTGTGGATAATTTTTTTTTAATTATTTTTTTAAAATTTTTTTTAGTTTATCTCATCTCTAATAAGCCATGCACAATTGGTGCCCTTCGGGCACCAATTGCATACGGGGTGGGGAGAGTGTGGATAATTTTTTTTTTTTTATAATTTTTTACCGTACGCGTACGGTAAACGTAATCGGCGAAATTACCGAAAAAATAAAAATTACGTTTTTGGCCTTGGGGGATCTTTGGGGACTCCCTCAACATGGCTATGTGTGTTGGAGCTGTCTAAACAGCCCCTTTACATGTTTTTGTGCTTTATATTTTAAACATCACTCTCAGTGCGAGAGAGAAAATGGCGGCCGCCGCTTCCTGGTTTCGGCCGATTCGAATGTTTACTAAGATCTAAGAGCCAATCAGAATCGCGCTCGCGCACGCCACCGTACGCGTACGGTAAGCGTACCGTAAACGCACCGTAAGCTTACTCAGATATATATATTGATTTAAGGGCTATTTTCTCAGAATCTACTGAACAGATTTACACCAAACCTACAAAAGGCACTTCCTTGACCTGAGGACTACCTCTCTGCCAAATTTCTAGTAATTCTGTTCAGCCGTTCGGGCTGTAGCCCTGTCTAAAGGTCCTATGGAAAAATGCATGGGAAAAACGCGTTTTGGGACCCCCCTTTTATCTCAGCCCCCGCATGACGAATCCCCCCGAGACTTTAAAAAAAATCACGGAGTGCGCGTACGGTAAAAAAAAAAAAAAAAAAAAAGAATTAACAATCACATTTAATATAGAAATCTAAGGACCCCCAAGGGAGAAAAAAACAATTGATATTTTGTACAAAATGGCGAGGCGTGCACGGTACGAAATGCGCAAAAATTAAAAATAAATACATAACTTAGCATTTAAAAAACCGTACAAATTCACTGAAAAAACCATAGGTTTCACACACGTTATAGTTAGGAATTAGCATTTAAAAAACCTTGCAAATTCACTTAAAAAACCATAGGTTTCACACAAGTTATAGTTAGCTATTCATTTCACTCGTAAAAAACCAATGAAATTCCACGTTATAGTTAGATCAGGTAACTATAACTTGCGCGACCGCAATGCACAATGTGTCATTTCAGATGTCATCATTGATGTCATGAGTGATGTCACTGACCATGTCATAAGTGATGTAATATGTGACGTCATCAGCAGTGCATTGCGGGGGCGCGAGTTATAGTTACCTGATCTAACTATAACGTGGAATTTCATTGGTTTTTTACGAGTGAAATGTACAGCTAACTATAACTGGTGTGAAACCTATGGTTTTTTAAGTGAATATATATATATATATATATATATATATATATATATATATATATATTTCAGCTCCACAAGACCAGCCAGTTGCACTCTCGAACGGGTGCGCGCCAAGCGGGGGTGTTCCCGCTTCAATATTAAGCTCACAGCTCCATCGGGTAATCGTGCCCGTAACAGAAGACAGCACTCACGGGGGAAGAGTTCAGAGAGCTTTATTTCATGAACTCCGGGCAAGCAAGACGCGTTTCGGCACTTAGCCTTTGTCAATTTCTGCACGAAAACGCAGCGGCCATATTTTATTTATATATACACATTCATTAGTGGTATCCGGTATTGCAACAGAAAAAGGACCATTCATAAAGCGGCAACAGTTCTTATCGTTCCGCCATCTTTAAATGGCTAAAAGCTTAACTTGAATGCAATAAATATAGCATTTCTTCAACATTGCAACATAAATTAATCGTTAATGGCAACTCATACAAGCCCTGGATGGGCAAAACCAATTACTCATGATAAATTCATTACTACAGTTGTCATTCTAAGAACAAAAATCACGCCCACAGATGGGCCTATGATTCTGCATTCTACCAGAAATACCATGACACAACATCTTAATATAATATGAGCAATCAACAAAAGCTAAACATTTCTCATATATTTCAAAATGTTCTTAAATCAAGCCATAAAAGAATTAGAAAGAGATTCAGAGATTTAGAATTGTAACATCTTCTGTTTGCATATTCAATGTTATAACATATTTATCCTAAATGTACAGCGAGCTCCTCACTGCTATTCAATCCCAGTGGACTCTTACATTGCAGATCTAAAATATAGCGTGATTCTAAACGCCTTAATTTCTGTATCCTGTCTCCACCCCTAGGGTTGGACGGTACATGATCTAGACAGAAATACGTCAAAAGATCCCTATTCCGGCAATGTGTCTTATTGTAATGCCTCGCCACCGGGTATGATTCGTCAACATTGTTAATTGCCCTCATGTGTTCTAAAATCCGTATCTTTACCGGATGAATTGTGCTTCCAATGTAACGAAGCCCACATGGACAAACCAAACAATAAATAGCATAATGAGTGGTGCACATGAGAAACTTAGTAATCTTTCTTGGTGTACTGAGACCAGGGACGTCATACGACAAAGTGCGTTTACTTTTTTTGCAGGCTTTGCACTTCCCACATGGATAAAATCCATTCCGTGCTTTAAAAGATGTCCTACCAGGCTCTACATTGTGTTAACTATGGACCAGATGATCTCTCAATGACCTTGCTTTCCTGAAAGTGACTAAAAGATTCGATGGTAAATCCTCTCTTATAGTATGGTCAGTAAGAAGAATATGCCAATTTTTTGCAATATTCTCTTGAGTTGATTGGCATTTTCAGAAAAGGTAGTGATCATACGAAAAGTCCCATTAGCAGACTTTTTTTTATCTTTCTCCATCAGTAAATCTCCTCTACAGATATTATTAACTCTGACTAAGGCACGTGACAAGACAGTTTCGCTATAGCCTCTCACTCTAAAGCGTTGCATGCTCATTTCTGCTGAATTCTGAAATTCCACGTCACTGGTGTTATTCCTTTTAAGTCTCAGTAACTCCCCATATGGGATACTGTCAATGAGTTTCTTTGGATGACTACTGGTTGCAAAGAGAGTGATGTCATTTGAGATGTCATCAGTGATGTCATGAGTGATGTCACTGACCATGTCATGAGTGATGTAATATGTGACGTCATCAGCAGTGGATTGCGGGTGCGCGAGTTATAGTTAGCTGAACTAACTATAACGGGGGAATTTCAATGGTTTTTTACGAGAGAAATGTCCAGCTAACTATAACGTGTGTGAAACCTATGGTTTTTTCAGTGAATTTGCAAGGTTTTTTAAAAGCTAATTCCTAAATATAACGTGTGTGAAACCTATGGTTTTTTCTGTGTTTTTGCATGGATTTTTGAATTCTAATTCCTAACTATAATGTGTGTGAAACCTATGGTTTTTTCATTGAATTTGCTTGGTTTTTTACATCATTTTTTTTCTTTTTCTTTTTTCCTTTAAACACTATGCTACCTATGTATATATTCATGGTTTTAATGCATTCTTCAATATAGAAAGATTCACCTTTTTTAAATAAATGGTTAGATATAGT
The DNA here is from genome assembly GCF_964204655.1 of Triturus cristatus. NCBI lineage: Eukaryota > Metazoa > Chordata > Amphibia > Caudata > Salamandridae > Triturus > Triturus cristatus. Next base: position 676,821,306 of record NC_140586.1, on the reverse strand, counting down.
TGTATAACATAGTTAATATCTTCAACAAGCCTTTATCTCTTTTTAAATTTTTTTTTTTTATTTTTTCACCGTGCGCGTACGGTAAGTTTACCGTAAGCGCACGCTTCGCTTTATGTACGGTGAGCGTACGTAATATTTATACTCCGTGTGCGCATGCTTACGCAATTTGCGGACGCGTCCCAAGCGTGCCTGTAATGCGCGTGCGCGTGTCTTTCGTACGCGCATGCGTACTTTTATCGTACGCGCTCGGTAAGCTTAACGTGCGCGTACGGTTGGTCATGTGATCAAGAAACAACACTTTTGATTGGTTTAAACTACTTTCAGTTCCAGAATCTTCCTACACCACACCCATTCCCCTCATTACTGCTTGTGATTCCCTAGGAGAAGGAGCTGAATTGTCTTTGGGATACAATGGCAGAGCAGCAGTCCTCTTCTGAGAGTGAGCAGGGCAGCAGCATCATCAGACAGAGAAGGAGGAAACAAAAGAATTCTTTTGTTTGGGAGTATTTCACTTTTCCAGAGGGGCAGAAAAAGGTAAATGCTCCATTAGTCACCTGCTCACTTTGTGAGCGTGTCTTATCTAGAGGTAATCCAAGGAAGAAGTATTCCTTTGGTAATCACACTATGGTGAGACACATTAGGGATGTACATCCCAGGACTTTTGCTCGACATACTGAAGCAAACCCTTCAGTAAGACACCCGAGCACACCCGCAGAAGCTCAGCCGAGTACATCTTCGGCAGCTCAGCCGAGCACTTCCTCTGCGGTAGGAGCATCACCCTCTTCTGCTCCTCTGGAAACGAACCCTCGATTTCAGAGGGTACAAATGAGGTGCACCAGATGTTATGGTCTAATTGTTCATGGGGGGACCAGTATTTCCCTAATAAACAATAAGATAGACCAGCACATCTGTGGTCCTTGTTAATATTCCCATTCTTTCTTTCCTCTGTCCCTGTATTAACACAACGGCTCTTTTAAGAGCCAACCTTACCTCACAACTTTTTAAAAAAAATTTTAATGAATTTTTAACATTTTTTTTTTACCGTGTGCACATTTTTTTTTATGAAAAAAAAAAAATCACCCTACAAGGTCCTTGAGGGAGTACAACGGAAATGAGAAAAGCAGAGAGAGGAGAAGTGAAAAAAAGGGAGCATGAAACTAAATGTGTGATAAATACAGAAATTTCACACTTACCTGACCAACAAAATAACTTATTTATTAATAAATGGTTTATTTAAATTGCTAGAAAAAAGGTTTATTTTTTCCTAAATTTTCGTTCTCAATCTGAAAAAAAAGAAAAAAGTATTAATATTTAATTATACATTTTAGAATACAGTACACATATTTTCATATTTAAAAAACAATTTTTTGCCCTTTTTATGCTGTTTTCAGAATATATTGCATTTCACTGTAAATCGTGAAAGCAATTGCATTCATCACTTAACAGCGGGCAAAGAGCTGTACACCTCTCTCCTCTCACCAGAACCAGTAAATGGCAATGTTTCCCTCTCTTTTTTCACACATATACATGTTAATTACAAATCTCAGTGCTTCCCACATTTTTTCAAATGAAATCACACATTTCTATTGGTTGAAAACTTCAACCCTTTTCCAAATGAACCCTTCCCCCAACTTGACTTCTGCCTGCTACCATAGCAACAGCTCATGGAACACTGGTGTGAGCAGAGAGGTCAGAAGTTCAGCACACAATGTTTCTATTCCAAAGAGCAAGAGTGCTTCACCTGTCAAACCTAACAGCAAATCCAAATTAATCTTCTGTGGGAACACAATTGTCTGAACCAATACAAAACATGCTTCTAAAAATGTACACATACAGCCTAGTTTTAACTGTAAAATGGTTTGAATCAGCCAATGAGTTCTTTTTATTAAAAAAAAATATGTATGCCTCCATTTTACAACTGTCTTTCATTTCATATTGCCATTCTACTGAAAGACACCTCCTGAGTGCATCCAGATCTCCTTGAAATATGTTCACAGTGTGGATTGTAGGTCACAGCTATGTCTTCTGGAGTGAAAAGTATGCAGAAAAAAGAGGTATGGTGAGAGACCTTGCTTTGCCAAATGTAGACATTAAATGGATTGGTCAGAGAGGGTTAAAGTGGCACCAATTAATGCCTTTGGTGAAATCTTTTCTACTCCTCCAACAGCCTAACCTTATTATTGTGCACTGTGATGGAAATGACATAGGCACTTTAACTGGGGTAGGTCTGGAAATGCTTGTTAAGGACACCTTTGTGCAATTAATGTCCCTTTTTCCTCAATCTGCCTTTGTATATTCTAATATATGCCAAAGGCAAAAGTGGAACTGGTCCAACCAATTTTGTCCACAGATTGACAAAGCAAGAAAGCACATCAACAAATCTATTTCTGCTTTCCTCAGAGACTATGGTATGGGTTCTATATACCACAACAACTTGCGTTACAACATGCAAGGCATTTATAGAGGAGACGGTGTACATTTCACTGATGAAGGCAACAGAGTCTTCCTCTTGAACTTTAGACTCTGCATCGGTACTTACTTGTAGGTACCACAAAAAAAACACTTCATAAACACAACGGCTCTTTTTAGAGCCCCCTAATATCTAAACACTTAAATTTGATTTTTACTTCTATTTTTTTTATTGTTTTTTTTCTGCCGTGCGCGTACGGTAAGCTTACCGTACGCGCACACCGCAATTTTTAAAAAAAAAATTAAAATGTATATTTCATACTTTTGGGACCTTCTTGGACCGCCTGACAAACGCAAGGGGGTCTGCAACTCTCTTCGTTGCCCCCTTTTCACGTTCTCCACCTTTATTTATCAGTGTGAGACACACAAAATGGCGGCCGACACTTCCTGATTTCGACCGATTCGAATGTTTGCAGTCACGTAACAACCAATCAGAATTAAGCTCGCGCACAGCAGCGTGCGCGTACGGTAAGCTTACCGTACGCGATCGGAGCGCGCCTATAGATATATATATTGATTTAAATGCTATTTTCTCAGGAAATACTGACCAGATTTACACCAGACCTGCAAAAGGCACATCCCTGACCTGAGGACTACCTCTCTGCCAAATTTCAAGTAATTCTGTTCAGCCGTTCGGGCTGTAGCTTGGACTAAAGGTCCTATGGAAAAATGCATGGGGAAAACACGTTTTGGGACCCCCCCTTTTTCTCAGCCCCCGCCTGACGAATCCCCCCGAGACTTTCAGGGTACGAGCGGAGTGGAGCGCCCCACCTATTTTAAAATTTCGCGAGGATTCGTCAGTCGGCGCCAAAGTTATTCAAAATAGAATGTGGAAACACGGTCCTAACTATAATATATATATATATATATATATATATATATATATATATATATATATATATATATATATATATATATATATGAACTGTGCAGCATCTGCTGTCATCACAGACCTGAGCAAGGACTTGTTTATGATAATGGGAACAGCAGTGAAGTAGCTCCTCATAGGGCCAGCCATGTTGGAGGTGGTTCTTTGGTCCCTTTGCTTCTTCGGGTGTTTTGTATTATGTTCCAGTATGCCCTGAGACTCTTTTTAGGTCGAGCCTAGAGTCAGCGCGCATGGGCTGCTCTGCGAGCTGTGCTGTATTGGAGTATGACATAGAAGCCCCGCCCACTCTCTGCCTATATTTGTCATTGGCCTGTGTCATTGTCCTTCGTAAATGCTGGCTTCTGATTCATTAATAGGCTTTTAGCCTCTCCTTAGTACCGCCTAGTCTTCACTCGTAACCTCCCATGAGGACTGGCCCTTTAATTCGGGAGTTACACTGTGAGTTTTTTTTAGTCTGTAAGCACTATTTTCTTTTAATTGTTTCTCGTACTGCAGGCACAACATGCTTTCCTGCAACATTCAGCAAGCCATGCACGCTTTCACTTTCTGAGCAGCCCGGCATAATGGCGGCCGCTTCTTTGAATAGGTCTTGCATTTACAAGAGTTTGAGCTATTGACATTGTACATGACAATGTCTTTTTTTTTATGTGTTAATTATCAAAGCACTTAAATAAAAGGCATTGGCATTTACAATGACAGTAGCTTAAACTCACGCAAATGCAAGACCTATTGCATTGCAAATGCTTGTTTTCAGCTGCTAATGAGGTCTGCTTTTTCGTGCTGCTCTGCTTTCTCCACGTCAATTCTGAGGCAGCTTCTAGATGGCTTGGTGCACCTGATAAGTGACGTCAGAAGGCACCTCTAATAAGCTATTACAAGCAATGTTTGACTGTTTTTATAAGCATGTTCTGATATCAGAGTGCACCTGTAATAAGGAAATAGAGCAGTTCCATTTATAAGCTATATTCCAGTATCAATATTATTATATGGAACTATTGGCAGGGCTTGAGCAAGCGAAACAGTGGCAGTTTCAATTCTTAAATCTTTTTTCCGAAGAATAGTTCATATGATTAGAAGATGTAAAAGACGTAGAAAACGTCATCTTAGATGTTCTAGAAAAGGTGCTCAGACCAGGAATGATGCGAGAACTCAGAATGCTTAAGTACTTTGCCTACTGGAGCTCTCCCCTTCACTGAGATAAGGATGTCACCAGCCTAGCTTTATGGAAATTCCACATTGCATTAGACTGGCTCATCCTATGCTCCTGGTAGCATTGGTTGTTTTGCAATTCCATATAGAGGGACTTCCTGCAAAGTATATACAAATGAAGTGAAGGTTTTTGGGATGTTGGACCTGCACCTTGAGAAAGCCCTCGTAAAGTAATTTCCAAAAGATATAGGTTCTTGTGCTAAGGTCATTGGCTCAGATGTTACGAAACCTTCAGCAAGAAAGACTAAGGGGCATATGTATCAACATCTCCATTTGCGATTCTCAAATAGCGATTTTTAAAGAATCGCTATTTGAGAATTGCAAAACGGGATGTATTTAAAGAATCGCAAAACTTTTGCGATTTCTTAAAATTCCTTAATTGCGATTAGCAAATTGCGAAATCGCAATTAAGGAATACCTTCCCATTCATTCCTATGGGCCAGGAGACCCATAGGAATGAATGTGAAGTAATTCTCAAATTGCGATTCGCAATTTGCTAATCGCAATTTGAGAGTAATTTCAAAGGTGCAAGGGTGTCATGATGACACCCTGATGCACCCCTGAAATGAGCATGTGTGCGCATATGGCGCATATACATGCCCTAAGGGCATGTATGTGCGCCACGTGGCACTTTGTAAAATTCAAAACAGTGCATTTTGAAAGCAAATCGCCACCAACTAGAAGTTGGTGGTAATTTGCGATTTTTTAAGGATAATTCGCACAACTTGGGTGCGTGTTACATATCATTTAAGAAATCGCATTTTGCGATTTCTTAAATGCTTACGCAAAATTAAGAAATCGCTAAATTAGCAATTCCTTAATTTTGCGATGAGATATTGGCTCATACATCCCGATTAGCGATTTTTTAATCGCAAACGCTGTTATTTTGCGAATCGCAGCGTTTGCGATTAAAAAATCGTTTGATACATATGCCCCTAAGTGCTGGACCTCCTCTATGAGAAATGACTATCTAAATCAACCTACAAGTAATGAAGTTTGTCTGCTCTCAGGAGGTTTTTAAAAGACCGGAGAGGGATATCTTGTTGTGCATGAGATAGATCCTAAAAGGTTTGACATATTAAGAGGTACAGCTATATTCATGAGTTTTGCCTCAACTATATCAATGTCTTATATGTCAAAAGTTGATGGTGTGGTGTTAGGAAAAATAAGTTCAATCTAAAGTGGCTGGGAACAGGTTATTTGTAGTTATCCTGTTCTGCAATTGACAAATATTTTTAATGATACAGTAACCAAGTGTTTATCATTACACAAGAATGAATATTTGAGTATTTTAATGAATTCCGCGGATAAAATTATATATTTCACAATAAATACATGTTTCATATATTTACAATCATTTTTGATGATGTTTTAATGGTGTTGTGTTAGTTGGTTATAATCTATAAATATGATAATCATTACGTATGTCTGAGGATGGTGCAATGTCCTCTTATTGTATTGTATTGTGTTGTGATTGCATTTATATAGCGCTTACTACCACTGACGAGGCGTAGAAGCGCTTTTTTGGCGAGTAGCATGCTACTCTGGAACCCATAACGGATTAGTGTTGAGTTAGTATGGTGAAGTATGAAAGTAATTTGAGTGGTGGATATTAGTCAGTTATTTGGATTGAGAAGGATAGAGGAGGGATAGAAGAGGGAAATAAGGTTAGCATTTATATAGTGCTTGTTACCCCTGTGTTGAAGCACTTTCTTGGCAAGTAGCTGGCTACTCCGGAACCCATAAGGATTAGTGGTGAATTAGTATAGTGAAATATGAAAGTAATTTGAGTGGTGGATTTGAGTCAGTTATTTGGATTGAGAAGGATAGCGGAGGGATAGAAGAGGGAAAAAAGGTTTGCTCACCTGTGGGTCATAAATCTGACTGAGCGCTGCTCATTTCCAGGCCTAGACTTTCATTTGAAAGACTTGTGAGTTCTGATGGTTAATGCTTCTGTTGAACTAAGTAGATTGACACAACTGACAATGCACTGCAAAAAAACATTTTAGGGCTGGAAATATAATGTCCAGAAAAAATGGATCTAAGTTAAAGTACCAAATAGCTCCATTCCATTAATTCAAGCATTACGCTAATCACTTTTTTTGTTTGCTATGCGAATCGGCTCAAGTGCAGCAGGTTACCCAGACATGGGTCCCATGCTCACTGTTTTACAGAACTCAAGCAGCACCTGACTGATGAAACCCCAAAATGCCAAACCTGGCCTGCGGTTGCTTTTGTTCCCATCTATGGGCCCTGGCTTTGGCAGTTCAGGATGGACTTTTCTTTTTTGTAGCATGTACAAAAAGGATTTGCTAATGGCTGGTCTCCATCTGGAGTTATATGGTGGTCAAAATACTATGGGCAAGAGTGAGGCCCTCGGTACCAGCGACAGAGATTAATTCAAGCATTCCTTCCATCATTTTTTGTGATCCTAAGTGAAATACTCTAATTGTGATTGGTATGCCCCCAGAGCTGGGTCACTTACTCTCAGAACACTAGGGCAACCACTTACCAATGAGGCCCAACCAACACCTGCCTGGGTTTATTTTCCAATCTGGAGGGGCCGTAGTATTTGGGGATTGCCGCCCACCAGGGTAAACAACTGAGAGGGGTGATGTCCAGGTTATCCACACGGGCTCTTCATGAATGGTTTGGTATTGACACAGTGATTGCTCTGGGCCACGGGATTCAATGTTGTAACAGTTCCTCTGAGCAGAGGTGCGCTTATAGTGTGCATGAAGTAGGTGATATGTTTTTGGCTAACTTTGAAATGGCTCCCTTGCACCTTTAATGTTTGAGTGCTCAATACAGTGCATTGGATCAGCATGTACCCAGAGTCCAGAGTTCAGACTGTGTTGCCAAAAGTGGAGATACCTTCAAGCAAAAAGGTGTGGCATAAGGGAGTCCTTTTAACCTTTTGTCTAATGCATAAAGATGCTTTGTTAATGACTTTAAGACTATAAGCCTGTTTAGAGTTTGACGGTGTACACCACTGCAAATGTGTCAGAGAACCAAGTCCATCAACCTGACACTCCGCCTGCTCTATTTAGAGTCAGGTGGACTATCGTGTTCAGACGGTGGTACCCCTGCAGGCTCTGCTGGTAGAAACCCTACAGCAAGGGCAAGACGGATTTGGGGCCTTTGGTGGAACTAAGTGGGACCATCCACCCTATATAGATCAGTAGTCTGTTTTTTCTGTTCAGAACCACCAGGGAAAGCCTGGCGGGTCAGTAAAGATACAAAGTAAAAGGACTCGCACGCCCTGGGAAAAAACATGCAGAGCGTCAGGGTCATTAGTATTTTTGTTTTTCAAAAGCAAACTTTTTGTTTCTTTATTTCTGTAAAGTTTATGAATTTAATTTATGAATTTTAATATAATTTTAGTTGTAACCATCCTGTTTTGCACACAGGTTAAGAACCAAGTTACTAGAGAGTTAGCACGTTAGAGGGAATGCCGTAAAATGTCTTGTGACTGGTCGCAAAGCGGTTTAAAGCATGTCAAACTGCTCTATCCAGACCAAGATGAACTTTGGGGTTGCCTGACACGAGTGCGATCCTGTAGTTCAGTCTGGAGAAAACTAATGACTAAACAACTAATTCTATGTCCCATTCTAATATGAGTTGCCTCATTCCTCATTGTATATAGCATTAGCTGGAAGCCAGCACTCATAGCCATGGCTCCACGGCAAATTGACTCTGCAGGTTGGGATGGCTGTCAAGCGTGATTCCCAGTTAGTTGGCATTCTGAACAACGGAGGGATGGCCCTCTAAGTCAGGGAAGGGATCTATTCAATCTTGGGCTGAAATTTTTACTTTATTTAGAATAAGGAAGAATTCTGTCTTCGCAGGTTTTAGTTTGATGTGGTGATTTGAAATCCATGATTGAATTTTTGTCAAGATATAGAATAGAATGCTGCTGTCATCAGGGAATGTGGCCTTGAGGTAGATTTGGTTATCATTAGCATACGGCGGAAGAGGATCCAAGAATTCCATCGGAACATACAGAGGGGTTCAAGATAGAGATTGAAATAGGTTGGCAAGAGGATCGAGCCTTGTGGTACCCCTTGCTGCAGGCTAACAGGCTACAAAACAGAGAACCCGGTTTTCATCATTTAAGAGTGCTTTGTTAAGTAGGAAGTGAACCAGTTAAAGACTACACCTTCAAATCCTCTTCAATGCTTTAGGGTGTATTTTAGAGCCTGGTAATTGACTGGGTCAAATGCAGGGGAGAGGGTGAGGAGAACAAGAAGACAGGAATCTCCAGAGTCAAGGATGTGAAGGGTGTCGTCCACAATTTGCAGAGTTGTAGTCCTGTGGTCCCGATGTAAACAAGATCAGAGAGTGTCAGGAGGTTGTTTGCATGGATGACAAAGGAGAGGCAACACAGCTTTCAAACACCTTACTACAGAATGGAAGAGGGGAGACTGGACAGAAGTTCTGCAGGTTGCAGGGATCCAGAGATTGTTTTATAAGAAGATTAGATATTTTAGAAACTTTTAGATGACCTGGGAACAAACCTTGTTCAATGGAGTCATTGATCCAGGTGGTCCACACAGGGAGCAGTTGTTTAGTAAGGAGATTACTAATGAAACCTGGATTGGTGTTGCATAGATGGCTTGAGGGTTTCACCTTGAATATCATTAACAGTAGTATTGGGGAAAAACTTTGACTAAGAGGAAGAGTGCAACACACTATCAATGTTTTTTGCTTTGTGAAGAGGCGGTACAATAGTCTGCACTAACTTGACTTTATACCATGTTTAGTAGCAGAGTGATGAATTGATAATACTTCTTTAGAGGGGGAATAAGTCCTATTAACAAAGATGATATGTACTAGATTGATAGGTATCAGCTACACAGAGAGGACATTCACAACATTGAGTGGGTGGGTGACGGCTAACTGTACAACAGTGACTGACAAATAATTTCCTTCTCTACCCACATCTGACGAAAAACATTGCCAAAGAATTCTGATGTGTTTTCACCTCCCTGAAAAAGAATGATGAGTAACCCCAGAAAAACCCTCTCAAAATGTCAGAAACATGATTGAGATTGGAAGGATGGCTCTCATCACACTCATTCGGTTGTGACTACATAGAGTTGAGGGTTTCCTAATAAATAGTCTCCCTTTAAAAAGCTCTGATTGCATCATAGGTTGAGTGTTTGGTGTGCTTCTTAAGTGAAGTGAAATGACGGAATTTGCAGGATCATCCCTCAGCTCTGGGTGACTCCATGAAGGCAATTGAGAGGAATAACTCTCATCTTCTGTAATATTCAAAATCGAGGTAGATGAAACTATATTTTCTGTTCCTTATTGAGCCTTACCTCTTAAAATCTCCTTGCGTTCCTTCTGTGTGAACCTGGATTTTTCTGGCCCTTGCAGGGACTGCTGGTAATCACTTGCTGCAGGTTGGACACAAGACTCAGCAGTTTGTGTTTTTTGACACATGTAGGCTAGTGCACTTACATAGGAACTTCATAATTAGTAAAGGTTGTGTGACTCTAAGAGGATCTTTCAATAATCTTCTTAAGCTGCACCACACTATCTTGGTACGAGGAATAAGAAACACCTTTCGCAAACATCGCCCATCGACTGATGCCTTCACAAGTTACTTTAGTGTAGGCGGGATCAGTTGCCTTTGCACTCATCTTTAAATTCCCAATGGAGAGCAAAAAAAATCTATCTTTGTAGGCAGATGATTAGTCGTGGATTCAGACTGTGTGTCCAGGCAGTTTTGGGCAAAACATATTGAGGCTGATTCACAAAAGCATTTATGAGTACAGAAAGCAGTACTACTGGTCTACTCTTTTATATACTCTTACATGCCTTTCTGAATCACCCCAAAACGTCCACCTCTCAGTTCGTAACATTTCTAATAGGGCACAGTCCTGTCTAGTTGCATTAAATGTATATTCCCATTTGATTACTATTTTAGATGTTTTGGGGCTAATTTTCAATGGCAAGTCAGAATATATGAAAGAGAACTAAAGGAGAACTATTTTACATACTCCAAAAATCATTAGTGAATTCACCCCTTTTTTGTCCACTGGCATGTGAATGAGATTACTTTCCAGTTATCATTACAGGAGTTCAATGTCTCAGAGGTTGCTCAAAGATCAATTTGCTTTTGTTGGAACAGCACTGTGTGTTCCTATTGAACCAGGGCCAGCACTCACATTCCAAGTGTGTAAGGGCCTGAGAGCAAATAAAGATTTGCTGATTGGGTAAAACATGAAGAAATAACACAGTACTTGGGATTATATGAATCAAATGTGCATTTCATTAAGGGTGTTTTATGTCTAAGAGCTTCATTGCACCAATGTGATCTGGCTTTATTAAATGCAGCAGAAAAGAAACACATCCTTTAATTTTGATTAGGTTAAATATGTACTCCATTGATTGCACAGAAAACAGAGGTCTCGGCAAAACTGCACACTCAATGCTTCAGCGCAAACTGGATGTCACATGGTGAAAACACTTGCTTTTCTATGTAAAGTCTTCTAACCTGCATAGTGCATGTCATACTTATTGTGAATATTTCCTCTTTTTGCATTTCTTCTACTATTATGCAACATAATAAACATCAACTCTTTGCTCTAAACGTTTCTAAAGTATGTAGTAAACATATGAGTTTTTCCATTCCTTCTTCAATTCCAGTAATTGTACTATTTGTATAATGTGTTATGCCAGAAGTTACTAATTTATGGGAATAAACTATGTCTTGGTTAACACCTAGTCTTTTGTTCAATCTGTTCTTTCCTTATACATGTTTGTCTCTTCTGTGAATAAATGTAATTATCCAAAAATATAAGTGGTAAAGCTGAGTGTTTCGTCATGGTAGTCTGAAAGGATGTATCAACCAGATCTGAAACGTAATCTCAGATAGTTCCACATCCTAAACATATCTCTCAGTTTCTAAGATATGATTTTAAGAGTTTACAAAAACAAATACACTTTTATTTACAAAAAATATATTCATTTGTAAGCTAAAGTAAGAAGGTGGTAAATTAGATCATTGACATTGGAATGATTACACATATAGACACTTTATTTCTATTACACAAGCTTAAAAATCCAAGTGCAGGAAAATGAAGTGCTTTACCAGAATTGCACAATCGGGGCCAAAGCAGAGATTATAAATGAAATATCCAGGTTCCAATGTAAAGGTACAAAGCATTATTGGGAGAAAAAAAGTCTTAAAAGGCATTGGAACCAATTTTTGTTGACATTTTACTGGTCAAATCTAATTGCCTTCTTGAACTGTTAGTTACACACATGAAGTATTTTCCATGCTAATCGCTCTCTATTCGACCATTTCGCATGCTCATTTATCCCATTTACAGGCTAAGGAATTGCTCTTCTTCACCATAGATGTTTCAAACGAAGGGAGGGAACCTATCAAAAATCAGTGATGCAATACCCGATGTCTACTAAAAAAAAATACTTCATCCATATTTGGTATTTAAATCACCACTCCTTGGCCAAGAGGAAGACATGTTGATAAGCACACGGTTTATTTATTTATTCGCTTATTTATTTATTTATCTATTTATTTATTGAGATATTTCTATAGTGCTAAGCTAGCCACAAGGGTAGCAGGGTACTTTACACAGAACACGTTTGTGTTACAAATGACAGGTAATACTCAACAAGGGATTCATGGAGAGAAGGAGAACCCTGGGTTAATTCCATCCATATGTTTATTTAGAGAGTCATTACTTTCAAAACCAGGTATACCGATACCATGTGCATCACTGTATGCATGTTGCAGTTCTTAAATTGATTAGCTATACTGGATTCCTCAAGAGTAACTAATAATTCTTCTATGTGAATTAATTTTAATGAATTTCCAAACAGGCAAGATGTCGAAACTCAAGCAATAAAGTTGTCAGTGAAGGGTTTAATCAGTGCCTTAGACTTATTTAAAGCATCAAACAATACCATTCTGTCTTGCACTGTGTTACAAATTCCTGTGCGAGTTTAAACAGGTCAACTTTATAGATATGCCAACATATTTAAATTTACTTTATTTATGACATGAATTATCCAAATGTGGTGACACCAAACATGTATGATATCTAGGTGAGGAGGGTTAATTTTGATATTGAAAATAGAGTTTTGACTGACCTACGTATCAGAATGACCTAGATAATTTGGCATTTAATAACCTGTGGCTGGTGGAGGAACTTGGTAGTGGTCCCAACTGCTCCCGAACGGGATGGCCCAGGTGGCTCGCCGATGTCGAGTGTCTGAGACGGAGGCCTCGCTGAACGCCCACAAGGGACTCAGTCAGGGTCACTGCCATCCCGGGCCACCTTTGTGACCTCACGCTGGGCTGCATTTTGAGCTGTGGCCACTCCCGCGGGACCACACCGAGGGTGTTGAAGACTGGTGCTCGCGGTGGGGGCCTGGTCTTCGTGTGCCCCCACTCTGACCCTCTGTTGATAGTGCCTGAGGCTGGGAGGCCAGCTATTTTTCAAAAAAAGTGACAAGGAACAAGGGAACCCTGTGTGTCAAAAGGGTCCAATGGTATATCGTATTACAAGAGACGTAGGTCCCTACCAAAGAGTATAAAACGCATAAGCACAGAACCACAAATCAGTGCTGTGTTAGTTTGATTTCTATACACTGCTACGCCACCCACTAGATTGTGACTGCCTTGAAAATGTATTGCTAATGTCACTTTTATAAGTGAATGCCTGAGGTCTGGAAATCTGCAGCTTTCCATACCCTGCTACGCTACCCACTAGATAGTTAATATATTGTTCCTGTTCATGTATGTTAAATAAACACAATCTTTTCAATTTGGATAAACCAACACAGCACTGATTCGTGGTTCTGTGCTTATGCCTTCTATACTCCTTGGTAGTGACCTATAGTTATTTTTCTAAGGCAATCATTGGTTTTGGGACTTGCCTGGAACCCGATCTAACAACAGCGCTGTCCGAGGTCCACAACATGGCCTACTAACAGCTGATTGCAGGACAGAACTGCACCCTGGTGAGTGAAATTCTACCCCTCTTTCCCATGCTTGGGACAGCGGATAACCATAGTTTCACTAGTGTTGGTGGGGGCAGGACCACAAGTCTCAAGGACGCTTGCAGCAGCCGCCAACCCCACTCAACCCGTGCCTGGCCGCATGTATTTCTTTGCCTGGGGCTCCTGCTTTGCACCCGGGCAAAGACCAGGCAAAGAGCAGGCCTGTCTGGCCCGTAAAATGCTGGGCTATGCAACACCATGTGGTTGTCATCTTTATTTCATAAGGATCCCGCTTAATAAAACAGCACATGGGTGAGCGGAAACTAGAACAGGGCAAGGGAAGGGGATCCCCTGCAAAGCCCCAGACTATGACTACCCTGGACAATTGGGGTGAGGCTGTAGCCTTATGGCTAGAGCTGCCGACTTTGGATCTGGGTAACCCGGTTCGAGCCTCGGCTCAGCATCCAGTGATTTTGGCCAAATCACATACTCTCCCAGCGCCTACTAAAAAATGAATGTGTCCTTGTGTAACATAACTAGTGCTCTTGTCAAGCTCGCCAATACCTTCGGGTCGAGTTCACTCTATATAAATCTGCACAAAAATAATAATAATTACCTGGCAAGAGTGGTGGGGAAATTATCAAAAGAAATAGCCATATCTAAATAACCTTTGAGTTTGGGGTTGGGAGGGGGGCTGCCTGAGCAGCCTACACAGCTCAGAGCTCACAAATCAACAGAGCAACAATTGTGTATCTACTGCGATATTGTTAATCTCCCCCTCTGTATCTGACGTATCTGAAGCTGATCGGATAACTATTGGTGGGGCAGAATGCATAGATGATAGTGTGTGTGCACCGGTGGTCAAAAGGAAATTTAAAAATAAACGCCCAATAATAGCGAAGCCAAGCATAAGGGGCGCCAAGAAAAAGGAGCTACTTAAGGCCTCTGGCACTGAGCTGAACAAGGGTAGGAATATACCAACTGGGACCTGAATAATGATAACATTAAACAAATAATAGATAAATGTATTGCTCATTTGTATGAGAAGATGCACAAGATAGAACTAACAGTGGATGTTTTAACCTCTAAAATAGATCAAACCTTGGGTGCTCGATTTAATAATATACCTGCAAATGGATCTGAGGTCATCATTTACTCTAGGCCTATAGTAAACGGGGCTAACCCCTGCCCAAACACCAATCCAAGAACTCATGTAAAGAGGGGAGGAGTTCGTAATGCTCCAGGGTCAGCTTTAAAGCCTGCCCGGCTGACAAATAGGGATCCAATTCCGGTAGAAGGTGGCTTAGCCAATGACGCATGGAGTAACAGGAACGACGAGGAAGGTTCTGGTTTCCAATCACACAAGAAGGATATCTTGCCTACACTAAACCTCTCTCCTGAATGTGGCCCATATGTGGTAACAATGACAGGGGACCCAAGTTATCTTCTAAGGAATAGAATATGCAGCTACACAATAAGGTTTGCCACTGGTTTTGTAAAAATGCTTGTTTTAACGCAAGAGAGCATAAGGATATTCTTTTTGCCAGAAAAGTAGGATGGGTGGGACCAGGAAGAAAACAGCGGAAAGGGAATTGTATTGTGGTCAATTGTAGAGATCCATCACTGGCAAGGAGGTTAATCCTTAGTTTCCATTCTCAGAGGTTGACAGATGAGGGAATCAGCCTCAAACCCCTAAGTTTTTTCTATCGTTATTTGAGGCCAACAAACATTCACACCAGGACATACCAGAGAAACACTGAGAATCCTAACAGGTCTGGTCAGAAATGATTGACTACATGGAAATCCTGCTCTCCAAAACAAAAGTAACAAGGGGGATTTCCATTAACCATAGCCTTAATAAATAAGAACAATAATCCTGAATCACTTGAAAATAGTCCCTCAATTTATTAGTTTGTTTGCTTGAACGTTGCGTTAGCTGCCACAAAAGGGATGGACCCGGAATGGCTAAATCTGGTTAATTCATATGATGTGATCTTACTTCAAGAAACTTGGGCATGTGAACCATTTTGTGTGGATGGATATGAATATTTTCACATCCCTGCAATAGGTGGGGGTGGACGGAGAGCACAAGGTACTTTATCTATTCTGATAAGCATAACAAACTTATTCAAAACCATAGTCATCCCCGTCAAGCACAGTGGGATCCAGGTGTTATGTGTGGTGACAACTTGGAATTTTAATTCTTTCTTGGTCAACTTTTACAACACAGTGGTAAACGTGGGCTGCTGAATCTCTGCATTATTCAAGGTATTGCACACTTTCGAAACTGGGGCCCTTTAATTGCTGCAGAGCTTTAACTTGGTATTGGGGGGGATCTTAATGCCAAGATAGGCCAACTTAATTTAGATGAAAATCTTTTTGTGATGGAAGTGCAATATAGCCATTCTGCTGATGCAGATGATAGAGGGAAGCGGTTGATAAGAGCCCTAGGACTCACTCATCTTATGGACTTAGGTTCGCTCATCGAATAAGACTTTAGTGGCAAGCCGACCTTTATAGGGTGGGGCATGGGGACAACCATTGACTATATTTTTTTAACATGGTCAATGGGAGATTGGGTTACATCAGGTGACGTCATATCCACCAGTTATAGTGATCCCAACCCCATAGTGTTTGAACTATCAATACACTTGGGTGTAGCAAGAAACAGTAACCCAGGTTTAATTGAGTTGGAAACCGAAGATAAGGGCCACTGAATTAGTTGACGCATTACACAGACCCCCGAGTTATTTAAGGTTCTAGTTGCTACTAATATGGACCTGCTTATGAACCCACTGCTTAGGATTGATCCTCCTCCAGATGAGATCTTGGAAGCCTTTGAGAGCCCCACTAAATCCATTAAAGAAATCATAAAAAGCCTCTCTGCCCCAGTGAAGCAAACAAAATCGGGGTGGTTTGACCAAGAATGCAGGCTAGCAAATAAGAGTCTAACGGAGACCCTTAACACTAGGCCAATAAGTAGACCAGATGTTATATGGGCAAGAACAAGGTACAAGGTGGCCATACACCATAGGAAGAAAAACTTAAGGAAGAATCATGGGATAGATTAATGACTGCCTGTGCCAAGAGGGACTCCAGGGGGTTTTGGCAAATAGTCAAGGGTAAAGACTTGCCCTTAGTCGCCAACGATGACATAAGGAATTACATCTAATCGGAACAGTGGTTACAACATTTTTCTAATATTTTCTCGGGCGACATTAGTAGACAGAATGAAGGTGGTGAGGATTTAATTGTGTTTCCCATTCCCTTAACATTCGAATTAGATGAAGTAAGAGGCGATTAGGATCAGCCCAGCCAATAAGGCTCCTGGCCCGATGGAATCCCAATGGATTTATACAAACTAAATATTCAATTTTGGGCCCCATTGATAACTAACATCCTTAATGCAGCTGCAACTAGTGAAATACCAAAGGACTGGAAGTGCGCCACAATTGTGCCAGTTTTAAAAAAACTGGACAGCCAGAATCCTAGCTGCTACAGACCAATCTCTCTTTTATATTCAATTCTAAGGGTGGCTGGATGAGTCATTTTGGGGACATTGGAGGAAATGGTCCAAAATAGTAATATTTTAAGTCCAGTTCAGTACGGTTTCATGGAGGGGAAGGTAACTATGGAGCAATGCTTAAATCTAGAGTTGATAATAGGCAAATATGTGGAGGCTAAGAAAAACATCATCGGTCTAGCTTTCATGAACCTAAGCAGTGCCTTTGATCGTGTTAATAGGTCAAAGCTGTGGTCGACATTAGCTGACATGGGATTGCCAAAACCTTGCTGGACTTTGTACGAGCTATGCACTCAAAGATAGCTGCAACTGTTATGTTTGGCCAGAAGGGGGAATGTATGGACTCCTCTAACCTCCCAAGTGGTGTGAGGCAGGGTTGTGAATTGGCCTCCCTCCAATATTTATTGTATATCAATGGCCTGAATATGTTTCTGATAGAAAACGGAAAGGATATGCCTAGGGTAAATTCTGCTTCTGTCCCATCTCTGCTGTATACAGATGATGCTGTTTTATTATCCATCACAGCTAATTGCCTAAGGAGCTTGGTGGACATGTTTGTAAATTGTATGAAAAATCATGATCTAGACATTAATATCTCCAAAACCTATATATTGATATGTGGGAAGCTCACCTCTAAAGCTAAGCCCTTATGTATCAAGGGATGTGCAATATCGAGGGTTAGTTCTTTTCCATACTTGGGAGTCACTTTTGACCAACATAGTAATTGGAGCCCACGTATGGCTGTCAGAGGTCAATGTTATAATCAAGCTTGCAGTGCTCTTTTAAAGCTTTCTGCCTTAATACGCAATAAACCTACAGTTCCTCACCTCAAGAGTTTTAAGATGAAATGTCTGCCAGTACTTACGTATGGTGCAGCCTTTTGGGTAATCACAACTGTTTAAAAATACAAATGGAAGCAAATTGATTTTGTCAATAACTACTTGGGGTTGGTCCTGCAAGCCCTAGCACCTTCATTCATGATGAATTGAGCTTGGACTTTGTGGAAGACACTGTAAGAATAGCGCCATTACTCCTATGGATCGTTGTCTGGTGTGGAGACCACACAGCTTTTAATAGGGAAATAATTCAGGATTGTCTTGGCTGTGACCTGGGGCATAAAATACCATAGCTGGCATACATAAAAGACTTGGCTACTGAATTGAAGCATCCCGAATTGTATTACGCTCCTCAGTCAATTGTCAAAGCAGATGGGAAGAGTATAAAGGAAAAATATTTTAGATTAATTATGGTAACGAGGGAATCAAGGCCCCTGGAAAAAATTATAATGAGAGCTTGCAAGATAATACAAACAAATCCAGGTCCGGAACTTTATCTTACCTTGGTTAAAAATCCGTGGGAGAGATCCCTGCTCACAAGGTTTCGATTGGGCTCAATATGGTGCAGTCTCTGCTTCCCTCATGGGCAATACGATAGCAATTCCATTTTAACATGCCCATGTGATGGAACTTCCCTACAAACTCTGGTCCATCTGTTATTATTTTGTTCAACGTATTACTTCCTGCAAAAAAGATATTTGTCACCTATTTTAAAGTCGAGAGGTTTTTATCAATATAGACCCGCTTTTTTGCACTTATAACTATATTTAGATCCAACTGTTATTTTAGCTGTGGTGTTTTTCATAAAATGTGCCTTAAAAATGAATGCTGCTATACACATCTAACCGTTTTTACTAAAGTATGAAGCTCCTTGTATTTTGTAGTCTTTAATGATAATGTTAGTTGACATTTTTATCCTTTTTATGATTGTATATATATTTATAGCTGTTTTTATGTTGAAATCTGTATTGTCGAAGGTTTTTAGCTTGTACTTTTATGATTATTATTTAATAATTGAATAAAGAAATATTTCCTGACTGACTGAACCCTTTATATTGTAATTCACAGATTAATTGGATTTTTTATAGAACAACTCTTGGCAAATAGCAAGGAGTCCTTGAAACACACAATATAAACATTTAAAAGTGGAAATGGTTGTTGCACATTTTGACGTTAAATTTTACAATATTTTTCACATTACTTCCCACGTGGGTAATTATTGTTTAGGTCAGTATATATTTAGCTATCTAGGAAACATGCTATATTACATCTAATGCATTATTGCTGATTGGTCAGGCGAATCACAACAATCATCTACAAAATTCAGTTTACCTACTTATTTCTCATATGCTCTTCTTTGGCACTGGGATTAATTCTGATCTAAGTTGAGCATGACTGCTTTTGTAGCAAACAAAGATGACATATAAGACATCCCTGTCTGATTTTCCATTTGATCACAATTCTTTAAGAGTGTATTGTATACACGTGGTTTAGGTTTCTACCCATTTAAAACAATTTTAAGATTTTCTCTTCCTTTAGCTTAATGTGAGCCAAAGAAACTCTCAGCTCACCAAAGTGAGTGGCTTTTCACCACTGTTTAGTTTTTCAAAGATGCATATGATTGGGTATTTAGTGAATTGAATTGCCCACACCCCCCACCTTCCAAGGGACCCACATAAAGTTATTGGGACAGTCAGAGGTCCCACCGAAATTACAATGTGCATAAAGAAACAGATTATTTTGTAATTTTAAAACGTTGCATGCACACTTCACACAGAAGCATAGTGTACATGCCCAGCTTGCCCAACTATAGTCCTTGCACCCGAAAAGTTGGTGGCACTTGAATTAAAAAATGCATTTTCTGCCTCATATCTTTTTCGAGTCTTTAACTTGCCTCTTCTAACTCTTTACTACTCTGCACATTTCTGAGTACCTACCATCTCTCTCTCAACTCTCTTTACCTCACCGATATATACCTAACGTTTCTCAATACAGCTCTTACTACCTCTACCTCTCTAGCACTATTTGGTCATTTATATCTTTACTTTTCCAGACCCTATATCATCCTGAAACGCCCCTGTACCTCACCTCTCTCGCTGACCTCACAGCTTTATTTCCATCTCATCTCTATGTGTCTCCCCTCCATCTATTGTACCTCTTTCTCAACATTATCTCTCTCGTTAAACCTTTATCTCTCTTTCTCACTATCTCCACACCACTCTCTACCTCACCTCTCTACCTTAGTTTTCTCTCTACCTCCCACCTCACTCATTTTTCATCTCTCTTTATCCAATCTGTTTCTCTCACTACCTACCCCAATTACCTCACAATTTAATGACCACCTCTCTACGCCACACCCTCTCTCTTTCTACCACATTCACTTAACCTTTCCCATACCTGTCGCACCATCTCTCTTTACATACTTCTACCTCTTTTTTCTCTATTACATCCTCTCTTGCGCTCTCTTATCTCTCATCCCCTTTTCCATAAATTCAGCTACGATTTCTACCTTACCTCCCTCTCTCCTTACTTCTGTATTTATACATCTGTGCAGCAGCATCTCATCATTAAGGGCGGAGGGGCCCACCATAATTTTGCTGACATGAAGATTATCCGTTAGGATGAGCAAAGGTCTGCCTGACAGTCACTCTTTATGTTCAGGTCAGGCAGCCAGGTGCTAGAAACATGCACTAAATATCTGGGTGTGACCGCCTCAACCTGGCAAAACACTGCAAGTTCCTCCCCCTCATGAATAGGGGGCATGTCAGAGATAGACTCAGATGTGGGTGCTTTAGTTGTATGCCATGAAGTGCCCAGGGCCAAGGGTCATTCAGTGACACCACGCCACAGAGCAAAGTCAGCAACTCACACTAACTCCAACCCACTCGGACTAGCAGGAGATTGCTGACTCCTCTTTAGAAAAGAGGCAGTGGTCCTAACTCTATAGGAACTTTGGAGGCTTCCCTCCTACAACTTGAGATCACCGCTGCAGTGGGTAAGTTGTTTTTTAGGTCGAGCCTAGCGGCAGTGTGCGCGCGCTGCTCGCTCTGTGAGACTGGCGTAGCAGAGTAGTAGTAGAGTATGGGAGAGAAGCGGCGCCCACTCTCCTCTCATATTTTTTATTGGCCTGTGTCATTGTCTTTCGTAAATACTGCCTTCGGATTCATTAATAGGCTTGTTAGTCCCTTCTTAGTACGGCCTTGTCTTCATTTGTACCCTCCTATGGCGACTGGCCCCTTTACTTCAGTTGTTAAATGGGACTTGTTATTTAGTATGTAAACACTATTTACTTAATTGGGTTTCTCTTACTGCAGGCCGGACATGCGCTGCTTCAGGTGAAACTGTGTGTGTTTTTTTAAGCAGGACGGCCGCCCCTGTGTTTTTTTAAGCAGCATGGCCGCTCCCGTAACACATGCTGCAGCTTTCAAGCACTTTAACCCAGTATTATCTTGTGTCTGTTTCAACCCCCCAAGTAAAATGGATTTAGAAATGATTCGCGAATTAAGTCATGAGAATTCCAGGTAGCACATAAGCCTGTGCTAATGGGCTGAAGCTGAGAAAAGCACATCTGTGTTACATGTCATCTGCACTAAAGCCACCTGATGGGTTGTTTTCAAAAGCCTGTTTTATTAACAACAACAAGACCACCACCACCAATACCACCATCACCAATACTACCACCACCACCAATACCTCCACCCCCAATACCACCACCTCCACCAATACCACTACCACCAATACCACCACCACCAACACCACCACCAATACCACCACCACCAATACCACCACCACAAATACCACCACCAATACCACCACCATCAATATAACCACCTTCAATACCACCACCAATACCACCACCATCAATACCACCACCACCAATACCACCACCAATACCACCACCATCAATATAACCACCTTCAATACCACCACCAATACCACCACCAATAACACCACCACAACCAATACCACCACCACCACCAACAACAATACCACCACCACCACCAATACCACTACCAATACCACCACCACCACCACCAATACCATCATCAATACCAATACTACCACCAATACCACCACCACCGATACTATCACCACCACCAATACCACCACCACCAAAACCACCACCACCACCAATACCACCACCAATACCAACATCAATACCGTTAATACCACCACCAATATCACCACCACCACCAATACCACCACCACCACCAATACCACCACTAACGATCCAGAGGTTCATCAACAACAGATACTCCACTACCATATACTCACCTGGGCCCATAAACTCACAGTGGTTAAACCGCTGGGGGGTCAAGTTTTATAATTTTCAAAAACTTTTAGATTGGTTTATTCAATATCTTTGTTCATCTCTAACTATCCCTTCATAGATCAAAAAGTTCTTTCCTCTGGTCGATGGACCATTAGTTGAACTAGTTGATGGTGACAATTAACATAAAATCCAACTTTTAATGAACTTTGAAGTTTAAATAACCACAGACTCTGGGAAGTTTTTTAATCTTTATCTAAAATTTCAGGTGAATGTGAACAATCAATTCAATTCAAAAAGTCTTTATTTATCGATAATTCATCATAAAAAGACAGTTTACAGAATGTAAAAGAATATAAACAAGATATTTTGTCTTTTAAAATTTTTTTACAACATAATACAAAATGTTAAAATCTCAAAGATCCAGGGTACAATAATATTATTGCCTCCTCAATCTAATAAGCCACACCCAAGCTAAAAACTTGGCAACTGCAACTACAACATATTCGCTAGTGTCGAAGCGCAGGAAATCAAGTGCTACTGACCCTTGCCTAGTTCCCAGAGTACGACAAAGGGGTTTTAGCCATATAGCCCGAGGGGCTGCGTAAACAGGGCAGACAAAAAAGATATGACCCACGGAGTCGACACATCCAGAACACCAGTTACAAGAATCAGACGATACACCCTTCCATTTTTTAGTGAATAGGTTTGTTGGTAATGTGCCGACTCTAAACTGGTGGTAAAGTTTTCTATCTCTCGGCCTAGTGATGGTATCCCAGTAGGCTTCAAGAAATGGGGTATTCTTTTGTTCGAGAAACCTACCAGTCAAAGAGTCGGTTGAAACGGAGGGTAATTGTTTTTGCAGTACCATTGACCAGTATAGATCTTTAAAATCTTTTTTAGAGGGAAATGAGTTATTGGCCGGGTCAGTCCACAAAGTACCTAAACCCATGGAATCCAAAAGTTGTCTAACCTGTCTGAACCAGGGGATGTTACCAGCTCCCAAAATAGAACGGACATCAAGAAAGGCTTTGGCATAGGGACCAAGTTCGGGAACAGTCCAAAGTCGCCTCCAAAAGGCCAATGGCTTAAACCTAGCGATGTCGTCAAATGAATGGGAGCCGAGGTCCAGCAGTAGTGGTTTCAATGGGGTGGAACTGGGGAGGCCCGTGAGCATTCTGAAGAATTTATGTTGGGCTTTGACCAGGGGAGAGAGATTGGCAAAACCCCAGAGTTCAGCTCCATAAAGGATCGCTGAATTAATCCTAACATTAAGGATTTTCATTGGGGGGCCAATTATTTTCGACTGGGATTGCTTTTGTTCTTTGGCGAGACATCCAGAAAGCTGGGCAAATTTAAGAGTAAGGACGTCAATCTGCGGCCTCCAGTCCAACTTGTTTTCAAATACTACCCCCAAGTAGGTCATGACATTAGTTCTCTCCAGCAAATCATTATTCATAAACACTTGGCCTTTCACACTTTTCCCTTTGTTGAATACCATGTATTTGGTTTTGGACACATTCACAGACAAATCAAAATCAATGCAGAATTTAGAAAAAACATTAAATGCCGACTGTAACCCTGAGAGTGTCTGAGAAAGAAGTAGGGTGTCATCGGCAAACATGAGGAGTGGAAGTTTACTTCCACCCAACATGGGTGCGTCGGTGGGAGTAGATGAAAAGTACTGGACCACTCTATTGATAAACAATAGAAACAACGTGGGCGCAAGGACGCACCCTTGCCTAACACCCCGATTGACCCTGAATCTTTTAGTAATCTGGCCCTGTTTCCCCCAGCGCACTTGGGCGAAGTTATTATCATAGAGCCTAATGATAATGCTCAGAAGATCTCCCGGAATCCCTAGCTCCAGCAAAACATCCCATAGCTTGGTCCTATTGACCAAGTCAAATGCTGACCGAAGATCAATAAAGGCAGCGTATAAGGTACCACCACATAGATAAACCGTTTTCCAGACAATTAGTTGAAATTTGAATGCCTGGTCGATGGTACTGGTGCAGGGTCTAAAACCGGCCTGGAGTGGAGAGATGATATCCTCCTGTTCAATCCAGGCCTGGATTCTAGCCAGGGTCATCCTAGCAATTATCTTCTGAACAGAGTCAATAAGGCTAATCGGGCGATAGTTCCCCGGACAGGAACGATCGCCCTTCTTGAAAATGGGAAGGATCTCTGCGCCCCTCCAGGAATCAGGAATGGCAGCCCCTCTAGCTATAGCGTTAGCGAGATGTGCAACATACGGTACCCAGTTGTCGGGGTCAGACTTAAAGAGGTCCGCGGGTACACAATCGATTCCCGGGGCCTTGCCACTAGGCACCTTTCTCAGGGCTGCAGCAACCTCAGCGCAGTCAAAATTAAAAGTGGAGGAGATGGTCAAGTCCCTGCTTACTGCGTGGGCAAACCCCCTCAACCGAGCTTCCATCCGAAAACTGGGACTCAAAATGTGAGACCCAGTTATCCGGAGAAACATGGTTGCTGGGAATCTGGGTATCAGAACAGTGGCCCCACTTTACAATATGCCAAAACTGGGATAAATTCCTATTTTTGCTAGCGGCCAAAAGATCGTTCCAGTGGTCATTATCCCACTCTCGTTTGGCTATTGCTTTAGCCTTGGAGTAGTCTTTTCTGGTTTGTTTAATAACCACCCGATCTTTAGTAATGATAGCATGTTTCAATTTGTTGTATGAGATTCGGCATGCTTTATTATACCAAGACTTAGATTTTTGGGTAACAATTTTTTTACCCTTACATGGTTTAGAGAAAATCGACTTAAGATCTAAAAATAAATGGTCATGTACTAGGGTGGCCTCAGTATGTGTGTCTTCAGCGCTCAATAGATGCTGTAGATCCCCAACAGCGCCAGAAACCTTTTGGCTAATCTCTGACAGTAGTACACTATCAATAGCTACCTTGTCCCAGCGTACTCGCCGTTGGTTATTAGTTAATAAAGTTTCGGCGGTCACTATTTCAGAGGGTATTTCTCTAGGTGCTGGACATAGTAATAAACTCAAGACCAGAGGGTTATGGTCACTCTCGGGTCGGTCTAGGACCACCATATCAAATAGCATGTGCCAATACTCCACCTTGATTAGGGCATAGTCGATTCGACTCTTGCTGCGTCTACCATCAGAGAATGTCGGCCTACCGACCTTATCTGATGGAGTCCGACCGTTGGCAGCTCTATAGCCCCGCTCCATACAAAGGCTCATCCACTGGGTAGCGGATTCGGACCACCTCTTGATAGGAGGGAGATCGAGAGGTGGGATATTAAAAACCGCGTCCACCTCCCCTGTGAGAGAGTCGGGGGCAATTGGTAGTGGCTCGAAACAACAGTTCAAATCGCCCAATATTACAACATTAGTGCCCGTATTGACTTTATCCAAAAATCCATCTAATTGAAGGAATGTGACCTCTTGGTGCTCCCGTATCTGGCAGGACGCTACGCTGAACTCTGGGGGCAGGCTGCTGACATCGATGCCCATGGGACTGCGAGGACCACGGAGCATTGCGCTCCCTGAACTCAGCTCACCTGGTCACTCTTCCCGTTTGGCACCTCCTACCATCACAGCGCCTCGCGGCCCCCGCTGCGCGGGAGCCGCTCGCCGGCCACAAAATCTTTAAAAGCTGGGCTGGTGTGTTTGGCGTGTGTGACCTCTTGGTGCTCCCGTATCTGGCAGGACGCTACGCTGAACTCTGGGGGCAGGCTGCTGACATCGACGCCCACGGGACTGCGAGGACCACGGAGCATTGCGCTCCCTGAACTCAGCTCACCTGGTCACTCTTCCCGTTTGGCACCTCCTACCATCACAGCGCCTCGCGGCCCCCGCTGCGCGGGAGCCGCTCGCCGGCCACAAAATCTTTAAAAGCTGGGCTGGTGTGTTTGGCGTGTGTGACCTCTTGGTGCTCCCGTATCTGGCAGGACGCTACGCTGAACTCTGGGGGCAGGCTGCTGACATCGACGCCCACGGGACTGCGAGGACCACGGAGCATTGCGCTCCCTGAACTCAGCTCACCTGGTCACTCTTCCCGTTTGGCACCTCCTACCATCACAGCGCCTCGCGGCCCCCGCTGCGCGGGAGCCGCTCGCCGGCCACAAAATCTTTAAAAGCTGGGCTGGTGTGTTTGGCGTGTGTGACCTCTTGGTGCTCCCGTATCTGGCAGGACGCTACGCTGAACTCTGGGGGCAGGCTGCTGACATCGATGCCCACGGGACTGCGAGGACCATGGAGCATTGCGCTCCCTGAACTCAGCTCACCTGGTCACTCTTCCCGGTCACGCCCCTGCTGTTGCCCTGTGCTTAAGATAGTCTTCTTGTGTGCGCGCTAGCGGTACGCGCGCGGGTCGACGCTCGGGGCGAAGACCGGGCAAAGAGCGGGCCGTTTGTGGCCGTTCGTGGACGGCCGGGGACGGGACAGGCCTCCCCCTTTGGTATTTCGGTGAAAATTTTGTTTCCCAGCTACTATTTCAGCTCTTCTGTTTGGTTGTAATATACCATATCTTGGGTCTGTGACTTATTACTTTGGTCATTTTTCTGAAGTTTGAGCCCCTATTTTAAGTATGACTTCCCTAAGGTCTGGTAGGAAGGTAGCCCAGGCTAATCAAGGGGGTAATATTACAGGGACCCTCGATAATTTCATCACAAGAGCGACTCGCGTTCTTGAACACGAAATTATCTTAACTGAAAAGAGATTGTCCTTAGACAGCCTAGCTAAAAGATCCTCCTTGGGCAACCTTATGTCAGTTAAGTCTCCAGTAAGTAGACCGCCACAAACCATCCTAGAATCATCTTCTAGCTCTACCACAGCCTCGTTGATTTTAGCTGCTCAGGATTCACTGGTTATGGCGCAAGAGCAAATACATATCCCTGGTCCAAGTGCCCCTTCCCCAACTATCAGCCCTTCTCATTTACATTCCCCCTCTGAGATATTGTGCACTGCTGCCCCAACTGTGAGTAACAATCTTATGTCTATTCCCGGTAAAAGAAAGCGTAAGGGAGTTATTCCTTTAAGCAAACGTGTCAAAAGATCTAGATTGCCAAAAGCACATGACATTCGTATGCATCGTGAAGCTGTTGACTCCATATTACCTAGTTGTACTACTTCTACCAGAGGAAGCCTTAGGCCACCGCCTGTTATTATTGAATCAATTGCCGAACCCTTGCCTCTCGATTTTCTGCCTCATTTAGAGAAATTGTTTAAATCCCTTCTCTTACCTCTATATGAGAGAGTCAATCGACTCTCCACTTTGTTGGAGAAAATTGAAGGCACGGTGCTCGGGAACTCGTCTATGTTGGAGAAAATCACACAGACATCTACTGGGCCTAAGAAACCTTCTATTCCTGTAATTGCTGATAGTAATAGGTCTGTTTCTAATGGACACACTCATGAAGGTAGAGTCCCTCCGAACTCTCACGTTTGCAATCCCCCCATTATCGAAGGATCCGGCCCCCCTGCCAGTGTAGACACGCCGACTGTTCCAGGACGTAATAACAACAATGATACAGCCATTACCAAGCGTGCTCCCATTGCTGGAAAGTCTAGTATAGAGAGTGTCGATCAAATTAATGAACTACCATGTATAAATCTCCCCCCTGAGTCTAAGCCGTACACTGTCATGATGGTAGGTGTGCCTCGTCTCACTCAGGCCAAACCTGAGACCCATACAGAGCTGAGGAATAAAGTCACACATTGGCTAAATAGCAACAGGCCACTACCTCCAAGACTAAGTGCAGAGGTTATGACCGTTCGCAGGGTATGCTGGCTGGGTAATAGAGCCAAGAAAATGGAGGGAGACTGTGTGATCGTTAATTTCCGGGACCCTAGGGTGGTGAGCCATATTTGTTCCTGAGAGCCACTGGAATATCCACTTTGGATACGTCTTATTTTTATTCATTAGACTCTCATGTTGCTCCCTGTGATGCGTCTGTTCCATGGGAAAGGGTCAATAAGAATTCCTATTGTCACACAGGATTCGACTTCCATCTTCCACTGTTTAATTCTTTTGCCCCGCTGCATACCCTAGATGGTGTGGATTGACTACCCTCAACGATTGGGGATAGAGTGTGTAAGGCTAGACCAGGACCTGATATTACGGGTCTAGTGGGGAGGGGCGAGTTAAGGAGGGAGCCCCTGGCCCCTGGCCCCGGGCATGCTGCCTCCTAATCCCTCCCGGGTAACATCTATTAGGTCACATTTAACTACTAGTGATCCCGACATACCTGTGAGTGAGATTATTGGTTGTGAATACATCAGCACACATCCGGCTATATCAGGAGCTCCCCCAGTTACTTTGATTTCCGCCTCCACTGGTTCTCCCCCTTTGACTTTGGTTTCATGGAACATCGCTGGCCTCTGCAGTAAAATAACTCTGGAAGACTGGTCTACCTGGGTAAACATGCATGATATCCTGGTATTCCAGGAAACTTGGGCTGTGGATCCCATTTATTTCCCAGGATATTTAAACTTCTTCAAAGGGACTGTATGTGGAGCAAAAGGTCGTCCTTCCGGTGGCCTTTGCATTTGGGTCAAGCAAACCCTTGGGTATAACCATAGGGAATTGGCTATAGATAGTCTTGACCTATTGATCATTGCACTAGCCCGTAAAGATCTCCCTGAAATCCTGATTACAAATATTTATAACAGGGGTCTCCCGGGCGGCCGTGGTACAAATGCAATCTCAATACAGCGCAGTCACCAACATTCATGGGAGCGAAAAATTCAATTAATAAACACAATGCATATGCCTCTGACTCATGCACTATTCAATGCTCAACGTGAGAGGGTAGAAAGACAAGATAAAGAACATTAGCAAATAACGGAAAATTATAGTTACCAAGGATGGTGTGGAAGACCAACCCCCTGGCCAAAGGGCTGGTAAGGGTCCCCTGGGATAGGTCAGGAGACCAAGACTTCAGGTCAGGAACAGGACAGGACAGCAGACCTCTGAGAATACGGACGGTTGGTCCGTACCCCTCTCTGACACTCTCTTCCTCCTTGAGTTTGAGCCAATTAGATCAGGATGAAAAGTTCTGTTCAGGTTCTGCAATCAGCTCCCTCACCCTGCTCTGCGCTTCTTCAGTCTCTCCAGCTCTCATCAGCAACTCCAGCATCTCCCAGCATCATCGTCTGCATCAATCTCCATCTCACTAACTAACTAAAGCTACCTTAATTATACCTTTCGTTTTTCCATGTTCCTCCCATTAAAGTTTCAATATCGTGAAAATACGAGATTTGATTGGTCAGGAAAAGGGGAGACCTTCATCACACCATGCTTACATGTCACAGAAATCAATTCAGTTATTGCTCGTAAACCCATCCCCTCACTTTTTATTGCTAATTTCATTCCCATGTGCTAATAGTATCAATATCACAATATTTAAATTTTATTCATGAATACGACTCTTCGCTGTTGAACTCTGCACCATCCTGTTCCCATGATGTTTCTCTTGTCCTTGGCTCCCATTCAAACGTACTGTTATCATTTCACGATTCTCTTCCAAAGGACATGCGCAGACATTACGTCACTCCATTCAGTTCAGTTATGTGAGAAAGGCCTAAATATGCACTAATGGTAAAAGTCAAAAGACAAATTTTAATTTCTCAAATAATGTATTTGCACTGTATACCACCCACCTCAACTCTATCTCATTTTATTTATTAATACTTTTCCCCGCATTAGCATTGGTAAATAGCTTGCTTTTTATTTCAGATAAGCAGGTGCCATGCATGTGAGTCTTCAAGACTCCATTTTAGAAGCTTCTGCTCATACGCAAGAATCTCCCTCCAAGTGTTGCCTCGTTATTCTACGTAGCTGTAGTTGACGCATGTGCAAAAAAAAATTTCCCGTTTAAAGCAGTATTAGTGCTACTTCATTGTTATTCGTGTTATTACATGCATACGCAAGCTTCACTAACCCACAATGTTCATATAATGCGTATTAGTTTTCGCCAAACTTTATTAATAGCTTGTTAGTGAGTTAAACGAGTCGATTGCTTCCGGGCAAGTCTCTTTTCCTCGAGACCTTGCTCCATCACTAATACTACCACCAATATCACCACCACCAATATCACCACCACCAATACCACCGCCACCAATACTACCACCACCAATACCACCACCACTAATACTGCAACCACCAATACCACCACCACCAAAACACCACCATCAATACCACTACCACCACCACTGATACCACCACCATGGCCAATACTACCAATACTACCACCACCACCAACACCACCAATACCGCCACCACCAAAATTACCACCACCAATACCAATACCACCACCACCACCAATACCACCACTACCACCACCATCAATAACACCACCACCAATACCACCACCACCAAAGCACCAACAATACCAATACCACCACCAATACCAGCACCACAATACCAATTTAACCACCAATACCACCACCACCAATACCACCACCATAAATACCTCCACCTCCACCACCACCACTACCACCACCAACACCACCACCACCACCACCAACACCACCAACACCACCAATATCACCACCAATACCAATACCACCACCACCAATACCACCACCACCAATACCACCAATACCACTACCACCATCAATACCACCATCTCCATCACCACCGATACCTCCACCAATACCACTACCATTATCAATACCACCACCAGCAATACCACCACCACCAGCACCACCCCTTCAATACCACCACCACAAATACCAATACCACCACCACCAACAATATCACTACCACCATTACCCCCAACCACCAATATCCCCACCACCAATACCACCACCACCACCAATACCCCACCAATACCACAACCAATAGCACCACCACCAATACCACCACCACCAATACCACCACCACCAATACCACCACCAATACCACAACCACTAATACCACCAATACCACCACC
The DNA here is from genome assembly GCF_964204655.1 of Triturus cristatus. Classification (NCBI taxonomy): domain Eukaryota; kingdom Metazoa; phylum Chordata; class Amphibia; order Caudata; family Salamandridae; genus Triturus; species Triturus cristatus. The sequence continues at coordinate 676,790,211 of NC_140586.1, read as the reverse complement.
AATACCACCACCACCAATACCACCACCAATACTACCACCATCAATATCACCACCACCACGAATATCACCACCACCACCAATACCACCACCACCGATACCACCACCACAACCATTACCACCACCACCAATAACACCACCACCGATACCACAACCAATACCACCACCACCAGTAACACCACCATCGATACCACAACCACCACCAATACCACCACCACCAACACCACCACCACCACCACCACTACCACCACCACCAATACTACTGTCACCACCACCAATACCACCACCATCAATACCACCACCACCACTAATACCACCACCACCATTGTCGTGTAGTTCCTATATATACTATACAGGATCTGCATATTCGGATAACATAGTTAAACAAAATATCCCTTGGACAGAAATAATAATAACAACACGACCCAATAGTCACCAGGATGTGACTTAAATTAAGCAAGAAACTCAATAGTACGCCTTGCCACAACTATGATACAAAACCACCCCCACTATGTATAAAAAATCATACGGTGAATCACTCATTAAGAATCTCACAAAACATGTTTTATTAAAATAAATTAATATAATAATTTTAAAATTTCATAACACAACATCAATATTCTAATCAAATTAGTTACATAATTCATAAAAACCATACATTTACAAGTTTTCACTATTACACAGTACACAAAATCACATTGACGCCAACATAAAACGGGAAATGGACTAGACAGTACACTTTGTCTTTAGAAAAACGTATCCTAGGTACCAATGCCGTAACCTGGCCTGGATACAATAATCATTCTAGTATCTGCAGGTTGGGTTCTACCCTGGATTCCGTTGTTTGATGCGATATTCGGATAACATAAACTGTGGGATTAGTGGCAGACTGGTTCCGTGCACCCCCACCGGATACGTTAGCCTGTTTGCATTAACTAGCACACAGTGCCACTAGAATCTCCTCTTATCGGTGAGAGAATAGTTTCTGGCAACCTCAGAACATGACAACCCTGATCCCCCAGGATCGTGGAAACAACATACTACTTTTCGCGCAGTCTCTTGTGCTTGCTTACCTGGTCTCAGAGATACACAGAATAAACATTCTGGGTGTTTCAATAAGAATTTATTGAACAGTTGTTATTCTAGTGTAGCATAGATCTGCTGCAACAACCATTAGACAGTAGCAGAGATATATGTTTAGCAGTACGACGAAAGTAAAGGGATGGTACAGAGCTACCATTTTGCAGTAATCAGGAATATATACAGATATATATACAGATATATAAAACACATTATCATGTGCGTACTACTACGATGCCTCCCTAACTAGATGTACCTAAATGTACCTAGCATCTGTGTAGGTGTTATGCCAAGAATCCCTCTAGGATCTAGACAACCCCATTACCTGAGAAAGGAGAGAATGTAGTACCCTATCCTGGTCTCGAGTTGGACACCCCGCGAGGGATGTTTGACCACTGCGAGCTGGAGTGTCTGCATGCAGGGGCCTCAGCGTCTCTGGTCAGTGTGTCAGCCGGGAAGTCATGGTCTCCTCTGTCTGTCTAAGCAAGACATGATGTATATATACCCATAGGTCTCCCCAGGGGTCTTACCTTGCTGTGTTACTGTGCCGGCCTAAAGGATGACGTCAGGCTTGAACTTTAACATAGATATTATATAGGAGATGTTCGTCCTACTGTGCTTCCAAGAAGCCTCATGCATAATGTATGAGTTTCAAACCAGGGAAAAACCCGCGTTCTGAATGCAGTGTCATATCTAGGTAAAAGGTCAGTCCCTATGACTCATTATGTATGTAATGTAGGGAAGGATATAGGTGAAAGGTTGCAGTGTTACCTGCGCCTATATAGGGTACTGTTAGAACTGGGAGTCTCTAGTTGGCCTAGGCAGTCACCTTAGCCCAAATAGAGACCCTTGCTTCTAGTCAGGGAAAGGAGGGACCCCCCTCATTGATAACCCCTGCTCACCCCCTTGTAGCTTGGCACGAGTAGCCAGGCTTATCTTCAAGGCAATGTGTAAAGTATTTGCAACCACACTCCCAGTGACACAGTGATAACACCACAAATGAACACCACACTGATGTATGAAAATAGTGGTATCTTTATGAAGAAGAAAAATACGGTAAGACCAAACGATAAGAATGCAACATATGCGTATTCGTAATATTTCACTTTGCCGGTTATTAGGGCAACAACCACCTGTAGGTTCTTGCGGTATTAATGAGCAGTTCACGATGTTCAAATGCAGTCCTAGTGCAATGCTATGCAGTTCATAATGCAGTTTGTATCGTCATACTAATGCAGTTCATAATGCAAGAATAATGCAATCCTCAATGCAAGTAATCAGGCAGTTCGTAATGCAAGAATAATGCTATCCTCAATGCACGTAATCAGGCAGTTTATATTGTAAGAATAATGCAATCCTCAATGCACGTAACCAGGCAGTTCGTAATGCAAGTATAACGCACTCCTTAATGCAAGTAATAAGGCAGTTCGTAATGCGATAATAATTCAATCCTCAATGCACGTAATCAGGCAGTTCGGAATGCAAGTATAACGCACCCCTTGATGCACGTAATCAGGCAGTTCGTAATGCGAGAATAATTCAATCCTCAATGCACGTAATCAGGCAGATCGCACTGCAAGTATAATGCACTCCCTAATGCAAGTAATAAGGCAGTTCGTAATGCGAAAATAATTCAATCCTCAATGCACATAATCAGGCAGTTCGTAATGCAGGAATAATAAAATCCTCAATGCAAGTAATAAGGCAGTTCGTAATGCAGGAAAAATACCAGGCCAATCAACGCGATTAGCGTGGGCACCACTAGGCCCCAACCACAGACAACAGTCCTGAACTTCCGAGGGCGGACCTTGTCCTGCCGGGCAGGTCTGGGCCGCACGAGGACTCAGCACGTCTAACGCGATGCAGTGGGAGAGAGACGGGAGCACTCCTGTACTCCTCCTGCATGTCTCCTCAGGCCACACACGCTTGCAGCTCCCGATCAGAGTCCAAGCCTTACCCTGGGGATGCACTGCCTCGCCCTCTCTCTCTCCCCGTTCATCGGACATCCTGCTGGGCGCTCCCGATGAAAACGCAGCTCCGATGCAAGGCAAAGCTGTAGCCGGACAGATTACGGCACTGCCTTCTCCGTTGCTGACGATCTTGGGCAGACTCCTCTTGCGAACAACGATCACAATTAACTCACGACTTCCTTAGCTTTACAAAATTCTTCAGCACGTTGCGGCTTGGGCCGGCGGCGGTGATCTTGATCCGCTGCCTCCGTTACAATGGCGGCTCGGGCCACAAACAGCTACACAGCAGCATGGACGATGATTCTAGCTGCGGGGGCACTGCAGTCATGGGGCACTTTCCAGCCAGCGCCACGGACCTCACGCAGTCTCAGGATGCACACGCACAAAGCGTTGCTGAGACTTGGATGGATTTCAGTCCACACAGTCCCGGGGCAATGCTTACGACGGTCTCAGGCTTCAAAAAGGACACGCACACAGCGTCTCTGAGAAACACTTGGAAACTTTGATGTTTCTGAGTTTCCACAGGGAGCCAGCTCTCCTCGGGCCCTTGTAGACAAGTTACTTCAGGGCACAGCACACAGCAAAGTCCTTTCAAGCAGGGGGACACAGCACACAGCAAAGTCCCTTAGCCTCTTCCTTAGTTAAATCAGCAAACTGCAGGCCAGCCCCAGAACACACAGCAAGGATCAGTCCTTCTCTTCAGTCTCTTCAGCTGTTCTTCCTTGGCAGAGGTTCCTCTTGACCACGAAGTAGCTTCAATCCTTTTCAGTCTTGATCAGTCCAACGTTCAGGGGTTTCAGATCTCATAGTTATACCCCCAAATGTCTTTGAAGTCTTTGTGTTCAGGGGGCACTGACCCCTGTCCAAACCAGTTCTGGGTGTCTCCCTGCCAATGACACTTTCTTCCTTTGAAAGTGGGGGTCTGGTTCCTCAATCACTCAGCAGGAGGCAGAGCCATTCTTTTAAGGCAGCAACCCTGGCCTCTTCACATCCAGGGGGCTACTCCTCCCCCCTGCACTCCAGGTCAGCCTGTTGCTGTCTTTTTTTTTTTTCTTTTTTTTTTTATGTCCTCATCTCACCTATAAACTGCTAGCAGGACATATCCGGTCTGCTTTGATAGCGGGGCGCCCTCCGACCGCCTGCACTTGTTTAGGTTATCCAACCAATCCCCTTTTATCATCCGGGATGATATCTATTGACCCATAAAATCGACAGAATAGAATCAACAAAGTCTCAATTCCTGACCCAGACGTATAAAAGATGCCCAGAGTGTGGGGGGGCTGGGGCTGGATCTTATGATTTCTAGCCGAGCCATTGCCAGTGCAGAATTTAGCCAGTCTTCAACTTTCGGGGGGAGGGGGTCTTTCCATTTAAGACAGATTTCCCTTCGGGCCAGCAAAATCAGACATAACAACAGACCTCTGTGGGATTTTTCCATATGAACAGTAGACACCTGGCCATTGGCAAAAAAAATCAGAGACCCATTCAAAACAATATCACCTCCGAAGGTCTTACATAGATATCTACACACCCCTTCCCAATATGTTTCCAATTTGGGACATTCAAAAAAGGTATGTATATCATTGGCTTTGGGGAGCAAGCACCTAGGACATCTCGGTTCGGGGTTTGGGGCAAATTTCGAAATCTTCTCCGGAGTATAGTAGATTCGATTAGTAACAAAGAGATGATTTTTCTTCAAACTGGCTGAGTTTTTATATTTATAGAGCAGGATCAGGGAAGGTTCCAAAAGGTTTCCGATATCAGCTTCAAAAGGAGAGTCATTCCAAGCTGACACCTGTTGTGGAATACCTACATCGTCTGCGTTAATCAGGAACCTATACCAAATTGCGATTTCCTTCTTCAGCTGATGAGTGTTTTTAAGCACAGCTTCCACCTCTCCATTGCCCCTTAAATTCTCCTTTTCTGTTTCAAACCAGGATTTTAATTGGATGAACTTAAATCTTGAAAACCCCGAGCCTATTCTTGCTTTTAATACCTCCCAAGGGCGTATACCATTTTCATTCCCCAAGCCGGACCATATGGTAACTCCGGTGCTTTTAATGGGGAGAGCCATACTGTCCTGAAGACAGAGGGGGGTCCCAGGGGAGCCTGATCAGAGTAGTAATCTATCCCACATCTAGACCGAATGCTATACCAGACTTCCAAGGCATTTTTAATCACCTTCAACCTTACTCGTTTAAAGAATTTTGGTGAACCAAACTTATAAAGGAACCCTACCTTACCCCCCCCACCTTCAGTGGTGACCGACTCCCCCAACAGTTTACCCCAGGCACTTGCAGTTGGTTCACCTCGGAGCATCCTGATAGCCTTGAATTGAAAGGCGACCAAATAGCAGCGGATATCGGGGAGGGCCAAAACCCCTTTAGCTAAGCGGCGCCTCAGTTTTTTCCAAGATAGCCTAACACCCTTCTCCCCCCAGATGAAACTCCTGATTTTACTTTGCGCCTTTGAGATGGAACATGGCGGCCGCTAGATAACGGTCGCGGCCGCACTCACCTCGGGTTCTTTTCCCTTCTTGGAGTATGAAGGGAATGTGAAGGGGGGTATAAGGGGGGCATTCCGAGCTGTTATGAGCTGATTTTGATCCTCCGGTCAATCTCCTGCGGCCTCTCTCCGGCCTCCCCCGGTGGGTTCGCTTTCCTTCGTTCCCCCGTATCTCCCCTGCTTCTCCTGCTTAGTGCCGAGCGCCGATGGGTCCCGGCGGTGAGCTCCGCGGCTGGAAGTGGGAGGAGGCGGCAAGGCATTGAAGACACCAGGACGCCTGTTTCTGGTTCTGGTTTGCGGGGGCAGAGACAGCACCTGCGGCGGCGGCCGAGCAAGTTCTCCCGGAGTCGCTGGGTGACTTTCGTCAGAAGCAGGAGCAGGCAGCTTCGACATCAAAAGAACCGGCTGCATGCCACCTCTGTGACGAAGGTGAAGGTGGGGGTCCCGATCGAATTTCGGGGGGGGTCCAAGCGCTGGTAAGGTGCAGTAAATGTTCCAGTTTGTTTCGGTGGGACCTGTGGGGAGGAAATATTGATTTCATCAGTAACTTTATGGAGGCGGAAGAAGGTGGATACAATTGAAACAAAGAGGGGTTTCCAAAACCAAATTTAGAGCAAAAAAGAAACCCGTATTTATCTCAAAAATTACCCCCTCGCTAAAGGCTTATTATAGAGTCATGGCCACCACTGTGGAGCCCAATGAAACAATGGTGGCGAACGTTAATGAACTGGAGGGAATCTTCATCAAAGTAAAACCAAAGATCAAACAGAAATCTGCCGTTAGCGATGGGAGTACTTCCTCCCCTATGACCCCCTTTTCTCAATGTAAACAAAGGGGGGCTAAGCAAATTACTAAGCAACCCATTGGGCCTCTCACTGACTCTCCGGAACCTAAGGCTTTGCAGCAAGGTGTGACTCTTTCAAACAGGTTTAATGTCTTGGGGTCACAGGATGAGTAGTTGCCTGTATCAATAAAAAATTCCTCTAGAGACATATTAACGGGGGTTCCTTCTGGGAGCATGGAAGCAGTAGTCGGTTCCGAAGCGCGATCTTTGTCCGATTTATTGATCGCCATGAAAAAGGAGATGTTAAGTGGATTCAAGGTATCGGAACTAAACCAAGCAGAGCTTGCTGGTAGGTTTTCTGTCTCCGAAGCCAACCAGGCGGCGATCAAGGCATCCTGTGAAGATTTGTCTCAGAGGCTCGATGAGGTGGTGGTAAGGACGGGCCTCCTCAAAGCAGAAATACCTGGCATCAAAGAAGCTATAAGTGAGGCCACAAGGGATATGGGGAAGTTAACTCTACAACAAAAGATTCTGAAGGACGACATTGAAAGGCTGGAGAACCACTCAAGAAAGAACATTTTAAGACTCCTAAATATCCCCGAGAACTTAGAGGGATCAGATTTAAAGGGGTTCGTTATTTCCATATTAAAAGGGTCAGTTTTGAAAGGGCAGCCCGATATCGACTTGATATCAGAAATTCAAAGAATTCATCGTGACCTCTTTAGGAAAAACCCGAAAAAACAGAAACCCCCGAAGATTCTGGTCAATTTTCTTTCGTACTCAGTAAAGGATCTAGTCTTATCACTGGGTCTTAAGGAGGGGTCATTGACTTTTTCCCCTAATGGCTCGGATGCATTTACCTTTCAGATTAGGTCTGACATTTCTCATATAACGGCTACAAGGCAGTGGGAGATGGGAAGTAGACTGGAGGAAATGAGGTCTCTGGGAGTTAAGGCGCAATTAAAATTTCCGGCTCAGCTGCGTGCTATGCATAATAATCAGATGCACTTATTCCACACAGTCGAAGAGGTGGATCTCTTCATGGCCGGATTGAGGAAAGCAGAGCAGGCAAAGTGAGCAAAAGCTAAGTAAATTAGCGATGGGTCTCCTTGTAGGATAAACATATTTTTCGATATTTTATTCTGCCCCTATTCCCTTCCCCCTTTCTTTTTTCCTTAGTATGTTTATTTAGTTGAGCCCGAGGTGAGGGCGACCAAATGGGTTTACCCATCTTTAAGAGAGGGTTCCTCAAGGGGTTAGGGACACTTATGGGGACACGGGAGGAGAGGGGGGTCTGGGGGGAGCATGGGGGGGTTCACCAGGGGTGGGCAGGGATTAAAAATAGAAAAAAAATTACCTCATCTTACTTTATGGATTTGACCATCGAATGGACATTAAGGGGAAAGGGCTTGGTAAACGGATGGCAGGTGTAATTATAGATCAGGCTGGTCTGGGCCTTCTCTCCTGGAACGTAAATGGCTTAAGATGTATTCAGAGGCAAAGGTTGATAATGAAATATCTGGAACTCGCAGAAGCCCGGGTCTGCCTCTTACAGGAAACCCATCTGACTTCCGGGGAGTCAGATAAACTATTCTCAGGAGTACCCTGGATTAAAGCCTGTGGTGTTTCAGACCAAAACATGAATAGTCGTGGGGTGGCAGTCTTGATCAAACGGGGGTTAACCTGTTCGATTAAATCTATCCAGACCGACCAATCAGGGAGGTGGGTGATCGCGCAGCTGGACTTTGGGGGTCCTGTTTTAACGTGCGCTTCATTCTATGGCCCGAATGTCGACGACCCCTCTTATATCGTTAAGCTGCAGTCTAAGCTCATGTTGGTAGCTCCCCCGATACTTGTCAGAGGAGATTTCAATGCCTTGTTAGCCCTACATGGATAGGTCGAATCAGGGGCAATCCATTTCGACTCCTCTCGTTAGACGGGCAATGAAGAATTTGATTCACGACCTTGGCTTGGCTGATACATGGAGGTTTACTAAAGGGGATAGGGCTGGGTACACATTTTACAGCAAGAGATTTCATCACTCCTCAAGGATTGACTACTTGTTAGCCAGTAAGTGGTTACTCGAAAAGGGTTCGGATATATTCATTCTTCCTAGCCATCTATCGGATCATTCCCCTGTTTTCTGTACCATCAAAAAATTAATTAAAAAAGTTCAATCGAGATGGACACTCAGTAGGGGAAGGCTAGATGATCCAGAATTAATTCAGGTAGTTAAAACATCATCCTTGGAGTTTTTCGATCTTAATATAGGTTCAGTAGCCATAGAGGTCGTATGGGATGCATACAAGGCTTCCCTAAGAGGCCGATTACACAGTCTCATATGCTTTAAAAATCATGCTGAAGGGCGTGAATTAAAATTGGACGAAGAAAAGATCGGATTGCTAGAATCTAAGCTTCTGAAGCTATCAAATTCTCCGGAAGGACAAAGAAAGGTGCTGGTTGAACTTGAGCAGGCCAGACAAAACTATAGAGGTATCCTAGAAAAGAAGTGCAAGATCCAATGGGAAAGGAGTAAGATGGAGAACTATGAATACGGGGAGAAGGCTGGGCCTCTTTTGGCGTGGAAGGTGAGATCCGATCGCTCGAAAAACGATATCGCCGAGCTGGTGATAAACAACCAAGGGGATAGATCAACAGACACAGGCAATATACAAAATTCATTGCTTACCCTATTCGCAGATTTATATAGGGAGAATTTATCCCTTTCCACGTTAACTCAGGCCAACAAAGATTTCCTCGACTCCCCAATTACGTTGCAAGAGATAAGAACCCAAATAAAGATCTCAAAAAACAGTAAAGCCTCTGGTACGGATGCCCTGCCAAATGAAGTTTACAAGTCCCTCTCCGAGGAAGTAACCCCAGTCCTGGGTTCCCTGTTTCATTCAATCTACAGTCCAACAGGTCATATCCCTAGCTCATGGAAGGAGGCAATCATTGTCTTAATCCTTAAGCCGGGGAAGGATCCAGTAAAAGCAGACTCTTATCGCCCAATTTCCCTGCTGAATGCAGATTATAAGATCTTTATGGGTATCTTGGCAGAGAGATTGGGTAAATTAGTCCCTGGACTGGTTAATACAGACCAGAAAGGGTTCATTTCTGGGAGACATATCCTGGAACAAACCCAGCTCCTTATTGGTAATATCGATCTGGCGATCACTAGAGCTGAACCCTTGGCGGTGGTCGCGTTAGACGCCGCCAAGGCTTTCGATAGGGTGTGCTGGGCCTACCTTTGGGAGGTGCTAGAGGAGATGGGTTTTGGTCCAATTTTTATTCACACTCTGAGAGTAGGGGTGTGCGGAATTTGCGAAAGTGACTTTCGCAAATTATCGCGAAAATGTTAAAAATCTCCGCAAACACGCGGAAATATCTCCAAGATGCGGAAGTTTTTTACCCGCCCGTTCGCGGTATTTTCTGCGTGGTCGCGGCTCGCCAACTTACCCATGCGGTTGCTCGCGGGCGCGGCCATCTTGTTTTCACTCTTCTCGCGGTGCATGATCGCGAGAAGAAAGACGTGATCGCGCGACCAATGACATTACTGCTGCCGCGAACTGTCGCGAGACAGCGCAAATGGCTACCAACAATCCAACATCTCGTGGAGAACGCGACCGGATCGGGAAAACTTGTCGGCAAAAGCGAGGATTCAGGTAAGGCGATCGCGCGCGCGAGAATGTATTATTTTACAGCGCGAGCAAGAAACAAATTATCGCTAAGCTGCGGAATGCGAAAATTTTGAAATTTTCGCGCTCTCCGCGGAACGCGAAAATGTCAAATTATCGCAATTTCCGCGAGCGGAACGGAAATTTAGCCCAGGCCTATCTGAGAGGGTCTTATCAGGATGCCTCAGCTAAAATCCTCATCAATGGTCTACTCACTCCTAGGTTGCCCTATTTCTCCCTTATTATTTGATCTATACATCGAGCCTCTCGCCCAGGCTATAAGGCTAGACGAGACTATTTTCCCGTTTAAGACCCAGCAATATCGGTCTAAAATCGCATTATATGCGGACAACATAATTATTTACACAGATAATCCCGAGACAACACTGCCAAAGGTTGGCGCCCTGTTGGAAGATTTTGGTTTAATTTCCGGTTATCTGGCTAACTCCACAAAGACGGAGGTTATTTGTTGGAATATCGATCAGTGGAGCGGGGCCACCAGCAATAAATTTTAATATCTTGGCATTATAATTGTGAAAGATCTCGAAAAAATTCCATTAATAAATGTTGCAAAAATAATAAAAGACATAGTTCAGCTGTTTGCAAGGTAGAGGAATCTCCCCCTGACTATTTTCGGGAGAGTGAATCTAGTAAAAATGATCATCCTCCCGAAATTAACTTATTTGTTTACCGCGGTTCCTCTAGGTTTTCCTAAACACTCCATCCTAAAGGCGCAAAGTAAAGCCTGTTGCTGTCTTACCTCCCCTACCCTGGGTCAAGACATTTCCCAGATCCTATCACATTCAAATCCAGACAGTCAATCCACAGCCAGGCAGAGACACACAGAATTGTTAGAACCAAAAATCCAGCCACTTCTAAAAGCGTGGTTTCTAAACACACAATCAAAAACCACCTTCACAAAAAGATGTGTTATTAAATTGTGAGCTCAGGCACACTAAACTTCACCTCTCCGTCTTAGGCCTATGGGAAGATAGGCTGGAAACATATAACACAGCCTCCCCCATTCTGTCCTATGGGCAGATGGCCTTGCAACAGTGAAAAATGAAATGGAGAGTATTTCACTGTTAGGACATGGTACACACCTCAGTACACGTCCTACCTTTCACAGACAATGCACCCTGCGCAGGGAGATACCTTGGGCCTACAATAGGGTTGTCTGATGTGCATGGAAAGGGAAGGGTAAGGCCTGGCAAGTGGGTGCACTTCTCAGGACAACATGGCAGTTAGCAAACTGTGTGCAGGCACTGCAGTGGCAATGCCTGAGTTCTCTCTTTAGGGATAACTGTGTGGGTGGCACAATTAGTGCTGCAGGCCCACTAGTAGCATTTGTATTACCAGCCTTGGCACACATAGTGCACTATACTAGGGACTTTACTAGTAAGGCAAACATACCAATTATCGACAACCAATTACCATAACACTTTATTCAGGGAGCACATGCACTTTGACACTGATCAGCAGTGGCAAGGTGCCCAAAGCATCTAAGTCGTCAACATAATGTCAGAAAAAGGTCTAGGAGGAAGGCAAAATGTTTAAGGAACTATAGCCACAGAGGGCCAAGTCCAACAGGTACCTATATGGAATATAAAATCCACTCCTCTTCCGACTGGACTACATATGTAACCTATACGTGTACTACCATTCTAACTAGACAATGGTACGCACAAAGGGTTAAAAACATTTATTTAGCCAAAAATGTTTAAAACGTCTAAAAATGTCGAAAAAGACTTAAAAAGTTAAAAAATATTTTGCAGGCCCTAGCTCTAAAAAAGTGTCTGTTGTTATAATCCGAACCACTATAAGCATTAAAAAGCCTTTCATGCCCAAATAAATTAAAAGGAATGTCAATTTTGTATCTGAGTTCCAAATTGAACTTTCTTATTAAAAAAGGGAGAATTTCTTACAGCACACGACAAGCCAAAAATTAGTCAATTGTTTATGTGTCCTGGCTGGTAGACGCAATATTTTCATTGCTTGCTTCTGCAGTAGACGGCCCCTGTAACACCTCACAGGGTACGTCAATTGAGCACAGATGATGTTCGACGCTGTCGACAGCCGGTGCTGGGGCAGCCTGTGTGCCGTCCAAATCCTGGGTGTCAGTGGAGGAGCCGGTCTCCATACCAACAGGTAGAGTTACTACCTGCTGTGGCTCAAGCAATGCCACCATCAACATTAGAATATGCCAGGGACATTGCAGAACATGGGCCGTTATCGGGTCCAGTAGAGCATTCACCTCCGGTTGCGCACATGATGGGAGTGTCAAACAAAGGTCTAACACACATTCTTCTCCACAAAACAGGCATCAGAGGACAGGTAAGATGCAGTCCATCCAGACTGGTCAAAATGACAGGAACCAAGATGCACTTAGTTCTCTCAGGCGAGGCGTGCCTAGATGTTGTACCATTTGGTCACGGTATTTCCGCTCCATGAGCGCTTTTTCCATATCCTTGGTGACTGGGACGTCCATTGCGTAGCAGATAGAAGACAATCAGGATACCAGCTATTAGAAACAGGAGAAGTGGAAGTCCTCCAAAGATACTTCCGAATACGGAGTGTATGAAGTTTGGTATAACTCCAAGTACCGTCTGAAAGGTGCTTAGAAGTCCAGAACCTATGGTCTTAAATAGGTGGACAATGCCAGTCGTATCAGACATGTTAAAGATACGATTTACCATTTCTACGCAATGGAAGGGGCAGTTTGTATGGATAAGCGCCTGTATTTCAGCTGAAGAACTGGGATCTCGAGATCAAAAGTGTCTTGAGCGGAGGTTAAGGGCTCAGACTTCTGTAAAAGCATGGCTTTCATCCAGCCTAGAGTATCAAACCGTATTAAAGAAACATTCAGTGAAGGCCATAACGGCACCTCCTTGACTGTATGTGTCGGTGGAAACAATACTTGCATACAATAAGTAACCCTGGAGCTCACGGTTACCAGATATGCGATGCTCGGGAGCATTCTGCAGCAGCCTTGACTGTTCAGCATAAAGTAACTCCCATTTGAAAGTAGCCCAAATGCTTGAGTAATCACAGCAGCTGGGGCACCCCTCAGATGACAGGAAAAGTTTGCCACAGAAACATTACAAGCTCCGTGCAGTAGAATGTCCTGACATATGAGCGATCCACTTAACCCCTTCAGCGCGGCGGGAATTCCCCCGTGGTGCTGACGGGTTTGAGCGCGGGCGGGGCCATGACGGAACGGTTCCGTCATGAGCACAGCGCAACCGATGCTCATGACGGAACCGTTCCGTCATGGGCATGGAAGGGGTTAAAGCGCTCTCACAGTTTGTACAACTGAGAAACACTTCTCGATCCCCACACAGACATCAAAATCTGTGTGGTAGTTCCCAAGATTCCTTAATGTATTCCTTACCCATTTTTTCATATTTGCCCACCTGCTTTTGTTCAAGGCAATATTGAAACTGAAAAGTAGTGACCGGTAGAGTTATTAGCCATTCTGTGGACGGTGACTCTGCCACTGTAAATGGTAATCTGTCCAGTTTTTCGATACAAAGCATTGTATATTTTTCTCCCCTTTGTGCCATTTCTATCTGTTTACCTGTTAGATTGTATTCAGAAAACAGAGACGTACTGTTTATGAAACGCCAAGGAACATAGCCTGCACGCAAAGATTGCAGCGTCCAGCTCAATAACATAATAGAATGTAGTTGAGATTGCCCGTGTTGTAATATGGCCAAATCTTGCTCTAGAATGTCTATCACAGAAGATACAATGTTGCCTAAGGAATTTATCCTGGAGGTCAATGTTGTTAACCCATTGGCTACCACAGCTAGAGATTTCTCCAAGTTAATACGGTATATTTCCCGTATTCTTTCTGCGGCCTCTTGTTGGGATATTTTCCAAATTTCATTGTAGGCAGCATAAATGCCTGTATATATGAAACGTTTTCGGCGTAGCTTCCAGGGACCTAGTAAAAACTCCCTAAGATCCATGTCTAGTGTGAATAAGGATAAGTGTTGTTTCACCTCTGTGAGTGTTGAGGTTTCTATCCAATTAAGGCACAACTTCCCAACACTGTAGGATGTCACTACCCCCGGATGTTCTCTCTGTACGTAGCGCGGATCTGGCCTATGGATACTGAACTCTTAAGTTCTACCCAAGAATCTAGATTGACAGCTATTGGTGTCTGTGGGCCAAATCAACCATTTTTTCCAGTCGGTGTCTGATCTATTGTATTGTATGATGTCATCTAATGTAACCCCCTCTTGTGATGTATCATTACCCTCGGTGAGTGATGGTGTTGGTACTGTAGCCGAGGTGTGTTCAAGTCTTTGGGGGATATTCTCAAGAACATGTGATAATCATTGCAAAATTAGCTTAACGCAACTTTGCATATCGCAGTTTATCGCGGGAAAATAACACCGTGGTAACGTGGTATTCCCAAGCCGGCGGTATCATGTGATAGGTTCACGATACGCGTCAAATGTCTGCGATAAAGTCAATGCTACGCCGCAAAAATGTGAAACACCAACGCGAAAAAAGCTGCGATGAGGCCAATCGCGATACGAAAATCAGTGAAAACCAGCAACAGGCCTGCAATTCCCACGCGTCATGCGGGAAAATGCACTATAAAAGCAACAAAAAAAGAAACTGCGTAGCATCATGGATGCACCCGGGCCGAGTGTAGAGGCCAATTAGAACCCTACAAGCCCCACAGAAAACCAGCAAGGAACCTCGTGGTCGGGGAAGGCCAAGAAGAAGAGGAAGAGACAGACGGGGTGCAGTGCGCAGGAAAACCAGATCAGCGTCACGGAGGTGACAGAACACTACCATCCACTGAAGGTCAATATGACAAACGTGAATGCAGTCGGAGTGTCGAGGAGGTCTACGGAGGAGGACAAGAGGCACTGGCATGATGTGAAAAGCCAAACCAAGCACAAGCCCGCTAACAACAGGGAGGCAGCAATGGTGACTGGAGGTGGGAGTCGTGAGCCACAGGAGGAGCAGGAGCAAATGGAGTCCATAGTCATCAGGGTGGAGACAGCGCAAGGAGTTGGGAGTTCGGACACAGCTCAATAGGACCTGACACAACAACAACAGGGTGAGCAACGACCAGAGACTGGGGGCACAGGGGGTGACGGGCACAATGGCACACATGCACAACGACATGTAGCACACTGCACACCCACAATGACCCTGGATCATGTCCCTGATCCCCGTGGCACACTGCAGCACACACACATAGCAATCACAGCACATCCCTCGACAATGTGGTACAACGTGCAACACCAACACTGCAGAACAGAGGACACAACTGGGTCCGCCCATGCGCAGAAACAGGCCAATCACATCTAACATAGCAGGAGACTGTGAGCTTGAAATGTACGTGTACAAGTTCACATCCGTCATGTAGTCCAAATGTCCACTGTCCTGCCTCAAATTTCAGCACCTCCCAAACAGTCACAATGTACATTGTCATACAGTCTGCATGTAAACAAGAACAACGCGCCAACATCCAGGTCAACACAATTTCAACATGCATCTCCCCTTCACTTTGCAGAGGGTCTAACAATACCTCCAGCAGAGCAGACCAGACAACTCATCAGTGATGCTGGAGAGGACCACCACACCTCCGACACCGACGCCCTACAACAGCCCATGGACATCTTAGGCAACCCACCTCCAGGAGCAGGGCAGCCAAGCTACATAGAGGAGACCCAAGCCCCTGCACAGACCACACAGCAGGAAGCACCCGCCACCACGGCTGACTCCCAACACTTTACCTAGGCATGGAGCAATGGTTGAATCAGCTGACTGCCCTTAACTGCAGAGGCACATCAGTTCCCTCACCAAAGTAGCGAACTTCCAACTCAGCTTACTTAGGAAGCTCAAACCCTTCCTCCTTGCTCATGACCTAAAGGTTGCAGTTCAAGCATTAGTGATCTCAAAATTGGATTATGGTAGTGCAACACTTTGTGGCCTACGTAGAGTTAGGACGGCTCCTCTTAGGGCTACCCTCAACTCTGTTGCGAGGCTCTTAAGTGGCACAAAAAATACCACCACATCTCCCCGGACTTGCGGGAACTGAATTGGCTGCCATATGAAGCTCTGATACAACTAAAAGTTGCATGCATGGCTCACAAAGTCGTCCACTTCAAGACGCTGTTGTACCTTGCGCAGAAACTGGAACTCTCCTGTGGTTCTAGAGCCTCCAGAAGCGCCATCTCCCTCTTGCTTAAGCCTCAAAAATAAAAAATAAAAAAGACCTATAACAGAGCCTTCTCAGGGTTGGCTCAGAGGATCTGGAACTCCCTTCCCCCTGAAGTCAGGGTGAACCCGTCTACTGTCTTCTTCAAAAAAGAAGTCAACGGGTTACTGATGAAGAAATTTCTGTCTTAGCCTGGCACCTTAGTCTGATTCTGGGTCCATACCCGTTGTCTGTTCCCCAGCCACCTTGTTCATGAGTCGGTCAGACAATTCTAGACTGTGATCTTTTTGCTCCCTTTGTTGTTTATGATGTGTTTTGCTGTGCCTTCATGAGATTGCTGGACAATTTTGACTTTGACTCTGTCATTTTGGTTATTCTGTTTTGTGATGCATAATTTGTAAAGCGCTCTGATACCCACGGTGGTCAAGTTTGCGCTATATAAAACTTTCAAAATAAATAAATTAATAGGCACACATCGCAATCCAATGCCAGGTGTCAGAATGCCAAAAGGAGGTGGCCGAACAGGTGCGGGTGGGGTCAGAGCTCATGGATGCCGAACTGGACCACATACGTGGGTGTCTAAGTCCCATCGGGGCCACCTGCACCCCACAAAGGAGACCAACACTGCGACAGAGACACATGTATTTGGACATGTCCTGTAATGAACCATGCCCAGAGCCCCGGAATAATCATTCACACACCCACGCCGGACCTCCGTACGATGGCCCAGTCCAATCCTCTTATGTATTGAGTGGGTGACGACAAAGTTACATGTTCAAGGTCTTACCCACTGCCGGTGGGGACATGGTTGCGTCCGCTGTACACAGCACAATGTAATGTTGTAGGGCCCAGGCCTTCATGCATACATTATGACCACACGGACACACGCAGATAGTTTGTGGGACTGGCTACGGGCACGTGCGCCCGGCCCCTTTATTGGCAGGGTCACATGTACAGTGACGCCTGTGCTGGCTGTGTGTGGGGTGAGTGTAGGCCAGCCCGCAAGGAGTGGTTGGTGCTGGCAACCACTACAACAGTGAACACCATTAAAACAGAAACAAAAAACACTAGCATTACATGGCATCATGGTGGTAGCCAGAGCAAGTACAGAGGTCACCCAATGAGCAAACAGAAGTGTCCATGAGCTGTGGTGCACTGAGTTAGTGGTACCTGTAGTGCTGAGCAGGGTATCAGGCAGATGATGGCATCCACGACAGGTGTGAGGGACTTGGATGGGGCTGCCTGTGAGACTCCTCTGACTCTGGCGGTTGTTGGTTGGGAGGTACCAGAGGCCAACAGGTGCAGCACAGCCATCAGCTTTGTCTGAGGTGGGATGTTGGTTGTCCGCTGTGTTGGTGCCGTCAGCCTGTTGGGCGATGATGGTCAGGATGCATAGGATGGTTGTTCTTTTGAGCCTGTACTGGGCAATGACATTGTCTGGTGTTAGGTCTGTGAGGCTGGTGCGTTTCCTGAGGGTCTGCTTTCTTTGTCCGTGCTGCCTCTGTGTAAGTCCGGTGGGGGGAGCGGCCCTGGGGGTGGTGGGTGTTGTGGCCCTTTTGGGGCTCTGAGCTGCAAGATCAGTGGCTCCATGGCATCTGTTGGTCTTCATGTGTCAGTGTTTTATCTGGGCTCCCTTTTCTGGTGCCGGTTGTCATCAATCTGGCTGGTCGTTGAGACTGTTGAGGTGTGGTGTTGTCATGGCTTTTTGCTCGGCAACGCCTTCTCTGCATCTCATTAGCTATAGGTCATCTGTGGCAATATTTTGTGAGGATGCTATCACCGGAAAACTGGTGATATCGGCTGTTTGCACCGGCTTATGAATGGGGCGATCATTTTATCGTGACTTTGGCTTCAATAAAGTGCCGATAACTCAGCGATAGATCCTTGAGAATATGCCCATTTGTTCTTTGCTAGTCCAAGGCAAGATGTCTGTTGCACTGTCTTGTTCCAAAACGTGATCTGATGAGGGATAGGGCACGCTCTAAATAAAGCTTCTGTTCCCTGCACTTGCCATTCTTTAGTACCCCAGACCGATTTCATGTCTATAGTGTCTCTCCATAAGTTATAACCTCGTTCAGGCAAATCGGCAATAAAGGATGTAGAGTAAATCTGTTTGGTGTTTGTTAACATATCTTTCCATGCTGATGTTGGTGCAACCTTATAATAATATGAGGCTGGGTCAGACATATTAAACCCTGAAAAATATGGAAATTTCTGTGCAAATGTTTTTGAACTGCCTTTTGGCGGTGTTGGACAATGTTCCCACTGGTGGTATGTGAACACATTTCTAGGATTAGCAGATTTATGCAAAAAATGATGACCATAATTGATTCGTAATCTGCTGAGCTCTCCAATGTTTTACTATTAGAAAATGCAGCAGATTTTTCAAAATCAAACAACATGTTATTCACAGTTTCAAAATCCCAATCATTGGAAAATGTACTTGAGGTAATGATATCACTTAATGATATTTTAAATAAATGTGGAATTTTTTTAATTTCTGTCAGGTCAAATATATCGAAATCAACCTTGTCCCAAACTATACCATCCGGTACAGGAACTGCTGTAATGTTCACTGATGACAAGTCTCTTTGTTCTCGATGAGATGATTGATGTGGTTTTAAAATTATGTTCACTTCTTGGGCAGCAGAGCTCTGTCAAATGTATTGTCCACTAATAAGCATGTTATAAACTATCACTAAGGTTAACTAGAAAAGAAAGATAAGAATCCCGGAAGTTACCCATAGTTCTACCCATGGTGATACCAGGTAAGTTTTTCTAAGAAAGTTCAGAAAGTCTTTAACTTGCTGCTTGCGTGATTTTTGGGCTGGCGTCGTTTCAGGTTCACTTGGATCCAGAGAAAATGTAGCAAAGTTTATGAAATAGCCAGAAGCAGTTCGATCAATTGTTGGAATTGCATCAGGATTTGTTGAAATTGTACTTTGCTCTTGTCGAGGCACGTTGACGTAGACGTCTGTATTTGGTCAAATAGCAACTTGTGTGTTATTTTGAGTTTAATTTTAAAGTTGAATTTCAGGTTCAAGAGAAATGAGTTCCATGGCATTGTTGCATAGAACTTCATTCCGTATAGGCGACTCTCGAACGTGATGAGCCTTTCAGTTTGAACTTCTTGAATTGTAGCGAGAGGAGGGCGTCTGCTACTTTGGAGTCCACGAGGCCTACTGCCTAGTATCGGCCATATAGTGTGGCTTGATTAAGTCAGTTGAGACAAATCTTTTCTCCTTTTTTCCGGCAAGAGGCGGTAGAAGTACAGTTTTTGTTCCTTCAATTGCTAGGACCGGTACAGGTTTTCTGTAGGATGGTCCAAATTCTTCGCTGTCTGCTATTTTCTCTTTGACCAGATCCCCGACTTTTGGGATCGAGAAGGGTCTTGCCGTGACTGATTTCACTTCCCCAGTGGTGGTCTGCTTCAGGTGGACATTACTTAGTTGTGTCCTGGATTCATTTAGATCCTGTAAAACAGCCAAACGATCATTAATGTCAAAAGGTTTTTCATCCGCCACTGTGCCTTAACAATCAAGATCAGGTACCCACATTCTCGTCCCAAATAGGACCTCATATGGAGTGACCCCCCCAGAGAACTTCTTGGCATGTTATTGAGAGCCCGCTGAACTCCATAATGATGTTTTACCCAACTTTTGCCCGTGCCTAATACTCCAAGAATTAAAGATTGCTTTAAGTCTCGGTTTTTTCTCTCCACTACTGAATTTCCCTCGGGATGGTACGGAGATGAGTACCGCAATGCTACACCCAAACTTCCCATGGCCTGCTTGTAAGCCCTAGAGTTAAACGCAGGGCCCTGGTCAGAATGTAATGTGCCAATTGCGTCTGTTCCTATGAAGACTTGCAAATATTTTATAACAGTTCGAGCGTTAGCCGAGCTCTGGGGCCACACCCATAGGAACCTCAAGTAGGAATCCACTGCTACCATGATATACTTTTTAGCCCCATCTTTTTTCAAGGGGCCGCAGTGGTCTAGGTAGTCACACGCTAGTGGTTTGTCTGCTATTAACAATGTTGTCTGTACGAGACGTGTTACGGTGGAACCTTTCATCTGCTGGTAGATGTCGCATTTCAAGACATAGGGCCCGATTCACAGAATTAACTTAAGACAAAATCCTAAACTTACTACCATTTTGTTATTCACAGAAGGCACTTACTCATTTTGGTATTCACAAAAGGCACTTACTCATTTCGGTATTCACTGAATTTAGGAGTCCTAACTTTAGGACTCCTAAATGCCTTCTGTGAATGCCGAAAGTCTTAAAGTTAGGATTTTTCTCAGTTTAGGAGTAGTAAAGTTAGGACTCCTAACTTTAGGACTCCCAAATGCCTTCTGTGAATACTGAAAGTCTTAAAGTTATGATTTTTCTCAGTTTAGGAGTCCTACTACTCCTAAACTGAGGAAAATCCTATAAAACTTATAAAACACAGTCTGACACCAACAGGTGGTAGAGCAGTTTTCGTGATAGAGGCTCATGAATCTCACCAGACAGAGGTAATCTATTCATGGATAGTATTCCCAGAATCAACTCCAGTAACACATATGTTTCACTTCTACAAAGAAGATGAACCACCTGAGGAATATATTCCTTTCGAGAATATTGAAATTCCACTCACATACCAGGAGTATGAGCTCTGGTTTAAAGGCACCCTAAAACATTACAATCACATTACCAGGCTCGGACCACTAGGTAGACCAGGAGCAACATGGCCGATTTTAGCCGGCTATACACCTGACCCTGACATTGAATCAATGTCGGGACAAGGAATTAATTAATAACTTACAAAATTTAATAGAAAAAAAAACTCATTCGCCTTGCATCTCAGCTGAGGTTCATTTTGTTCTATTTTTGGTTTGGTGTCGGAACTCCGTAGGATGGGGTAAAGATAAAACCCAATGTTATAATCACCCATGAGGATATTACAATGTTTATCGTGGAATGTGAACGGTCTGCGAGTCAAAAGTAGGAGGGAGAAGATTTTCCAGTATTTAAAAGATTCACCTGCACAGATGTTCATCTTACAAGAAACGCACCTTTTAAAAAAAGAGATTAGTGAGTTCTGTGGGAAGCTTAGGTGGGTGGAGCACTGTGCCTCCTCATGCCAGACGGCAAACATCAGAGGTGTGGCTATCTTAATAAAAAAACAAGCGAATGCCACCCTTCAGGAGGTCAGCACAGACACAAGTGGCAGGTGGGTCATAGCTAAGATCCTTGTGGAAAATATACTTATTACGGTAGTAGGTTATTACGGCCCTAACCTGGATGACCCGTCAACATTAAAAACTATTTTTGGAAATCTCCTAGAACTGCCCGATACAATCATTCTCGCAGGAGATTTCAATATAGTATTGAATCCAAAATTGGATAAATCACCAAAAAGTAGGGCCAACATCCCTTCCAAATCCAGGGCATATTTAAAAATAATGATGAAGCAATATGCCATATGTGATATATGGAGGAAAAGATCTGGGTCTCAGTTGGGAGTATCATTTTATAATAAAAAATACAGGCATAAATCATGAATAGATTATGTTCTAATTAGTAGTGATCTACGAGGTAATATTAAGAAGATTGATTATCTGACTCCCCATTTATCAGACCATGCTGCAGTTTGGTTAGATTTAGATCTGGTGGGGAAGGAACAACAGAAGGTATGGACCTTTGAGGTAGCTATTTCATCATTTAAGAGTGGTTCATGGCAGAGGAAGGTAGCCCTGTATGCCGATGATATCCTTGTTCTTTCCTCTGATTTAGAATCTTCTTTTCCCCAGGTCATTGATCTAGCGCGAGATTTCGGCCATGTTTCTGGCTACGAGATCAATGCAGATAAAACGGAGTTAATGACCTGGAATTTGCCGGAGTGCCAATACCAAACCAGGAGTGAGTTGTGTTACTTAGGAGTTAAAATAGTCCCAGAGATAGATAAGATAGCTAAAGTAAACTTTGGGAATATCCTAAAAGAGAGTCAAAAACTCCATTGTCTATCTTGGGAAGAGTGAATTTGATAAAAATCATAATCTTACCAAAAGTAACCTTCTTATTTAACACGATTCCACTAAATTTTGAGAAACCGTTGATAGATAGGTTCCAGCAAGCTATCAACGGGTTTGTGTGGGTTTATAAATCCACTAGAATATCGTGGAACAAACTAAGACGGAGAAGGGAGAAAGGAGGTCTCACTCTTCCCGATATTCAGTATTATGCTTGGGCCTTCCAGCTAGTGCACTCTAGAATGCTGCTAAAATCTCCAGACTCTTCAGAGAGAGGTAAAATGTTTTTAGCTATGCTACAACAATCGGGGCTTCCATATGAAGGTTTTCTATTCAAATATGGGGCCAAAAATTCTTTAAGAAGGTTAGACTGAAAGTCCTAGGTGGCGCGGCTCAGATTTGGGCCAGAATTAAAGAACTAACGGGCCTCGAATATTACTCAAGGCTAGCTCCTCTGTGGGATAGTCCAGGAACTCCTAACTGTCTTAAAGACTTGTTGGCTGTCCCCCTAAAAACAGCTGGGTTATTAACATGGGAGGATTTAGCGGAAGATGGAACACTTTTACCTTGGACTGAATTAAATGATAAACTGGAGGAGGGTATGTCTAGATTTAAATACTTGCAGCTAAAAAGCTGGTCCCAGGATCTAAAAAATCCAATAGGTTTGGGGAACCCTTTGGAAGAACATCTGGCTAATAGACTAGCAGGGAAGAAAGAGATCTCTTTCTTTTATTGGGCAATTGAAGAAGCTATTGATGGAGATTTTGAGTTAGCCGGAGAGTTGTGGGGGGAATTCTTCCCAGGGATAGACTTGGTGGACTTGTGGCAGAGCTCTTATAACACTCTTTTCTCAGCTGTTAAACCAGCTTGGCTGAGGAGGAACCACTACTTCACCACACATAGAGCCTATCTTTCTCCGGCGAGGCTCTCTAAAATGTCTAAAGCCCCACCTGCTAGATGCAAAAAATGTAATCTGGAGAGTGTTCCTGATGTACATATGTTTTGGGAGTGCCCATCTCTTTCTGTATTTTGGAAGGGTGTTGGAGTCTCGTTAACATCTATTTTGGGCCACCCAGTACAGATTTCCCTAAACTTATTATCTTTGGTATATTAAGTGACATCACTGGCTGCAATAGAGGTTTCTTATTTTTTGCTATATTATTAGCGAGACGGGAAATATGTAAGAGATGGGTCGAGACCACACCCCCCACACATTCAGACTAGCTATCTGCCCTGTATAAAACATCAAAGACAGACCTGGCCAGATTGAAGAACTCTAAGAAGAGAATTATCTGGGACTGCCTGTTAAGCTGGACTTCAGTCAATTTTTTTTTTTGTTTTTTGGCACAATTCACCAACATTTTTCTTGTCCTATGATTAAGCCTCAGGGAAGCTCTTAGACTGTGCTGGTTTGTGCTATTACCCTAGGGGCCCCAGCTGTCGATCAATGGTAGGCCACCAGCATCAGTCGTTGGTTTTAAGGAACCTGTTGAGCATGACCATCCTCTCAATAACAACGGGAGGTCAGGAACTGGAAGGAAGTCGGTACGCCACTGGTAGGTGGGGACAAAAAGGGCGCAAAGGATTACCCCAAGGCCTACTCCTCTTAACAGAGTAACAGTGGCGACCTTCTGATTTCAGGTTAGCTGGGGTCGGAGGCGAATGAGGAATTAAAAGAAAAAAAAAAAGTTAATAGAAATATACAGTTAAACCACAACTGTCTGAAAGTCCTAAAAACATTCCTACCTCTTCTAAAAAGAAGTGGGAAAATAGTAAACAGAATTCCAAAGAGAAGCGTTCTCATTCCCTAGGCAGATCTCGTCAACAGAAGGAGCCCTCTGAAAGGAGGTACAACCTCAGGAATAGGGATAATTTGAGAAAACCTGACAGATAAAAAGATAATGATACACGTCTTACCTTTCAGATATCGTCACAGACACCCGAAAGAAGAGGTTGGTCAGAAAATGGTCAGAAAACAAGGAAGAACGAGTGAAGTCCAAAGACGATCAACACGTTCAGAAAAATAAAGCAAAACCTCAATTTTCCAAGAACAAGGTAGCAGGTCTGAAGAATACTGAGAACCCAACTCAAGAACGGAGAATGGGCCCAGACCATGCTGGACAGTGCAGCAGAAGTTACAATAGCCTGCCAGAACCGGAAGGGACTTCTGGAGACAGTGGACTTAAATGGAGACATACAAGTTGAGACTGTAGACACCAGGGTTAGTTCTTCACATAGGTAATATGAAATAACACTACGGATGGAGGGAGACATACCAAGAAAAGTGAAAGCACTCTTTCAAAGGGTTATGATATACTTCTAGCAGAACAGGACTGGCCACCAGAATTTGTCAGGGAGAGCCCACATGGCGAGGACATCATTATGCCAGCCTTCTCCAACCATGTTCCAGTTCCTTTAAAATATACATTAGCCAGGAAATGGGCAGTAGCCCAAGCTCCAGCACTGTATAAAAATCATGTAGGATGGGATGAGGACTCACCTCACCATAAAATCCAGTTATAAAATCAACCAACTGCACAAAGGCAGTACCCAGTTAAGCAAGAAGCTAAAAAACAGGTCAGGGAGATTTTAGATCAACTTGAATGTCAGGGGGAAATTGAAACATGCACCTCATCAATGAACAATTCTTTGTTTCCTGTCTCTAAACCAGAAATGAAATGAAATGAAATGAAAGCGGTATTTATAAAGCGCATGGCTACCCGGGAGTGTCCCAGCGCTGAGGAGCAAGACAAGAATGAAGACCAGACTATGGGAACAGCAAGGTCTTAAGTTGTTTTCTGAAGGTCAGATGATTGGTAATCAGGCGTAGATGAAGCGGCAGGGAGTTCCAGAGTTTGGAGGCTTTGTAAGAGAAGAGTCGTCCGCCACTTCTCGCTCTTTTAATTCTCGGCCAGACGCAGGTCATCTGATCATAATTTTCTCTTAGCTTTATAGGGGAGGATCAGGGCTGAGTTGATGACTGGGCCTGTACCTGACAGTGTTTTGTGGGCAATACACAATGACTTAAATTTAATGCGTTCGAGCACAGGAAGCCAGTGGAGGGAGTGTATAGCTGGTTTGGCTGATTGTCTGTTTGAGGTTCCCGTCAGAATTCTGGCTGCGCTATTTTGAACTAACTAGAGTTTGGCAATTACTGAGGAGGGTGAGCCAAGGTATAATGCATTACCATAGTCAAGCCTAGAGAGTATAAGGGATTGTATCAATGTATTTTTTGCTGGAGTGGGGAGCAGAGGGAGGACTTTCCGGGCCATTCTGAGCATGCCGAAACAGGTAGCTGTTGTCTTCCTGGCCTGTGTTCAAAGTTTAGGTCTTGGTCCAGCCAGATGCCCAGACTTTTGATTTTGGACTTATGGGTGGGGGGGGGGGGGGGGTCCCATGCTTAGAGGCCACATTGAATTAGGGTGAAAGCTGCTGCGGTTGCCTAAGACCATAATCTCGGTCTTTCCACTGTTGAGCTTGAGTTGGGAGTGATCCATCCATTCTGAGATGTCTTTTAGACAGGAATAGAGGCTGTTGGTGTTGTTTTCCGCTTGATTGAGTGCCACCTCCAATTGCGTGCCGTCCGCGTAGGTCACTATGCGGATACCATGGGGGGCAACTGTGGCTGCTAGGGGGGACATGTAAACGATAAAAAGAGTCGGGCAAAGAGAGGAGCCCTGTGGGACCCCACTCGTTAAATTGGCCGGTTCAGAAATTACTTTCTCCTCAAAAACGTGAAAGGTTCTTCCTTCTAGGAAGGACCGCATCCATTGAAGCACAGTGCCTGTGACTCCTATATTCCTCAGACGGTTGATGAGGGTCTCATGGTTCACTGTGTCGAATGCCGCGCTTAGGTCGAGGAGGATAATGGCCGTGGAGCCTCCTGAGTCGAGGATTTTTCTGCTTTCCTCTACCACCGCCAGCAGGACTGTCTCCGTGCTCTGATGAGGCCTGAATCCGGTCTGGGAGGAGTGAAGCAGATTGTGGGTTTCTAGGAAGCCTGAAAGGGTCAAATTGACAAACCTTTCAGCAATTTTGCTTATTCCCGGCAAAAGAGAAATTGGGCGGTAGTTTCCCATTTCAGTAGGATCTAGGTTAGGTTTCTTAAGTAGAGCCTTAACCATCACCTGTTTCCAGCTGGAAGGGACTGATCCTGTGTTGAGTGAGGCGTTAATCAGGTTCCGAATGTTGGGGGCTAAGGTGGCTATTGCTTTCTTCAGAATGTAAAGTGGAGCTGGGTCTTTTGGTGATCCACTTTTAATAGTGGAAAGCAAAGTGAGAAGAGTTTCCAAGTTCATAGGGTGAAAGGTTTCCAGAATGGGTTTGGTTGAGTGAGGCTCTAGGTAGAGTGATGTTTTGAGAGCTTCATTCCTATGAGGAAGGGATTCGAGGATGGTTTGTACCTTGTGGTTGAATAAGCTAGCTAATTTATTGCACCGTTGGCCAGAGGAGTCGGGAGCAGTGCGAGGGGCGGGTGTTTTAAGTAGTTTTTTGATAATGGTGAATGTTTCTCTGGGCGAGTTCTGGGCTGAAAGAATCTTTTCTTCATAGAAGGAAGATTGGGCCTTTTTTATTTGAGATTTATACGTTTGGATGGCCGCTCTGTATTCTAATTTTTTTGAGGGAAGGTATTCTTTTCTCCATTGCCTTTCCTTGGTTTTGCATTGCTGCTTAAATGCTCTTAACTCAGGGGTGAACCAAGGGGCATTGTGGGGCCTTTCCGACTTTTTTATTCTAACTTTGGGGAGGACGGAATCCAATGATTGATTTATCCAGTCTGAAAAATTTGTGTTGGCAATTGTTGGGCAGGGGTTAGATTCGGGTTGGGTTCTTTCTAGGGTTTGGATCCATTTCTCCAGAGGAAGTTTGGCCCAGGGACGATCAAAACTCCAGGTGGTTTGGAGAGGAGGATTTGGGTGTGGAAGGCTCCAGGAAAGGTTTATCAAAAAATGATCAGTCCATGGGAGGGGGATGGGTTCAATTCCTTTGAGGTCCACTAGATTTGAGAAAACCTGATCTAGTAAGTGGCCTTTGACATGGGTGGCTTTTCGAATTTTTTCCATCATATGTAGTGCAGAGAGGTCCCTAGTCAACTCCTTAGCGTTACCAGCCGAAATATCATCAAAGTGGAGGTTGTAGTCTCCCAGGAGAGTGAAATTGGGTGCTAAACTTGCTAGGTTAGCTGTGGTCTCAAGCAGCGAATGATGAAAAGAGCCCAGAGCTCCAGGTGGACGATAAATAAGGATACCCGAGAATGAAAGGCTCGGTGAGATTTCTATGTTAAAATGGGTGCTTTCGCAGTCGCTGATTGGGCTTCCAAGCAGGCGGCAGATTAGTTGACCTTTATGAATAATCGCAATCCCGCCCCCCCCTGCCTATTGCGCGATCGACCCTCTGCATCACAAAGCCTTGAGGGAGGGCTTGAATGATGTCGGGTTCTGCGCATGAGGTAAGCCATGTTTCCGTCAGAAATAGTACGTCTGGGTCCAGGATCTTTGAGAAGCATCCAAATTTCAGTAGTATGTTTGGAGAGGGATCTACAATTTAGTAGTGATATTTTGAAAAGTACAGAGGAGATGGAAGGCTCCAGGTTGGGAGGGGCGAATTTGTGCGGACAGTGAAGGCAATGTTCGGGGAGTAAATCCGGCGGAGTGGAATGTGCACAAGCGTTACTTACAGGTCTATTAAGCTGTTTAAGCTGGGTAGGTGAGTAGTGATGTTGAAAGGGGAATGAAGATGAAGGGTTTGTGGACCCTGGGCCCGGTCTGGCGCGGATGGGCGCAGACGGGCTTGCCTTGGGTGCGCATTCGGCACGCCCGCGACGCGCCCGCTGCACGCATCCACTGCGCGTGACTACAGACATGTGGCTTTTAAAGGCCAGGAATCAGCTACTAGAATGCTGACCTGCGCCTGTGGGCTTCCTCACTTCCTGTGTTGCGGTATTTTCCCTCCACACAATCTGAACTTTCAGTGGTGGACCAGGGAATCGCAGGACACAGCGTGAAGGTAAGCAGAAAATAATAGTGAGTTTTAAAAATACAAATTCGAAGTGACACAACGTTAAAAGCACAAGGCGATATTAAAATATAAACAATGTCGCCGTAACTCTGAGCCCTTTACCAGGCGCTTCCGAGCATGCACCTTACGCTGAGGCTGTAGTATTTTATCTCGCATCTGCTGCGCGTGACTACAGACATGTGGCTTTTAAAGGGCAGGAATCAGCTACTAGAATGCTGACCTGCGCCTGTGGGCTTCCTCACTTCCTGTGTTGCGGTATTTTCCCTCCACACAATCTGAACTTTCAGTGGTGGACCAGGGAATCGCAGGACACAGCGTGAAGGTAAGCAGAAAATAATAGTGAGTTTTAAAAATACAAATTCGAAGTGACACAACGTTAAAAGCACAAGGCGATATTAAAATATAAACAATGTCGCCGTAACTCTGAGCCCTTTACCAGGCGCTTCCGAGCATGCACCTTACGCTGAGGCTGTAGTATTTTATCTCGCGTCCGCTGCGCGTGACTACAGACATGTGGCTTTTAAAGGGCAGGAATCAGCTACTAGAATGCTGACCTGCGCCTGTGGGCTTCCTCACTTCCTGTGTTGCGGTATTTTCCCTCCACACAATCTGAACTTTCAGTGGTGGACCAGGGAATCGCAGGACACAGCGTGAAGGTAAGCAGAAAATAATAGTGAGTTTTAAAAATACAAATTCGAAGTGACACAACGTTAAAAGCACAAGGCGATATTAAAATATAAACAATGTCGCCGTAACTCTGAGCCCTTTACCAGGCGCTTCCGAGCATGCACCTTACGCTGAGGCTGTAGTATTTTATCTCGTGTCCGCTGCGCGTGACTACAGACATGTGGCTTTTAAAGGGCAGGAATCAGCTACTAGAATGCTGACCTGCGCCTGTGGGCTTCCTCACTTCCTGTGTTGCGGTATTTTCCCTCCACACAATCTGAACTTTCAGTGGTGGACCAGGGAATCGCAGGACACAGCGTGAAGGTAAGCAGAAAATAATAGTGAGTTTTAAAAATACAAATTCGAAGTGACACAACGTTAAAAACACAAGGCGATATTAAAATATAAACAATGTCGCCATAACTCTGAGCCCTTTACCAGGCGCTTCCGAGCATGCACCTTACGCTGAGGCTGTAGTCTTTTATCTCGCGTCCGCGTCCATCTAGTTTTGGATTACAGACACTTAAATTCTTGTTGCAAAACACTTGAAGTGCAAAATGCACATGGTACAGCATTAATGAATAATATTGTGCGTAAAAAATATAAAACCACATTAGACATTTCAAATGGTTTCTTTTTTCAAAATATTGCACCAGAAAGCAGATATTTGACCGCTTTCTCAATAATGGGGACCCAGAGTCAATTTTGTCGACAGCCCCAGAGATTCAAAAACAGCCCGGGGCTATTCTCAGCAAGGGTAACAGAGTTACTAGAAACTTATGATGACGAGGCATTGTCATATGTCGATGATATATATCTTATAGAAGATGACCTGGATAGGCACTTGAACAGGGTGAGCACCATAATATTGGGCTTCGCTTCAGAGGGTTACAAATTCAACTTTAAAAAGTCAAGAATTGCCCACCTCAACGTCCTTTTCTTAGGATATGAACTATCAAGTGAAGGCAAAAGCCTGGCAGCCAACTTTTTAGAAAAGTGTGCGCTGCTCCAACCACCAAAAACGCTGAAAAATTTACAGTTGATTCTAAGTTTCCTGAATTTTGGAAGAACTTACATTTTAAATTACGCAGAAAGGGTTACACCTCTCTACAAATTAATCAAACCTGATTTTAAAATGACACATTGGACACAAAAACACACAGAAATTTTGCGTTCACTCCAAACAGACATGTTAGCAACTAAATACTTGCAAACACGAGTAAACGTACGCGACTTTGTGGTCCGAATAATTCCGGGTCAATGCGGATTCACCTACTTAACTTTTAACAAAGGTGGGAAAGTACCAATTGCATACAAATCCCACTTGTATACACAAGCAGAAATGAAATTCACTTCTATAGAAAAATTCTGACAGCAGTTCAAACCGCTATAACAAAAGAAAGAGCCCTAGCACAGGGGAAACGCATTATGGTTGTGACTCCTGTACCAGCCCTAGAGGCTAGCATTCCAAATGCAAAAGCTTTACATCCAAGATGGATGCAATGGGTTAATTCTCTTGCTGCAACTGATATTGAATACGTTTTTGATCCATATTTAAAAACACAAGCATTCCTGCAATGTGAACACAAATGTCCTCTGCTTACTTAAATTCTCCCTCTTGACCAGTACGAATTTATAATTTATACTGACAGATCTGCACAGCCCGCTACGGGGAGTAAACAAGCCTACAGTGAAGCCTACAGTGCAGTGCAGCGTTAAAGGTCACATGCGAGATGGCAAATTCAGACCAATGGTCACAAAAACCCAATCTCTAGGAGATTGTACAGCTCTGCAAGCTGAACTACAAGCATTTAAGATGGCACTTGAAAATACAGATCGTGAATTCCCCACACTGATAGTGTGCGATTCTTTTTACTGTGTTCAATCTTACAATGAATATTTACAGAATTGGATTCAAAATGGTTTCAAAGATGCAAAAGGTGGCACAATCAAGCACGAATTGCTTTGGGAATAAGTAGTTCAGTTGCGAAACAGACTACAAAACACTCATGTGATACACACCCTGAGTCACCAACATGATGGCGTTCACGTTGAAGGGAATTCATTGGCTGATGAAGTCGCGAAAGGGGCTGTGCAAACGGCTTCCATAGCTGCAATCACTCGTTCAAAAACGAAAATAGACAGCGAAATAATGCTGGCTGTCAATGTATTAAGTAAAGACAGTGGTGCGGCATTACCAAAAAGATTCCACTCAAATACTCATATGTAATTGATGCGAATGGCGTTCCGTTTGCTCGAATCCCTGGAGTGGGGGATAGAGTAATTCCAAACAGAGAATGTAGAGCAGCTTTGATTCACGACGCGCATCTGGGAGAGGGTCTGATACATCAGGGGATCTCAAAGACAATTTTAGAATGAAAAGGGGTGTACTAGTGGCCAGCGATGAATTCTCTCATTCACATCTTCATTAATAACTGTATAGCATACAATAGAGATCACAGTACAGAACACCACCAGACACCTGACTACAATGTAGCCAGCCCAGTTCAGACACCATTTTTAGATAGCATCAGACTAACGATATACATGCGTCCTCATGGATGAATGCAACCCCAGAAACACTAATACTAGGTTCCTATGGATGTGGCCTCAGCGTTCGGCTGACGCTCGAAGTGTTATAAAAGATTTGCGAGTCTTTATCGGCACATACGCAATAGGCACACTACATTCTGACCAGGGTCCTGCGTTTAGCTCTAGGGCTTACAAAGAAACCATGGCCAGTCTGGGTGTAGCATTATGGTATTCTTCTCCATTCCATCCTGAGGGAAATTCTGTTGTGGAAAGAGAAAACCGGGACATAAAGCAGTCTATAACAGCTAGGGTATTAGGTCCGGGTGATGGGTGGGTCAAACATTTATATGGGGTCCAGCGCGAAATAAACAACTTGCCAAGAAGTTCTCTAGGGGGTGTCACTCCATATGAGGTCCTGTTTGGGACTATAATGTTGGTTCCGTACTTAGATATGAAAGGCACAGTGGTGGAAAACAAACAATTTGATATCAAAGATCGTTTGGCTGTTTTACAGGACTTAAATGAACTAAGAACGCAACAAAGCAACGTGGTCCTGAAGCCAACAACCACTGAGAAAAATCCAGCCGTGCCAGCAAGGCCTGTCTGGATCCCAAAGCTTGGGGATCTGGTCAGAGAAAAGATCGCGGATAAGGAATTTGGGCCTTCATACAGACAACCAGTACCTGTTCTAGCAATCCACGGATCAAGAACAGTACTTTTGCCACCCCTTGCTGGTAAAAAGGAGAAAAGATTTGTGTCCATCGACCAGATCATACCACACTATGTGGCCGATACTGAACAGTAGGCCAAGTGGACTCCGCCAATGAAGCAGACGCACTCCTCTAGCTACAATCCAAGAGGTTCAAACTGAGAGACTCACCACCTTTGAAGATTCGACAGTAAGAAATAGAGGACTAATCAACAATGCTATGGACCTTGTACCTATCGAGACCCAAATAACAGTTTGTCCAGTTACACCTGTTTACAATGAAGTAACAAGTGATCAACTGGTTCCAGCAATTTAATCAAATATGGATGCAATTCCAACCATTGACAGGACTGCTTCTGGCTATTTCATGAACTTTGATACGTTATCTGAGGATCCCAGCGAGCCTGAAACAACGCCAGTACAAAGAACTTTCAAAGAACAAGCAACAGACTTATTCATCTACTGGAAAAAACTTATCTGGTTTCACCATGAATTGAAGTATGGATGGTTTTGGGAATATTATTCTTTCTACTTTGGTTAGCTCTGGTAATAACTCTGGGTATGCTGATTAATGGAAGATATATTCAAATGGACACAGCAAGTAAAAGAGTGAACTTACTTCTCCAGCCACACAAATCATCCCATCGTCAAGCAAGAGACTTGTCAGCAGTGAACATCACAGCGATTCCTATACCTCATGGTATAGTTTGGGACAAAACCGAATATGACATTTTTGTTCCGTCTGAGCTTTTGAAGATTCCATATTTATTTAAAATTTGATTAAGTGACTTTATTAGCTGCAGTGCCTTTTCTGATGATTGGGTCTTCGAGACTGTTAATAATATGATGTCTGATCTAGAGATGTCAACTGCATTCACTAATAATGAATATTTACAAGGTTCATCAGACTATGAACAACTGTATTGTTATAACCACTATGGTCATCATTTCTTGCATAAATAGGCAACAACTAGAAATGTATTTATGTATAACCAATGGGAACATTGTCCTACGCCACCAAAGGGTAGCTCGAAAACATTTGCAATGAAATTTCCATATTTTTCAGGGTTTAATATCTCGAATGCAGAGACGCTTTACTTTAAGAATGTCAACAAGACAGGAATGAAAAATATGTATACGAATATCAAACAGATTTATTCTACAGCCTTTATTGCCCAACCGTCTAGACTGCCCAACTGTCTAGACAGGGTTACGACTTTTGGAAAGACAACATTGAGACGAAAACTGTCTGGGGTACTAAAGATTGGCAAGTACAGGGAATAGAAGCTATGTTTAGAGCCTGTATCATCCCTGAGCAAATTATGTTTTTGAACGACACTGTCCAACAAACATCATGCCTTGGAATAGCCAAGATAAAAGACATGAACACTCCGTCTATACCTGCACCTACAAGTGAAAGCACTACACAGGGGGAGGTCGACGTACATATTATTTTAAATAATAACAGATCAGATCCTGAATGGAAAAAATGGTTGCTCTGGCCTTTAGACACAAACAACTGTCAAGAAAGATTCCTGAACAAAACACAAGGTTTTACCTTTCATAGGCCAGACCAATGTTATTTCCAAAGACAGCATCCGGGGGTAGTAACAACTTATATTGTAGGGAAACTTTGCCTTGATTGACTTCAGAAAGCTACACTAGAGGATGTAAAACAACACTTAACTTTACTTCAAGAAGGCGCAGACCTTAGGGAATTCTTGCTAGGACCAAGGAAACCACATCAAAAACGTTTCATATATGCAGGTATCTACGCTGCTTATAATGAATCATGGAAGGTCACCCAAGCAGAGACTGCAGAACAAATACGATAAAATTATCGTATTAATTTAGAGACATCTCTCTCTGTAGTAGACAATGGGTTAACGACTCTGTCGTCCAGAATATATTCTTTGGACAGCATTGTATCCTCTGTCATAGACATCATGGAATTAGACTTGGTCATGTTGCAACCTGGTCAGTCACAGCTACGTTCTATCATGCTATTAGGCTGGACGCTTCAAAACCTGCATTCTGGCTATGTGCCTTGGCGTTTAATCAATACTACGTCACTGTTTGCAGAATTTAATCTCACTGATAGACAGATCAAACTGGCACAAAGGGGAGCAGACTATACGGTGCTGAACATTGAAAAACTGGAGAAATTACCATTCACAGTGGCAGAAAAACCAGCTACTGAGTGGATCATACATGATAAGATTACTCTGCCTGTTATGACTTTCCATTTTCAATATTGCCTAAAAAATATACCAGCAAGCAAATATGAAAGGTTGGGTAAAGAATACATCAAGACATCCTGGGATTTACCTTACATACACAGATGTTGGAGTGGGGGATGTGAAGTGTTTCTTAGCGGTGAAAACTGTGAACACGCACTAAGCGGTTCTCTCCTATGTCAAGGTATTAATTTACACTGGGCCTGTGACGGTTCCACTACAAACTTATCCTGCCACCTGCACGGTTCACTGGCAGCAGTGATTAATCCAATCTTTGGTCAACTTTCAAATGGGAGTTACATTATGTTGAATGATCACAGCTGCTGTGGCATGCTGCCGGGTATCCCATATCTAGTAATGGTTACATCCAGGGTCACTTGCTGTATGCAGGTCTTGTTTCCCCAAATAGACATAGTCAGGGAGTCGCCTTTATGGCCTTCACTGAATATCTCTTCTATACGAGTTGATACTCTAAGCAGAACTTTACAAAAAACTGTGCCTTTGACCTCTGCCAAAGAAACCAATGATCTCCAAGTCGCAAGCACTTCTGCAGAGATACATTCCCTTTTGTATACAAACTGCCCTGTGCATTTATATACCCACACAGGGGCTCAAAAGGAGGTGGTACAAGTACACATGGGAAGAGTTACACACATAGATGGTCATACAGAAAATGCACAGTCAACAAGTAGGAGGAGTAATGAGTTGCTGACATCAGTTAGAACAGCCTGACAGTGCTATGCTAGGAGCAGGTGCATTCTGGCAGCTACAGGTCTCTCTGAGCATGTGCAAGGCTCTGGAAGAGGGAGAAAGCACATGGCTGCCAGGAACAAAATGTCTTTCAGCTCATGCTAACAGATTCCTGCAATCTTTAACAATGCCTACGGATATCGATACTCTGCTGGACCCGATAACGGCCCATGTTATGTGTTTTCTCCAGCGGCTACCAATCCTGATGGCGGCATTCATTGAGATCTCAAAGACGCAACATGCTACTGCGGAGGTACGAGAGGAAACACCAGGCGCGCAGGTAACATCCAATCCAGACATTTCTGATGCTTCCCATCTATGTGCTGTTGATCTTCTACACGAGGTATTCCAACTCTCACCCACAACGGTAGACGACTTGTTGTCTACAGGATTAGAACATTTTATGTTTTCTCCATCCCCACACACTGACTTTTGATTCAAGCGCACAGTGTTCCGGAGAGACTCTGAATTTGGCCTTCATTCTTTTTCAAACGTGATACTGACTTTGGAACTTTTTCTATGATTATGTATATTTTTTCTTCCCATCCTAAAATTGTTTATTTGGCACAGTAATCTGTTTATAGTAGAACTATTCATAGAGAACAGAATTCTTTGATAACACTTCCAGGGACAGTATGCCACATTGTCATGGATAACAAATTGACTTGTGTAACCTGATATGAAATGGTTTCCGCCCCTTTTTTCTTCTGTATTTATGAGCCATTTCATCACATGTATATATATTGGTTCATTCATTTAGCGTTCCAATGTGATCCTATGCTTAGAATGGAACATTGCCTTTGATATGTACAACACTTTATGCATAGCAATGGTTTTGTAATGTATTTTTAGGACATATGTTTTAGATATGTTTTTAGCTTATTTTAGCAAAACCATGTGATACTCTGTTTAAGATATGTTTAGAACATTTAGGATTTTGTAATGTCGTTCATACGAAACTTAAGTGGGTATAGTGTGAAGATTTAGATTCCTTATATAGGTTTCCCGATTTATGCCCTTATATAGGTACATTTCACATTGCCCTTATTTGGACATAGAAATCCGGCCCTTATTTAGACATTGTCCGTACAAACCAAATACAGGCATGGCCACCTACATCCGTCCATCCACGTCACAACGAATTCTTGGAAAACCAGACCCTTAAACCTATAGGAATTTCCCTCAGCTTGAATTTTGATTTCTCCAAGAACTCATTAAGTATGCATGAACAGTTTCTCTGCCCGACTTTTACGTCAATACTGGCATTCCTAGACACCTTCAAGGTATAAATATACCAGCACTTGCCCTGGCAAATTGCGGTTCCCGGAGGATTCGATCCAACCCAGACTACGCGGTTCGCCACGGCAAGTTCGGAAGGAGATCGAGTTCCAGCCTGATGCACTGACCTGACGCTGCCATACTCCTCGCAGAGAATCCAGCTCCAGTGCTCTCTGACTTCCCTTGCGGGGGGTTAGACTATCGAGTCCAGAAAAGAGATTCCAACCTCTCTCATTCTAAGGTATGGAGCTGAATAGAACTTAGAGAAACTTTTGGTAACTCTTGGCTAAACTAAAATATAGATAGCTATACTTTAGAAACGGCACCTACTTCAAACCTCGTACTGCACTTAGGTTAGGTACCCTGGGGTAGAATAATTTAGAAGTATCAGATGAGTATCACCTTTTAGCCTATGTTATTTATGTATGTATTTTGATTAATATATGTCATAGCTACAAACCATGCTATTGCAGTATTATTTTATCTTACTGCTAACCTCGTACATATTGTACTTTTCAGTCTGTCTTACGATTGTAGCAATTCATATCTCTTGCATGAGAAATAAGACTGTTCAATAAACCCTTTTTTTGAAACGCCCGTCTCTCTATTTCTGTGCAACTCTGTAGAAACGAAGCATGCACGATTGACTGGGGTGAAACTGTTATCTATTGTTTCCACGATTCTGAGACTGTTCCGATTCTAAAAGGAAACAAAGTTGTCATGTTTATAAGGTTGTCAGAGACTAATCCCTTGTATATTCGAGAATTTTCTAGTGACCTCTGAGTTAGCTGCCACACACAAGTAATTAAGTTTAATATACTCGATAGAGACATACTGACCTCAGTCCTATGTCAAATCTATAATGTATGTTATTCCAATGCGCAGAGCCTATCAGGGATATCCGAACTACACTACAGTAGAGAATATGGGATCCCATCCTGGTCTCGAGTTGGACACCCCGCGAGGGATGTTAGACCACTGTGAGCTGGAGTGTCTGCATGCAGGGACCTCAGCGTCTCTGGTCAGTGTGTCAGCCGGGAAATCACGGTCTCCTCTGTCTGTCTAAGCAAGATATGATGTATATATACCCATAGGTCTCCCTAGGGGTCCTATCTTGCTGTGTCGGCCTAAAGGATGACGTCGGGCTTGAACTTTAACATAGATATTATATCGGAGATGTTCATCCTGCTGTGCCTGCAAGAAGCCTCATGCATAATGTATGAGTTTTAAACCAGGGAAAAACCCACGTTCTGAATGCAGTGTCGTATCTAGGTAAAACGTGAGTCCCTATGAACCATTATGTATGTAATGTAAGGAAGGATATAGGTGAAAGGTTGCAGTGTTACTTGCGCCTATATAGGGTACCTATATGGAATATAACATCATCAATACCATCATCACCACCAATACCACCAACATCACTACCACCACCAATACCACCACCACCAATACCACCACCTCCATCAATGCCACCACCACCACCAATACCACCACCACCAAAACCACCACCAATACCACCATCAATACCTCCGCCACCAATACCACCACTAACACCACCACCAATACCACCACCACCAGCAATACCACCACCATCAATACTACCACCACCAATACCACCACCAATACCACCACCAATACCACCACTACCAATACCACCACCAATACCACCTCGACAACCAACTAGACCCCAACACCACATCCCTCCAGGACAACCTCCACAACATAACACTCCGCCAGATCGTGACCGAACCCACGCACTCAGCAGGACACACCCTTGACCCCCTCTTCACAACAAGGAACTCCACCACTTTAAGCCACACCACCGAACTCCTGTGGACAGACCATCGATGCATCCACTTCACCTTCAGAACACCCACCATCCACAGAACCCAGCACCTGCTACCAAGATGAAACTGGACCAAAATCACCGATGACCAACTCACCTCCTCACTCGGCAACTCCACCCCAATCATTGCAGAAGACGACGACCCCAACACCGCAGTCCGAACTCTGCACAGATGGATCTCCAACAGCACCAACAACATAGCCTACCTCAAGAAGAACAACAAAACACACGCCAAGAAAGCCAAATGGTTTACCACCGAACTTCGAGAGTCCAGACGCACATGCCACCACCTCGAAAAGGCTTGGAGGAACTCCAAATCTACAGAAGCCCATAACAACTTCAGAGCCACCACCAACGCCCACCACCAACTCATCAGAAATATGAGAAAAACAGCGATCAAAAACAGAATCTCCACACACGCGCACAACAGCAAAGAACTATTCAGCATCATCAAGGAGTTCGCCCAACCCATTAGCAAATCTACAGACATCCCTCCATCACAAGACCTCTGAAACAAACTCAACACCTTCTTCCACCACAAAATCAAGAACATTTACGACAACTTTGATGAAGACAGCCGACACACTAAACCCTCACCAACCACCCCCGACACCCTGAAGCCAACGATAGACAGCTGGACAGCCCTCACCAATGAAGACACACTGAAGACGATGAAGTCAATCCACTCCGGGACCCCACAAACCCCTGCCTCACCACATCTTCAACAGAGCGACCGACACCATCGCACCCATGCTTCGCCTCTTTCCCCGACGACTGGAAGCATGCCGAGATCAACCCCCTCCTTAAGAAACCCTCAGGGGACCCCACCGACCTCAATAACTACAGACCCATCTCCCTGCTCCCGTTCACAGCGAAAGTCATTGAGAAAGCCATCAACAGCCAACTTGCCACCTTCGTCGAAGAGCACAACATCCTAAACTCCTCCCAATCCAGCTTCAGAAAAACCACAGCACAGAAACCGCCCTACTCGCCGCAACAGACGACATCCGCTCCCTCCTGGACAGAGGAGAGACAGTAGCCCTCATCCTCTGTACAATCAAAAAACGGGGGGAGGTAGGGGTTAAGGTTAGGTTCAACCTCCTTAATGAATGCAGTTCCACAACATCCGGAATACCGGAATTAGAAACCTAACCATAGGAAGAACAGGGGTTTTACTGAACATGTGTGAAAAACTCTCTTTCCAGAAAGAATTGTTTTTCCAGAGTCTCCTCACCCAGCAGGGTTACACCTAGGTGTCATGCTTCATCATTAGGGTCCTCTTAATCCGCTGCGGATTGAGGCGTGCTGCGACTTGTGAACTACGTAGGAGCACTTAGTTTTGGGAAAATATATGTGGTGCAGTGATGTGGAGTGGGAAAAATAGTTTAAGAATACCTAGCTAGTGAGCTAATATTTCATTCCTGCTCCTAGTCGATATGTTTTAAAATCAGGAGTTAATACTGGGGAAAGACCTCACTAACTAACTAATGAGTATGGAGTCCCTAGTACTGGGTCAACATGTTTCGAGCTTTTCCCTGAAGCTCTTCTTCTGGACCACACGAGGGCCAGCCCCATGCCTACTACTCCTAAAGAATCCTGTGAATAAGCAACAATGGGGTGCACCCCTAATGTGTGTTAACCTGATACTTAAAACATATGGTTATACACTAACTCGCTGCATCTGTAGGAAATAAAGCAAAATGAAAATGAAAAAAGCCTGCCTACCAACCAAGCTGGCAGGCCCTATATATATGCGGCGTCGTATCGCGATCAATGTACTCCTGTATAGTGGGTGTACTTGACAGCTAATTTGTGCGATCATCTGTGGTGGAAGAAATCAATTACACACAATGTCTTTGTGAAGAAAAGTGGTTATGTACAAATTGCAGTTTAAAAGCACTCGTGAAAAAAGACACCACGTGACATACAACATATAACAAAAAAAATAGTATTACATATCAATGACACATACTTTTGTTTAGGCAGAAATATGCCTCATGATCTGCAGGGGTAGAGGGGCTTGTAGTGTGGCCAATAACAATGACTTCACTTGTCTTGTTTTGCACTGGAGAACCTTTCTTCCTGGGTCGGAGTAGGTACCTGGATGTACCAGGGATAGAGTGATCCGGAAAAACTCCCTCAGTTCTTTCAGATGGCGCAGCTTGTCCACTCTCTGTGACCAAGATGTCGCGTGATCTTTCAACACAGTAGGGTCCACTAAGGCGAGTGGAATCTTCTTGCAGTGGGTGGCATGTGTCCAATTTTTACTATTGGTCATTCGGACTGCAGTTCGTGTGACGAGGAGGACCTGTCCAGGGTCCCTCCAGCGAGGTTCCAGACAATTTGTTTGTTGGAAGACTTTGATCATTACAAAGTTTCCTGGACATAAGTAATGTCCGTCACATTGCGACCTGTCTGGGAGAGCTTCTCGAACCTGCTGATAAATGGAAACTAAACTGTCAGTCAATTGAGACAGATAATCACTCATTAATTTGTGAGGCACATCGTGCATGGGGCGAGGCTTAGGAACTTCCCAAATATTCATGGGCCTGCCAAACACAACCTCATATGGGGTAAGCCCAGAGAGTGTATGAGGTATTGATCTGATGGAAAGCAGTGCTAAGGGCAATGCATCAGGTCACTTTAAAGAAGTGGAAGCCTGTATTTTTGCCAATTTCAGTTTCAATGTAGAGTTATAACGTTCCACCAACCACTGCTGACTGTGGTTGAAAGCAAAAACCAAAGGAAATGATGGACGGAGTGTTGAACATTGCAAGCACTCACCCCCAGTCAACTGATCTGGGTTTAATCCATCACCGTTCTTTAGCCCACTCTGCCACCCGAGTTCAGACATGGCCATATGCAAATCAGTCTGACCCTGTGCCTCATGGGAACAGTCCAGCCCAAACTGCCAATCCATGTCTTCCCTGGACCGGAAACAAGCTTCCTTGGACCGGTTTCTGGCAGTTCGGACTGGACTGTTCCCATGAGGCACAGGGTCAGACTGATTTGCATATGGCCATGTCTGAACTGGGGTGGCAGAGTGGGCTAAAGAACGGTGATGGATCAAACCCAG
Organism: Triturus cristatus; assembly: GCF_964204655.1. Taxonomy (NCBI): domain Eukaryota; kingdom Metazoa; phylum Chordata; class Amphibia; order Caudata; family Salamandridae; genus Triturus; species Triturus cristatus. The sequence goes on along the minus strand of NC_140586.1, from coordinate 676,748,883 downwards.
ATCTGTTGACTGGGTGTGAGTGTTTGATTGGTTCTGATGCTCCGTCCATCACCACCCCCTTTTGTACCGCTTTGTTCGCCATAAGTTGACAAGGTATGCTCAGACGTGAGTCCCTTGCTCACTTTCCCACTGGATTCAAGCAGGCCTGGCTGAAGATGGCTGAAATGCCAGAAACCGGTCCTAGGAAGCTTGTTTCCAGTCCAGGGAAGGCATGGCTTGGCAGTTCGGGCTGGACTGTTCCCATGAGGCACAGGGTCAGACTGATTTGCATATGGCCATGTCTGAGCTGGGGTGGCAGAGTGGGCTAAAGAACGGTGATGGATCAAACCCAGATCTGTTGACTGGGTGTGAGTGTTTGATTGGTTCTGATGCTCCGTCCATCACCACCCCCTTTTGTACCGCTTTGTTCGCCATAAGTTGGCAGGGTATGCTCAGACGTGAGTCCCTTGCTCACTTTGCCACTGGATTCAAGCAAGCCTGGCTGAAGACGGCTGAAATGCCAGAAACCGGTCCTAGGAAGCTTGTTTCCGGTCCAGGGAAGGCATGGCTTGGCAGTTCGGGCTGGACTGTTCCCATGAGGCACAGGGTCAGACTGATTTGCATATGGCCATGTCTGAACTGGGGTGGCAGAGTGGGCTAAAGAACGGTGATGGATCAAACCCAGATCTGTTGACTGGGTGTGAGTGTTTGATTGGTTCTGATGCTCCGTCCATCACCACCCCCTTTTGTACCGCTGTGGTTGAAAGCAGCATGGAACTTCTGCTTGACCCCTAGCCCTTTCATAACATACTCTAAAACCTGTCCAATGAAATGAGGCCCATTATCACTCCATAAAACTCGACAATCACCGAATCGAAGGAAGAATTTCTTCAGGAGTATTTTCGCAGTTCTGAGGGCTGTATTGTCTTTCATAGCATAGGCCTCCACCCATTTGCTGAAGGTACAAACTATTACTAAGACATATTTAAGGTTATTGCAGCGCTCAAACTGGATATAGTCCATCTGAAGGACCTCAAAGGGTGCAAATGGTGTCGCAAACCCCCCTGTTGGAGTTTGCGTCCCAGGATTGTACTGGAGGCAAACCAGGAAAGACTAGACTATCTTCTTAGCTGTAGCAGCAATATCAGGATGGTCCCAGACTTGAATAAGCTGCTTTGCTACTGAAGATGCAGTGGGCAACTTCCATTTAGTCATATCTTTGCTCCTTCAACAGCCCTCATCGTCCAATGCTCCCTCCTTAGACCATTGGTCTAATTCATCAAAGGAGGCAGATTGTTGCATATCCAACACTTCCTATCTAGCATCATGCCAACGCTCAGCTTGCCACTTAACCACATACATAGACGTGGTGCTTCGCTGCGTAGCAGTCTCACGGACTGTACAATCTGAAAAGGAATTACCTGCTCCTATTTTGTCTGTCACCTTCTAGTGTGCGCTACACTTTGCGTTAGCTATTTTCTTAGGATAAGTTAAGGCAGTAAGAAGATTGTGCACTAGTTCGCCATTCACTATCTGTGTTCCATGTGAAGTGAGAAAACCGCGTTCTTTTCACAGGTGACCAAATTGTGCACTACCCCGAACGCATACTGACTATCAGTGTAGACATTGACAATCAGGTCTGCACTAAGCTCACAAGCTCTGGTTAGAGCAATCAGTTCAGCTGCTTGAGCTGATTTCTGTGGGATGCGAGCTGCCTCAACTATTGTCTGGAGATCGTAATAGCATAGGCAGCAGATGCAATGCCATCTGGCAATTTCAAACATGACCCGTCAACCCATAACTCCCCGTCTGTAATGGAGAAGGGAGAGTCTTGCAGGTCAACTCGACCTTTTGTTTGCTCTTCAGTGAGAAATATGCAATCATGTGACTCTTGTGACTGAGACTGAGTGGATGGAAATGGCAGTAATGTGGCAGGATTTAGTGTCAAGCATCTTTTTAGTGTCGTATGGGGGGGTCAAAAGTGTCAATTCATATCCTGTCAAGCAAGCACTAGTCAAATGCTTCCTCTTTGTTTGGTTTAGCAACGCATCAACTGAATGGGGCACTAACACAAGCAATTTGTGTGATAGAACTATTCCTTCACTCTGGCGTATGGATACAGCCGTTGCTGCCACTGCTCGTAAACAACCAGGCAGCGCGCGAGTGACTGGGTCAAGGACAGCTGAAAAATATGCACACGGGCGTTGTTTATCACCGTGCATCTGTGCTAAGACTGAAAGGGCACAACCTTCCCTTTCATGTACAGAGAGTGTGAAAGATTTAGTGTAATCTGGGGTACCTAATTCTGGTGCAGAGCAAAGGGCTTGAAGTAACTGTTGGAAGGTGCTCTGGCACTCAGCAGTCCATGGAGGGGCATTGGGGTGTCTTTGGTCAAAAGGGCTAACAAAGGTTTGATAATATTAGGCCTGAGCAGTAAATTCCGTTCTGCTCGTGGATTTTGCAGAATTTGGGTAATTTCGCCTTCCACGGAGAACGCAAAATTGCCCCAAGTTCTGCGTTCTGCGGATTTGCGGATTTTTTTGCTTGTTTACGTATTCAAAATGAGTGTTCACGAGATATTTCCCCTCGAGCATGCAAACAGTGATCGCGAACAGGAAAAAAGCATCGCGAACAAGCAATTCCGCATGTTCGTGAAATTTCTGCATGTTCGCGGAGATTTTTTACCATTTCGCGGATCTTGGCATAGCGCGTCCACGCAAATGCCGCTCACCCCTAGATAATATGCGAAAAACAGGGGATCCACTGCCTACAAAAAGAAGTAAGGCCAATCAATGCACGGACATTTTTGTGAGTACGGGTAAAGGAGTGTCTAGAATGGTCCGAATGCGATCTGGTGTGAGCGCACGTCCTTCCTTAGACAGGAGGTGACCTAAATAGGTAACCTGCTGTCTACAGTATTGCAATTTCTTTCTAGAGACTTTGTGATTATGTGATGGAAGATATGATAATAGTAACAATCTACTTTCTTCACATAATTCTGGAACATCTGCAGCAAGCAAAATGTCATCCACATACTGAATTAGACCCATCCCTTTTGGTACAGGAAAGGAATCAAGTTGTCACTTTAATGCTTGACTATAAATACTAGGACTTTCTGTATAGCCCTGTGGAGCTCTACAGAACCTGAATGATCTTATTTTCAGTGTGAATCCAAATAGGTAACGGCTGTCCGGGTGAATAGGTGTTGAGAAGAACGCATTTTTCAAATCAATCACGGAGAATGTGGTGGCAGTGGGAGGGACCATAGTGAGGAGGGTTGTTATGTCAGAAACTACCGGATATTGATTGGGGCACCACTATTTTATTGACCTCAAGCAGGTCAATAATGAACCTGTAAATCTTAGTATCAGTGTCCTTTTACAAAATAGGAAGGATAGGGCTATTGCAGATGGTATAGGGAACCTCTTCCACTACACCTACTTTAATCAAATCCTGAACAATACCTGCTAATGCTTCCTCGCCCTCTCGAGATATCTTATATTTGGGCAAACGAGGCAATGAGGCACCCTCCCTCCCTCCCTCCCTTGAATTTGTACAGGTGGAATAACCATTTAACCCACATCAGTGTCTGATCTAGCCCAAGTGCAAGGTAGGGACGCCAGAGCCACGTCCTCATTGATAAAGAAAGATCTATCAACTATTGGATAGTTGTCATTAAGAATAACACGTACACCTTCTGGGGAACAGCGTATCGTAGCATGAAAATATTTGAGCATATTGATACCTACAATGTTATCTGGCGTGTTAGGGGAGAGCAAGAATGGACATGAATCTATCTAATCTGAATTCAAGTGGCTGTGATAGTGGGCTAGGTGTAGGTGTTCAGTCGAACCCTATTGATGTTATCAATGTGCCACAGAGGGGAGCCCTGGAAACAGGCTTTTAGACAGGGCACTAGGAGTAGCCCCTGTATCAACCAGAAATCGATCAGTAGATCCCAAGACATTTGCGTCAACATAGGGACCCATTTGATCTACTGGCACCGCAACTGGTCCCACACCCCGTCCTAGGGATCCCTATGCATATTCAGAATCTGTGGGTGTGTCAGCAGAATAGTCAGTCATTTGGTACTGATGTCGTTTGTCAAATGTGTTAGGGTAGTTCGGTCCTTATTCAACTGCCTCAAACCGGGGGCGAGCACCTGGACCACCCCTGCTCCCTACATTCCCTGGGTGCCCTCTCATACTTTGTCAGGTTTGGGGCAGCACGCGGTCTAGGGCCCGCCCCACTCACTGCACATACACACATCCCTATCATACACCAGAGTCGTGTGCCCATGCCACTGTGCGCCAAGGTGCGCTTTGGCAAAGCGCATGAGGCAGCTACAGTAACTTGATTGTGGGTTTGGTGCTCTCATTGTAGGTGATTTTGTACAAACTGCCTCTCAATATGTTATCTTTTGTTTCCTTAAGTTCCAAGAGCTCTCATAGCTCTTTATTGTCTTGCAGGAAACGTTTTCTTCTTGTAAACTACATCTCCCATCATGCTTGGGTGCGGCACAGTGAGCGTGACGACGTCTTCGTCATCGGCCACGCCCCTTCCTCTAGGCTCACTATTCTCTGAGGCTTCCCGTGTGCGGAGCTCTTGATCTCTGTTCCGGCTCCAATGTCCAGTTGGCGCCTTGCTGGTTCTTGGTGAGAGCCTTTGAGTTCCCCTGAAGCTTGCCGGTGTGGGGCTCTCACCTGTTGGAGGTCCTTGGTTGTTTTCCTTCAACGGTTTTTTGTTGCGGCTGGCCCCCTCGCTGCTCTCCGCAGGCTCAATTCAGCTCCCGCAGTGTTTCCCTGTCATAAGCCAGCACAAGTAAGGAAATTTCAGAGTAGGCCGTACTCTGTAGGTAAGATTGGATAAGAATCATTACGTAGTTGCATTGGACATCGCAACTTCGTTTTCTCGTTCATTGTGCGCATTAGCATATTATTTCGCTCTGTAGTAGCACTGTATGCAACTTCGTTTTGTTTTTCTTTGAATTAAACCCAAAGCATTAAGCATATTATTTCATTCTGTAGTTGCAAAGGAATAGAGTAATTTGCATATTAGTTCATTACGCAGTGGCACAGGGATAACGCAAGTTCATATTCGTTTAAGAGAGTCCTTATGAAACTGTCGATTAGTTCATTAATGAGCGAGTATAACTCATATGCAAAGTTATAAAGATTAGTGAGTGCTGTTAAACTTACATCTCATAGTGAAAGACAAAGAACAAAGAAGCTCTTAAAGGTTCTGCTTGGATTAAAGTAAACATGTCATTAATGTTTGATTAATGTATTTTGTGTTGTTGCTAACATTTTCCTTTTCAGATCTCCTTCCCAGCTGTTCCCATCCTAATATCCCTTCCTCCCACTTGATCACTTCAATACTCTGTTATACAGAAAATCAGAGTTGAAGGTATCGAGAGGTGGATTCATTGTATCTTTGCGTCCAGATCCCGAGGAAGGAAGCTCACCCTGACATACTTCCCCGTCCTCGCTGATATTGTTGGCCTTGCAAAACAGGGCACTCAGAACACCAGTGCCCAGTCTCCGTACAATAGGCACACTGGTCAGGAGACAAATTTGCCCGAAGGAGAGGGAGCGCTCCAGGTGCATGCAGTGTACGTCCACCTCCTCCACTTCTCCTAAATGGAGGACCATACGCTTGAGCCATCATGACTTTCGTTTTCAAATCCTTAACCTTTTTATCCTCCCTTCCCTTTGCTTCTAGTTCCTGTCGCTCATAATATTATGCCATTGTCAAAAAGGGAAACTGGGGAGGACGTAGTCCAAGAACTTTCACTATCTTTAATGCGACTAGATATTTCTGGTAACATATTAGCAACAAATTTATCAACAAACAGATGTTTACCCGTTTCATCGGCCAGGGACTGGCCACTAAAGTCATGGAATGTATCCTCAAATCTGGAAAAGAAATCAGAAACTGACTCATCCTTTTTCTATTTACAGGACACTAATGTAGTCCAATCTATTTTTTAAGGGGGTATGAGAGTCTTTAATTTAGTCACAATAGCTTTGGGATGATCTAATATTGTTCTCCAAATATCAGGGGGCAAAATAAGCTCAAAGAACACATCTATATCTGCTAAGGTCATAGTACAAGAACAGATGGCTCCTTCCACCTCCTCATGGAAGGCGGCAGGATTTTTCTGAGGGTCAGGCAAGGCAGCCTTAAGAGCCATAACATCTGCTCTACTCCAAGGAGTATAGACCCAATTATATAAAAAGAATCCCTTTGCATAATCGGAGCTGTTATCATCAATTGTTCCCGCACCCTGCGGGGGGAACATACAGAGGTGCGGCTTCACGCTTTGGTCTCATAGCAAGCTCACTACTTCTAGGATTATCCGAGTCCACCGGAACATCTGCTTTCTCTATCTGAGAGTTTTCTGTTTCTATGCCTTTGCGCTGCTTTTTAGCTAATTCTTGTTCCTTTTGCATTTTAATGTGTCATCCCGTAGTTTAACTGCTCGTCTAATTGTATCAGGTATGTTTTTGAAAGGGTCCCATCTCCTAACTGCTTATAATGTGCATTGAAGCCTTTTGGGCCTGGTTCGTCAGAGATATGTTGCCAATTATAAAATACATCCCAAAAGAACTGTAGTTGTGAGGATCGTCGCTGTAGTAGCCCGACGAGATTCATCTCTAGCACTGCCCTTCAATTTATCTTTATCTTAGCTAGACAGAGTACAACGAGTCTGTAGCATGGACCGCTGATCTTTGTCCATATCTTTTGAGGAGGAGAGCTCCTCATCAGGAGCACCACCCTCAGGGGTGCTCGGAACGGGGGATCTATACGGGGGTGGGATTCGGTCTAGTATGATGCAATCATCATGAAGCGTATCAAGTATTAGATAGACAGGACATCTAATAGAGTACTGGCCATTTAACTGCAATTGGTGTTCTCTATCTTTCTTTTCTATTCCTTCCTGCATTTCCTTATCTCTTAATTCAACACATTGCTGATATATCGTCTTCCGCAGTTCTTTCTTCGCTATAGCTTCCGCTTTCTTCGCTCTCTCTCGCACTTCCTTATCCCACATACGCAATCAAACATCTCCTGCTTACTCTTTCTTTTGAACAGACACTGTTCCACGTACTGACACTTCTTAAAATCAAATGACCCATTCACTGGCCACTGTAGGTCGGGTTCTTTCTTTGTGTATTTGTTCCACAAATACCATATTTTATATACATATCTCTATTCAGCGTCCCTTCTGGAGGAGTCGGCTGACTTTGTTCCAAAACATTTCCTGCACTGCAAAAGCAGCATCACTTACGAATTTTACTAAGAGCAGGAATGTTTCAAGAAATATATGTAAAATATTACTATACAAACAAGCTCCAGAAGGAGAAAAATCCCCACAATACCTGCCTTCAGTCTTTGCAAAGAATGAATACCAAAACAAAACCAAACAATCAAGAGTGCCGCATCAGCGACCTTACCAAACAGAAGTCTTCAACTCCCACCTGCCGATCTCTGGTTGACCTAATGGTCACTGCAAATTCACCAAAGAAGCCCCAGTTGAGACCGGCCGCCACCCGGATGGTCAAGTCAGGAAAACCGGAAAGTTCACGTTGGTTGCAAAGAGAAAGGTCTTCTCATGCAGTGCGCATCCTCAGTGATAATTTCGATCTTCCGTCAAAACCACTTCTTCAGGCGGCCCGTCTCTGATCGGGCCCCACGTACTGGGCGCCAATTGTGGAAATGTACCCCCGTGAGGGAACACTGGTGCAGGGTCACCCTATCGTCCACGGGTCCGAAGTCTTAACAAAAGAGAAATCAGCACTGGAGTCAAGTGAAACAAACCAAGTTTACTAAACACTCATGAGCGAGACTGCGTCCAAACAGCACCCTAAAGTGTTATGGGAGGAAGCACATTGAATGCAAAACCCTCACATTTATATACTGTTTGTTGCAGTGTAATCATATGGGAAGGAAAACTGGAAGAAACAAGTTTGAGCGCGGAAATCGCTATAGGCAAACAAGAGCAGACGGTGACCAGGTGGTCAGGGATTGAGGCGGGGGAGTGAGAATGTTCATGGCGGCAATAAGCAATCATTTGATAACATCTGAGATGCACAGGCAGCTGCAGCCCCCCAGCACGTACACCAGATTGACCATGTCAGAGAGGTCAGCTTAAAGTTGAGGACACAGGCTGGGTGAAACGGTGAGCAGCAGAGAAATAAATGAATACAATAGAAACAAAATGGACGCGACAGTAGAAATGGCTGCCGATTATGCTAACATAGAATTTACACTTTTCCACAGTAGTCACACCCTATAATGGTAATGGGGACATAGAGTTGGTCATTAGAGTTTCCTAAAGGTAAATTAGATAGGAACCGGGGAGAAATTTCCGGTGCCTCAGCTTATCCTTGAAGGAAAAAGAAACCTTATTATTTCCTTGGAAAATTGAGAAATAAGGTCAAAACGGGTCTGGCTGGACTTACTTTGTCAAAGCACTCCTCTCGGAAAATTTCGTGATGGCACCCCTGGAGACCACATCTTACCGCGTCTGTCTTTCAAAGGCCATCAAATAGACCCGGAACAGCTTAGTTATGCTTATTTAAAAAAACTAGACTGTGTCTCTCACAAATGGCCGCTGTGACGGGCAATGGAGCGTGGCCATATTGGGCGAATGAAATAGACCTGGATCAGCCTAGTCATGCTTATTTCAAAAACTAGATCGTGTCTCTCACAAAATGGCCGCTGTGACTGGCAATGGAGCGGGGCCATCTTAGGCGAATGACCAAATTGTGGGGTATTGTGGACAAAAAGCTGAAATGCAACAAAACTGACATGGGGATACATTTATAAAGGGGATACATTCAGACACTCAAGTATGATGTAGGGCAGTGATTATGTTGCGAGCGCAACAGTACATCTGATTGATGCGCAAGACCCTTAGACATAACAGTTCATCTGTTTTCAGAATAGCTTGTATGTACATCATGAAATGACTAAACCTCACGTCGTGTTACGGGAAGTCATACAAAATGCCAGATTCCTGGATAATGCGGTACATCAGAATGATGCGCAAGACCCTTAGACTTAACAGCTGTACTGTGCTCTTCTCAGAATAGCTTTATGTACATCATGTAATGACTAAACCTCATGTCTTGTTGGATGGAAGTCATAAATAATGCTCGATTACTGGCGAATGTAAGATATCATGTATGGAATAGTAGACTCATAGTTGTCAGTTGGAGTCTGAATGCCACTGTTAAGCAGTCTGCTGTTCACAAAAGCGCCACTGCTAGTGGAATGGTGATAGGGCCTTCCTGGGTAATTGGGCAGTCTAGATGATGTACCCATGAGTTATGATTTACGTTAGTGTGAGTATCACGTGCGATATGACCTTTATTTCTGTTACATTGTGAGTGGAGTGGAATACTCAAACAATCTACTAAGTCTGGCAGAAGGTGTATTCCTGATTCATTTAGCGAACTGCCCCCACGGTATATCATCATTCAATCCTTCAGGGTCCGTGTGCAATTTATACACCCACCGCACCCTAACACCCAGCCTTCACGATGCAGGGATCCGGGATAAGGCCCTCGACTGGATCCACTCATTCCTCTCTTGCAGAACGCAGCGGGTCAGACTCCCTCCTTTCCGCTCGGACCCTACACCAACCACCTGCGGAGTCCTCCAGGGATCCTCCCTCAGCCCCATGCTGTTCAACGTCTACATGGCTCTGCTTGCCCCCATCGTCAGAAACCACAAACTCAACATTGTCTCATACGCAGATGACACCCAACTCATCCTCTCCCTATCCAACGAACCCGACGTCTGGAAAGACCAGATGGCCCCCCGCCCTCGACCACGCACGCATCCTCAGAATCATCCTGGACTCCAAACTCAAAAAAGACCGCCAGATCAAGTCCATTGCATCCTCCTGCTTCCATACCCTCCACCTCCTATGCAAGACCTTCAAATGGCTCCCCCTGGAAAAACAGAAAGACCATCACTCATGCCCTCGTCTCTAGCAGATTTGACTATGGCAACGCACTCTATAACGGAATCATCAAAAACCTCACCTGCAAGCTACAAAACAGCCAGCACACCGCCGCAAGACTAATCCTCAACCTGCCAAAACACTGCCACATCTCCCAGCACCTGTGCACACTCCACTGGCTCCCCATCGAGGCTAGAATCACCTTCAAGATTCTCACCCATGCACACAAAGCCCTCCACCGGACCAGCATACCTGAACAGCCGACTCAAATTCCACGCATCCCAAAGGACCCTACGATCAGTTCAGCTCTCCCACGCTGTGGTTCCCCGCACCAGGAAGTCCAGATCGGGAGGCCGCTCCTTCTCCTTCCTCGCGGCCAGAGCATGGAATGCCCTACTGCTCCACCTCAGACAACCGACATCACTCCCCATCTTCACGAGAAACCTCAAAACATGGCTCTTCGATAGACCTCCTCTTTGATGGACTGGATCCTGCACCTCCCCTCTGCCCCAGCGCCTTGAGACCCTTACGGGTGAGTAGTCACGCTCAACAAACCCATGATTGATTGATTGAATACCAACACCACCAATATCACCACCACCAATACCACTACCACCACCAATACCTCTACCACCAATACCACTACCACCACCAATACCACTACCACTATCACCAATACCACTACCAATACCACCACCACCACTACCAATACCACCACCACCAATACTATCACCACCACCAATATCATCACCACCAATACCACCATCACACCAATACCACCACCAATACCACTACCACCACCACCAATACCACCATGATCAATACCACCACCACCAATACCACCACAATACCACAAGCAATACCACGACCACCATCACCAATACCACCAATACCAAAACCAATACCACCACCAATACTACCACCACCATCAATAACACCAATACCACAACCAATACTACCACCAATATCACCACCACCAATATCATCACCACCAATATCATCACCACCAATACTACCACCAGCAATACCACTACAACCACCACCAATACCACCACCACCTCCAATACCACCAGCAATACCACCACCACCATCACCAATACCACCACCACCACCACCAATACCACCACAAATACCACCATCAATACCACCGCCACCAATACCAATACCACCACCAATACCACCACCACCAAAACCACCAATACCACCACCATCAATACCTCCACCACCACCACCACCAATACCACTACCACCACCAATACCATCACCAGCAATACCACCACCACCAATACCATCACCACCAATACCACCACCACCAATACCATAACCAATACTACCACCAATATCACCCCCAATACTACCACCAGCAATACCACTACCACCACCACCAATACCACCACCACTAATACCACCACCACGACCAATACCACTACCACCTCCAATACCACCAGCAATACCACCATCACCAATACCACCACCACTAAAACCACCAATACCACCACCATCAATACCTCCACCACCAACACCACCACCAATACCATCACCACCAATACCACCACCACCAATACCAACACCACCACCAATGCCACCAATATCACTACCACCACCAATACCACAACCACCACCAACACCACCAACACCACTAATACCACCATCAATGCCACCACCACCACCACCAATACCAACACCACCACCACCAATACCACCACCGCCGCCAATACCACCACCACCAATAGCACTACCAATACAACCACCAATACCACCACCACCAATACCACCACCACCAATACCACCCCATAACACTACCAATACCACCACCACCACCAATACAACACCAATTCCAACACCGCCAATACCACCACCAATACTATCACCACCACCAATATCATCACCACCAATAGCACCACCCCAACCAATACCACCACCAATACCACTACCACCACCAATACTTCTACCACCACCACCAATACCACCACGACCAATACCACTACCAGTACCACCACAATACCACCAGCAGCACCACAAAAACCATCACCAATACCACCACCACTAATACCAAAACAATACCACCACCACCAATACCACCACAAATACCACCACACCGATACCACCTCCATGACCAATACCACCACCAATTCCAATACAACCGGCAATACCACCACCACCATCACCAATACCACCACCACCAATACCTCTACCAATATCACCACCAATACCACCACCAATACCACCACCATCAATACCACCACTACCAATACCACCACCACCTAAACCACCACTACCAATACCACCACCATCAATACCTCCACCTCCACCACCAACACCACTTCCACCACCACAAATACCATCACCACCAATACCACCACCACCAATACCAACATCACCACCAATGCCACCAATACCACTACCACCACCAATACCACTACCACCACCAACACCACCAATACCAACACCACCACCACTAATACAATCACCACCAGTACCACCACCACCAATACCAACACCACCACCACCAATACCACCACCGCCGCCAATACCACCACCACCAATATCACTACCAATACAACCACCAATACCACCACCAATACCACTACCACCACCAATACCACCACCACCAATACCACTACCACCACCACCAATACCACCCCGATACCACTACCAATACCACCACCACCACCACCAATACAACACCAATTCCAACACCGCCAATACCAACACCACCAATACCACTACCAATACGATCACCACCACCAATATCATCACCACCACCAATACCACCACCACTAATACCACTACCACCACCAATACCTCTACCACCACCACCAATACCACCACCACTGATACCACCACAACCAATACCACTACCAATACCACCACAATACCAGCAGCACCACAACCACCATCACCAATACCACCACCACCAATACCAAAACCAATACCACCACCACCAATACCACCACAAATACCACCACACCGATACCACCTCCATGACCAATACCACCACCACCTCCAATACCACCAGCCATACCACCACCACCATCACCAATACCTCCACCACAAATACCTCCACCAATATCACCACCCATACCACCACCAATACCACCACCATCAATACCACCACCACCAATACCACCACCACCAAAACCACCACTACCAATACCACCACCATCAATACCTCCATCTCCACCACCAATACCACTTCCACCACCACCAATACCATCACCACCAATACCACCACCACCAATACCAACACCACCACCAATGTCACCAATACCACTACCACCACCAATACCACTACCACCACCAATACCACCAACACCACCAATACCACCATCAATGCCACCACCACCATCACAATACAATCACTACCAGTACCACCAGCACCAATACCAACACCACCACCACCAATACCACCACCACCGCCAATACCACCACAAATATCCCTACCAATACAACCACCAATACCACCACCACCAATACCACCACCACCACCAATACCACCACTACCAATACCACTATCACTACCAATACCACCACCACCAATATCACCCCCGATACCACTACCAATACCACCAACACCACCACCAATACAGTACCAATTCCAACACCGCCAATACCAACACCACCAATACTATCACCACCACCAACACCACCACCTCACCAATACCACCACCAATACCACTACCACCACCAATACCTCTACCACCACCACCAATACCACCACCACTGATACCACCATGACCAATAGCATTACCAATACCACCACAATGCCACCAGCAGCACCACAACCACCATCACCAATACCACCACCACCAATACCAAAACTAATACCCCCACCACCAATACCACCACCAATACCACCACACCGATACCACCTCCATGACCAATACCACCACCACCAATACCACCACCACCAATACCTCCACCAATATCACCACCAATGCCACCACCAATACCACCACCATCAATACCACCACCACCAATACCACCACCACCAAACCACCACTACCAATACCACCACCATCAATACCTCCACCTCCACCACCACCACCAATACCACTTCCACCACCACCAATACTACCACCACCACTACCACCACCATCACCAAAACCATCACCACCACCAATACCACCACCACCAATACCACCACAACCAATACCACCACCAATACCAACACCACCAACACCACCAATACCACCACCAATACCACCACCATCAATTCCACCACCAATACCACCACTTCCAACACCACTACCAATACCACCACCACCATTACCACCACAAATACCACCATCACCACCAATACCACTATCACCAATTCCACCAACATCAATACCACCAACACCAATAACACCACCAGTACTACCACCAATACTACCACTACCAACACCAATACCACCACCACCAATACCAACCCCAATACCAATACCACCACCAATACCACCACCACCAATACCAATAATACCACTGCCACTACTAATACTACCAATACCAATACCATCACCAATACCACCACCACCAATACCACCACCAACACCACCAATACAATCACCAATACCATCACCAATACCACCACCAATACCACCACCAATGCCACCACTAATACCACCACCTCCACCAAAACCACCTCCACCCCCAAACCACCACAAATATCACCACCAATACAACCACCAATACTAACACCACCACCACCAATACCACCACCACCACCAATACCACCATCACCATCAATACCACCACCCCATCAATACCACCACCTCCAATACCACCACCAATACCACGACCCCAAATACCACCACCAAAAATACCACCAGTACCAATACCACCAACACCAATACCACCACCACCACCTCCAATACCACCAGCACCACTTATACCCCACCACCAATTCCACCACCACGACCAATGCCACCACCAACAATACCAGTACCACTACCACCAATTTCACCTCCACCTATACCAATACCACCACCACCCAATACCACCATCATCAATATCAATACCACCACCAATACCACCACGACCAATACCACCACCACCAAAACCAGTACTGCCAATACAACTACCACCACCACCAATGCCACCAATGTCACCCCCACCACCATCAATACCACTACCTCGGCGCCTCACGCTCACTAGTAATAGCAGGGGCACTGTACAAGGCTGGAGCTGCAGCCAAAACCATCCCTTCCTCCCTCCATGCCTGCCATAAAGCACAGCCCACTCTGCACAGCCCTGCTCTGAAGCCAGGGCCTACTACCGCTAGAGTGTTTTTTATTAGGCCAAAAATAGCAATGACATTAAGCAATGCCACACTGCACACTGAAATCATGGAGAGGGCCGGAAATAGCACCCCCCCCCACTCTTCCTCCTGAGCCATGACAGTGTAATCACAGCGAGAAAGTTCTTGGAGCGCTCTGTTAGTGTATAGCTTGGATCATATGTAACTCTCACTTCACACTTTGTGTCTGTGTAATTTACAATACTTACACATCTTTTTCAGTGCACTATTTATCACTACTTTGAAGACGTCACAGGCCGGTCTCTTCCTCTGATATTTACAATCTATCAAGCAGTTGAGAAGGCCCTTTATTGCAATGCAATAGGTCTTGCATTTGCGAGAGTTTAAGCTATTAGTATTGTAAATGACAATGCCTTTTATTTATGTTTTAAAACCCAAAACATGAATAAAAGGCCTTGTCATTTACAATGCCAATAGCTCAAACCTGCGTGAATGCGAACCTATTACATTGGAAATGCTTGTTATTTAATGTGTGGTTTGTGCGTGCAAGTGTATGTATATGGATGTATGTGTATTTGTGCATGCTTGCATTCAATGGATTTGTGTATGTACTTGTGAATGGTGGGTGTATGCTTGTGAAATGCATGGGTTTGTGTGAGTGTGCATGTAGATGGGTGAGTGTATGTGTGTGGCGCACCCGTCCCTCCTGCTCAATTTGCTGGCCTCCCCTGAATCTGTGCACCTCATCATTCAGTCTCTACCACTCTCTTTACTACTTTCTACTCTCTCTATACTTCTCCTCTCTCTCTACTTCTGCATTAGCCTAAAATGTTCTTCTCTACTTCACTTCTGTCTTTCTACTACACCTCCTTTCCCTCTACATCTCATTTCTCGTTTAACCCTCACCCATCTAACTTTCTCTCTGCTTCACTACTCTCTTTACCTGACCTATCTTTTTACACCTCTTCTCATTTTACCTCTCTTTCTGCCTTATCATTGTCTCTCTCTCGCTACCTTGCATCTCTATAATTTGTTCACTACTTCCCTTTTCTACCTGTCAACCTCTGCCTCATTCTGCATCTATCTCTCTAAGTTCTCTGGGCCCGATTAAGATGGCACGCGAACTTACGTCCACCCACCACCCTAGTTGGGTCCACCCGACAGGATGTAGGCGGTCCTGCAAAAGCAATTAGGTTGCGACCGCCACCATGGCGGTCACAATGCCTATAATTTGCATTGCAGCAGGTGCTGCTGCCTGCAGCCCGCGCCACAATGCAGAAAAAGTTACACTTGACATATGCCTGCACTACGTGGCAGCCAGCATGCAGTGCCTACCAAATGGTGCAGGGATATGTAGGGGGGCACCATAACTGCCCCCCAGGTCCTATGTCTGAAAGCCAGGGGGCAAAGGGGGCCTGCTAGGGGCCCCCAAAGTCCCTTTCTGCAACCTTTTCATGGCGGGTTTACCGCCATGAAAGGGCCGGCGGAAAGGAACACCGTAATGCCTATGACTGCCTGATAGGCACCGCCACCATTGTAGGCATTACAGAATGTCCGTCGGTCCGACAGGCTCCTTGAGCGTGTCAGATTACTGTCGTACGGTCTTTCCGTCCCCTGACCATCTACCCGCCATCATAATATGGCTGGCGGTAAACAGGCACACAATGGTGGTGAGACCGTCACCGACAGGCTGTCGGTGAGGGTCTCACCGTCATTGTAATCAGCGCCTCTGTATCTACCCTGCCACTCTATCCCACTCCTCTGTGTACCCCATCCCTCTTCATGCATTTCCTTCACCATATCTTTAGCTCTTTCTATCTCGCTGTAAAACCATTTCTGTCTCTCTACCTTTTTCTCTGCTTTCCTCTTCCTCTTTGTACTTCTCTGTGTCTTTCTTTCTGGCTACCCCACATTTCTCACCTTACCTTCCATTTCTCCCAACCTCACTTATCCCCCTGCCTCATCTCTAGCTTTACCTCACTCTCTTGCCTTGTGCTCCTTCTATTTCTCTTACTCGGCATAGTTGTGGGCCGCTACCTGGCCAGATAAAATTTACACACAGACAAGAGACAAACAGCGACAAGATGGCAGACTATACTCCGGAAGCTGGATAAAATTCCCAATTACATTCTACTGATGCTTCTCAATTTGTCATTCTTGGAATCCCCAATAATGTTGATATACCCTAGACGGAAATTGGTCTTTTGTCAATTAACATTGATGACGGCAAAGTGTGATCTGGCGAGGAAATGGGGCGCATCACTAGCTCCATAGCAGGAGCGGCAAGAAGGGATGGATTTGTATATAGGGACAGAGAAAGTGGTTTATGAAGTGAGAGGCTATCCCAAAAGTTCTTCAAAATATGGGGGTGGTGAAGGACGTTTTATGTCTTTCAGAACGTATCTACTGATGCAACATCGGAATTGAAGGAGGGCCACATATACAGCCCAGGAGGAGGTGAAGGTGGGGGCCATTGTTTCCTCACAGGCAACACTAAGGTCCAGCAATTGGTGAATATTGTATTGAGAAGATGGGGACGTGTTGCAAACAGATGATCTTGCTGAACTTCGTGAATGCTGTTATATTTGTTGTGTCCTGTGGGCAAAGGCTGCATATGAGTGTTTTGTTGTTGTCAATGAAATTTAAAATAAAAAAAAAATAAAAAAAATAAGAAGAAACAAGGCAGGGGAAGAATATAAAGGAGAAAATTATGAGTTCCGCAAATGAGAAGTCCTTTGACCAGTGCTCTGATTTCACAGCGAGAATGCCAATGGTGATGGTGTTTTTATTGATGATTTTGAATATTGGGCAAATGAAGCTACAATTCCAAACACTATGTGCATATTTATTGTTAATATGCACACCTCTTAACATCCAGCCAGGCTCACTTACTGTGTCTCCCTACAGTGGGAGAAATGGGCTGGTTAGACACAAAGAGGTATATTTACTAAGTTTTAGCGTCGTGTTTGCGTCACAAAAGTGACACAAATAGACGCAAAATCAATTTTTACTAATCTACTTTCCAGCGTAAAACTTGTCTTATTTTCCAGTACAAACCTATGCTAGACTCATACAGACACCCTTGCAACATGGTGCAAAGGTGTATGAGGTGCTCATGGCAGCACTTTTCTGCGCCATAGAGAGGGGAACAGAGTGTCATATTTCTGTAAATATGACGCTCTCCTACTCTCTCTTTCTCAGACAGCGCAGCATTTGTGCTGCTGCACTGTGCTGCATGATTATTCTGTAAATCTGGGCCTGAATTACACATAAAATATCTTTATGAAACCAGCAAAAGATCCAAGGACAAAATTGAAAGGGTTTATTTTGGTGTTATTTGGCTGGCGGGTACAAAGGAGTTTGAGCTTTCGCCATGCTTGCTTCCCCGCATTCTTAAAGCATACATATAATTCAATATTGTGTTGCATCACATGGGCTTGAATTAGCTTACCGTGGGTAATACATTGAAAATATTTCTGAAGAGGAGGTGCCAAAATATGTCTTGCCTGGGTTACCAAAAATACTTAAGTCACACAGGAGTTACTGCATTTACGTATGTCAGATTTTTTTTCAAATGTCAATCTCCATGTTAATTGAAGAAGGACATTATTATTGACTGGGCCAAAGTTTTACCTCATTACTACCAGTTTAATAATTGCATATAGCAACTAACAACCAAAAGGGGGGAAGTTCATCTTGGGGAATTGTCTGAAAATGAACTGTACGAAATGTGACGCTTTTACTATTTAGAAACTTTTGAGCCATGTGAGATAGAATACAAAGTATGTTTTGTTGAAGTCTGCAAACTATGCAGCACACACTGCAATACGTGTCAAGTGGTAAAACCTTAACAGTGTGTAAAATTCTGTGGTTGCACTGCTGTTTTTAGGTCTCACCTACGCAGCGCGCATGCGTTGCTTAGGAAAAAGACCTTTAGTAATCGGCACAGCTTTGCGGACAAAAACGTGCACGCGTTGTATTGCTTTGTATGGCAACGCGTGCACGTTTGCCGATTCCCTTGCGGGAGCGAGCTTTCAAACCATATGTTTGTAATTAACTTGCTCGCTCCAGAAAGGAAAACAGGCCCAGGCTCCCTCCTCTATCCTCTACCCCTGCTGCTTTTTACTTTCAGCGCGAGGTGCGCGCTGATGTTTTGTTACTGCTGAGGCTTACAGTCGTCCATTACTTGCTTGGTATGTATGCGCAAGGCAGATAATCAAGTTTCTCTTTGTTCTGGAAGTGATGTAAAAATTGTCCAGTGTGTAGGGGAGTTGTAAGAAGGCTAGAACTGAGCAATTATTATTTGTAAAGAGAAACTGTTATCAAAGCAACCGCAGGAGGCAACCCCAGGACTCCTCTTGGAGCCGTGCGATGCGAGCCACATATTTCTCAAACATACATTTCCCTCTCCGGCTCTCTGAATAATTCACGGGATCCGACTCGGAGTCATTGATAAACCCGGGATACAGCGCATGAAGGCAGATTTCTCGGGACAGACTCTATTTCGTTTTCCTCCGGGTGACTGAACCTCGCTGTAAATGCAACACAGCACATCATTTTCATATCGGGGCCTTCATCGCCGGAGTGAACGAGATGGCAGACACAATTACCAAACTGCGTCAGACTCTGGCTGCTGCTTGGCACGGCTGCCCGAAGAGTGACGTGAAATGACTATGTCTGGAGAACGGGTCTTGAATGGGACACCGGCAGTAAAGTGATCATATTAATTCCGCATTCACTTTCGAGGCACGAGATCACTCTAGCTACTCGTAGTTTTAAAAGACCGGGGGGAGGTGGGCATATAAATACGTCTTGCTTTCGCTTCCTTATATAAGGTGGG
This sequence comes from Triturus cristatus, assembly GCF_964204655.1. NCBI lineage: Eukaryota > Metazoa > Chordata > Amphibia > Caudata > Salamandridae > Triturus > Triturus cristatus. The sequence continues at coordinate 676,728,852 of NC_140586.1, read as the reverse complement.
ATATAGAAGCGCAGCACGTGGCAGGGCCCTAGACTTGTTGCTGGGCACCAGCACTGATCCTGGCAGTCAGAAATCACTTGTGTCCGCCTTGCATAAACCATGTTTTGCAGTAGGTTACTCTCGCCCCTCCATGAGGCATCGTAGAACAGAGGAATGCATGTGTATTAGTTTGCTGACAGATAAAATCACTGTGCATCACTGGCCGAATTTTGAGTTAAGTCAAGTGTCAGAGGGTACATGGATTTGCTTACTGGACGTAATGGTCTCCTGGTACTGTTTGCTATGTATGGGCGGTGTCTCTTTTGGAGCAGGGGTGATGGAATTGTACTAATTCCCCACAGAATGTCTCATCAATAAGGTGAAGCCAGTGTAAGCCTAAATAAATGCATAACCATATTCGGATGTTCCCACAACTCCAGGATAAATCTATTTTGGTTACTGTTTCCGCAGAGTCATAATAATAATAAAATAGACAAGCATTGGCATAGCCAATAGGTCTCGCCTTTGGGACCTTATAAGTGTTTAGCCATGCAACAGTTGATATTGTTGCACCAAGGATATTGTGCTGGATAACCAAACACTTATAAAGTCCCAAAGGCAAAAAACCTATTGGCTATGCCAATGCTTGTTTCCATTGACTTTGCTCATGCTTTTTTCCTGTGTGGCAAATGGCAAAGGTTTAGAATGTTCTGGTCTCTTTGTTGCTTTTGCATTTAGTATAAGAAATCTAACCAAGGGAGATGCTGTTGAAAAAGAAATCAGGAAAAAAAACAGTTCATCTCAAATTTGTTCAAGATGGCAGCCTTGACCATAAAAATGCATCAGAATAACATAATCATAATGTACATAATCTTATGGTGCAAACATAGAACTGCTTACGCAAACTACAACTATGGACAGAAAGCAGCTGGTCCGGAGGAGGGCATTATGGAGCCATACTAAGGGTACAAGTTAGAGTTGAGTTGAAAAACACCAATCACAAACAATTATGTTCATAGGACCATGTACATTTGGGAGGTCCATTACTTGCTCTCCAATCTGCACACAGTAAGGGCTCAAGATGGCGGCTTATGGTCTGATGTATAATCGAGAATTGGTTCTCGCTCCAGGGGCTTTTAATCCAGCAGGCAGCATACACCTCCCTTGGGCTAAGCAGGATCGAGGTAAATGGAGGAGGAGGAGTGTACGCTGCTCCTTCAAAGAGAGGGAGCCTTTATGCAGCTCTTACTTACAGACTTGCTAACAGGTTAATGTGCAAATCACAAGGCAATGAGAGGTGTGTGGAGTTGCGGGTTAGTGCTGGATCAGCATCTGGTTGATCCCTCATCTAGTGAAACAACTAACACCAATTGTAACTGCTATAATACAAAACAAGAGTCATTGAGAGAGATTGTCCATTTGGTGCAGTAGCTGCGTGCAATTTGCAAGCTGACCATAAGCTAGAGAGCCATTTCAAATAGATATTAAAAAGGAGAGCCTCGTGGAACAAAAATATTTTGGCGATCACTGAACCGTCCAGAACAAGATGGTGCATTACAAGTAGGAACAAGTTTCCTTGTGCTAGAAAATGAAACAGTGGGCAAAAAATAATCCTTCCACCATGGTGACTGGCCTGTCTGCCACCATTCCTCTGACCACCACCACCTACAAAGCAGCTCACATCCCTGCCCCCACAGCCATGCAGATACTCGCCTCTCTTCTGCAGCAACCTCCTCAGCATCATGTGTGGGAATGAGGGAGTACAGACATGTGTCTTTGGGTGTAGAAAGGGCGATGCATGTTTTGTTCACTGTCCTCATAGTTCTGAGGTGGGCTGTGGAAGTGGAGGGAGCGCACAACATAAACTGCACCTGTGGATCCAGGTGGCACCCCGAGATGGCAGTAAATAGGTGGCTGGGGTTTATGGTATATTACTGGGGTCACAAGAGATGGTGTGTCCACGGCGACGTGTGTAAGCCAGGATCCCAGGGCTCGCTTCAGTGAAGGTCAACTCACTAGCATCAGTCCCATTGTAATAGACCATGGGGCTCTTGCAGCTCTTCAGATCCAGGTGACAGCCTGCAGACAGGGACAATCAGTCAGTTAATGAAGAGTTGGAAGCCTTCACCAGTCTAAGGTGGGGTGTGTGACAGGTGCATTCTGCCTTGAAGTTGCGGCACTTTCAGGCACACACAGGGAGAACTGCCAGAGGACATCACAGGTGTCAGTGGAAGTGCAACACAGTGTGTAGGCTGGGTGGCTTTTTTAAACTCTACTCACTGATACCTCTCCTGATAATGGAAAACTTCCTGTGGCTTTGGGCCCAGGCATGGCTCACTGAGAGGCTCAGCCAAAGTCATCCAGTGAAGCTTGTGAGTGCTCCTCAACAGACGGAAGGAGGAAGGTGCAGCAATCAGCATAATCTCAACAGTGCGTTCCCACAATTGTATTTGGGTCTGACCCCATGCAAACCAGGGAATCCTTTGTCCCCGCACCACATGATATACATGGGTGTCCTGCACCATATTATATACATGGGTGTCCTGCACCATATTATATATATATGGGTGTCCTGCACCATATTATATACATGGGTGTTGCGCACCATATTATATACATGGGTGTCCCGCACCATATTATATACATGCGTGTCCCGCACCATATTATATACACAGGTGTTGCGCACCATATTCTATACACGGGTGTTGCGCACCATATTATATACATGGGTGTCCCGCACCATATTATATACATGGGTGTCCCGCAGCATATTATATACACGGGTGTCGCGCACCATATTATATACAGGGGTGTCCTGCACCATATTATATACATGGGTGTTGCGCTCCATATTATATACATGGGTGTCCCGCACCATATTATATAAGGGTGTCCTGCACCATATTATATACATGGGTGTCCCGCACCATATAATATACATGGGTGTCCCGCACCATATTATATACATGGGTGTTGCGCTCCATATTATAGACATGGGTGTCCCACACCATATTATATACATGGGTGTCCCACACCATATTATATACATGGGTGTCCCGCACCATATTATACAAGGGTGCAGAGGTAGAGAGGCCAAAAGGAGCCACACTAACTGCTCACATATACGTGGTGCACAGTTAGTATGCCCCCTCTGTTGCACTTTTGAGGGGGTGAGTGGGGTCCTATGGTCCCCCCAAATACCCTACTGGGTGAGGGCGCAGTACTCACTGTACCCACCTGCAGGTGGATCTTTGTCTCCCTGTTAAATGCAGGCTGGGTTGCCGCCTGCACAGTGAAAGGTGGACTGGCTGTGTTAAACAGCCTGCCTTTCACTAATGAAGTTCTTTCCATGGTAATATTTGTCATTCAGTTTTCAACTTTCGGCGCAGGGAATATCCCTCATTTTCATATTATTCTATTTCCTCAACTGAGTTAACAAAACAGTTTTTATGAAACACATTGCTGATTTTAATTGCAGAAATTTTGCTCGAGTATTAATTGTAGGATGAATTTCCCCGAAAATGATTTTCACCTCAGAAATCCCATCAAGGGTGAATGTTTGACCCTGATTCTTCACACACTGTCGTTTCCCAGCAAATTTTACTATTTGTCTTGAACTTCTTTGGCTAATCTCTTACAAGGGCAGATGTCGTTACCGGCTGTCAGTCAACCCCCTGCTTTTGCCTTAAGCAATGATTAACGTGGAAGACACAAATTGGTCAATTTAGCAATTATGTGGAGTAGCCCCCTGGCATCAAGAGGCTTCACGGCTCTGCTAGACACTTCCCGTCAAGACTTACTTTAATATAGTATATTGCAATGGTATTAAACTCCATTATGGCCTATTTTCTTATTTATTTTCAGCACTTAATAATTCTTATAGAGTTGCTTGCTTCTCACCAGAGCAGAACTGAGGGTGCTGAACCCTTCATCTGAGACAATGCGGTGTTCTGGAGGTCATGAGTTCGAATCTGGGGATGACAGACTCAAGCCTCATTTACAACCTGTGCCACCGGAGCATCACTTTTTGCGACGCTCCAGTGGCACTGTGTCCGGCTCCAAATTTACAAGGCAACGCTAAGCCACTTTGCACGGCTTAACACAGCCTTGTAAACATCGTTTCTGTCGTGTCCCCAAGAAAGACACAGGAATCAGGTAAGGGTGATAGTAGTACTTTAGTCTTGTTTGTCCACGAGCTCCTCGTCCCTATGTCCACCCTCGTTCCCTCTTGTCCTCCTTTCTGTCCCTCCCCACACCCTATACCGGATGTGGTGTCCGGTTGCCCTCAGGTCCCCGAGTGTCTTGCTGCAGGGTCCTAGTGCCCTCGCTCTAGGTCACTACATCTCCCCCTCGTGTCAAAGAAAGGATGAGAAAGTGACACCAAACAAAACTGTCAGTAGGTGATGGATGCGAGTCTGTCGTGGCATAGTCCAGTGTGTTTCTCAGAACTACATTTCTTCTATTAGTCTCTTTGAGCGTCGGCATGTTCTTCTTGTGCCACACTCCGTCTGTTGCTCCTCCTCTTGTCTCTCTCTGTTTCTTGTTTCTTCCTTGTGATGCTCCTGCTTTACTTTTCTTGCCGTCTCGGTGTCATCTTCTTGCTTCTCTTCCACCTGTAATCCTTTGAAGTGGGAGCTGTTTCTTGTTATTCTCTGATGTTCTGACTCTGCTGTTATCATGGGGTCCTTTACTCTTGTTACTGTTAGCGGGTCTTTGGAGAACATGCTGTCTGATTTTCTGTGTTGCCGTTGACGCACAACCACCATGTCTCCTTCCTGTATCTTTGACGGGATGGCGTGTCGCTTGGCATCTGCATATCTCTTCATTTTTTCTTTCGCCTCTCTGTCCCTATCTGCAATGCTTCTATGGTCAGGTGGCACTGTCGCTTCCAGTTGTGGTAGTCTTGTCCTGCTCGTTCTACCCAGTACTAGTTCTGCTGGGCACTTTCCCGTGGAGTTGTGTGGTGTGTTTCTGTAATCACGTAGTACTTGGCACAGTGCTTGACTAAGTGATATCTGTGCTATCTTTGCCCTTTGGACTGCCTTTTTAATGTTCCCCATGAACCTCTCAACCATTCCGTTGGCTTGAGGCCATAGCAGTGTTATTTTCCTGTGGCTTATCCCTAAATAGACCATGAATCGGCGAAACTCTTCTCCTGAGAATGGCAGACCATTGTCTGTTTTTAGTGTCTCTGGGGAGCCCCATGCCCCCCTTGTTGCCGTTTCTCTGCATCAAATGGGCGTGCAATGGGTGTTGCTGTGGGCGTCCCCGGCAACTTCCACTTGCTCTTTGGTGCTGCTTCAGATTTACAAGAAATTGTAAATCTGAAGCAGCGCCAAAAGCTTACGCCTCTCTAGGGGAGGTGTAAGGGGGCTCAAAGAGGAGACATACTTTTATTTCTCCTCGTTTTTTTTGCTCTTTCTATGGGTGCAGCATTCAGCAGCACACATAAAAGGAGCAAAACGCCATTACTGATTGGTTGTGTTCAGGAAGGTGTCCCTTCATGCACAATCATCCCTGCAACGCATACAACCTTGCACCATGCAAGGGTGTCTGCGTTGAAGGAGCTGTATTCTTGTAAACGCGGCGCATTCCTGCTCCTCGTACAATGATGCAGCTCAGTAAAATTGCCTGTGGCACCGTGCCACTCCATTGTTTTGTAAATACGCCCCTCAGTCTTTTTACAGTGAGTGCCATCAATTGGGTTATAGTGATATATGTTACTTACAAAGTGCAAACGTGTGATATTACTTGCCTGACAAAAAAAAGCACTTATGATTGTGGACTATATCTTCCTGTTTGCTGCTCCCGGGGCGTGTCTTGGAATCATTGATTTTTACTTCATGATCTAGGTAAATAGTCTGAGTATTCCTGAAGGGACATTGTGTAAAGTCAACTATAAAGCTTGCATGCTTAACATATAGACATAATACAAGAATGTCTTTGATGTTTTCAACTATTTCAGTTTCAAATATTTAATAATCCGAGTTGGCAAGGGCTTCAAGCAGTAATGCAAGCTAAATCTGTCAATATAAGGCCTGACTTTTCCTGCCTGTTACGATATGAGCAAAAAAGTTGAAAGTACATCCTTGATTTGATTGTGCCACCTTGGCCAAACCAACAAGTAATTTGAAAGTGTCATTGTCCTGTAAAAAAAAACCCAAAGAACCCAAGAAATGTAGCAGATCCTCTTTCTCTCTCTCTTGTCCAGGTATGAAAGGCATCAGTGAGGTGATGGGGGCGTCTGGTATGTGGAGTAGTACATGTGAAGGGGCAGCCTGCACCACTCCTTATGTCATGCTACCTGTCAGCATCTGTATGGTGAACATCTACAATTTGGATGGTTCTGAAGTTCTGAGATTGTCATCGACAGGAGTCAATGTGGTCTGTTGTGCTCGTGGCACCTTTGTGACTAATGTTCTGCCCGGTGAACGACTATTTTCTTTTTTTGCAGTTTTTGATGGTGCGAACCTGGCCCAAGGACATTAAGGCGCTTTAAAACACAAGCAGTTTATGTTACACATTCACACTTTTCTTTTCTTTTAGGATTTAAACATGGTTTCCCATGTCGAAAGTCTCCTCCTATCTCTTTTCCTCAACTATCTCACCAAACGCTGTTCAGATGACAACCTGCTGCCTCCCCATCTCCTTCGTCTCTGCCTTGTCCTTGAGCCGAGTGCTCAGTCTGTGTCTTAGTACCGCACACACTCGCCAGAGGCAGAGGATTAGGAATGTCAGAAAGAGTGGAAGCCCATATGAGAGGGAGGAAAGAAGGGCTGGCCATCTGCCCCGTTCACCCATCTCTTGAAATACTCATTCACCCACTGACTCTTTGTGGATGTGAGTACAGTTCACACTCAGACCAAACCAGCTGATTAGGATGTACAGCATCAGTGCTAAACATATACTTAAACGAGGTAGGTGTAGAGAAGAAGAGCGAAGAAGAAGAATTTTTCCAGTTATTTATTTATTTTTGCGTTTTTAACCCAAATAAAAAAAAACATCTGCATAGGAAATAGATTCACACAAAGGCAAGAAATAGTAGAAGACAAAGCAGCAGTATAAAGAGAGCAGGGGCGGCTCCTCCATTGGAGCAGAGGAGCGTCACCCTACTTAAGTGCCCCCCAAAGCCTCAGAGATGAAAATTAAAATGGTAATTCATTATCATTTTATTTTTCATCAGCCCATCCTGAACCGAGCGAGCGTCAGGACGGGCAGGCCTGCTGAGTGACAGCAGGGAGAAGCAGTGAGCAGAGGGCTGCCTTTTCACTCTTTAAAATGCGCATTTCTCTTTGGCCAGCCGTCTTGTGACGGCCAGCCAGACATGCGCAATTTAAAGCTCTCACCCCAGCAGTCTTAAGACAGCTCGGTTGAGAGCAAGTGCAGTCCTCTAGTGCGCTCGGGAGCGCTGAGAGAGGCCACTCCCACCAATCAGGGAGCTGCTCATATGCTGGTCAACAGCATGTGAGGAGGCCATGATTGGTCGAGGGAGTTTACTTGAGCTTGCACTGCAGTCCCAGGAGTAGAGGTCCGGAGTGAGGTCACGATCCAGTAAGTGTTTTCGTTTGTATTTATTTTTTTATTGTTTGCCCACACGCATACCCAACCATTTGCCTGCACCCCCGCCCCCTCAGTAGATGCCAGCCACCACTGTAAAAGAGAAGAGTAAAGTACCGAGTACAGACCCCTAAATAACACCATAATTAACAGGAAAGCAGTGAAGCAAACTACCCTAAATATCCAGAGTCGGTTCTGGATACCAAGCTACAAAAATGTCAAATATATTTAAATCCATTTTAAAAGTAGGTCGTAAATCATCACTTTAAAAGTACAGAAAATAAAAGAGTAGAGTGTTTAAGATTAGAGTGGCACATTTGCCTAAAGCTGCTGAAAGATCTAACAGAATAAGAATAGAAGACAGTTTGTTATGACCAGCATCTTGAAAAGATTGGTAGCTGTAAACAAAACAGTCTCAGAGATTAACCTGGATGAAAGCCCAATTGAGAGGAGAGATAAGAATAGGATAAATGACTTTATTGTTCAGCTATTTAAAACCATTAGCGGGATAAATGACTTTATTGTTCAGTTATTTAAAACCATTACCATCAAAAACTAAATAAAACTAAGCCCCAAACCACAGCAACAGAAGGAGTGTAAAGAAACTATAATAATTGTTGGTCAGAGGTCTCGAGCAACATCAGCTTCCACAGAATTTCTATTAACTTGTTACATCCAGGGCAGCACAATTGCTATTAAAAACATTATCGAAGAAGTACACCAAATAGCCAAACGATATTAGGATTTCCTTCCCCCAGTGCATCATTTGTTTGTATTAAGTACTTTGTTAACCATATTCTTAAGTGAATACATATAAGATAAATGCAGAGAATAGGTAATACCATTTACAGATCAGTGTGACAAATTCAAAAAATCACTATCCTATTTTTATACCTAAAACTGGATCCAAATTGATAAAGATCTAATAGGATAAACATACAATTAGAGGAGACACTGACAACAGCATCACAAACACAATACTATAACAATTTCTTTTTGTGCAGATTTATATAGCGCAAACTCGACCCAAAGGTATTAGAACGCTTTACATAAGCACCAGTTATGTTACACAAGGACACATTCATTTTCTTTGGTAGGCACGGGGAGATTATGTGATTTTCCCAGAATCACAGGATGTGCAGTCTGACCCCGAGGCTCGACCCTTGGTTTCCCAGCTCCAAGGTCATCAGTCTATCCATGAGCCACATCCTCGCCCCTAGAAGTGGACTGTCTGATAATTCTTAAGTCGGATAGCTAGCAAAAGGTAAGAAGACAGATAAAACAAAGACATATTTTTTAAAATGTTACATTGGTAACAGAGCAAAGAGAAGGAGGTCGAAATTAAACAAGTCATTAGGATTTAGTGAAGGTTCCTTGTGTGAAGGAAGAAAAGCAGTTTTTTTGTAAGAACCATAGAGAGAGAAACATTAAATAGAGAAAGATTTCACTGGTATACAGGGTAAAATGTCAGTTGGCAAACCTGTAGTGTTAGCTCTGGTCAGAAAGGCAGCACATCAGCCTCAGATGCAGGTAGACAGACATTTGTTTAAGTCAGGGTTCTCCAAAGTCGGTGCTGGAGGGCTGGATCCATGCCAGATTTTTAAGAAAACTACATTTATCTAAATGGGGAAGGCTAGGAGTAGAGGACTGGTGGAGTAAGGAAGAAATATATACTGAGTATGACATTGTAAGCACAGATTAAGAACATAAAGGGAAATGTTTTCTAAATAACAAATAACGTTTCCTTAGTGTTCTGTAAACTTAATTTATAAAATAATTATTTAATTGCACCTAATATAAATCAATCAATCACATGGTACTTCTATAGTGCGGCTTTTCGCTCATGAGAGTATCCAGGCGCTGGGGTGCATGTTTCAGCCGAAGAACCTGGTCTTGAGATTCCTCCTGAAGTCTGTCAGCGAGGGTGATGTTCAGAGGTGGCGCGGGAGGACTTTCCAGGACTTGGCGGCATGGTGGAAGAAGGAGCGTCCCCCGGCGAGGCAGTGACAGATGCACAGTGTCTGTTTGAGGGATTAATGTGGGAGGAGCATAGGTTTCTGGTTGGTTGCTGGAGGTTCAGGCGGTGGTTCATGCATGCAGGTCCTTGGATGTGGAGGGCTTTGTAGGTGTGGGTCAGTAGTTTGAAATGGCATTTTTTCTGGATGGGGAGCCAGTGGAAGTTTCTCGGGTGCTGGGTGATATGGGTCCTTTTGGGCAGGTTGAGGATCAGTCTGACTGCTGCGTTCTGTATCGTCTTGAGTCTTCTCATGTGTTCGCTGGAGGTACCTGTGTATATTGTGTTGCCATAGTCCAGGTGCTGGTGATGAGGGCCTGAGACACTATTTTTCTGGTGCTGATGGGAGCAGCTTGATGATTCTGTGGAGCATGCTGAGAATGTGGAAGCAGGCTGAGGAGATGGAGCTGACCTGTTGTTTAATGGAGAGTTTGCTGTCTACGATGATGGCGAGGTAATGAGCGTGGTCTTTTGGTGTGGGGGTGGATCTGAGTTCCGATGGCCACCAGGTGATATTCCAGAGGGAGGTGTGGCTGCCGAAAATCAGCACTTCGGTTTTGTTTATGGTGAGCTTCAGGCAGTTGTCCTTCATCTAGACTGAGACATTCTTAATGCAGTTGTGGAAGTTGGATTTCGTAGTTTCAGAGTCAGTTGAGAGCGAGAGGATGAGCTGGCTGACGTGTGCATAGGAAATGATGTTAATGTTGTGGGTTCTAACGATTTCCGCTACTGGTGTCATGTAGATGTTGAAAAAGGTTAGACTGAGGGGTGAACCTTGTGGGAAGCCGCAGATGGTGCGCTTGAGTTGGGGTAAAGGGATGGAGACAAATTCTCTGGGTGCACCCGTGAAAAATTATGCCATTCATCTAAGAGTATCATCCTTAATTCCGATATGGTACAGTTATTTGATGAGTGTGTGGTGGAAGACGGTGTTGAAAGTTGCGAAGAAGTCGAGCAAGATCAGGCTGGCCGATTCTGCTCTGTCGAGTAGGGTGCAGATGTCATCTGTGGTGGCAATCAGGGCCACCTCGGTGCTGTGGTTTGTTCTGAATCCAGATTGGGAGGGGTCTAGCAGGTTGTTACTCTCCTGGTGTTCGGTGAGTTGGAGGTTGATGGCGTTCTCCAGGACTTTGGTGGGGAACGGGAGCAGCGTGATGGGGTGATAGTTCTGTAGCTCGCTGGGGTCTTCGGAGGGTTTCTTGAGGAGGGATCTGACCTCTGAGTGTTTCCAAGCATCGAGGAAAGTTGGCAGTGATGATGGAGCCATTGAGGATGGTGGTGAGCTGATGGCTGATTTGTTCCTTCTGATGTTGAAGAGTCAATGGAGGCATGGGTGAGTCGTGCTTCCGAGTGGATGGAGTTCATTAAGGCGGTGGTTTTCAGTTTGCTGAGTTGTGGCGAGCAAGGGGTCAGTGGCAGTCTTCGTTGTTGTGAGGAGGTCGGTGGGTTGGTGGACTGATGAAACATGCATCCTATTTGATCTGTATTTTTCCCGTCATAATGATGCAACACTTTTAATCAACCTTCATGGTTTCTAACTTTTACTTTACTCCAGAAGGCTTATTTGATTGGCTATGCTCCTTGCTTTATTGACTATTTTGATCCTGCTAGGGGCACATTACTTCATATGTTCTTGAGGCTAACACCTCCTGCACCTATACTTTATCTCATATTTTATCAGATAAGAGAATACAGCGTCAACACTAATTTTGAAAGGTAAACAAAATCATTCACACAACCGAAGGGACAACGGTATGAATAATGTGGTAGAGAGAGTGAGCAATCAAATGTATGGAATAATCAGATCACAAACTTGGTCAGAAAAAAAAAGAATGGAAGAGTTTCTTTGGTAGCTTGCTATTGAGAGGCTTAGGAATCATGATCAGCTAGAAACCAGGACAGATGCAGAGGTGTCCTAAACTGACAAAACAAAATAGAGCATCAAAGTAAGGAGCAAAGGTAGTTCAAAACAGGACTGAGGAGGATTAGCATAAGGTTTAAAGAAATTAAGAGGAGCAAGAGATTTAGTGAACCAAAATGAGCATTTGGGAGAAAACTCAATGGGCCATATTATCAAGAACGGCACAAACATTATCGCCATTTTAGCGGCAGGAAAATGCCGCTAAAGCGGCGATAAGGGGCCTGATAATATGCCCTAGAGAATTCCAATAGAAGCCCAGGTTCTGGTGTGAGGGACATCAAACCTGGGCTTCTATTGGAATTCTCTAGGGCATATTATCAAGCCCCTTATCGCCGCTTTAGCTGCATTTTCCTGCCGCTAAAGCGGCGATAATATTTGCGCCGTTCTTGATGATACAGCCCAATGCATTTCCAAGAGAAGCAGCATCAAAATAGTAGACAGAGTTTCAACTACAAAAAGCTGTGGTAGTCAGATGACCTGGAGAAATGTTTACATAGATCACGTAGATGATGGTGAAGTGGCAAAAAGAGGTAACTACATTGGAAAAAATAACGAAAATGCAATGGGAAGGTGAGTTGAGGGTCGACATAGAGTAGATGAGAAGACAGAAGTAATAGAAGAAGAAAGAAGAAGATAAGATCAATAGTTATCAGGAACTGCAGACCATGAATTAAACCGTTTAACATGTAGGGTGATGCAAATAGGTGTTGCAAAACACATTAATTATCAGCATTATCAGAATATTACACTTGATTATACTTAAGGCATTTGAAACATCTGAAGTTTGCACAGAGCAACAAGTGCGGCACAAACTGCCCCAAATATGGTAGGAGCGGACAGGCATTTCCCCTGTCACAGCCACCCTTTGTGATAACACTCTGATAAGGGTACCCGATAAGGCTGGAAGAATTATCCCTTTATGAACCCCTTATGCATGTGCAGCATACACTCAACTTGCCTTCACATGAGAGCCTGCATAGCGATATAGAAATCCAGCGGGAGTTAGTGGGTTGTCCATAAAGAGGGCAGCAGGAAAGCCCAGGCCTACATGGCAGTGATGTCAGACTGGTAAGGTCAGAAGATGGGCGAGGTAGAATGAGCCCAAAACACCAGCAGCTTAAAAGTAACATTTCTCCAGAAGTGTACATGGTGAAGCAATGTCAAGGGAACCAAAAATGGACATCAGACCAATGTCTCTTGAATACACCACATCAGTTATGGTTTGGTAGAATGGTGGTGTAATGCCTCCACATATAGATTTTTTCCTACAAAAGAGAAAAGGAGCAAAAACTAACACCTGGTACTCCCAGAGATGAACTACTTGTGGTGCTGAATTGACATAGCAGTGACGCTCATTTGGAGTTAGGCATTCGTTGCCTCATTTATGAAAAGTCAGTCATCGCTGCGAGAAAACAGCGATGCGTCACTTTTCATTGCGCCCTCCTTGTGACACCAATGACAAGTCATATTTACAGTATGACGCATCATGTCGCAAGGAGTTACAGATACATTAGTATTTCTGACGTATCAATAGGCGCAAAAATGACGCATTGCTGAAGTGTGTCACAAAAGTGACGCAACTCCAGTAATTGGTCATTACACATGGGCAAGTCCCATGTGAAATGTGCCTGCGTCAGTGTTACAGCTGCCATGAGGAAGGCGTAAGATATTGACGCATTTGCGTCCTAGAAGTGGTGCAGTGAAATCTTATAGATTTCTCTGCGTCACTTCTATGATCCTTTCTTGTGTCAGAACGCCCCCCCGCATACATTATACCTGGCGCAGGTATAATGAGGCGCAGGGGTTTACAAAGTGACGCATCTACATGCGTCACATTGTAAATATGATGCAAGAAGGCACATTTTTTACGCCGCTGGTGCGTTACAAAAAGTGACGCACCGGCGGCGTAAAAGTGACGCAAGAGCTCATAAATGAGCCCCTCGTTTTTTTCTTGTCCTCCACGTCTGTGGTTTACTAGATAAGATATTTATCAGGGAACTAGGGTATTTGGCTTTAAATCTGGCTTACTCACTCAACTGCAACAAGAGATTATCTGCAGATCACATCACCTCTCTATGATTCAGTGTGTTCATGTGCAACAACGGAGTGTGTAGAAATTGACCACACGAGGCTCTCAAATGCAATATGACAAAAATGGATGTTAACAATGAATTACTAGGGGAGGTGAATTCCAAATCTATCCGCTTGGTATTGTATTGCTTATCTCCTATTTGGGTTCGTTTTTGAGGGTCTGTTGTGATTTTAGGTAGATTTTTGAGCTGTATTAAAGGATGGTTTTTCTAAACGTTTTATGAAGCAGGGTGAAATTGTTGTTCATTGTTGTATGTTTTAACGGTTCATTAAAAATAAACATGGTAAATTACATTTCAGTTGCACGTCTCTTGTGGTATTAATCCATACTACACTAGAAGCAGCCTGAAAGGCCTATTGATTGCGTTAGAGATCACGAAAGAGAGCAAATACATGTATTTCTTCTTCTACCCGGAGTTCCACAGTCCAGTGGCTTACAATTTCATGTATGAAAGCTGATTACACTTACCATGTAAACTTTCTCTGTCCCTGCTGCCTTCGTTTTTCTGCAGCTTGTCATTCCAGAAGCTCGGCACCTTTTTAGTGTCTAGTATTTTATGTTGTGTCTGTGAGGGTTCTCGTTCCTTTATAGGTTTACTACTTCCTTGTCAAGCATTGGACTCGTTACAAAATGGCGCAGCTCGGTAAACTACATTTAAAGTAAGTGGTGCCCCAGCTTCAACCCAGGGAACAAGAGGACGAAAGGGCTAGCAGGCAAAACAAAAAGAGATTTATCAGGGCCTGTCTGTAAAAGTGAAACGTCACCAGTAATTGACCAATTAGAAATGAGTCAAAGACTTCTTTGTCAAGTGATATATGCTTAGACGTAGAGGGCACAGTGGGGTGAGGGATTACATGAGAACAAAAGAATGTTTTATGGACTGGGGACATTTTAGTCGGGCAGTCGCGTTTTAAAGAGTTTTTTCACATTATACGAACAATATTTAACTAAATATGGGCTTGCATTGAATTTTCTTATCTGGCTATTTTTCCTTCTGCTGCGGAAGTCTCAGGCTAAACCTTGTGCTCACAGAATATAAACTTGAGGTTTCATTTGTATTTAAATCAATGCTTCTGAAAGAAATTATCTTAAATCCTATATAATGTGTTTTGCACTAGAAAATGGCCGCTATTGCACGCATGGCAAGACACATGTGGCATGCCACTTCTTTGCTATACTGCTATAAAGAAACTGTGAACTAAAATGACCATTATCTACTACAGTAAAGAAAATTCCGAAGAAAATGAAGCTGAAGAATTAAGTAAAGCAGTACGAATGTTCCTGAGAGTGTGTGCCATGGCTCAGACCAGGGCCTCTCCTCACCACCACATTCTGTTTCCGATGCATGTGCTTTTTACCCCTGAAATATTATCCCTGACTTTTACTTTTCTCACGAAAGCAAAATAATTTGGGAGGAAATCTTGAGAGGGCAGAAGGATACAGCTTAATTGACTTAAGACGCAGCAATAGACTCTAGGATCGAATGTAAAATGTTACACTTGTGGGACAGCAGGGCTTGGCAGCAGCCGATCGAGTTCACCCAGTACTGCACCGTGATTGCATTTATATAGCGCTTTCTGCCCCTGATGAGGCGTGGAAGCACTTTGAGGCATGTTCAAGAACCTAGTTAGGCAACGCTTTGCTTGAATATGTCAGAGATTATTCACTATTCGGAGCTTTCAGGAGAATGAGGTAGGTGTGGGGCTTGGGTCCTTGCTCAACTTTGGCTTCTGTGTGCCAAGGATGAATACGTCAAACGTGTGCAAGGAGCTTTGCAATAGTTTCAACATTCTGCTGACATCACTGATGGCAGTACTATACCAACTAGAAATATGCCCATTATCATATATGTACAGATGTAGGCAGTATATTTGCCCTTGAAGTGTTGCATGGATTCAGCTCATGGCAATATGTAAACTGGTGCTCCTAATGTTATTCTTCTGTTTTGTTTACTTGTTGGTGAATCTTTAGCTACGTAAATGCATATTAACCCTGAGCAGTTCAGACACTTGCCACCAAACAGTGACGACTGATTCAATGCAGGTGGCAATGATTCATTCTACGAGGCAACAAACACTGCACATCCCAGATGCACATACAAAGCCTTTATTGAAGTCACCATGGACAACATGTAAACCTCACCCCATTGACACGGCGACCAGGTGACAACTGCCTACTTTGAAACTAAATAGACTTGCCCTCCATTGCACATCAAACCAACCCATACATTAATTAGGCTCTGGCGTTTGGAAAACCAAATGCACATAGTAAGGTACATATGGACCAATCCACAGTGATTCAAGGCCATACCAGTGGCAAGGGAAGACTCCGTAAGAACCAGTTACATAATATAATCGGACTCACCATAACTTAACATACAAAAACATCTTATATCAATGGAACTTACACATACAGTATACAGCCATTTATGTATCCATACAATAGATACAAAGACAGTCTCATTTGGCCAATGACCTTGTTGTGTAAACTGCAACGCTACGTCAAAGTCTGTACTGGTTTTGCCTGAAAATACGGAGGACATTAAGTTATGCAAGGGCTGGTAGTAGGACAAAGAGAGGAACTGAAACATAGAAAGGTGTTTAATTACTGCTGCATGAAAAAGCAGTATTGAAAACAGATGTGGGAAATGAAGAAAATAGCATTCATTAATGATAGGTCACAGCACTGGAGACCCTAGAGATGTCTACTGTTATTGTAATTCCTTATTTTTTCATTGCAGTTTTACTCTTCAAAAGTGTACAGGTGCAATGTGCTTGTAGATATGAAGGAAGTGGGGTATGGCTAACGTTGCACGACTACAACAAATAGAAGACTCCTTTTTTTAAAACTGTGTGTCCTTACCGCAATCAGCCCCAAATCATATTTTACACTGTGAATTGGGGCTTCCTTATTTGAGCGACAACATAAGACTGGCTCCAGTCTTGTTGTGGCTATCAGTATGGCGGAGGTCTACGGTGGATTTGACTCAAACCATTATCAAGAACTGTTGTAAATTAGATTTTTATAAAATAATTGGATGGTTAAATTATATAGAGGTCCATCTGAATGCAAAAACAACAGTTGATGGACAGAATGCAGAACAATGTCATACATTCACCCCAGTACAGAGATCTGGGCCTAAATCCATTGTGTTTTTGTTCACCATGCCTTTCCAGTTAGAACCCAGCCATATGCAAATCAGTCTTGACTCTGTGCCTCATGGTAACAGACCAGCCCAAACTGCCAAGCCAGGTCCTCCCTGGACTGGAAACAAGCATCCTAGGACTGGTTTCGGGGTTTCACCCCTCTTCAGCCAGGATAGCTTGATTCCAGTGGCATGGAGAGCACGGAACCCACGTCTGGGTACACCCGTCCCACTTGGGATGACAATGCAAAACAACAGTTGATGGAAATAATGCAGATCAATGCCATACATTCACCCCAGTACAGAGATCTGGGCCTAAATCCATCATTTTTTTGCTCACCATATGAGAACAGACCAGTCCGAACTGCCAAGCCAGGTCCTCCCTGGACTGGAAACAAGCATCCTAGGACTGGTTTTGGGGTTTCACCCCTCTTCAGCTAGGATAGCTTGATTCCAGTGGCATGGAGAGCACGGGACCCACATCTGGGCATACCCGTCACACTTGGGGTGACAATGCAAAACAACAGTTGATGGACAGAATGCAGAACAATGTTATACATTCTCCCCAGTACAGAGATCTGGGCCTAAATCCATCATTGTTTTGCTCACCATGCCATTCCAGTTTGAACCCAGCCATATGCAAATCAGTCTTGACCCTGTGCCTCATGGGAACAGACCAGCTGGAACTGCCAAGCCAGGTCCTCCCTGGACTGGAAACAAGCATCCTAGGGCCGGTTTCGGGTTTCACCCCTCTTCAGCCAGGATAGCTTGATTCCAGTGGCATGGAGAGCACGGGACCCACGTCTGGGCATACCCGTCCCACTTGGGGTGACAATGCAAAAACAACAGTTGATGGACAGAAAGCAGAACAATGTCATACATTCACCCGAGTACAGAGATCTGGGCCTAAATCCATCGTTTTTTTGCTCACCATACCATTCCAGTTTGAACCCAGCCATATGCAAATCAGTCTTGACCCTGTGCCTCAGGGGAACAGACCAGCCCAAACTGCCAAGCCAGTGGACTGGAAACAAGCATCCTAGGACCTGTTTCAAGGTTTCACTCCTCTTCAGCCAGGATATCTTGATTCCAGTGGCATGCAGATCTTTTGACTGGGGGTGAATGTTTTGATTTGTTCGGCATCCGTCCATCAATTGTGTGTCTTTTGCTTTCTCGCCCTAAGTGCACCAGGTATGCCCAGACATGGGTCCTGGGCTCACTGTGCCACTGGAATCAAGCTATCCTGGCTGAAGAAGGGTGAAACCCTGAAACCGGTCCTAGGATGCTTGTTTCCGGTCCAGGGAGGACCTGGCTTGGCAGTTCGGGCTGGTCTGTTCCCATGAGGCACAGGGTCAAGACTGATTTGCATATGGCCAGGTCTAAACTGGGGTGGCATGGTGAGCAAAAGAATGATGAATTTAATCCAGATCTTTTGACTGTGGTGAATGTTTTGGTTTGTTCTGCATTCCGTCCATCAATTGTGTGTCTTTTGTGGTCCATCTGAAAGCGTTAGGGATGGGAGAATTATTTCAGGACCCTGAGTCCTGCAAAAGGGTTTCAAAGGAAAGAATAACTGATTTATTCAGTAAGAGATCAAAGTATGCCCGAAGAGAAAAGAAATGTATTCATCATTCCTCCATTCTTTATGATTTGGTACCACCAAGATCGGGGGAAGGTTTTCAGTATTTATCACGCATAAATAATGCGCAGCACAGATTTATCCTCTTGCTTTCTGCATGAACATGATCCCGCTACTTCTGGGATACCCCCAAAATAAATATAAATTAGCAGATCTCTCACCCTGTCTCTGTAACAACTATGCAGTACAGTCAGATCTACACATTGTATTATTTTGTAAAACCTATACAGAGGAAAGGAAAACATTCATACTCCCAATCCTGAGGTACCAGAATTTTAGGCAGTGTCGGGTGGCCATGTACTTTTAAACTCTACGGGACCCATTTGTATGCTGTTCTGTTGCCTCATTTCTGTGGGCTTGTTTTAGGAAGAGTAAAATGGTGGGACGACATTTTAGTAGCAACAACTAATTAAATCATTTTAAATTCTGAACTGCTTTTTTCATAAACGTTTTTATGTGAATTTACCTGGATCACGGCAACTGTTTAATTCTTATTTTAAATGTGTATATATGTGTATATATTGTGTTGGAATTTTTAGATAACTTGTGCTTTTATTATCCGTTTTAAAATGATCGAATAAAGCTGTGTGACTATGACTATGAATAGATATGCAACTTCTTCAAGGCACTGATCTCGCTCTTCGGCAGATCAGGGCCCAGAAATTACTGACACTATAAGACACACAAGGATAGAGACACTTTAAAAAGAAGCATTAGACTGTATTATTGTTTTACCCAAGTGGTGACAGGTCCCATAAAGTAACTGTCAGGCCAGACCTACTTTTCGAATACAATACAGAATCACCTAAGCAAGCAGTGCAAGTACAGCTAGGATCAGACCATTCCTTGATCAAGTTTTGACATTTACTTCGGTAATCACTCCACTATCAATTTAAACAGGGCCCATACAGAAGTTCACATCTGAAGGAACAAATATACAGAGCTTCTGATCATTTGGTAGATGCTGTTTCAAATCAATAAAGCCCAGACACTAAACAGAATCCAACCAACAGAAAAAATATCACTCGACACAAGTGTGCAAGAAAGCCAATAATCCATGTAGCATGGAGCTTGCTAAACTGAAAAGGGCAGGCCAAAACCTAAACCTCCAATGGTGATGATTTGGCAGCATGAATGAAAGAGTGTCCTGGCATCTCTCAAGCCTGATCAAGTTTCTCTCGTGTAGTCAAAAACAATCTGCGACTGTTTCTAATTTGCTTATCTGAAGCTGATATTGTATGCTGTGGTCTAATTGTTTTTGAGGGAATATGTCAAAGTATTCATTTTGCCCTTTTTAATCCTATGCACAAAAGCAAAGCCGGCCGAGGTGCCTCAATCAAGCATGTTCTCGTGCAAATAGATGTTTGCTCCTAGCTTTGTCATCCTCACCAAGACATGCCGTGGGCGTTAGGACCTCCCGTACTGTGAAATCAATGTCTACAGGAGAGAAACGCTGGGATTAATAGCACTAACTCGAAGCACCTGACGTTTGCTGCCAGTATTAGAAATGAAAGGCTCTTTTGGTCTACAATTAATTCAATTAAAATGGTCTATGGCCGGGAAACTATGCTGTGTATCCACAGTACCGGCTGCTCATGTCAAGCTGATCTGTAGTTCACTCCCACTTGATGATCTATTGGGCCTTTTGTGAAACAATTGGATCAGAGAGAGAAGTTTATTTTTGGACTAAATGAACTGCTTGATGCGTTACCAAGGCCCCAAAAGTAAAGCTCATGGTCCCAATGAGTTGCACATTGATCTTTTGCAATGTAACCTAGATCTGTGGGCGCCATTTCTGCCCTGTGTTTTTAATATTCCTGTCACTTTCCAATTGCCAAGCTCATGAGCCACTTCTGTTATAGTACTTATTTTTAAGAAGGGCCATCAATCAGAGCTGATGTGTTATTGGCCAATCTTCTTTATCAACAGCACTGCTAAAGTTCTGGGAAGAGTACCATATAGCAGTGTAAGGGACTGGACTAAGTTTAACAAAATCATTGATCTATGTCCGTACAGGTTTAGGTCCAACCTAGGTCCTCTGGAGCAGTGCTTACATTTCATTTATGGACTTGCCATCAGCATTTGACTATGCCAACTGTACAAAACTATGGTTGTCCCTTTTAGATCAGGAGCTGCAAGTGCCCTTGGTCCATTTCTTGCATGTGTTACAAGAGAATCTTACAGCTAAAGTTAGATTTGTCACTAACTGGGAGATGTCAGATTCCTTCCCAATTCTGTGGTGTGTACATCAGAGGTGTATTCTTGCCTGTCTTTTGTTTGTATTATACATCAGTAACCTGAGTTTCCTTCTGAAAAAGAATTGCATGTACGGCCCTATAGTTAACAATAACCCTATTCATTGTTACTATAAGTGGACGACGCAGTGTTAATTGCACGTACCCCAGGGGTTTGAGTTGTCTTGTAAATAACATCTCTTTTTTAATCAATTCTTTATTGGTTTGGATTGTACATAACACATACGTATTGTAACAAGCAATGGTCATAGCAAACCTTCAAAATATGCATATGTACCTATAAAGTCTATATTATAAGTCATACGAGTCATAAAAAAACATGTATGATGTTATCCACAGTAAGATCCTCATCATAGCACAAGATCCTCTTCAGTAAGTACTAGTTATGTCTAGTCTCCCTGCTCATGCTTTCACGTTATGCAGGCCCCATAGATCATCCGAGCACATTTCAAGTAATGCTATTCCCCATCCGTCCACTCCTTGGCCCCCCAGTTCTTGGAAGGAAAGTCATAATGAATAATGAAAAAGAACATGGGAACATAAGACCCTTCCATATAAATTTATCAATGATCCATGCCCCTTCTCCTTCATAGGCTTTTGCAACAAAGGAATCCTGTCTAAGTTCGAATTGACTATATTGCTAAACAGTCTCTCTTGTTATCTCAAATGATCTGCCATATAATTACCCAAACAAAGACTGAATTTGGCCAATTGGTCATTTAAATGGTAGATCACCTGTTCATACCTAACAATATTATACATTTCTTGTATCCATAGCTGTACATCTGGACTTTGTGGAGCTCTCCACAAGCGGGCATGCATAACTTGGCTACACCAAGGACGTTTGCAAATCACCATGTTGTCTGGTGTGTAACTGCTGGGTAGTCTGTGTTATCATGAAGAAGAGCTGCCTGACTTGTAAGGGGTCCCACTGGGCCCAGCTTTCTTTGGATGTACTTCCATACTTCCAGCCACTATCCTACCAAAGAAGGACAGTTCCACAGAATATGTACTATATATCACATGGTGTGTTTCAGCTTCAGCATTTTGCTCTGTGTAATCAGTCCGTATCATGGGACCTCTGGGGGTTCAGTGCCATCTGTGAATTATCTTAAAATAGCTGAGTTTTAAGTGAGTTTCTCTTAGGGCTTTGTCATGACTAGTCAGTAAGTCTTTCCAGTCTGTGTCCGTGTAGTCAACGTGCAAGCGCTCAGTCAGCAATCCCTTTAGGGGTTGGGATTTAGGACTTGAGAATACATGATCATTAAGGATGCGATAGAGGCCTAACCCCTTCCAATTAAATGCCCCGCTACTAGCTAAGTATGTCAGAAGGGAGAAGCTTTCTATATTTCCAGAGGTATGTTGGTGCTACTTGTGTAAGCAGTGAAAGACTCTCTGGAAATGCCTAATAAGATGGGTTGGTTGGAGAACTCGCCCCTTGCTTCACTAAAGGTTTTTATCCTGCTTTGATGCAAGAGCTGATCAGTAGTGTAGATCCCTTTAGCCATGAAGGTATTCCAGATAGGCTTCACTTCCCTAATGAAGATTTAGCAGTTACCCCACATAGGGGCCACCTTGCGAAGATTCAGGTCTTCTTTAATTGTGTGTCCCCCCGTTGCCACGCATATGCCATAGTTCGGAGAACAGAGTTGGTGTGAGTTAGTGATTTAGTATTTCCCATATTCAGCAGGTATAAGGGAACTCCATCCCTCCAAAGCATTCTCTGTAGTAGAACCCAGCGGGGTGTGGCAAGAGTGGTATGTAACATATGCTAAATTGGAGCCAAGTGATATGCAAGCCATTAGTCCTCTACGTGAGGGAGCCGCATACCTCCACTCTCCATTGTGACGAGAAATTCATCCTCGGATGTATATCCCTTGCAACCCACTACCAACGGAGTGTTGATGTATAACCACTCAAATTGTTGACTTGTCCCCGAGACCGAAGCGTCATAATATTCAGAACAGGTACAGCCACTCCACCCAGCCAAACGCTTTCTACACGTGTAACAAAAGCGCCACCTTTTCTCCAACATCGTCTGTCACAAGCCAAAGTATCTGGGATAGCATTCATAAGTGGGACACAGATGACCAGTGTGGTGTAAAACCGACCTGATCCCGATGTATCAAGGCAGGTAGTATTTGCTTAAGGCGGTTGGTCAACACGGAAGCAACTATCTTAATATCTGTATTTATGAGGGAGAATGGCCGATAGCTAGTGCAATCTATAAGATCTTTACCTGGATTTAGGTATAATGTATTCTTGGTCCGGTTCATGTCTTGCAGGGGGTTACCATCTTTAATTTCCTAAAATACTTTGCACAATAAGGGTAGATGAAGGTGTTTAATAAGTCGTAGTATTCTGCCAGAGAGGCATCCAATCTTGGCACTTTGTGTTAAGGAAGAACCTTAATGACCTGTTCTATCTATCTTGGCCTCAGTTATATATTTTATGTTGATCAAGACTCTGCTGTTGATCAGCAGTCTGCCTCATTATGGTATGTGTGGAGATGCTTGGCCTTGACAGTCAGCCATTTAGAGTTGTTGATAAAAAACTGGGAAGGACTTTAGAATCTCCACAGGATGGGATGTCACCTGACCTGTCCTGTTTTTCATTGCCGGCATTGTCAGCTAGACCTCTTGCTTTCGCAGTTCAAGGGCCAACAGCCTCCCTGATTTTTCTCCCCCACTCACAATGAAGGTGGAGTATGTGAAATAAGGTTTTCTTAGTCTGAGAGGTAAAAAGTTGGTTTGATTCCTGTTTTGCATGGATTAGGTCATATAGGGAGCTCAGTGTGCGTGAGTGATTGTATTGGTCAATATACAATTTCATCTGAACTTAAATTGTCTCACACTCCCTTATCTCATAGGACTGAGTCCCTCATTAAGTTCCCTCCTGTACGCTTGCTTTTCCTGCCACCAATACTATTTGCGCTGACGTAACAGTAAGTTCATTCTGTAAATATGTGTGTAGCATGGCTGTGAGTCTGTTTGTGTGGGGGCAGTTGATAATAGGACATATTAAACCACTATTGTCACAGCTGAGATTTGTATAAGCCCCAGGTGTAGTGTCATGTAAATAGTTTAGTGATCTGTCATAAACTTAGGCTGGATGGTTATTTCAGCTATCATAACAAGCAGTGGGGTCGGGGTCAGGATGTAATCAATAGAGAACTAGTCCTTTGTGGGATAGACGTAAAGGTGTATTCTTGCTCAGTGGGGTTCCACAATCTCCACGGATCATGGAAGTAGAAATCTGCCATGAGATCTTGAAGGAGACCACTTTCTGTCATGTTGTATGACAGACAGTGGTCTGTCCAAATGTGGGTCTAGTCTTAGGTTCCAGCCCCCCAAAGCCAAACGTTTGTATTCCATTGTTGCAACAGGATGAGAATTTGGTCCCTAAAAGTACGTCTTTCATGTGTTAAGGAGCCATAAATGGAGCGTATGAGAAGGGTATATGTTTGTATTTTCCATGTAAGTATGATGTGGTGGCCGGCAAGTCAATCCTTTTTTTTTGTACTGTGAATTGGAGCCCTTTTCTGATAAGTATGGCTACTCCACCCTTATGTTAAGGCTTGGTTGAAAATGTCAACGTCGGGTCCATGGGGGCTTGTCTCGAGCCTCGTATGCAGCACCCACCCAGTCACTGCACAGTTTTTGACTCTCGCTGTCAGAAAGCTGTGTGTCCTGAATTAGGGCAATGTCTGTAAGTAGGTTATGATTTTTTTTGTTAAAGAAAGTTTGTTATTCTTTTCACGTTCAGGGAGACAATGTTGAGGTCATGCATGCCTTCTGCCTATCAATATGGAATGTGAGGTGAGTACTATGTGTCTTCAGGAATGCAAGGAGATGAATTTCTCGCTTTAGCTACTGAAGTACCAGTGACGCATACTGTGCACGTCTGAGGATTAGTGGCTAACTCTCTAAGATCTGTGGCCGGGAGGTAGCTAGCTTCCCAGAAAGTTCCCCCGCCTCTTCTTCCCGCCTCTCATGCAAGCCTATAATAATATCGCAGGGTGATATATCTGTTGGATGCTGAAGGGTCGCAGGCAGAGCGTTTGTTGTGTTAAAAGAAGTATAAGCCCCAATGCAAGGAATCCTCTGGAAGTGGCATAGCGACCCACATTTCACTATCTCACACAGGATGGTATAAAGCTCTTCCGCCGGAGCATGGAGCCAGGTCTATATGTGGGATATAATGAGCTCATATGGCCGTAGACCACTTAAGGCTGAGATATTGTTGTAAATGTTACTATGCATGTATTCTTGTAGCAGTTATGGAAGTGACCCCTATCTCCTAATGATGCTTCCTCTGAGGCCCGAGACAGGCACACTTCAACAATCAAATTTCAATGTACTAAAACATAACAAATAAAACAAATAACCCTATTATATGGGTGTATAATCAAGGTTCCCATTATAGGAGGCGACTTCAACTGTGATCTGGACTTATCACTCTGTTGCTGGTGTTTCAATGCCAATATTTGTTTGGATTCACCAGATCATTGCTTAGTAACTTCCTACAGACGCCTCTGTTCATGCTATTGCGAATCCTCATGATCTCTGTCAGCCGGTGATCCAATGGTAGGTATGAGGGGAAACATCATTTTCCAAGAAGTCTAAACCACGCACTACCTTTACAATGTGGTCTCTACAATGAACCGTCTTTAACACTGCATTCCTTTTCCACGCAAGTCTTTACAACTACTTGCCATAGGGGAAGCGGCATTGGACTTCGAAGTCGAACGCTTTCCCTGCTGTTGCACAGACTGGAGTTGTAATAGTAATTTATACCTCTCCAAAGTCCAGCGCTTTCCCCTGCGGTAAAGTGATTGCGCCTTGTAACGACTTGTGTGGTAAATGAATGCAGTGGTAAAGATGGATTGCTGTAAAGATTCCATTGTAAAGCCATGTGTTGTAATGGCTAGGGAGGTTCTCTCATACATCCGAGTCATCAAATTCTGTCATTTTATTGTCCTGTGCGGCAAGCAACCGGGTTGGGCCCAAAATCCATATTTAATACCCAGATTCTTGAGTCGTGGTTGCAGAGTTATCATGGAGAGTATCATAGGTTAAGTCTTGTGTGACCATGATTGTTGTTCTGCAGTGGACGGATGGGTCATGTCTCTTTGCGGCGTGGATAATTTGCTGAAACTCTTGGTGCCTCAAGTAGCAGGAAATTATCTGGTGTGGTTTGTCTTTGTCTTTGGGCCTCCGGGAACATATTCTATGTGCCCTCTGGAGTTCCAGAGGAAGCGCAAATTTGAGTTTGGTAAACTCTGGGGTAAACCGTGTCAAGAAAGTAAGGATGTCTGTGCCTTCCATCTGCTCCTGAATACCAGAGGAACTTAGATTGTCTCTGCGGTTTCTATCCTCCTTCTCCATTGCTTCACATTGTAGGAACCAGTGATCTTGTTCCCAGTCAACAGAAATATTGTTTGTTCCACTAGTCATAATCTGTCCTCGGTCTTTTGCATATGAGTAGTAAAATAGTAAATTACTGTGAGCAGTTGTTTTCCAAATTTCAACTGTTTGGGTGTGGTCAAAATATAATTGTGATGAATGATGGGTTTTAATTATTTTCAGCCAATAAACACATTTAGGTTGTGCATATTTTGCTTTTAAACATAGTGAGACTTCATAGATTTTAAGTCCCATGGAATTCTAAAATGTAGCAAGTGATATAAATGTAATAGTTCATTTGTTTGTTGTGAAAAAAAGGAGTTATGATTCATGAATTGGCATCTGCATTTTGAGCATTCACATATAAGATTACATTAGTTGGTTTTTTCTATAAAATACATTGCTTATAGTGGCCATGTTTATTATAGGCACATTGATCTCATGGGCTTGTGGAAATGGTCAATATCAACCTTATTGTCCAATTGTTTAAGAAGTGCAGTTAACTCTTTTGAAAAGAAATGGCTAAGGATAACAAAATGTTTATAAAAAGCTGTTAGATCCCTCACAGTCTGTCACAGTCTCTGTGGACTGAATGGTGGAAGGAAAAAAACATAAAGCCCTGGAATAAAGAAAAGTATGACGGGGAAAGAAACCCATTTTGGAAGGCATGCCGTCTGTATGGGCATTGAAGACGTTGCAGTCCCCAAATAATCACCTGACAAGACAAAAGAGAAAAACAGTGGTTGTGGTAGATTTTACATCAAAACAGGCCTCAAGAAGAGAGAGTGGAACAACCATAGATCAATGGTGATACAAGTAAGGAATATTGAGAGCTCCTTTGAAGACAATGAAGTGGCAGAGGGCCAATGATGGCTGATAAAGGCTTTCTACTTCAGCATTTTAATGCTGTATTCTGTTTGTTCTGTTTAATATCGGAACATTCTGCCCTCAATGGGTATAATATTCTAATAGCATTGTAAGCCTTCTGCCTTTGGCTATAAGCTTGTTAAATTCAGTCTCTCCCTGTGGTTTGGGCCTGTAACTCAGGAAGAGGTCGTTAAACAATTGTTGTAGCTTTTAGCGGGGGCTATAATGCTAAATTGTTCCTGATAATGGTTGTTATTTGCTTCCAGACTAAACATTTTACACAACAAAGAACACTGATGACAGGTCATATCACTTGCAGTTTTCCTTCTTACAAGAGGAACCTGGTATTAAACTGATAAAATCCTGGAGGAGCCCCATGAAAATAGAATACAACTCTGGTGTATACTTAGACCCCGCATCATAATTAAGGCTCCCAGTTTCCCATTGTTACTGATTGCTATGCGTGAATACAGACAGTAAATATTGAAAAACAGAAATGAAATGTGTTTTTAATTTCTCTTTATGTCATGTAATCATGGCTGCCAAGCAAATATTCATGTTGTGTTACATCACTGGTAGGGAAAAAAGACGAGATTTCAAATGAAGCTTATGTAGCCGGAGAGTTGTATGGAAGATAATTCCACAAAGCAATTTGCAGGTATGTTTCTTTTTATTTTAAATGACTACGTACATACACTGAAGGCTGGTTGAACATATATCAGTTTAATACAGGTAGTTATTTACTTGTTAAAATTTCATACCAATAAGATACAAAAGAATATATACAGATATATAAACATACAGTTAAGTACAGATGCAAATGATAAAAATAAATAATTACCATAAATTCTGGAGTGCTGATTATAACTGTGGTGGGACATTACCAAGATAGGCGGGATTTCTGGAAATGTGCACTGAGTTATATTTGGAGTTGACAGTCACTCTGGGGCCTATTTTCTTAAAAGTCACGCCTTGCAGCACAGCACAGCAAGTCACCTTGGTGGAATGCATTGCATGACAGGGTATGGGCAGGAATGCACTCTGTTCAAGGCAATATGGCACACTCCTGCTTTTTCCCCTGCGCTGGCGCCCTTTTGGCAGCCTTGTGTCATTGCAGACACCCTTACACCATGGTGCAAGGGTGCCTGCGTTGCATGCAGGATAGTTATTGTGCAGGGAGGGGTACCATCCTGCACAAAACAATCCTGAAAGGCATATTACTCTTTCTATGTGTGATGCAGAATTTATCACACATAGAAAGTAACGAGAAGAAATAAAGATATTTATCCTTGTTGCGCCCCTCCTGGAAGGCGTATCCTTTTGGCGCATTCCCAATTCTGCCAGTTCTGGTACATCTGGGAATGCATAAAAAACCATGGCAGTTGAGTGGGAACACCCACGCAACGCCTCTCTTGTGCAATGCAGTGACTTGGGCTGCATTGCTTTACTCCAGATGTATAGAGCCACTCAAGGCCAAGCAG
The DNA here is from genome assembly GCF_964204655.1 of Triturus cristatus. NCBI lineage: Eukaryota > Metazoa > Chordata > Amphibia > Caudata > Salamandridae > Triturus > Triturus cristatus. The sequence continues at coordinate 676,700,497 of NC_140586.1, read as the reverse complement.
AGTGCGCTTGCGTGGCTTCATAAATCTAACTTAAGGTTTGCATCGCGCATGTACCACGCTGAGTGGGGCAAACGTGATGCAAACTGCTCTTTATCATCAGGCCTGCTCATCTCATTACATATCACAAACGCACTGTGTGCAGGGCTGTATAATTGCATTTTAAGTTAATATTTTTAGAATAAACTTAACAAGTTAAAGCTCAACATCCTGAGTTTTTCTTAGGTACTTTTCAAGTACTGACTTTATCGTGCCAAGCCATGCATTGAAAGTACATTTGCAAACAGTCACCCTGCACTATGTAATATTACATCAGCAGCAAATGGTTTCTATTTACAGCATAAGCCCACTCAACTCGTTTGTGGTATTGATGTTGTTATTTCTTCCAAAGTTAAACAAAAGGAAGCGTACCTAAGTTATAATCAGGGAAGCACTGGGAACCAAAAGCAGCACTGGAAACATGGGTTATACAAGTCCCTGTATTATACAGAATGAGCGGGAGCAGTGAACCAGTCTAACCCCTCAAAGGGGAGTTTGAGGAGTGAAGGCAAGTTGTTTTATATAATAGAATAGAAAGAAATGGTGCATTTTACATCACATTTTTTGTCATGTATTGTCTTTTCCCCATCGTTTTTCCCCTCACTCCACCACTCTTTTGATCTTTTATTCTCTTCTTCTTGCTCCTCCGGCTATAACATCTCTATGACTTCCTCCTCATCACTACTTTCTTCTGCTCTATCCGTCTCATAATTATCTCCTTCTCTTCCTGATTTGTTCTTCCACCTTCTTCCTTTCATCTTCCTCTTATTGCATTATCTCCTTTTACTTGCAACCCTCACTTTCTTCCCTCATTACTTTTCCTTTTGAAATTGTCTCTTCTTCTCTGTCATTCTTGCTCTTCTTTCCTCTTTTTTCTCTCTGCAATCCCTTGTCTCTCATCTTCATCCCATTTCCTCCCCCCTCGTTCCACTTCCTCAATCTACCTCGTCTTTGTCTCCCATCACTTTCGATCCCATCCCCACTTTCTTTCTTTTCTTACTTATTTCTCTCCCTCCATGTAACTCCAACTAAACAGGAAAATAATGACAGAAAAACTGTTAGGATTGTACTTGAATGATGAAATGTGAAGCTTGCAGCTAGTGGTAAGGATTGTCAGAAGTTGTTATTAATTTTGGGCGGGGTACCATCACCAACTTAATAACCAAACCCTGGTTAGGGTGAAACCCAGTTGAAAGAGAAACTGTGTTTAATCTGTGGCTGCTGTTGCACAAGCAAGGTTACTAAACCAAATTGGAAAAATTGTGAAAATATAACGAGGTACACAATATAAAAACAACCAAATTGGACAAGTGAAACCAGAGATAATATTTTTTTAAATAAGGAAAAATACACCTACTTAAATAAAAATGGTATTCAAAAGTATCAGTAGTTGCTGACCATTACCGAACCATGATTTCAGGCATCATTACATGATGTAATGGAGGTTGGATACACCAAGCAGATTACCTTTGTTTAAGAGTTTACATTTAGACTTAGTCTACTTTTTGAAAGTCAATGTCCTTCTGAAGGCAAGGTCCAAGGACGTCCAAGGGCGAAACTGACAAGGTCCCTTGAAGTTAGATATGTCATTGTCCAGCTTGTGTTGATACCTTTGGTTTTGCCTCTAAAAAGGTCTGAGCTGGGCAAGGCTGGATTTCATTACAAGACTGGAGGCTACATTATGCAATAACTTTTATTGCTGCCCAAGACATGCAGCCCTTTAAAGTGTAACAAGTACATTATACATAAAACATTCCAAATAACAATAACAAAGTGCCATGGCAAGCAACTATGTTCCTCTTTTATTCGCTGCTGCAGGACAGTTAAGTACAACTTCTTCCTATCTCCTATACTTAATGCCTTTTGATGTAATTGTATAGGATTAAAGTTGATTTTTTTTCAGATTCATTGGAATGGTAAGTAAGCCTATCCACGTAGGCTGCACTTTAGATAATATTATCCTTATCTGGTAAGTTTAACTTTCTGTTCATTGACACCCTTCCAATTTATGGTTGGGTTCCCTTCTTTTCCCTTTATTTAAAAAACAAAACAAAAAAAACCCCTGTTTTATTCAACTTTCGAGCACTTGCTTTTAGCCTTTTTTTGCTAAAAAATCAATGCGTCCACACTGAGGTCAGCTTTCAAACCAATGTGTCCACACTGAGGACAGCTTTCAAACCAATCCTTACTCTTGGTCATTTTATTAATTATTAACTTGCCCAATAAGGTTTTTTAAAGAAAACAATTTTATTTTTAAAAGGGAAACCTTACTGAAGGAACATCTCTGGGGCTTCTATTTAATTAAAATAAAAATAAAAAGGGGATTATAAAGGCATTATGTCTCAAGGCGATTCTCAACCTAGTAATGAGTCTCCTCTCACTGAGACCTCTCTGATGAACCTCTTTGAGAGGCAATTAAAGTCCTCCCTAAAGGAAGATGTGGGGGCGGCACTTGCTCAAAGAAAAAGGGATGTTCCTAGCGAAGACCCAGCATTCTCTTCTGAAGAGGAGCAAGACGCTCTCCTTAAAAAAAGGCGGTAAGGTCCTAAAAAAATCTAAAAACATTGAGCCTCATGGTAACCTTCATGCTACCAACGACAGGGTTCTATTGATTGGTAGCCTGTGCGCTACAAATGACCTAGGTGCCCCGAGCGGCACAAAAAGAATGAGCGACCTTCATGGCGCAAAAAGCACAGGTGTCCCTCGCGGCACACTATGACCAGGTGTCCATCGCGGCACAATAGACATCATCGAAGATGACGATGATTACCTGTCTTTACTTGATATTGATGATGAGGCTGACGAATATGTTCTTGATGCCCAAGAGAAATTTGATGATGACCTCCTAGTTGAGGACCTGGGGCAATCTAGCAACAACTCTGACTCTATTAAAGACCCGTCAGGGTCTGAGATGTTTAACCCCTCAAAGATCACCCATCCTAGAGGTTCAGAATGGTGGCCTTTAGATCATGTATCTAAATTTATTAAGGCCTGGATAAGGAAACCCCTTGAAAGAGATTCTCGCAATCTCATGAAATCTGAGTGTCCAAGACCCTTTTTGGATAACAATGCTGGCATGACTCCCAACCTTGACCCTGAACTTCTGACTTTCCTATTCAAGACCGGTAGAGATCCTCGCAAGGGCCTGGAACGCTGCCTTAAGCAGTGCCAGGACAAACTATTAGACACACTTGGTCCCCTTGCCAGGATCCTGGACCTAGCTGAGGAGTCCTCAATGAATGGGATCCTGGTTGACACTGTACTCCTACGAGGTTGGAGCCAACGTGCCATTTTCCTGCTCGGAAACGCTAACACCATTCTAACCTCCGAAAGACGAAGGGCAATATTAATGCGCATGAACCCCAAGTTTGGAGATCTAGCGTACAAAGATGTTCAAGGAGACCCGAATGGTCTACTCTTTGGAGAGACCTTCATTAAGACACTTGGTAAATACGTCTCCACATTCTCCGCCTTTAACAAAGCCCAAACAAACATGAGACGCATGTTCGGAGGAAGAGTTTTTGGAAGGGCTGTCAGGGCAGGACCAGCTGCGCGGCGTGGGTTTTTCAAGATACTATCGGGGGAATAACAGCTTCTTCCCCCAGAGGGGCCGCAACAGTCGAACACAAGGCGGAAACAATCGTGGAAGATTGCAAGATCAAGGACAACAAGGTATGGAGCTCTCCTCCTGGTTCTTCCCCCCCAAAGGTGGGGGAAGGCTCTCTCTTTTCAGCCACAATTGGTCATCCATAATGAACGATGCCTGGGTCCTAGAGACTGTAAAAGGTTTCAAAATAGATTTTATTACTACTCCTTATCAGAGCAAAGAACCCAGAGAACTTTCACTAGACCAAGAACAATCCACGCTAGTAGATGCCGAAGTGAGTCAAATGTTATCCAAAGGGGAGATTCTTATTGTTTCAAACATTGGTCCGGGCTTTGTGAGCACAATCTTTCTCGTGAAAAAGAAAGAAAAGGGCTGGCGCCCCGTAATAAATCTAAAGGAATTAAACTCCTTCCTTGTATACAGACACTTCAAAATGGAGGGTATACATCTTCTGAGAGATATTCTCGAAGAGGGAGATTGGCTCATAAAACTAGACCTCAAGGACATCTATTTTACAATCTCTATGGATCCAGATTCTCAGAAATACCTAAGGTTTGTATGGAGGAATACAACCTACCAGTTTCGCTGTCTCCCCTTTGGCCTATCCTCAGCTCCTTGGTGCTTCACCAAGGTCCTGAGGCCAGTGGTCACCTCTTTAAGGAGAAGAGGACTACGTCTGACTATCTGCCTAGACGACATCTTATTGATGTCTCAAAGCCAGGAAGAATTACTGACTCACATGAAATGGACTGTAAATCTCCTAGAGAGTCTAGGTTTCATTATCAATGTAGAGAAATCCATTATGACCCCTTCACAAAACCTGGAGTTTCTAGGTTTTCAGGTGAACACACCTCTAACTCAATTACAACTTCCCTCGAAGAAATTATCAAAAGTAAAGAAAGAAGTTTCCTATGTTTTGTCCAAAGACACAGTGAGCCTGAGGGAACTAGCAAGGATAGTAGGGCTCTTATCTTCATCCATTCAAGCAATTTCCCCAGGGCCCCTTCACTACAGGGCCTTACAGAGACTAAAATCTTCAGGACTGAAGAAAGATCTTTGGTACTTGGACATCTTTCCCCTGTCTCTGGAAGCTCGAGAGGATCTCCTATGGTGGTGCAACAACCTAGACAGTTGGAATGGGAAAGCAATATTCGGTAATACTCCAAATCACACACTGGAATCCGATGCGAGCAATCTAGGCTGGGGTGCCAGACTAGGAAAAATAGAAACTGGGGGAAATGGTCCCAGGAGAAACTCACCCTACACATAAATTGCTTGGAGATGTTAGCCAGCCTGAACGCACTAATGAGCTTCAATTCTACCCTGAAAAACAGTGTAGTTCTACTCTAATTAGACAATTTCACAGCCGTCTCCTACATCAACCGATTAGGGGGAGCATGGTCAAAGCTTCTAGCAGATCTAGCCAAGAAGATTTGGTATTTCTGTTGGAATCACAAAATAATTCTGAGGGCAGAATTCATCCCAGGCCATCTAAACACAAGGGCAGATTGGAACTCAAGGTTCCTAAGAGACTCCAGTGACTGGAAACTGAATCCTTCGGTTTTCCAGAGAGTTCAAGATCTATGGGGGCCCTTCGAGATAGATCTCTTTGCCAGCAGACCGACCTTTCAGATAAATCTTTTTTACAGTTGGAGGCCAGACCCACTAGCAACTGCAGTGGACGCTCTTCTCCAACCTTGGGACATACTGAATTGTTATGCCTTCCCTCCTTTCGCACTAATCCAGAGAGTTCTCTTTAAAGTTTGAAGGGAGCATTGCCGCATTGTTCTAATTACTCCTTATTGGAATTCTCAAATATGCTTCCCAGGCGTGATGGCACTGGCAGTAGAAACTCCACGCCTTATCCCAAGGAGTTTGGACCTCCTTCAGGGCCCAGATGGAGAGGTATATCCTCTTCTCTTAGAAGGAAAGATGAACCTTCTTGCCTGGAAGATTTCAGGGGTTCACGAAGATACTCGGGCCTTTCAGGAGAGGCTAAAAACCTATTGGATGAGTCATGGGCTCCGGGAACAAGGAGAAGATACATCGGTGCTTGGAAAAAAGGGTGTAGTTGGTGCATGGAATGGGTATGGATCCCGTGGACGCACCTGTTGTAGAGGTAGCAAACTACTTAGCAGACCTTTTTAAATCAGGACTTTCCTATAGAACAGTAAATTGTTACAGATCAGCGATTTCTGCAGGACATTCCTTGTTAAATGACTTCTCTATTGGTACTGACCCCCTAGTTCATAGAGTGATGAAAGGAATAAGACTGAAACGTCCCCTTAAAGCCAAATATGATTCATTATGGAACGTAAATCTTATCTTCGACCTTATTACATCCTGGCCTGATAACCTTTTCCTTACAAGGAAACAACTTTCCATTAAGTTAGCTACACTACTTTGCTTAATATCTTTTAGACTAGTTTCAGACGTTAAAGCATTAGGAATTTCTAATAGGATTTATTCACCTGATGGTGTATTATTTGAGATATGGAAAAGGATCAAAACAATGTCGGAAAACATTTTGTACCCGTTCTTTTTTGACTGTCCCAAATTTTGTGTGGTAAGTTGCATGAAAGAGTATGAAGAGAAAATGAGTGTTTTTAGACCTATGAATGAAAATCAACTACTAGGCAATCTCTTCTGCTGCTATCTTGAGATGGGTTAGAACGGTGATGTTGGAAGCAGGTATTGACTCATCCAAATTTGGCGCTCATTCTTCCCGAGGGGCTATGGCCAGTAAGGTTTTCTGGGGAGGAGGTTCCATTTCAGATATCCTCAAAGCAGCAGATTGGTCAAATGCTTCCACTTTTAGATTTTATCTTAAACCTGTAGAACATGTAAGCAATGTAGCATTGCAGAGCTTTAAACTTGCATAATGTAGCCTCCGGTCTTGTAATGAAATGACGATTCTCCAATTATCATACAGAGAGAATCTTGATTTCATTAAAGACAACGGAGGCTGACATTATCCCTCCCACCACTTCCTGGTGGATGTTTTATCAATGTTAATTTATTTCAAATGTTACTTATATGGATTTATGGAAATAGTCTCTACCAATATTCTTTTTTTCTATTCCAGACTCTACATCTTTGTAAAGAAGTCATAATGACGTTTATCTTGGAAGAAGTTGTCTATCCTTTCGCAGCTCCAAGAGGAACATAATTGGTTGCCATGGCGCTTTGTTATTGTTATTTGGAATGTTTTATCTATGATGTACTTGTTACACTTTAAAGGGCTGCATGTCTTGGGCAGCAATAAAAGTTATTGCATAATGTCAGCCTCCGTTGTCTTTAATGAACTCAAGATTCTCTCTGTATGATAATTGGAGAATTGTCATTTCATAAGGAAAAATGGAATTCAAAAGTATCAGTAGTTGCTGACCATTACCGAAGCATGATTTCAGGCATCATTACATGATGTAATGGAGGTTGGCTACACCAAGCAGATTGCCTTTGTTAAAGAGTTTACATTTAGACTTAGTCTACTTTTTGAAAGTCAATGTCCTTCTGAAGGCAAGGTCCAAGGACGTCCAAGGGCGAAACTGACAAGGTCCCTCGAAGTTAGATATGTCATTGTCCAGCTTGTGTTGATACCTTTGGTTTTGCCTCTAAAAAGGTCTGAGCTGGGCAAGGCTGGATTTCATGCCCATTGTTGTTGCTTCACTGCTGAGACAGATGGGCCACCTCTCCTCAGTCATTGGTAAAAATGTTTCTTTCTCAAAATTCACCAGCAGGGCTAGCCTGAAAGATGTAGTGTGGCAGGGCTCCATGAGGCAAAATTCCTTTTACTGTGAGGTCCAGCTGACCCAGATTTCATCTCAGCAAAAATCTCAAAGTGGAGGAACCCTGGATTTCCTTCCGCTGGTGCGTCATCCCTGGGCAATCTTCAGCATCTTGTCCTGCTCATCCAGAGGAGGAAAAACTACTTAGGCCTTTCGACCTGGATTCAATTATGGTGGTCTTTACTCTGTATGTCGGAGAACATTGCCTCTGCCTCCCTAATAGAAAGAAGACCACAATATTTAGGGATCACTGCCAACTCAGTGGTGATCTCTGCACCTTCAGAGGAACTGCTGTGATGGAGGCTCCTCTGAAGGTACCAAAGGTTTGGTGGTGGGCCACCTTCAGTTCTGACAGCCGGCCACCAAACCTTTTTGTTTTTCAAAAACAAACTGACAAAGTGGAAGTTTATTTTTGAAAAAGAAATAGCTAATAACCTCTTTCCGTCAACAGAGCCAATGTGAGCCCACTTGTGATGGAGTACTGATTCTGCCAAACTTTAAATCAGGCCCTAGACCCCACTTATATACAGCTACCTGGAAGGTTCCTCCTGCAGCCATAGCTTCTCACGGTAGGATTCTGGGGACGGCCCTTTCTACAAAGAGGACTCCTGCAGAGGCCTGTTGGAGGCAGGAGTCTGGTGCAGCCAAACAGGAGGCAGCCACTAGACCCCTGTAGAGCAGTTCCAGTGCCTGGGTACCATCAGAATTCAAGAATCTTTTAGTCATTTTCTTGCAGCATGTTTTCCTTTCTTTATATTTTGTCTTCACAGGTTTAGGGTAGGAGTATTCTGAGCAGGTGCTAGTGAGCTGCCTGTCTTATCTTGCTCACTTGCCAACTATTGGAGAATATGCCACACCCACTCTTGAATATTCCCTGGACATTCTCTCATCTTCTTTCATAGCACTTCTGTTTGCTTTACTGTTAAGATTCATAGAACTGCTAAATCCAAGATGGCTCTCTTTATCCATCAAAAAGGGCATGATTCTTCCCTAGCCTAGCCACTCCAGTAATCAGATGACGTCAGTCCACTTGTCAGCGTCAAAAACTGTTTTTTCTCCTGCTGGATCAAGAGTCCGAAAGTTTAGGACGGCCCTGGGAATGAGCGTGAGTAGATCCTGCCAGCCTCATTTAGCATCACCAAGTCAAAAGATGTAGAGTGAAGGCTGTCCTTTGTGCTACCAACTGCTCATATTCATGTTCTCTCCCCAGATTGCTAACCTCTGTTAAGTGGCCAGCGATTGAAAACACTGCTGCCTTCCTGGAACCTGAGGCAAGGACACTGACTTCTGGGACCAGGTTCATTAACTTGAGCCAGAAATGTGTATTGGGTCTCTTGGGATAAACTGAGTCACCTGACATTCTGCTAGTATTTTCTCATGTGAAGATATAAAATGAAGATTTCATTTACTTCTAGGCCTGTTCCCAATATGTTCTATGCCACTTTCATTTATATTAACCAACCAGACTTGTGGTCTAACATAGCACATTTTAGGGTTTGTCTTATAAATATATGACAATAGATTTTCTTACATGGCAAGGGACATTTTCTGCCATGTGTCACTGCAGTGCTTCTGAACTACAGCTGAGACAGAGCACAATGGTACAAATGGCCTCCGTTTATTTTTTCAATATGTATGGGCAGTGTGAATACACACTGTAGCCCACATATGACATTTAACTTCAATGTCATATGTGCTTTTTCTGTGCAATATACCATGGTCATAAAGTAAAGTAAAATTACCCTATTAGATGAAGATAAATATAATTGTATTGTCAGTACACACACACTGTGGCACTGAATAGCAGTGGCGCAGTGTAGAGAGTCCCGATGCCAGCAAAAACCGGGTACATTAAAGGTGAAAAATCAGGGTGGCCATTCCTAAAGGAGGGATTTCCTACTATGAGTAATTCCCTGGCTTTTTAAAATCTTTTATGGGCATCATGGTTATATAAAAAAAAACAAAGAGAGGGAGAGGGAGAGGATCACTCTTGTTCCCACTGGAATAACTCGTATAAACAACAAAAGAGTGATTAATATCGAACTAGTAAAGGTAACCAATAAAACAGCGTGGGAAATCAAAATTATTTTATAAAAGGACCCTCACTCACCAACATGCTTCATCATTGGGTTCCCACCAGAGAGGCCAAGTGCCTCCCAGGTGTGCTTCGATGCCTGAACTACAACGGAGCGGGTTTCGTTTGGAAGTGATTGTGAAAAGTGTGCTGTGAGTTTTAAAAGGTGGCTGGTTTTAACCAACAATGATTTATTCCAGGTAAACCATCCAAGAGATCTTCCAATTTCCACCGGTTTGCTCCATTAGGTCCAGTTGCCAGGACCCTCACATCCTCATGCATATGCACACAGATGAACACATGCACACACTCACTCACTCAACTGCATGCAAGAACACACAACATTCAGGATTTTGTTTACATTGTAATAACTTACCTTTTGCTGCGATGGCCACATGCACGGTCCTGCTCCAGCTCATGGCTCCTTCACTAGGTTGTCTCCTATTCGCTGGTCTACAGCCCACTCTGCAGCCTCTGCTTCCGGTCATATTTACTGAGTCCCACCTCTGGACTGACTAGGGTGACCAACAGTCCATAAATTTCACGGACTGCCCATAATTTGGGCCTCTGGTCCGTTGTCCTTGAAGAATTCTTTCACGGACACCTTCTGTCCGTAATTTTGGACTTTAGAGCGAGCTGCCCCCTGCAAGCAGCCTCAGAGTTCTGTAACTCTCACTGCAGGGGCAGCTCACACTCCTGCTGTGATCAGTGGCCTGCAGCAGCCCGTCCCCGACCTGGCACAAGCTGCTATCGGCCCATTATCATTCTTTATGTTGGCCTAATTATCACCTACAGAGGGATAATGGGTCTGTGACAGCATTTTCGGGCCTCCTCCTGCCAGAGCAGAGGGCATGGCAAACCGCTTTTGTTTATGGGCTACTGTCACCTTACCAGGGGCCAAGCTCTGGGGTGAGTGGAGGTTTCATTTTGGCGCATGTTACCCAGGTGCATCCAATATGCAAACACAGGTATTTAAGTTTCACTCCGGCACACAACAGATGCAGTGCAAAGTTCTCCCAACCTCATATAAACTTATCTTGCTTGTGTTGGTTGTCTATTTACTTATGTAATATTGCGACCTCCTCTGATGTGACATTTTACCTTGCAGGTAGCGCAGATAGAAGGGAGTGGGGCTGGGCGCCACACTGTAGGACATAGACAGAGAAAATGACAACAGCTGTTCTTTACAATTCTTGTCAGCAGATCTGGGGTAATATTTTGCGCACCCAATGACAGCAGCGGCCACAGGCAGGAAATATTCTGCCTCCTGTGGTTAAGGGCGGCCTTGGGGGGTGAGGGGGACTTATTTAGTCTGTGTTCTGCCAGGCTGGTTATACTGCTCAACTACTTTGAGGTTCAGGCTTCTGTTCTTACGTGGGCCAGTCTATGATTAATTCATGCAACCATTAGGCCTCAATTATGAGCTAACAGTTGAATCCCTGTGTGTGCACACAACAGTAGGCATGCGGATCGGAATTCTCAGTTATCCAATAATTATTGCATCCCCACGTTTTCCACGGGAAAACCCAATAAAAAATGCAAACACGCAGAACATGCTGCTTTAAATACTGATTCTGCATGTTATGCCTCATTTCCAAATAAGAAACTTGGAATAGGAGGTATTTATCAAACCAGTAAATACCTCGCCTGTGCCTATTTATATTTACTAGATGTGGTAAATACTTCGGACCCACTCTTAATTAGAGCCCTAAAGGAACACATTGTTTTTTCTTCTACACATGCTGAGCTGCAGAAAACTAAAGCTAAATGCTACCCTCTTGCCAGGTTCGCAAGTGTAGTAGGCGTCATTGATGGAACCCAGGTGCATTTTGTACCACTGAAACCTTGTGAATAAATGTTCAGCAACAGAAAGGGGCATTGCTCAATGGAGGTCCAGATTATCCGTGATCTCGCCTGCTGACTAATTACACCTTGTACTGCCAAGTACCAGGCCTGCCTATGATGCATCCACCTCACAGAGCAGTCACATTAGTACAGCCATGACTTCACTCCAACTTGGACCGCTTGGCTTCGAGGTAGACGTGTTTTGAGACACTTCTTTAGCTGCGATGTGGAAAGCTATTAATGTTGTCTACATCCTCATTCACTGTTTCCACCGCTAAAAAGACTACATTTTACTTCTTTACTTCACCGCTTTAATCCTATGCAGCTGTTAAAACATTACAGTGCGAAAATCTCTGCTTCTCTTTAACTGCCCAACTTAGTGGACCATTTATGTCGTATGTAAAAAATAAATACTTTCAAAGTAACACCTGCATGCGCCCCCTTCCCTAACACAATCAATCTTTCCCACTTCCATTGATGTTTTGAGCAATCCTGGTGTTTCCCACGTTTCAGCCCAAGCTACTCTAAAAACTGTCACATTTATGAAGTTTATTTTTAAATGATCACACATTGCAATCTTTCAGCCACCTTTTCAATTTGACATAATATTCTTGCACCGCATTCCATTATTATAGGAGATACAAAATATGTGTTAATAAATTCCTGCCCTCCTTGCTCAAAATGATCAAAAAATAAATGTTTTTGGGCCTAAAAAAGAAGGTGTGGTGCACGTTACACAGTCTGGAAATCGAGGTACACTGGAGAGGAGAACTGAGAGAGAGATGCCAAACAAAAAGTTCAGTTTACAGATCACTGTTTTTGTCAATTTGAGCATGTTTACTAAACTGTTGTATTCAACTCTTTCTCTTTAACATGCACTGATCATGTATGAAAGACAGAAATGTTATGCATAAACCTGGAAAACAAATCATGAACCACCTGATTCTTGCTACTATGCATTTTACAACCAATATAACAAGGGGAACCCCTGTAGATAAATGTAGGTAGAGAATCAGGGGAAAATACAAAGTTTATGTGAAGAAAAATACTCTACCTATATATTTCAAAATGTACAGTGTATCATTTAATTAATGTACTGACACTTAAACTAAGCCTAAACATGAAAATTCAAACACTTACAATACATAGCCAAAGGGGAACTCATAAATGTTTTTATTTTTCACTGTAATCAATTTTAGAGAAATAAATACAATGCATTGGCTTGTTCATAATTTTGTAAGAAAGACATCAAATGACAAAACCCAAAAATCGAAAGGTCCCAGACATAATCAACTACACACAGACTCACAAACTCATACTGGTATCACACCACACTATGAAAACAAGCATCATACATTCATGAATAAAAAAGTCAAAATGACCAAAAGGGAAGCCCAACCAGCCGCAGTAATCAATATGTAGATGGTATCATACTGGACAATCAGTACTGTGCTGAATGACACATGTTCGAATTTAAGGAATTGGGGCTTGGGTGGACCTCATGGAAGCGCCGACGCGCGTTTCGGTGTACGCACCGAAATGTGGGTGCCACCTTCCTCAGGGCAAAAAAAAAAAGAGTAATATTTTGAATATTTTGCTGGGACCTAGCAAAAAATGAAATAACAAGTCAGATTTCAGTCCCAATGTAAGTCAATAACAAAATAACATAATTTGTCTTAAAAAACATGACATGCGAAGGTCATTAGTCATAAGTGTCAGAAAGAGACGTAATAAAGACAATATATCAAAAATTGTGAAAACACTGGAAAGTTCTATTTGGCCACTAGGATAACCTCAAACAAAGATAATAAAGACTAAAGAGTCAGGGCTGAAAATATATAGGCCTGATAATGAACAGGTTTCTCTCGCAAAATGTATACACAGGGGAAAAGAAAAAGAAAAAAGAAAAGGGAGGAAGGGAAGGGGGAGGGGGAGAGAAGAGGAAAAAAGAGGAAAAAAGAGAAGAAAGAAAAAAGAAAAACGAAGAAAAGGAGAGAGCGCAGCGTCTTGTAGATACTCCAAGATCGCAGAGCGCGCAGGCGATAAAAACGTTCCCGCTCACCTTTAAGAGCTATATACGTAGCACTCAAGTCAAAATGACACCACAGGCGAGATCGCTCTGGACTCAAAGTGAAGGTCGGAACGTTATTCAGCTAGAATCTGCTGGGTAAACAGACATGTATGGCTAAGGATCGCAATTCAAAATAAAAGTTTAAGTTTAAACCGTGACGGCCTACTATCAGGCACAGGGAATTGGAGGATCGATATCTCAAAAAGACAAAGGCTGACTAATCAATACAGAACCGTTGTATAGCAGAAAAGAGTAACGGAAAAAGATAAACACAATACAAAGACAGTTTAAAAATATTTAAGTGCAAGCATGAGTTTAAAGAAAAGCGTAACTCAATGCGAAATATGGGCACATGTTAGACAGCAATTCTTATATCATATCATGTAGCTCTTAGAGAAAGCCATGACTGGAGGCAGTATAAGAGCACAAGAAGGACTGTATGGCATATGGCTCATTTCATGACGCTTGAAAACCGCTGAGGTGAATGCTAATGAGGAGACTTCACCTGTTAAAGATGTGGACAGGCTCAGAGTCTTGACTAGAATTCTTAGCAACAGAGGATCAAAGATGTGATGATTGGATAGGGGTCCTAGAAGGCCAGGAAACAAATAATGAAAATGATAAAAGAACCCGATAAAATGGATTGAATAGATCATGCTAGGTAGGCAAGGGTAAGCGAAAACTAACCGTACCTGGAAGTGAGGGGTTTTATGTGTCGATGAAAATGCAGAGGCACCGTCGGGACATCCGTTAAGGTGCTCGGTGTCACAATAATTGGCAAAACTGAAAAACATATAATAAATAGATATGAAAATTGAGCGAACTGATAAGAGATATATATGCCGTTAACTAGGATACACAAGATGAAGTGTGCTAAACGCTAGGCTAAGTACCTGATAGAAAGTGGGCCAGACGCAGACGCCGCCAGTCAACGGATCTCCGAAAGAGGAATGTCCTCGGGCGAATAGATAAGAGTAATCATAGCCGACTGGTCGGGAGAACACACTGATGTGTTCCAGGGCCGTTTAAATACGCCAGTGACCGATCAGGTCATTGAACAAAGAGGCGTGTCTAAGGTTAAAGGGCCAGCGAGAGGGGCCGGTCCGTAGCTTTTAAAAAAAAGAATTCTAAAGGTCCCATTGTCAGAAAAAAACGGCAACATAGTGTCCAATCAAGAATATTTACATCAAAAGGGGCTAACCTAATGCAAAAAGAATATTATGGAAGAGAGGGCTATAACTTTGTGTCCTTTCGAAAGAACACAAAAGAAGAACCTTATCTGATGCGAAAAACAGCGTTATAGAAATTTTGTCTGTAAGGGGTATTTAGCATGTCGACTATCCAAGGCCTTCTGATGCCAAGTCGTGCCAAATAGTAAGATGAAAAGGTCTTAAAGTGAAATCTCCATATTGCTTAAAATAAGGAGAGAAAGGATGGACGGAAGTAGCAACATATTACGGGCCACCAGCAAGGGACCTCTAGCGCTCAATCATAATCACAAAGACTAAAAAAGCTGGGAGTTAAAGTATGGCGTTTTCCCACGGAAGGGATTCATTCAATCCCTTCTCCTTTGCTCTGAGAACAAAAATCCAGTATACTTCTCGCTTCTTACGTATGTTGTTACTGTCGGATCCTCTTTGTTGGCGAATCTTTTCTAAGATGGTCCAACGAAGGTCGGCTTCCGAGTGTCCCATTTCAATTCAATGATCTACTGAGGGGGCTCCTCACTTCTCTGGCGGTTTCGCCTACATAAGTGAGGAGACAGGGGCATTGAATGGCATAAATGCAATTGGATGTCCTGCAGTTGGTCATGTCTTTCATGTTGATGTTATAATCGTTGATGCAGATATTGTTGCCGACAATGGCATTGGCACATGCATGGCACGTGCCGCACTTGTGGTTGCCATTGATGGGAGCAGTCCCTTCAATAGACTTTTGCAGCCATCCTTTGTGTTCAGGTTGTTTGGCTCTGACTATCCAGTTTCTCAGATTTTTATTTCTGCGGAATGCAAACAAAGGTTTGGGAATGTGAGCTGTTTCCGACTCTAGATTGAACAGGTGCCATTGTGAGTTAACAATTTGCCTGATTTTGTTGTTCATCACAGAATGTTTAGTGACACAGACTAACTTGTCTGGCTGGTTCTGTATTTTGGGCAGGAACATGGAGTCGCGATTGTAGAAACGGGCTCTCTTGAGAGCGTTCCTTACCATTCTGCGGGGGTATCCTCTTTGAATGAATTTTTCTTTCATAGTCTCAGCATGAAGGAGGTAATCATTGATAGTCGTGCAATTTCTACGCAAGCGAAGGAATTGGCTAAATGGTATTCCATCCTTCTGGCTTCTCGGGTGGAAACTATTGAAGTGGAGGAGTGTGCTTCTGGCTGTGGGTTTGGTGTAGAGGGAAAAACAAAGTTTGGATTCTCGGTGTTCTACCCAAACGTCAAGGAATTCTAATTTGCTGGTACTCATGTGTGCAGTAAATCTAAGATTAACGTCAGCTGCATTGATCCATTCAATATATTCATCGAGGGACGCTTGGTCACCAGTCCAAATGAAGAAAATATCGTCTATGTACCGTGACCAAAGACGTACATTCTCAAAAAATGGGGCGATTTCGTTGTAGATGTTGTGTTGCTCGAAATGTCCCATATAAAGGCAGGCAATACTGGGGGCACAGGCTGCCCCCACGCTGACTCCCTGTACCTGTTGGTAATAGTTACCGTCATATTCAAAGAAATTTCTTCAAAAACTATTTCCAAACATCGTGCTAGAAATCTGCTATTGTGTAGGGGTAAGAAATTGCGCTTCTTGGATGCAAATTTCCTCTCTGTCTATTGCTTGTTCTACTTCAAACAAGATCCTGCGTTTGACCCTAGTTTCTGGGTTAGACATAATTTTACGATAATGTCTAGGGGATCCAAGGAGATCCAACATTTTCTCTTTATAATTTTTGCTGTCAAAAATAACAATGCCCCACCCCCTTGTCGCAGGGTTTAACCGTGAGATCGTTGTTGGTTCTGAGGGATTTGAAAGCAACATTATCTTCTTTAGAGATATTATAAGAAGGAATGGGAACAAATTTAGTCGCCTTCTGTACCTTATTCAGGACGGCCTTTTCGAAGAGGCTAACCTCACTACCAACCATGTCAAGTCCTGGGGTAAAGGTGGAAGGAGGTTTGAGGCCTGATTGGTTATTAATATCTGAATTGGAATTCTTGTTAGCAAAGTATTTTCTTAACCTGACTTTGCGGAAAAAAGTATGAAGATCTCTAAAAAGTTCGAATTTATTCATTCCAACAGATGGTACAAAGGATAAACGCTTAGAAAGCAGAGACACAGTAGAACAGTCCATAGATTGAGATGATAAATTGAAGACAGGGATTTTATTTATGTCCTCCAATACTGTCGTTGACGAGTCTGAATATATCTTTGAGGAGGAGCTTGCTCCTGGTATTGACTTCTGTATTGTGGATTCAAGGCAGAGTCCTGATACTTTGGTTCTGGAAGCGATTCTGGTATCTGGGACGGAAATTGCCCCAGCGATTGCCTAAAAAACGATTTTCTGATGTTTGTCTCTCTGTTGCCTGTCTGTATTGCGGGTTGCTGTATGTTGGGCCTTCACTATCTGAATCTGTGGTGTCAGAAAAAGTGATTACTCTCTTATGGCCCCAAGATGAGTACGTATTATTTTCTGCGTTATTGGTGTAAAAATTCTCAGTTAAGAATGGGTAAACGCGTTCTTGAGAGAAATTTCTAATATCTTTTCTCAGTTTTTCAGTCTTTCTCTTGAGGAGATATTCATTGAAGGAGTCAAGTTCAATCTGGATTTCTTCTAGTTTCTTCTTGCTATCTTCTACACTGTGAGTCTGTCTAAGTTTCTCTTCAAGTTTACAAATTTCCTTATTCAATAACTCGATGACTTCTCTGGCTGTTTCTATTATTAAAATCATCCAGTCCCTGGAACACCTATTGGAAATAAGGGACCATTTTTCCAGGAACTGTCTGATTTCAACAAACAAGCCAGGGATGTTTCTTACCCTTAGGCCAATGGGAATCACGCCAGCCTTTAGGTATTCGAGCATGAACTTCGCATGCGACTCCTTTGGTCATTTTGACTTTTTTATTCATGAATGTATGATGCTTGTTTTCATAGTGTGGTGTGATACCGGTATGAGTTTGTGAGTCTGTGTGTAGTTGATTATGTCTGGGACCTTTCGATTTTTGGGTTTTGTCATTGATGTCTTTCTTACAAAATTATGAACAAGCCAATGCATTGTATTTATTTTTCTAAAATTGATTACAGTGAAAAATAAAAACATTTATGAGTTCCCCTTTGGCTATGTATTGTAAGTGTTTGAATTTTCATGTTTAGGCTTAGTTTAAGTGTCAGTACATTAATTAAATGATACACTGTACATTTTGAAATATATAGGTAGAGTATTTTTCATCACATATACTATGCATTTTACAACAGGGTTGCATTATAAGAGAGAATTGTGAATCTCCTAATAACGTTACAAGAGAATTTGTATTTCATTAAAGACACCAGCGCACTCTGAATCCTCCAGAACAGAAGAATCTTCCTTTCTGGAGGTAGAATGGTGGGGAGTTATTCGCTTGGTAAGCTCAACTGAATACTCTGTGTCTGTGGAAGGGCCTTTGGTAGGATCGGCTGGTAGAAAGGCCGCTTCTGCCGGCCAAAAACATTAGGGTTGAACACTCACCGCATGCCGTTCTGTGCCTTGTCAAGGGCTGTAAAGGTTGCAACGTATTTGCCTATTTAGTTAGCATTAAAATAATTATGCATAATGGTAGCCTCTGGTCTTGTAATGAAATTCTGCAGTCCGGTTGTTCCCTTAATAAGAAAGCTACGCATTTGCTGTTTATTTCCGCATATAATACTTTCTTAAGCATACTGTCAACTTTACTCATGGCCAGGTCACTTCTTACTTCAGACATCTTCTTTTGCACATAGAAAAGTGATGGGTGGAATACTACAATTAATCTCCACCACTGGTGATTATTTAGACCATACCCAGTCTTTGTTTGCCCACTGTGTCACTCCAGGAGTTGACCAGCCATTTGCAAATCAGACTGGATCATGCTCCCATAGGAACAGTCTAGCCTGACTTGCTAGACAAAGGTACCTTCTAGATGGCAACACAAACAAACAATGAAAACGTGGATCATGAGGGGGCGTGGGTAAGTTGTTTGAGATGTACTGCTCCTATTCGAGTAGGATAAAGACCAATTTTTGTATGGTTGCTCCCTACCTAGAGTACCACAATGGAGAATACACTTGAAAAAGGCCCAGGTGAATGCCAGTAGCTGCAAGCATTCCACCCATCATCTTATGTTGTTATCTTTTCCATTGTAGCAATCACCTTTGCATCAGCGTACATTGAACATACATAATTGGTTCCTCTGCTCCCAGGTTTTGTGGCCGCCCACTGATACATTGCTTCTAACGTCCTTTATTGCAACCACCCTCTGATGAAATCAGATGAGGACAAGGAGGACTAAAATATGTATTCTGAGCAAAATGTCAATCCAGATGTGGCTTGTTTGCCCAATGATATTTGAAGTACCCTCTGGCCAAACATTTCTGGGTTAATGTTTAAAAAGCTTCAAAAATTAGAGCGGCTGAGCTGTGAATCTCGCTTTGCATTTACAGTAGTCTGTAGCTAATTTTACAGTGTGACAATGCTCCGAAGTCACTACGGATATCTGTTTTGTACGGGTTGACATTCCACATTATTTCAAAGATAAAAATGTTATTAAATATAGTATTGTATGATCAAACCTTACTCTAATAGCTTTGGACAACTCTAAGATGGCTAAAGTGGGATAAACCACAAAAAGATATGCAATTTTTTTTGGAATTGCACATGACTCCTAAAAATGCTGCAAAAATAATATACATACTTTTTATAGTTTCACCTTTGGTCACAATTAACACAGTCAAACCTAACTCCCAAATTAATGAGATAAATAAATGTATTATTTTACTACAAACATTGTCTCGCAATTCTACTTTATTCTTATTGATGAATGACATAGATCTTGATTTATGAGCATTGGACAATGCATGGAAACAATCACCCTCCTCCACTAATCTTGAGCTCTCTAGGCAGCTAGAATACTTCAAAAGAAATATCTTTTAATGCTAAGACTTCCCAAACCAAATATCTTATTAGTTCTGCTGAAACCACCTAAAACAACTCCTTAATATAATTAGAATGTCAAACAATCTTCTTTCCTCTTTTAGATTTGAAGAACCTTCTTCTTAATCTGTAGAATTTGCTACATTCTTTGATTAAAAAAAGTAAAATCTATTCAACAGTTGTTTCCCCACCTTCCTGACTTAAGAAATAATTTGAAACTTATTTGTGATTCCATGATTAAATTGCTTTAATTTTGATACAGTCTTGGAAGATAATGTATTAAAACCATTGCTGAAATTAAACATTTGAATCATTTCACACAACTGGTTGCAAGGAATTTTGCTAATGACCTGGCCTTCTAGTTTTTGGCTCATTAGATCAAACTAGTGAAGCTCTATCTTGGACAAGGAGCGTTTCTCAGAGTGCCGCAAAGTCAGCCAAGGCACTCCTCTATTGCAGAAACCCTCAACACACCTTGGAGAGGAAACCGGTCCTAGGATGCTTGTTTCTGGTCCAGAGAGGACCTGGCTTGGCAGTTCGAGCTGGACTGTTCCCATGAAGCACAGGGTCAAGACTGATTTGCATATGGCCAGGTCTAAACTGGGGTTGCATGGTGAGCAAGAGAATGATGGATTTAACCCAGATCACTTGACTGGGGGTGAATGTTTTGATTTGTTCTGCATTCCATCCATCAATTGTGTGTCTTTTGCTTTCTCGCCCTAAGTGCGCCAGATATGCCCAGACGTGGGTCTTGGGCTCACTGTGTCACTGGAATCAAGCTAGCCTGGCTGAAGAGGGGTGAAACCCCGAAACAGGTTCTAGGATGCTTGTTTCCGGTCCAGGGAGGACTTGGCTTGGCAGTTTGGGCTGGACTGTTCCCATGAGGCAGAGGGTCAAGACTGATTTGCATATGGCCAGGTCTAAACTGGGATGGCATGGTGAGCAAAAGAATGATGAATTTAACCCAGATTGCTTGACTGTGGGTGAATGTTTTGATTTGTTCTGCATTCCGTTCATCAACTGTGTGTCTTTTGCCACCTTCGAGAGGAGGGCATTAATAACTTTCAGACTGTTTTAGGTTTACCCTTTCTTGCTAAAGTGAATGAAAGCTGTATTACACCATAACCTACTCAGCACATCTATGACCATGATTTTTGAAGACTTTCAATCAGGTTTCAGACAAAGACTGCAGTACTGAAACCAGCCTTCTCCAGGTTGATGTAGATACACTTCTTGATGCTGGAAATCACTGTCTTAATGTTGTTGTTGACTTATCTGCTGCATTTGACACACTTAATCTTTCTATGTTCATTAGGATTATAGAAGAATGCATCGCTTAATCCTGAAAGTGTTTGACCCCTATTTTACGCACCAGTAGCAGGAGATTATAAGTGACAATTGTTTTCCAATTTAGTTTCAGGTGCTCCTACAGAGGAAATCCAACAATGTTTCAATCTTGCCTGTACTCCTTTTAATCTTTATATTGAATCCTTTGCAATCCTACTCAAGAACTCTGACATCTTCAATGTTTAGATGACCTACAACTGTATCTTCAGGTTTTCTCTTCGAATTATATTTTACATCTTGCTCAAACTTGGCAAGTAGATCAGGACTAGATTATCTCTCCTCATTTGAAATGAAGTCTCTTAAATTCTAAAGTTATCCTTATTCCTTCTCGCATTCCACTTTATCCGATCCTGGATTAACTCTTGTGGTGTTCTCAACTAGAAACAAGCCATCATCATGCAATCAAATCCCTGGGTGTGAGTCTCGATAAAAGACTCAATCTTCAAATATAAATGGACTCAATGTCTAAGACTAAAAGTCATGCTTTCAACTACAAACTCATAGAGGGATTTGTCAGTTTATGTTAGAAAAAGATCTCAAGACTTTTGTCCAATCCTTTGTGTTATCAGGGGATGTCTACGGCAGCTCTCTTTTAACTGGACCCAAAATACACCTCACCCCTTTGAAGGTAGTGTACAGGCATTTGCATGCTTTACCTCTGAAACAAAAATATTTGGCCATGTTGCACTTGTGTTACGAACATTCCAATGGCTCCCCATGGAAGTCACAGCATCATAGAAGTCGGCATGCCTCACCTACAATGTTGTACAAACCTTGCCTTTATCCCTCTCTGCCTTTCAGCAATGTTGAAAGAGTCTGATGGGTCATAATATTTGCATAGTTTGAAAACATTATGTTTACAATCCCCAACATTCCAGAGAAATGCACAATGTCACAATCCTTCTCAGGCAGTTTGACTAGAATTAGGAATTGTCTGTCCCAGTTCTACAGAGCACCACCTCTCTAGTTACCTTCAAAACGGCATGGAAATGTCTTCTTTTCCAGACACTGCTTCCTTTCTTTTCTTTTTTCCTTTGCTTTTTAGTCTTCAATCATCAAATGATAAGCTCCAGCATACTGATCCACACTGAATCTACAAGAATGTAGACATAGTCCAACAGTGACCTAGTCCGATTTTAACCTGCATTGCGCAGCCAAAGACAACTCACTTAGACCTGATAGATCTAGCAAAGGTCTAAGAGTATTTCTGATGTAATCATCTTACCATGAGACCTGGCCTGCCACATATTAAATATGTGTCCATCCTGAGGTTTCATTAGCCTTTTATTCCATCTCACCAACATACAATACTCCAGCTAGCCATTCCTCTGTAGTTGGTGGTGTGGGGAAAATCTACTTCCTGCAGATTTTTACTATAGCTAGAAGTATCAATTAAAAGAGCAACCATGTATCCATTCTACTAAAATGGATATTATGTAATCAATCCATAATGCCACAAAGGAATAATGGCATGCTTATCTCAAATTCTCACTTGTTAAGGCTCATAAAATATCTTACGAATTTCTGCCAAAAATGTTCTTAAGGCTTGGCAACTCACAAGTATATGGATCTTATCTGCTTGAGTCTGACTGCATTTCTGTCATCTGCCTTTGTTAAAATTTGTAAACTTAGCCATTCTTTAAGGTAACTAGTAGAGTCTATGGATGGTACAGAAATGGTTTTTCCAAGGTGGCGCAGATTTGACATCTTTAAATGATGCAGAAAAGGACACTTACCATAATTCTTCTATCATCACCAGAGGCACAACCTTATCCCAGATTTCATGTGGTGCAGGGAGTTTCTTATTTTAATGGTCCTACAGTCCAGAATACCATAAGGCGATTTCTGTTCGTTTTAGGGTCAAGATCTGTAGGACTGCCTCCATTTCATCTATAGTTTCTTAGGTCCATATTCTCTTGAAACACTAAGACTTTAATCGTAGGTATACCATCCAGGAAAAAGAATGGTTGATTTGTTTGTGTAACCTTTCCCAAGAGATTAATATCCCTTCCTCAATCACTTGACCTTAAATTTCTATTCCTGCTCTGTCTTGAGTGGATCTCAAATATGTTTTCAGGACATTGATGTTCCTTGACAATCCCAATTTTATGTTAATAAACCAATATAGGGAATACCCAACACATTTGTTATCCCATAGCAAAGTCTAGCTGCTAAGCAAGTCACTTAAATCTAACTTTCTCAAAGTATTTTAGTGATCAATACATATAAAAATCTGGCCCCACACAGCCCAGACAATGGATTCGGAAATAATAATCCAATCTTAAAATCTCCTAGGTCACCTTTCAAAAATCTGAGGGCCTTATTTAGATTTCAGCGAATAGAATACTCTGTCACAAATGTGACGGATAACCCACCTGGGGTATTATGATCTCCATAGGAAACCGACTTTATTTCGCACTTCAAAAAATGCACAAAAGTACTCATAAAAAGACATTTAATTACATTTATAAGCCAAACATAGAATAAACACAATGCATGAACCAGAGAAATTTTACCCTTCAGGTTAAAATAGAATCAAATAGCAGCCATCATAATTATTAAAAACAAGTACATCAATTGAAGCAATGGTCTTAAAGTGCGATAGGTATTATACTAAAACCTTACGGGTTCTCAAAGCAGCCAATAAGAAAGAAGCGAGTGCATAGCAAAGCAATGAAGTTTCTAATTGAGAAAATAGAGAGAGAGCTGGGGCTAGAACGCGTAAGGAGAATTTATTTAAAAGTGGGACAATAAAAATCTCTACTATATACAAAGGACAGAAAAATAGGAAATGTAAGGTCGATTGGGTCGCCTTATTATTACACGGACAGAACGGTAAAGTGCTTCTAGAGAATACATTATTTGGATAGCCCAACAATAATGGAATGATATTTAATTGGAATCTGGTCAGAATGACACAATGCTGGTTGTTCTCAACAAACCCTAGATAAGAATGAAAATGTTTGGGTATCTGCGGTATGCTTTCGTAAAACTTTACAGATTGTTTCTCTCCATGACTATCCCACCTGTCGCGAATAGCTTTCGTTAAGAAAATGTCCTTCAATCTAGATTTGGGAACATTTTCACAAAGGGTTGGGGTGTCATATAAGAAAGAAAGTCCCAGCGAAGTTAAGGTTTGTCTAACATATGATAGCCAGGGGATTTTGTGAGCATGGTCCAGGTTCAGGATATCTTTCAAGATTTTCTGGTTCAATCCCACAGTGCCCCTTTTCCATACTGATAACCAAAGAGAGAGTGGTGTTAATTTAATTGCATCAGTAATGAAGGACATACTGGCTTCTTTATGTACAACAAAGTTATTACATGCTAGTGGGATTGACAACAACCTTTTGATAAATTTATCTTCTAAAACTTGGAGTGCTGTCACGTCAGTTACCCCCCAGATTGCAGCCCCATATATGGCCGTAGATAATGTTTTAGCCAACTCAATTTTAGACATTTCTATTATCGGCTTTCAGCCCAATTTTTGGAAAAATCTAAATATAGCAGCAATACTTTGGGCCATTAAGTTAGCTCAACTTTGCAACATCTCCTTCCAATTTTGTTTATAGTCAAAAACAACCCCATAATAGTTAAAATAATGTACTTGCTCTATTTTTTCCCCATCTAGATAATATCTCATTGTCATATTGTAAGTTTTGGCTTTGCTTATGTGTAGGTCCAAATTGTGCATTAAAGCTGTGTAGTGTATAATGAGATTTTGAAGGGCCAGAGGAGTCCTCGCCATTAGAACTGCATCATCTACGTAGAGAAAGATAGGAATAGAGATTACAATACTTGTGGAGTGTCTTTTGAGATGTTAATCAAGGTATCGTTCAATTTGTTGGTGTTAAGGGAGAACAAGAAATGGACCAAAACGCATCCTTGTCTAATGCTCCTTTCAATTTTAAATAAGTTTGTGCATTTGCCATGCCTCCCATAGCGTACCCTGGCGGTGGCGTCCAAATAAAGCTGTCTTATAAAATGTGTAATGGCGTTATCCACTCCCATGTCCTTCAAAATAACCCAGAGTTTGCTATGTGCCACACTATCGAAAGCCTTAGACAGGTCCATCAAAGCCATACATATTTGGGCCTTTTTTACCATAGTGTACTTTCCTAGCATCAGTTTCAGATTAAGACACTGATCTATGGCTCTCCTGCCCTGTCTAAACCCGTATTGGACTTCCGTGAGGATTTGTTTTTCCTCTGACCATGCTTCCAATTTGTTTAGCAATAACCTACCCATTAGTTTGGCTGTGCTATCAAGCAATGAGTTGGGGCGATAGTTGGCAGGAATATTATAACAGATTTTTTCCATGAAGGAGGGGTTCCAATCTTGGCTATAGCGTTAAAAACCACGGTGAAAAGTGGTGGTCAGAAAGGAATGTCTGTGAGAAAGATATCCATAGGGACCCCATCAAATATCCGTCACATTTGTGACAGAGTATTCCCCTCTGCCAAGATCGAAATGAGGCCCTAAATATCTTAAATTGACACACCCAAAAGTAAAGCTTCATTTCTGGGTAGCTCAAGTTTTTTCCATGCCAATCTAACACCTTTATACAAAGCTATTAGTTTGTCTTGAAGAATATCTAAAGTTTTCTTGTCAAAAGTTAAAGGCACACAATTGAATACAAATGTACTTTAGGGAGAACAGGCATTTTTACCAAATTTACCCTCCCATATTTAGTTAGTGGAATTTTACTCCATTGGCTAAGGGTTTTGGTAATCACTTTTGTGATTTTCTCAAAATGTTGACTTGGATGTCACTACATTTCTGGGCTACATTGATACCTAGATATTGGATTTCCTACATTTTTCTGTTATCTCTGTAATCCATATTCCATTTTATACTTTCGGATTTCTCTTCATTAGCTCTGTATCCAGACACCTTATTAAAATCGCTAGTAATCAGGTTGATGTTATCTATTGATCTCATATCAAAAGTTTATATTATTAAATCGTCTAATTATAACCCTACCGTGTTACTATAATTCCCACATCTGAAAGGGGTAATTCTCTCCGGTAGCCTGATTGCTTGTACAAGAGGCTCTATATAGAAATTAAAAACAAGCAATGACAACGGACATTGTTGTCTAGTCCCCGTACTAATTGCGAAACTGCATGTCAAATTCCCATATATTAGGATATTTGCAATAGAAGCACTGTAGATAGCTTGAATTGTCCTGGCTATCCTCCCTTTAATGACAAAGTGGTTTAAAGTATCCCAGAGATATGCCTGATTAACACTGTCAAAGGCTTTAGCAGCGTCAAGTGTACATCTGGCAAAAGTGGTCCTGGTTCGCTCAGCGAGGTCATTAGTTACTATTAAGACTTGTATTAACTCTTGGGTTTTTCTTCCAGATAGAAAGCCCTTTGATCCTGGTGAATTAACTGTCTTGTCACGTCACTCAATCTCCTTGCCAGTGTTACAGATACGATCTTACAGTCACAAATGAGTAGTGAGATAGGCTTATAAGATTCACCAAGTTAGGGATTTTTTGCCCATCCACCAATATATGATTAAAATGGGTTTTAGGAACAGAAGATAGTATAGATGCAAATTCCGTATATAACTCTGCTGGGATAAATACTCTCTGGTCTAGCCGCTTTTCCTTTTTTGATTTTCAGTATGGCTAATGCTATCTCTTCCTCTGAGATAGGCTTATTCCAACGGGCCATACAGCATCATCTGGCGGCATACACCACTCTTAGGTCCACGATTCCTGAACTCGTTGAGGAGGGTGGCATTGTCTTCTTCGGGTCGCATTCCTTCTTCTGGGTCTTGTCGCAGGATTCCTTGTTCCAGTGGAGTTCCCCACCCCGTAGAGATTCTTGTTGTCTCTCTTCTCCCCTGTTTGGCAGTCTGTGGTGTTTATGTTTCCTCACCCGGGCCATCCTGATTGGTCCAGGGCTATTGAGACCCCGCCCACCTTTACCAGGATAGAGTAGTCCTTTATTACTGTTTGCAATCCTGTTTCGGTCCAGCCCTGTCTAACCTCACATTCTTCTCTTTTCCCACAGGAAAATCGGTGGAGAAGCATGACGGCAGTGCGGACTCCTAGGCCCAGCGCAGCTAAGTCAAGGGGTTTGCAGCATGCTTCCTCACAGGTACATTGTAATACAATTGTTGTAGGCCATGCCAATGCGTTCTTTTCATGGCCACAATTGGAAAAATACTGTCAGATGGTGGAGTCAAGATGGCCACAAGAGCAGACGCACCTCTCCATAGCTCTGAAAAACACCAGGATTGGGACCCCCCTCTGCCCCACTAGTGATCATAAAGGGCTGATTGAAGCCCGAGGGTGAGAAAGCCCACTCCGGTGGCAACATCGAATAGGTGCTGTGACTCCCATATGGAGTACGCTGCCTGTGTACGTTGCTGCACAGGGCATGGGTGCGATGGCCTGCCTCAGCACCCGGGATGGAGGAGAGCATCGGGGAACGCCGCGGAGGCTGTGGATCCGTGGCGTGCTGGTATATATTGCCCCATGAGAGGCACCTGCGAGGGCTGATCGGGTCATCAACGGAGAGCGAAGGGCACCATGTTATGTTATCTGGAATTTATAAAGCGCGCGGCTACTCCCAAGAGTGTTCCGGCCCTGAGAAAAAAAGACCACCATAACAGCCGACAGAGATTCACCCTAACCACAGAACCAGAAAAGGCCTAGAGCTGGAAAAGCCACATCTTCAGATTCCGCCTAAAGGTTAAGAGGTCCGGGATCTGTCGCAGTGGAGGAGGAAGGCTGTTCCAAAGTCGAGATGCTAATGCTTGAAAAGATCTTCCTCCAACCCAGGAGAGCATGATCTTCGGAGTCAAGATCAGGCGCTGGGTAGAGGACCTCAAAGTACGCTGAGGCATGTAAGGCTGAAATCTTTCCCTTAGATAGGGGGCCCCAATCTTATGGAAAGCTTTGAAGACCAGAACTAGGGCTTTTAAGTGGATTCTTTTCCGCACTGGAAGCCAATGAAGTGTGGACAAAAGATGAGATGTATGCGTCCTGGGTCTAGTCAAGAAGATGGCCCTGGCTGCCATGTTCTGAATAATCTGCAGTCAGCCAAGTAGGTACTCTGGAAGTCCTAAATATAAGGAATTGACGTAATCCAGTCTCAACATCACTAGGGCCTGGGCAACTGTTTTTCGATGGGAGACTGGTAGAAGGGGAAGAAAGTTTTTCAGCATTTTCAACATCCCAGAACAGGTGCCTGCCACTGAATGGACTTGCGCCTTCATAGAAAGTGCAGAATCCAATTTCACTCCCAGGTTTTTCACAGTGGTAAACTCAGAAGAGGGGGGGACATGTCTTGTGGCCACCAGGTGTGCCAGGCTTCATATGAACAAGGGCCAAAGAAAATAATCTCTGATTTATCAGAGTTGCATTTTAATTGGTTACAACTAAACCACGAGAAAACTTCAGAGAGGCAGTTATTTATTCTGGTCCAATTGAAATCAAAGCCCTTTTCGAAGGTGATCAACAGTTGAGTGTCGTCCACGTATGGCACTATTTTAGCGCCATGCTTCTCAGTGAGAAGGGCAAGGGGGGCCATATACAGATTAAACAATGTGGAACTCAGAATGGATCCCTGCGGAACCCCCACATTCAAGGGGGGGATTTCTGCAGAAAAAGGTGGTGCCCAAACTGTTTGAGAGCGGTTGCTGAGAAAAGATGTCAACCATTTCAATACCATGCCTCCGAACCCGCTCCCCTACATGGGACTGTTCCATGGGCTGCCTCACGAGCATCAACAGGTGAGAGGCATGGGCTCCAGCCCTGGCGGCTGGAAGGAGGCACCGATAACGGGGCCTAGAGTTTGGTGGCTTCCTTGCTTCCCAGGGGAGGCAGGAACTGTTGCACTCCTCCAGCTACATGCATACATATCATCTCGGATGGCACGCGGAGCGCCACCCGGTGCAGACAGATATAGGGGGTGATCAGGAGCAGCGACGCAGACCCCAACTGGAGTGGATGTGGGGCTGCACTGTGAATCATCAGGAGAACTTGTGACCTATTGGCCCTGGGGTGATTTGAAATAACACACTGCATTGGATTGGGAGCATCACCACATACTGAGGCACCTGACGTAGTGGACATAGTTATCCCCCATCCCTTAAGGCGGACCCCCACCCAGCTGGACTGAAATAGTGATGGGGTTCCCCTGTACCCTGGTGGAGGCCGAGGAACTCAATTTCGGGGGGGGGGGGGAAATGATGATGCGCCCACTCGCCCGTTTCTTCTACTAGCCTCTCTGGATGAGCGAAAAGGCTGACGATGAGCTCCCCCATGAGTGGCCCTTATGTGAGGAACCAGTGGGCTGGCATTTAGCTCTGATCCCCTGCTAAGGATTGACCTACTCCCTTCAGTTGCACATTGCAGTATGGACTATTATATGGAACCTTGGGCCAGATTGAACGTCTGTTGCAGTAGTTGCCCCGGAGGTGCGACCTGCTCCCTCACACGGTGCGACACACTGTGTGCCCTCTCTGCTCACAGTGTGCATTGCAGGTGCCAGCCTGACTTGCCGCGGGTCCTAGACTTGATAGCGACTCAGTGTCAGACACGGGTGCTGCTAAAACCCAAGGGGGAGCCCGGCATGACCTGTAAGACTTGCCACTCAATTGAGGAGGGCCGGGCTAGAATGGTACAGGGTGTGGCTTCTACTGAGGTGCCTAATTTGAGGGAACCCAAAACTACAATGAACTTGTATATCAAAAATATAATCCTGCAGGGCAATAAGGCCATCACTGAGAAAGTAGATGGGGTGACCATCCAGTGGCATTACTACGCCAAGACATCGATAAGATGAGGGAGCGTGAAGAACTTTGGAACTAGAGCTTTGTAACTAGAGCTGATGGTGCAGATGATATACTGAACACATGCTAGCCAGCTGGCTGATCAGGAAAGGTGTCTGTAGACACAGGAGGCCACACTGGCTGATTTGGAGGATAGGTCTCGATGCAACAATGTACGCACACTTGGCTTGCCTGAGAGGTCAGAGGCCACTCCATTGGAACAGTTTCTAGAATCTTGGCTGCCCACATTGTTGCCCAGACTGGGGGGTGAAGGGGAGCTGCCGGTGGAAAAGGCTCATAGAATGCCAGGTGGCAAACCATGCTTATAGCATGGATGCTGCGATACAAAGATAAGTTGGGCATAACGGCAGCAGCACGACAGCAGGGCAATGTGGAGCACAATGGGAACCAAATCTCCTTCTATTCAGACTATGGTGTAGCAACCCAAAAGAGACAAAGGATATTCATAGATTTGAAGCTCAAACGTAAGGACCGAGGACTGAACTATGCGCTGCTGTTGCTGGCGCATCTCCCACTGGATCTACAGGGGAAGAGACACTTTTTTGATAATGCTGAGGATGCTATGCAGTTCATCGAAAAGCTGATTGGTAATCTAAGAGGGAACCACGCATCTATGTATGCAGGTTTATGATCACTGGATGGGTGGTCACCGAAAATATTTTGCTTAAGCTCGACAGGGGTGCTTTACAGGTTATTGAGAATATTATGCAAGTTGATTGTGATCGAGGAGGTATACAAGTACATTACAAGTCTCCAGTGTGTTTGTGAGACCTGGTGGCGTATCTACCAGGGCACCCCACTAACAGGGACCACGGTGGCACCGCGTCAGAAGAGGGAAGATTGATTGTTGTTTGTGGGGGGTGGGATGACATCATATGTGTCGATTGTAGAGGCTGAGTTGGGGTGGGCCACACAGGAGGGGTGAGGAGGGGTACCACAGGTATTTAGTTTGACTGGGGGTGTTTGTTCACAGTTGTTGGAGAGAGATGCCTTGGCTACACGCACCGCAGTGACATGTTGGCACAGACATTTGAGTGATGCATGCACTATACAAACCAAATGGAGGGGCAGACTATGCTGCTCCAGTTTTACCTCTTAAGTGCGCTGGGTATTGTGGGTGGGTGCTGGTGCCCCCTTAAGGTGAACACTGAGTTGAAGGCGGCAGATGGCCCATATGTAGGCCTAGTGTGGGAGATATGTAGTAAACCCACAGTAATACTGAACACACATGTTCCAAATGTAGACACAGCTGACTTTTTTGAGACAGTGGTACAAATCCTGACACCCTACGCTCACCACAATATCATCTGGATGGGTGACAGCAATTGTGTGCTGGATAGACACCTAGATAGCTCCAAGCCTACTACTAGACCACTTGCAGATCCTCCAGCGCACTACTGGAGGGTATGGACACGCTCAACCTCCTGGAGCAATGGAGGGCATTGCATGGCACAACAAGGGGTTGCTCTTTTTATTCTCCCCACACAGGACCTTTTCTGCCATAGACTACATGTTTACCCACCTGGAACAAATTGCGCCGTTCAGTGTGGCCCAGTATCTGAACTGAAACCTATTAGACCATGCACCACTCGCGGTGGAATTATAAAACCAGGCCTATGTGGCATATTCAGCCCAGGGCATTATTAGATCAGGTATTCTGTGAAGAAATTAAGGAGGTTGTCCAGGAATATTTTACCATCAACACAGGGAAAGTGGAATCCACTAGGGTGTTTTGGGAAGCCTTCACGGTGACTGTACGAGGAAAATGTATGGCTCGACCTATGAGGTATGTAAATACCTAGGGCATACAGCTTCAAAACTAGATCAGCAGATGGCAGACATTGATAGGCAAATACCACACACTGCTGAGGTATGGGAAACACAACATGGATGTAGGAGAAACTAGACAAGGTCCGGGACACCCTCGGTAAGCACAATTACAAACTGTACACAGAAATGCAACATAAACAGGGAGACCATCCTGGTAGGCTTTTGGCTTGGCTAGTCAACAGTCAGAAAGGTGGGAACGCTGTAGTGTCCATAAGAGACACAAATGGTGTGACTCTGACTACTCAAGAGGGTATATTGACACCAAACAGGTCAGGATGATGAGGCCTACCTCCCTAGAGAAGGCAAGCACACAAGAGCTATACTGAATGCCCAACTTGACGAAACAGATATAAGGTGAGCCATCAAACACATGAACACAGGGAAGATGCCAGGTATTGATGGGTTTAGTGCTGAGTTCTACCAGACGTGTGTGAACCTATTGTAGGCACCACTGCTGGCCATGTACACAGAAACCTTTGAGACAGGTGTGTCACAGGCATCACTAAAGGATACTAATATTGTAGTCTTGCCTAAGCAAGGCAGAGACCCCACAGACTGTGAATCTTACCACCCTTTATCGACAATAAATGTGGATATGAAAATTCTGAGGAAAATACTGGTGTGATTGCTTTCAGAAGCTGCTGAGGGGTCATACACATGGACCAATCTGGATTTGTGGTGAGGAGCCCTGTGAGATGTCCAGTTTGGACGCTCACAACGCCTTTGACACTGTGAACTGGACGTTTATGGACTATGCACTCCACCCATACGACCTGGGGGCAGATTACACGGACAGCAGGGCAAGATGAAGGTGGGTCAAAGAATCTCGGACAGTTGGCCGGTGGAGAGACGTACCCAACAAGGGTGGCTACTCTCACTGGTGAGTCAACTTATGCATCTAAGGCACAAGGATGCCAGGATCATTTTTGGGAGGCAAGCAAGAGGTCATCTTGCTCTATGCTGATGATATCTTGCTGACCCTGAGGATCCCAATAGATACATGAGGCATGGTACACGACACACTGGTGAAGGCGGGGGTGCACTTGGGGTTCTGGCTGAATGCCGATAAATTAGTACTCTAGCCTATATGTGTGGCTGTGGCTGCGGAAGCGAACTTATCTAATATAAAAGTGCAGACAACACCGGTCAAGTATCTGGGGATATATCTAAGTTTGGATATGTATGAGACCTTTGCCTTGAATGCGGGTGCACTTTTGGATGGTTTAGAAAGAAGTGTGCACAAATGGTTGCGATTACTGATGTCCCTTATGGGACACATAGCCATAAGCAAAATGATCATGCTGCCTCAAGTGCTATATGTGCTGTGGCACATGCCAATGCATATCCCAGAGTCCTTCTTGCGCAGACTGGATGAGCTCCCCTACCTGCTAAGGTATCCTCGTTACTCCACAAACAGCTGGCACCATTGATTTGCCCCATTCTCAACTCCTCCCTGACTGAGGGCAAACTACCTTCCGAATGGAAGGCTGCCCAAATAGTTCCTATTAGAAAGAAATCCAACGCTCCTCCAGAAGATCTGTCTAACTACCGTCCTATCTCCCTGTTAGCCTATCTGAGTAAACTTCTCGAGAAACACGTTAATAAATACCTCTCAGAATTTATGGAAGTAACAGGAGTCTGTGACCCCTCACAGTCCAGTTTCTGTCCTAGGTCCAGTCTGTAGTCAGCACTTATTGCAGTCACAGACAACCTGAGGCACCTCCTGGACAATGGACAGGCAGCATTTATTGGTGCTGCTGGATCTGTCAGCAGCGTTTGACACGATATCCCATTCTATCCTACTAACTAGATTAAGAAATGCTGGTATCCAAAAGCTTGCCTTTCAATGTCTGTCAAACTTCCCTACACATCGTACCCAAACTGTCAATCTCGGCACCTTCCACTCCCCAACATCAGAGTGGACTAAAGGTGTGCCCCACGGATCCTGCCATAGTCCCACACTGTGGTGAGGAGGGTGGCATTGTCTTCTTCGGGTCGCATTCCTTCTTCCTCCTCCTTCTGGGTCTTGTCGCAGGATTCCTTGTTCCAGTGGAGTTCCCCACCCCGTAGAGATTCTTGTTGTCTCTCTTCTCCCCTTTTTGGCAGTCTGTGGTGTTTATGTTTCCTCACCCAGGCCATCCTGATTGGTCCAGGGCTATTGAGACCCCGCCCACCTTTACCAGGATAGAGCAGTCCTTTATTACTGTTTGCAATCCTGTTTTGGTCCAGCCCTGTCTAACCTCACATTCTTCTCTTTTCCCACAGGAAAATCGGTGGAGAAGCATGACGGCAGTGCAGACTCCTAGGCCCAGCGCAGCTAAGTCAAGGGGTTTGCAGCATGCTTCCTCACAGGTACATTGTAATACAATTGTTGTAGGCCATGCCAATGCGTTCTTTTCATGGCCACAATTGGAAAAATACTGTCAGATGGTGGAGTCAAGATGGCCACAAGAGCAGATGCACCTCTCCATAGCTCTGAAAAACACAAGGATTGGGACCCCCCTCTGCCCCACTAGTGATCATAAAGGGCTGATTGAAGCCCGAGGGTGAGAAAGCCCACTCCGGTGGCAACATCGAATAGGTGCTGTGACCCCCATATGGAGTACGCTGCCTGTGTACGTTGCTGCACAGGGCATGGGTGCGATGGCCTGCCTCAGCACCCGGGATGGAGGAGAGCATCGGGGAACGCCGCGGAGGCTGTGGATCCGTGGCGTGCTGGTATATATTGCCCCATGAGAGGCACCTGCGAGGGCTGATCGGGTCATCAACGGAGAGCGAAGGGCACCATGTTATGTTATCTGGAATTTATAAAGCGCGCGGCTACTCCCAAGAGTGTTCCGGCCCTGAGAAAAAAAGACCACCATAACAGCCGACAGAGATTCACCCTAACCACAGAACCAGAAAAGGCCTAGAGCTGGAAAAGCCACATCTTCAGATTCCGCCTAAAGGTTAATAGGTCCGGGATCTGTCGCAGTGGGGGAGGAAGGCTGTTCCAAAGTCGAGAAGCTAATGCTTGAAATGATCTTCCCCCAACCCAGGAGAGCATGATCTTCGGAGTCAAGATCAGGCGCTGGGTAGAGGACCTCAAAGTACGCTGAGGCATGTAAGGCTGAAATCTTTCCCTTAGATAGGGGGCCCCAATCTTATGGAAAGCTTTGAAGACCAGGACTAGGGCTTTTAAGTGGATTCTTTTCCGCACTGGAAGCCAATGAAGTGTGGACAAAAGATGAGATGTATGCATCCTGGGTCTAGTCAAGAAGATGGCCCTGGCTGCCATGTTCTGAATAATCTGCAGTCAGCCAAGTAGGTACTCTGGAAGTCCTAAATATAAGGAATTGACGTAATCCAGTCTCAACATCACTAGGGCCTGGGCAACTGTTTTTCGATGGGAGACTGGTAGTAGGGGAAGAAAGTTTTTCAGCATTTTCAACATCCCAAAACAGGTGCCTGCCACTGAATGGACTTGCGCCTTCATAGAAAGTGCAGAATCCAATTTCACTCCCAGGTTTTTCACAGTGGTAACCTCAGAAGAGGGGGGGACATGTCTTGTGGCCACCAGGTGTGCCAGGCTTCATATGAACGAGGGCCAAAGAAAATAATCTCTGATTTATCAAAGTTGCATTTTAATTGGTTACAACTAAACCACGAGAAAACTTCAGAGAGGCAGTTATTTATTCTGGTCCCATTGAAATCAAAGCCCTTCTCGCAGGTGATCAACAGTTGAGTGTCGTCTACGTATGGCACTATTTTAGCACCATGCTTCTCAGTGAGAAGGGCAAGGGGGGCCATATACAGATTAAACAATGTGGAACTCAGAATGGATCCCTGCGGAACCCCCACATTCAAGGGGGGGATTTCTGCAGAAAAAGGTGGTGCCCAAACTGTTTGAGAGCGGTTGCTGAGAAAAGATGTCAACCATTTCAATACCGTGCCTCCGAACCCGCTCCCCTACATGGGACTGTTCCATGGGCTGCATCACGAGCATCAACAGGTGAGAGGCATGGGCTCCAGCCCTGGCGGCTGGAAGGAGGCACCGATAACGGGGCCTAGAGTTTGGTGGCTTCCTTGCTTCCCAGGGGAGGCAGGAACTGTTGCACTCCTCCAGCTACATGCATACACATGATCTCGGATGGCACGTGGAGCGCACCCGGTGCAGACAGATATAGGGGGTGATCAGGAGCAGCGACGCAGACCCCAACTGGAGTGGGTGTGGGGCTGCACTGTGAATCATCAGGAGAACTTGTGACCTATTGGCCCTGGGGTGATTTGAAATAACACACTGCATTGGATTGGGAGCATCACCACATACTGAGGCACCTGACGTAGTGGACATAGTTATCCCCCATCCCTTAAGGCGGACCCCCACCCAGCTGGACTGAAATAGTGATGGGGTTCCCCTGTACCCTGGTGGAGGCCGAGGAACTCAATATCGGGGGGGGGGTGGGATGATGATGCGCCCACTCACCCGTTTCTTCTACTAGCCTCTCTGGATGAGCGAAGAGGCTGACGATGAGCTCCCCCATGAGTGGCCCTTATGTGAGGAACCAGTGGGCTGGCATTTAGCTCTGATCCCCTGCTAAGGATTGACCTACTCCCTTCAGTTGCACATTGCAGTATGGACTATTATATGGAACCTTGGGCCAGATTGAACGTCTGTTGCAGTAGTTGCCCCGGAGGTGCGACCTGCTCCCTCACACGGTGCGACACACTGTGTGCCCTCTCTGCTCACAGTGTGCATTGCAGGTGCCAGCCTGACTTGCCGCGGGTCCTAGACTTGATAGCGACTGAGTGTCAGACACGGGTGCTGCCAAAAGCCAAGGGGGAGCCTGGCATGACCTGTAAGACTTGCCACTCAATTGAGGAGGGCCGGGCTAGAATGGTACAGGGTGTGGCTTCTACTGAGGTGCCTAATTTGAGGGAACCCAAAACTACAATGAACTTGTATATCAAAAATATAATCCTGGAGGGCAATAAGGCCATCACTGAGAAAGTAGATGGGGTGACCATCCAGTGGCATTACTACGCCAAGACATCGATAAGATGAGGGAGCGTGAAGAACTTTGGAACTAGAGCTTTGTAACTAGAGCTGATGGTGCAGATGATATACTGAACACATGCTAGCCAGCTGGCTGATCAGGAAAGGTGTCTGCAGACACAGGAGGCCACACTGGCAGATTTGGAGGATAGGTCTCGATGCAACAATGTACGCACACTTGGCTTGCCTGAGAGGACAGAGGCCACTCCATTGGAACAGTTTCTAGAATGTTGGCTGCCCACATTGTTGCCCAGACTGGGGGGTGAAGGGGAGCTGCCGGTGGAAAAGGCTCATAGAATGCCAGGTGGCAAACCATGCTTATAGCATGGATGCTGCGATACAAAGATAAGTTGGGCATAACGGCAGCAGCACGACAGCAGGGCAATGTGGAGCACAATGGGAACCAAATCTCCTTCTATTCAGACTATGGTGTAGCAACCCAAAAGAGACAAAGGATATTCATGGATTTGAAGCTCAAACTTAAGGACCGAGGACTGAACTATGCGCTGCTGTTGCTGGCGCATCTCCCAATGGATCTACAGGGGAAGAGACACTTTTTTGATAATGCTGAGGATGCTATGCAGTTCATCGAAAAGCTGATTGGTAATCTAAGAGGGAACCACGCATCTATGTATGCAGGTTTATGATCACTGGATGGGTGGTCACCGAAAATATTTTGCTTAAGCCCGACAGGGGTGCTTTACAGGTTATTGAGAATATTATGCAAGTCGATTGTGATCGAGGAGGTATACAAGTACATTACAAGTCTCCAGTGTGTTTGTGAGACCTGGTGGCGTATCTACCAGGGCACCCCACTAACAGGGACCACGGTGGCACCGCGTCAGAAGAGGGAAGATTGATTTTTGTTTGTGGGGGGTGGGATGACATCCTGTGTGTCGATTGTAGAGGCTGAGTTGGGGTGAGCCACACAGGAGGGGTGAGGAGGGGTACCACAGGTATTTAGTTTGACTGGGGGTGTTTGTTCACAGTTGTTGGAGAGAGATGCCTTGGCTACACGCACCGCAGTGACATGTTGGCACAGACATTTGAGTGATGCATGCACTATACAAACCAAATGGAGGGGCAGACTATGCTGCTCCAGCTTTACCTCTTAAGTGCGCTGGGTATTGTGGGTGGGTGCTGGTGCCCCCTTAAGGTGAACACTGAGTTGAAGGCGGCAGATGGCCCATATGTAGGCCTAGTGTGGGAGATATGTAGTAAACCCACAGTACTACTGAACACACATGTTCCAAATGTAGACACAGCTGACTTTTTTGAGACAGTGGTACAAATCCTGACACCCTACGCTCACCACAATATCATCTGGATGGGTGACAGCAATTGTGTGCTGGATAGACACCTAGATAGCTCCAAGCCTACTACTAGACCACTTGCAGATCCTCCAGCGCACTACTGGAGGGTATGGACACGCTCAACCTCCTGGAGCAATGGAGGGCATTGCATGGCACAACAAGGGGTTGCTCTTTTTATTCCCCCCACACAGGACCTTTTCTGCGATAGACTACATGTTCACCCACCTGGAACAAATTGCGCAGTTCAGTGTGGCCCAGTATCTGAACTGAACCCTATTGGACCATGCACCACTCGCGGTGGAATTATAAAACCAGGCCTATGTGGCATATACAACCCAGGGCATTATTAGATCAGGTATTCTGTGAAGAAATTAAGGAGGTTGTCCAGGAATATTTTACCATCAACACAGGGAAAGTGGAATCCACTAGGGTGTTTTGGGAAGCCTTAACGGTGACTGTACGAGGAAAATGTATGGCTACGACCTACGGGGTATGTAAATACCTAGGGCATACAGCTTCAAAACTAGATCAGCAGATGGCAGGCATTGATAGGCAAATACCACACACTGCTGAGGTATGGGAAACACAACATGGATGTAGGGGAAACTAGACAAGGTCCGGGACACCCTCGGTAAGCACAATTACAAACTGTACACAGAAATGCAACATAAACAGGGAGACCATCCTGGTAGGCTTTTGGCTTGGCTAGTTAACAGTCAGAAAGGTGGGAACGCTGTAGTGTCCATAAGAGACACAAATGGTGTGACTCTGACTACTCAAGAGGGTATATTGACCCAAACAGGTCAGGATGATGAGGCCTACCTCCCTAGAGTAGGCAAGCACACAAGAGCTATACTGAATGCCCAACTTGACGAAACAGATATAAGGTGAGCCATCAAACACATGAACACAGGGAAGATGCCAGGTATTGATGGGTTTAGTGCTGAGTTCTACCAGACGTGTGTGAACCTATTGTAGGCACCACTGCTGGCCATGTACACAGAAACCTTTGAGACAGGTGTGTCACAGGCATCACTAAAGGATACTAATATTGTAGTCTTGCCTAAGCAAGGCAGAGACCCCACAGACTGTGAATCTTACCACCCTTTATCGACAATAAATGTGGATATGAAAATTCTGAGGAAAATACTGGTGTGATTGCTTTCAGAAGCTGCTGAGGGGTCATACACATGGACCAATCTGGATTTGTGGTGAGGAGCCCTGTGAGATGTCCAGTTTGGACGCTCACAACGCCTTTGACACTGTGAACTGGAGGTTTATGGACTATGCACTCCACCCATACGACCTGGGGGCAGATTACACGGACAGCAGGGCAAGATGAAGGTGGGTCAAAGAATCTCGGACAGTTGGCCGGTGGAGAGACGTACCCAACAAGGGTGGCTACTCTCACTGGTGAGTCAACTTATGCATCTAAGGCACAAGGATGCCAGGATCATTTTTGGGAGGCAAGCAAGAGGTCATCTTGCTCTATGCTGATGATATCTTGCTGACCCTGAGGATCCCAATAGATACATGAGGCATGGTACACGACACACTGGTGAAGGCGGGGGTGCACTTGGGGTTCTGGCTGAATGCCGATAAATTAGTACTCTAGCCTATATGTGTGGCTGTGGCTGCGGAAGCGAACTTATCTAATATAAAAGTGCAGACAACACCGGTCAAGTATCTGGGGATATATCTAAGTTTGGATATGTATGAGACCTTTGCCTTGAATGCGGGTGCACTTTTGGATGGTTTAGAAAGAAGTGTGCACAAATGGTTGCGATTACTGATGTCCCTTATGGGACACATAGCCATAAGCAAAATGATCATGCTGCCTCAAGTGCTATATGTGCTGTGGCACATGCCAATGCGTATCCCAGAGTCCTACTTGCGCAGACTGGATGAGCTCCCCTACCTGCTAAGGTATCCTCGTTACTCCACAAACAGCTGGCACCATTGATTTGCCCCATTCTCAACTCCTCCCTGACTGAGGGAAACTACCTTCCGAATGGAAGGCTGCCCAAATAGTTCCTATTAAAAAGAAATCCAACGCTCCTCCAGAAGATCTGTCTAACTACCGTCCTATCTCCCTGTTAGCCTATCTGAGTAAACTTCTCGAGAAACACGTTAATAAATACCTCTCAGAATTTATGGAAGTAACAGGAGTCTGTGACCCCTCACAGTCCAGTTTCTGTCCTAGGTCCAGTCTGTAGTCAGCACTTATTGCAGACACAGACAACCTGAGGCACCTCCTGGACAATGGACAGGCAGCATTTATTGGTGCTGCTGGATCTGTCAGCAGCGTTTGACACGATATCCCATTCTATCCTACTAACTAGATTAAGAAATGCTGGTATCCAAAAGCTTGCCTTTCAATGGCTGTCAAACTTCCCTACACATCGTACACAAACTTTCAATCTCGGCACCTTCCACTCCCCAACATCAGAGTTGACTAAAGGTGTGCCCCACGGATCCTGCCATAGTCCCACACTGTTTAACATTTATGTGGCTCCCCTTGCAGATCTCCTTAGGAATCTGGGCTTCATCCCCATTTCATACGCTGATGACTCCCAGCTCCTAATGGCTTTTGACAAAAATTCTATCAATGCTCAGTCTGCCTCGTTTGAAGGTATGACAGCCATCTCGGACTAGATGAGGAACAGCTTCCTCCAGCACAAGGCTAATAAAACCAAAATTATGCTCTTTAGAGAAGCGCCCCTACTCTGGTCCCCAGAGTGGTGGCCAACTAACCTAGGTCCTTCACCAGTCCTGAAAGCTGTGGTGAAAAACGTAGGAGTACATCTAGACCAGAAACACACTATGAAAGAGCAAGTCACTACCACCGTGAGCTCCTGTTTCCACACATTAAGCCTATTGTGGAAGGTCTTTGCTTTCCTCCCTATGACCGTCTGGATAACTCTACTTCAGGCACTTGCAATGAGTCGCCTTGACTATTGCAATGCCCTTTTGATCTCAGCTAATGAATCCTCTCTTAACAGACCCCAAGTGGTCCAAAACACAGTTGCTCGACTAGTCTCTAACTCACCTGCCAGGACCGCCTCCTTGCCCTTACTCCTAGGGCTACATTGGTTGTCTATCCGCAAGCGGATTCGTTTTAAAATCTGATGCATTGTACACAAGGCACTACACAGCAACTCCCCAAGCTATCTCGTACTCATATGATACCAACCTACCAGAACCCTCCGATCTGGATCTAAATCGCTCCTCTCTGTTCCTCGTGTAAAGAAATCCCGCATAGGGGGAAAGCCTTTTTCCATTTGGCTCCCTCCTTCTGGAATCAACTCCCATTACACCTCCGCGAATGCACCAACTATCTACAATTCTGCAGGTTCTTGAAAACCGAGCTCTTCTGAATCCCTCCGCTGACTCTGTAGCATGCTCCGTAGTGTGGAGATACCCCTTCGGGGGTGATTCGGGCACTTAACAAGACAAATAAATAAATACTTTGGCTGTTGTACTGGGGCATGGGAGGGCCTGGATCAGCCTGGAGGATCTGAGACTTCCATAGAACAGTGGAGGGCTACAGCCTCGAAATTTCAGGGCCCTGGCCGGATCATCTCCAACACACAATGCAATGTTTCCTGGGGTGGAGGGGGACGCTGATCCTAACGCTGGACTGTTGGCTTTGAAAACTCTTGGCATTGCTTCTAGCTACACGTAGGTGTAGAATGACCCTACCAGAGCAAATTTGGACAATGTTCAATATTTGGGAACGTGGAACGAGGCAGGCAAATGAGGAGTATACCTATATGCAGCAACTGGTTCCCTGGTGTACTGGGATTAGTCCCATAATGCTTGTGTCCCTAAGAGGCAGAGGGGAGGGAGATGCTCCATGCTGCTTGGGGGACGTATATGAAGATGACAGGATGGTGGGCTATGCAGACTTCTGTACCAGATGGGATGTCAGAGGTAGCTGTTTCCTGGTGTATGCTGGTTT
Organism: Triturus cristatus; assembly: GCF_964204655.1. NCBI lineage: Eukaryota > Metazoa > Chordata > Amphibia > Caudata > Salamandridae > Triturus > Triturus cristatus. The sequence continues at coordinate 676,658,612 of NC_140586.1, read as the reverse complement.
GGTGGTGACCATCCAGAAGGCCTGGGTGGGGTTCCCACTGGCACTGGAGACATATGTACTGAATCCTACATTACCGAACATAGGGGGAGAGCGCAAACTTATAACATGCCTATATGCCCTGCTCTTAACCATCTACAGGTAGTCGCATTATGACACTAAAAACAATGGGAAGGAGATGCGGTTAAGGAGATCAGTGAGTGCGAATGGGCCTCTGTGTTAGGTAACTTCAGAAGGGTGACTCGTAATGTACATTTGAAGATGATAAATTATAAATGTGCACACAGGGATTATGTCATGCTGCAGTGCTGCACAGATTAGATCCAGCCAAACAGGAATGTCCCAGATGTCGATATACTATTGGTACCTATGTTCATATGTAGTGGACATGCCCGGTGTGGGAGCTTTTTGGGGCGAAGTAATCCAGGTACTTAGGGTTTTGGCTGAGCTGCCATTGCTGCCAATGATTCAGCTATGTCTGTTAGGCCTGATGACTTAAACTAAAAACACTAAATATGCAGAGATGGTGTTGGAACTAGGTCTAGCTCTGGCGAGAAAATGCATAGCGCTAAGATGGATGACTAATTGATTACCTACTAAGAAACAATTGTTGTGAGAACTAGTGAGATGAGTACGAGCGGAATGTGGGGTGAGACATAGATTGGTGTATAGTGGGACTGACCAAGGGGGTAGAATGGAGTGGGACCTGGTGTTAGTTCGCCTGCAGTAGGAACTTGAGGAACCTGTTGTGGCGCAGGAAATGGATCCTGGAGATGATTGATATGTGAATATGCCAGGGAGATCAAGGGGGTGTGCGATGAGTGGGTGTTAACGGCTCTATGTATACTGTATACGGTCTATTTATGTTGCCTGAGTGCCATGTACTGGTTTCTAGTGAAGTATGTCTGTGGGGATTCGCCTCTCTTTCTGGATTTATGCAGGTGGGATGGTGATGAGGGAGTGTTACTAATCTGTACTGTTGTTTGATTACAAAAAACAATAAAAGAAATATGAGAAAAAAGGAAAAATGCTGGTCAGACTATCTGTTGCAATAAAGATAGGAAACAAAGCTGCTGATACATTTTTCAACTGAAAATCAAAGTATAAGAGGAGTACCACAAATCTTTTCATCTGCCATACATGGGAAAGCAAAGAGCCCTGAACTTTCAAGTTTGGCTACCTCTCAACTAATACATTATAGCTACCCTAATGAATTACAGCTACAAATCAGTAAAATTACACAGAAGTAGAAATGCGCTAGAACTTTTATTATAAACTCAATGAGGTTTTTACTTCACCTCCTGCACTTAGTTTCCGAGAGACAGTCTAGTCAGTACACGACAAGACCTACCTTTGGTCATTAAGTGAGGGTCCCAGTAAGTTTAAATTTTAAGTTTCCTAGTGAGTTTTTTTGTTGCAAGGTCACCATGATTTCAACTGAATTGCTGAAAGAGGAATAATTACAACTTCAGATGTTGGATTGTCGGACAGAGCGAGCTGATATCATGGTCTCCTTGACTTGTCACCCTCAAAGAAGTCTCTTGAAATGGGGCATCAGACTTTCGGTTCTGTTATTGGCACACCAATACCAGCCCTCTAGGAACTATGCCAGAGTTAGTCGCACAATGCCTTTGATCTGCATACTTCCTCAAATTGGTCTCTGCTTCTCGTTGATATGCTTCAATGACGTCATACGGGGTCTTTTCGCCTCTGTAGCAGTCGAACTTGCTCATCCTGCTGGATGCCAGTCCTGAAGAATGATTTCCCATGTAACAATACGGTGTGTTGTGGTAGTCCATGAGACCTGTCCAGCTGATATTCGAGTCAGCTTAGTTCTTTGCATTGTTTTTTTTGACTGTGGACATAAACTGTCAACATGCCATTGACTTGATCTTGTTTTTGTGTTATTCATCGGCATGACATAAACCGGCGTAATTGTTCTCTTTTAAAATGGGGGGACGGCTGCCCGTCTTGAGCACTGGTGTAATTCCCCACTCTGCAAACATGTTGTATAGTATGGGCAATACAGCTGTAGCAGAACTGGATGAAACTTGTTGCACTGCAGGGAAATCAGAGTGTTAATCAATGATTACTAAGAGATTGTGCCCAGAGTTCAATGGTCCATAGAAATGTGTTACTAGTATTGACCACATTGCTTCCAGGAGGTCAAACATCACTAACTTTTCCAGTTGTGAACCCTTTCCTGAACACATGGAATGTCTTAAAGGTCTCATCCACCAGAACATCTAGCATATGAGGAATCAGACTTTGGGCCTGATTTAGAAGTCGGCAGAGAGAATACTCCGTCAGAAACGTGACGGATATCCCGTCCACCGAATTACGATCCCCATAGGATAGAATGTGATCGTAATATGGTGGACGGGATATCCGTCACGTTTGTGACGAAGTGTTCTGTATGATTCACCTCGTCAGGAACACAAGAGGCAGAAGTAATGTATTAGAGACCGTCTTTATTAAGTTGTAGACAACAGAGACCCCATCCAGCACCGGAGACTGACAACTGTCAACTTTCCAGTTCCACAGCCTTCCATAGCAACCCTGGGGTCCCATATTCCATGCGTGGTCACAAGGCAACATGCTCTTAAAGCAAGACACTACATCACCTTCATCACCTTCCCCCCAATATACAATGACATCACAGTGAGAGAAAAGCAAACAAAGAAAAGATAACTGCCAAGCATAATGCAGGAAATGAAGATGTATCTACAGAAAAAGAAAATGTGAAGAACATGAGCAAAAGCATAAATACAACATAATGTGATACCAAATCTGTAAAGAAACATAGCTCTGAAATTGCAGGACCTCACACAAAGTCCTGCAATTTGGCAGGACGTCTGACTGCCCGATGAGGTCTCGAGCACCTAGCTTCAGGAATCAACGCAGAGGTGGAAACAGTGGAATCAGACACATCTGTGGGATGACATTTAGATACCCTGATCAGATTCCACACCCGGTGGTCACTGGTCTTAATGGCATTCTTAAAAACATTGATAACTTTAAAGGGTTTACTAAACTTGGAACAACCTGTAACCAAGCGGGAAAACTTAATTTTGACCCAGTCTCCCACAGAAACAACTGTCTCTTTCACAGCTTTACGGTCAGCACACCAAACCTTTCGCTTTACCAGCACCCGCCTCTCCTTCTCTTTCCATCCTTCCACAAACCCAACATTGTCATCAACGATAGATCTCTTAGAAAAAACCCATGAGGGACAAACCTCAGTGTTTGCCATTCTTCACTGGAACAGGTGGAAAGTGGAAACCACTGTGGAAGAGTATGGGGTAAACCTATATTCCCTGACTTCCTTTCTCATTACTAGTTCCAAGTTTAATCCTGACGCATTGGCCTGCTGTAAAGACTCCTTCAAGACTTTCATGACCCTCTCAACAACACCATTACTTTCAGGATGGTAGAGGGTTGGTTTCTTGTGCTTGATACATCTGGAGGACAAGAACTCTTCAAAGATCCTGGAGATGAATTGGACGCCATTGTATGACAATAATGAAGATAGGAAGCCCTCCCTCTCAAACAACTTGTCCAAAAAATCAATAACGACAGTCGACTCCACAGAATTCGCAACCTTAATTTCGGGCCAACGTGAGTGCATACCCATACAAACCAATACATACTGGTTACATGCATTCCTTTTGACTGGACCCAGAATGTCTATGCCAAGGCCCATCAGACTGCTTTCTTGTTACCATGGGTTGTGTCATGCACTTTAATATCATATCGCTACCAGCACACTCTATTCAATTTCTAACAACCCACTCTACATGAACATCAACACCAGGCCACCAATAAGCTCTCCTTGGTCTTGACAATTCCCATGTGACTGGCATGGGCGCTCTTCAGCAACCGTTCCCAAAGATTGCGAGGAGTAACCAACTTACTGCCCCACAAGAGAATACGGTCAACAACAGACAACTCCTCTTTGACCTGCCAGAAGCCCTTGAGTTCTTCACCGCAGTCTTTTTTATCACACCACTCACCCAATACCATGGACACAACCTTTTGCAACAACTCGTCCTTGGCCATAGACTCCTCCCATTCATTTTCAGAAACAATACCTTCGCTAATGAGGCAGACATCAACTTCTTCCTCAGGTTCCTCATCACTGAACCATTCACCTTCACCAGGAACTGCAAACCCATCATCACGCACATCACCTAACGTAGCCAATGTGTTACTGGTCCCAGGAAGGTATGAATACCATAAAACCAAATTCCTGTAGAGCCACAACCCATTTTTGAATGCGGTGAGACACAAAATCAATACCTTTCCTCGAAAATACTCCCTTTAACGGTTTATGGTCGGTTAACACTGAGAACTTACAGCCCCACAGAAACTTGCGCAGCTTGCGTATGGCCCAACACATAGCAAGGGCCTCCCTCTCAATGACTGAATAATAGCACTCTGCAGCTCTTAAGGGTCTGGACAAAAACAAGATGGCTTTCTCCTCACCACCAAATTTCTGAAGAAGCACAGTACCAAGACCCTTAGAACTGGCATTGGTCATTAAATAAGATGCCTTCTTAGGGTCAAAGCTACCTAGATCAGGAGCTTTGTTCAACAAATCTTTCAAATTCTGAACTTCATCATCACAGGATTTACACCAAACAAACTCACACCCTTTTTTTTAGAAGATTCCCTAAATGTTCCGTAACACATGCAAAGTTGGGAATGAACTTATAATAAAAATCAGCCATCCCTAAGAATTTCACAAGTTCGACCGTATCTTGAGGAAGCCTAAGATTGCTAATAGTATTAACCAGGGCCGGCTTTGGTTTGATGCCATTAGCTGACAACAAATCTCCTAGATATTCAATCTCTGCCACATCAAAGCAGCACTTGTCAGCTCTTAAGGTGAGACCTGTGTCACAGAATCTTCTTAAGACCACTCTCATCCTGCTATCATGTTCTTTGGTGTCAGCACCAAACACTAGGACATCATCTTGGTAGATTTTCACGCTGTCCACACCCCCCAAGATTCGCTCCATGACCCTCTGAAACACAGAGGCGGCTGAAATGAGGCCAAAGGGCATCCTCAAAAATGTAAAAGTGCCAAAAGGCGTCACAAAGGCTGTAAGATCTTGAGAGATGGGATGTAGTTTGACCTGATGGTAGGCGGAGGGCAAATCAAGGGACGAGAAATGTTGAGCACCACCTAGTGAGCACACCATTTCACTGATGTTGGTTAGAAGGTAATGATCAAGTACCACTGCTTTGTTGAGCTCCCTCTAATCCACACAGAGCCTGGCCTCGCCATTAGCCTTGCGGGCCATAACGATTGGAGACAGCCACTCTGTGGCTTTGACTTATTATATGATGCCATTGACAACTAACTTTTCCAGTTTGAGCTTCATGCTTTCCTTTGCTAAGAGGGATACACTCCGAAATTTAGCTACTTTTTGTACAGAATCACGCCTAACCTTGATGTAATGTAAGTAGTTCTTGAGACACTAAAGTTTGCTGTCAAACACCTCGGGATACTCCGTGACCCATGTTTTCCACCCATCACCAACTTGACTAATAGACGGAATCTCCTTCAAGCACCCAGGAGGATTCTCATTGGGGTCTAAGAACACATGTAAATCACATTGGTGGAACCAGCTTATGAGTGAATATTCCTTCATAGACACATACACCTTTCCAGGGATAATCCTACCCTGATAGTCGATCGTTCCCCAAAAATAACCCAAGAGATCGATTATTTCTCCGCCATACCCTCTTGGCCTTATGTCAGGTTTGGACAACTTAACTTTCTTCACTAGATGTTGTTCAAAGAAGGACCAATGTCACCTTGGCACCTGAGTCAAATAACATCTTTACCGGTGCATCATTAATTACTACCACCTCCATGGGACCATTGCTACCAGATCCCTTGATTTGACAGATGTTTATCTCCTCTAATTCTGAATCACATTCATAAAGATCTACTTCCCTGACTTTCTTCAGATCTTTACTTGATCTGCAACATTTCGTAAAATGGCCCTTGTGTCCACACACACTACGAGTAATCTTCCAACCAGGACAAGCTTTAAAATTAGCCATATGTCCAGCATTGCCACACCTGAAGCACTTGCCAGAGAATGCCTTGGATAAAAAAAGATTTGTTCTCTACCTTATCAAGGATTTTGGTTCGAGTTAATTTTTCTTTCTCAACAACCAATACACCATTTCCATTACACTTCTTCAAAGGTTGATTTTTACGAATTGTTTCAATACAGGCCCTTGAGTGTTCATGAGTCTTAGCTATGGTAAGGACTATGTGTAGCGATCGATTGTCCTTCTGCCACAAGTTATCTCTGGCTTTATGGATACTACAGCCCAACATGAATTGGTCTCGGAGACATTCATCCAAAGATGCCGAAAATTGCACATAGTAGCAAGTTTGCGTAATTCAGTAATGTACTGCTCCACGACTCTTCCTGCCTCTGCATTCTTCTCCCAAAATGGTACCTTTCGAGAACAGTGCTAATCGTTGGCAGGTAATGTAAATCCAGTTTTTTTATTGAGATCTCAAATTCATTTAGACCTGTGGCATCACCATTCGAGATATCGGGAAGGTGCTCGAAAACCTCTTGCCCCTCTGAACCCAAGCAATGAATTAAAAGTGAGGTCTTCCTCTCAGCGCACAAAGATGTACCACAAACTGTCACGTAATGGGTAAAAGCCTTCTTCCAATTCACCCAAGGAAGAGCTGGCTCCCTAGGCGAAGATAAGAAATAGGGTGGAGCGGGTATATTTTGCATACTGAGATGAGTTGAAACACACAATAACCGAAGGAGGCAATAAAAAAATATTAACAGGAGCACTAGATACAGAACTTGATGATGTCAGTCAATCAATGTAAACAAATTAGATACATATAAAAACTGTGAAAGTGAAATGTGGCATGTAACAATGCAGGCTACTCCACCACATAGACACTATTATGATAGCGCCAAATGTATTAGAAGGTAAATAGCCGTGTGCATCAGCGCAAGATCCTTGAGGAACACAATTTAGAGATACCAGGCATGAATGGTGTATAATAGCTGTAACAGTTTGATGATACAAGTGCAGGTCGAGAGACCTTCCCACAAAAACACTGTCACTTTGGCAAAAATTCGGAATAATAAAAATTAATGGAATACAGTAACTTAACAATTTGAAAGTGAGCTGTGTGCGTCAGCAGGTGTAGAAATGCACAGCGCACTAAGAAAAACGACGGGTGAATGCTGTGCGTGTCAGAGGAGAAACGCCGTGGCACGCTTAATGTCCAATCCAGATAATCAGCCCAATCTACAGTACCGTAACAATTTGCCAGTAAGCTGTGTGCGTCAGCGGGTGTAGAAACGCACAGCGCACCAAGAAAAATGACAAATGAATGCTGTGCATGCCAGCGGTGAAACGCTGTTGCACGCTTAATGCCAAAACCAGATAATCAGCCCAAGCCAAGATGGCGCTGACAGCGCAATGTCATCACACGCCAACGTTGAGGCAGCAATTCCTTTGCTATTTGTTGTCTCACAACCAATGGCAACAGCGTGCCTTAGCACCACCTCAACTTACGTGACAAAGTCTGAAGGACGCGTCGTCGCTGTCTTCGCGTGCTGTGGCTGGAATTACCAGCACGCGATGCCCTCTCGCACTGCAGCAGCGCAGAGGGTCTCAGAGCAATTTTTGGGGAAAATTACCAGACCTCAATGTCCTCACGTACTGCAGCAGGCCCCACAGCGCTACCACTAGACATCAAGCCGGAGGGCATCCTCTCCTTTGAATCAGACGATGCTTGACACGATGGTAAAGCAGGATGGTGTGTTGGGGTCTCAGGATGGTAGGGGATCGTCTTCTTACTCTCAGTTGTTGCCAAATGTAGGATTCACCTCTTCAGGAACACAAGAGGCAGAATTAATGTAGTAGAGACAGTCTTTATTAAGTTGCAGACAACAGAGACCCCATCCAACACCGGAGACTGGCACGGTCAACTGTCCAGTTCCACAGCCTTTTTTACCAACCCTGGGGTTCCATATTCCATGCGTGGTCACAAGGCAACATGCTCTTAAAGCAAGACACTCCATGTTCCCCTCCGTCGACTTCTAAATCAGGCCCTTTCTCTTTGAGTAGTTTCTTGGTGGCTACTATGTTGTGGTGACTCCCCTGAGCTAAGTCATCAGTGTAGTGACCTGCAAATGTATTATTTGGGTTCTGCACAGGAGAAATCATTGATTCGTTCTGACAGCTCTTCTTGCACATTCAGCAGTCCTAGCAATTCCTCTTTGTTGACATTTTCTGGATATTGGCAGTTTCTATTCTTGGCTCCACCTCTGCTTCTCCCCAATGAGCTTTACTTCACTTATTGTGGCATCCTGTTTCCATTCATGTGCTGGTTCCTTCAAGAAGATTAATTCAGGATTGACTGGCATAATGCATAGTTGAAATATACATCTGCGAGTGAAGATTTCTCCTCCATGTCATAGAGTGGATGTCTTTAAACCTTGTCTGCCAGGGTTTAGTCTTTCCTGAGCATGTGTATTAGCTTGACACAAGTTTATAAAGTATGTATTTGCTACCTCTCTGACATTTGCAGGATGTTTGCTTTCCACACAGATCTCCATAGCCTGCCAGTAGCACTTGGTGGTCTGTAACGATGGTGAATGGATTTCTATATAGGAATATGTGGTGATGGTCGCCGACCACACCATGGCTAGACTCTCCTTTTTGGGCTGGAAATAGGCTCTTTCTATCTCTGCTTACCGTACATGATGATCCTCCTCTAGGAGTACTGTTGTGATTTGTTGAAGGTTATTTTTTGATATACGGGCACCCACTCAATACTTTGATAAAAATGAGGGCAAATCCTGGGCAACATCAAGTTTCATGGGCTTGACTTGGCAAATCATGAAAGGACATATATTTAGCAGGTGCCCTTTCAGAGCCCATAGCTTTTTTAGCACATTTATGCTTGAAGTTTGCTATAAAATGCACTATTTGACCATTTTTTTAAAAAATGTTCTCAGAGGGAAAGCCACCCCCAAACCTCGGAAAAAAAATCTAGCTCATCCACTTCGCTCACTACAGTTTAGGACAAGTACTGTATACACCTCACCACCTTTAAAGATCCTCTCAGCTCCCTAGTAACAGTGTATCCAAAAGATACATTTGTGTTGTGTACAGTTATGAATCAAAATGCTATCATGGAAGTTCTGCAATGTCAATTATTTTGATATCACATGGGTTAAGGTCAAGTGACATCACTTCCTGTAAAGATTCAAGGTCAAACGTGATAGGATGTCATTTCCTTTGATGTCATTAGGGTCAAACGGTATTTGATGTCACATACACTACCCCCTGGGATTTTGGTGTATTGACGTCCATGCTTTCCACCACACAATGATCAAGGTCTGACCTTAAAAAAATATTCTCCCTGGTGGCCTAGCATCCTAGAGAGCTGCTAGCCATAGGCCCATAACCAAAGCCGTGGTGATCAGACTCCACTTACTCTTTTGCCATAAAAGCAGAATCTTAAAAACAGGACAAGGGAGGAAACAGTTGCAGCAAAAGGGCACTAGAATAAATTGAAAGGGTACATGGGCACCACGGAACTAGGCGAAATCTTCCTTGGCCGGCATACAAACAGAAAGAAATATTCTGATTTGCTATCCAGTTCCAAACATTCCATTCTGGGTGCCAATACTTTGCAAGGTCAGCTGCATTTAGTAATAGCATGAACATGGCATTAACAGTGTGTTGGATAGGATCGGAGTACTCATCCGATTGCCTTGACCACAAAGGCGCACTCGCATCTTTCATCATAATATACTGTCTATATGAGCGAGGCAGATATTCTATAGGACGCTCTTCAGTATGCACGTGTGACGGGTGAAGCTGGCTAGGTTACAAAGTTCTTTGGCAAAACATTGCAAGAGGCAGTAATACGGTTCAGTGTGACTTTCTGGTAACTTCAAACTCTGCTGTAGGTAATTAAGAAATAAAATATATAATTAACCGGAATGTAACTGGAGTAGAGAGAGAGGGAGTCACGGACCTGATCACAACAAAACAGTACACTTTGGACCCTGTGTCTTTTTACTTGGCACCCTCACTGGCACTGGAGTGTGTGACTATTTTACAAGGGAAATAAATCTCCCTGGTAGGACGCCTACATAAACATTACTTTCTTTAGCTATTAGGAACCTTGACGGGTAGCGAATGCACCAGTGGGTGACTCAGTGAGTGAGTCAGGGGCAGAGAAGCACAGTTTGCAAATGACAGTCTATGAAATTCTTAGCACCGCTACAGGGGGTGGAAGGAACCAAAACATCTTGTCTTCAGGAGACAATGAACGGAGAGATGACTAAATGCGCTGTAAGCAAGCATGGCCAGCATGCTAGGATGCCCCGATGTATTTTATTTTCACTTGTTCCTAGGATGTACGGTCCTGAATGCTCAGTACAGCAGTGAAGGATTAATGTAGCCGAGTCTTTGAGGCATACAGCAGTTTATATCCTACGGTTTGCTCTTTTATTTTCCTGTAGGATGAATGGCCTTCGCTTAAGGACTCAGGGGCAGATTTACAAGCCCCTTGCGCCACTTTTGCGTCACTTTTAACATGGGAAAAGTGACGCAAAAGTGGCACAAGGGGCTTGTAAATCTGCCCTTAAGTGTGCAAACTATTGCCTAAAATCCAGAGGCACAAATTGGAACTGTAGGGGTAACAACATTTCGGGAGCCGTTTGTAAGTTACACTTAGAGCTATTCACAAAGCATTTCTGTTCGAACACTTACAGCTCTTAGAAACGACAAGCATAAACGTATGGTATTCATCATCATCTCATCTTTATTCGGTTAAAAAAACATAAAAACAGACAGATAAGAGCCACAAATAAAATATACGATCCCTCACATTTTACGTAACATGATATTACCATGTCCCAATAGCTGCAAATAAAGTAAACATCTTTAAATACGTTTCATTACAGATCTATAATGTGCAAAAACTGGATTTTAAAAATGGACATAAAGAGCTTCTTACACAATAAACACATACAATTTGCACACACACAAAAAACTGACGTACATGGTACGTAGACCGGGAAAACATACAAATAAAATCTATGAATAATTTATACAACCCATCACAATATATATCAAGATTCTTTCAGAATTCCAAAAGCAGCAGATAAATAACAACTGACAGCAAAGTATACGAGGGGGGCGACAAGCATGTGTAAATATAAAAATGCAGGTCTATATTGTGCAAAATTAGCATTTTTAAGGATCGGTATAAAAACGTTTTATACGCAAACACATAACAGTTATAGAAAAACATAAAGTGCATGGTGCTTTGTGAAGATACATTATCATAAGGGCAGGAACAGGCCCTGTCAGTTGGGCTTCTGTACAAAGGAAAAGAAAGATAATATTGCACAAGTCCCATTCTGAACCATTCTGAACAAATGTGGGTGCCATGAATCAGAGATGTTAAGCAGATATGAACCTATTTTAGAAGTAGTTTTAACCCTAATATATGACTTAATCTTTGGTTTTGTCAACTCACTAATCTCTCTTACATCTATCCTCCCAAGCAGCACTCTCTCATTATCATGTGATGAAATCTCATAAGTGACTATGAAAATGAAAACATTTGATGGACCATGGACTTTATTACGGAAGAACCTATGATGCTTAGCCCTAAAGAAGTTCCAAATTTAAAGGAACGAAATGCGTTGGCTGTTTCCATATATTTTCTGAGAGCCTGATGATCAATAAAAGCACATCTATCTATCTATCTATCTATCTATCTATCTATCTATCTATCTATCTATCTATCTATCTATCTATCTATCTATCTATCTATCTATCTATCTATCTATCTATCTATCTATCTATCTATCTATCTATCTATCTATCTATCTATCTATCTATCTATCTATCTATCTATCTATCTATCTATCTATCTATCTATCTATCTATCTATCTATCTATCTATCTATCTCCCAACCACAGAGACAATACTGGAGCTGATGCTGGACCTCTACAATCCCTCTTGGGGCCGCACTAGATCAAGGGACCAGACTCCTTAAAACACGCACTGCTCCAGGGCGGAAGAGGGGTTGGGATAAAATATGAAAAGAGAGACTTGCTGTACGGGATCTCCTCAACGGCTGTGTAACACTGCGTAGCAGGATTTGGCACTCCCAAGACCCTCGGTGTTTGTGAGGTCGATATGCACTGGACAAGGACCTCGGGGTTTGCGAAGATGCATGCACTGGCAATAACATGAGGAGGCAGTTACCAGCAGTGAACAAACCTCATTAAATAATGATCATCCCTTGACTTCAGTAACATTCACTGACAGGCTTCATTCAGAAACATGGCATGAAAGCAGAATAACCAAATTCACAGATCAGAGTTTCTGGCACTCCCTAGAGTCAACTCAAAATACGAATTGGAGTTTCTGGCACTCCCAAGGATCAAAACAAAACACAGATTGGGTTTCCTTTACTCCAAGGATCAACTCGAAATACAGACCTCGGTATTAAACTTATACATATATCAAGCACTATGTGTTTTCTCTTGCCACAACTGTTCATTAGAGAAACATGGCTGTAGTGTCTTTAGTTGTTGCGATCTTACAGTTCAGGTTCGCAAGAATTGTCCGGAATGTGAAAACACCTGAAGCGCTGGAAGAAATCACAGGGATGGCATGGAGATAATGTCTAGAAGGCGCTGATCACTAAATCTTGCCTAACATTATAAAAGGATTAGTGCACACTAACCTGATATCAAGTACTTAGCCTTGTGTTCCAGTTAGTCGGAAGTTCAAAGAAGATCTCATGGCCTTGATACAGGGGAACGCAGGGGAACAGGAGTCGAAGTGCAGAAAGCGGACATGACAGAGACATCAACAGAACTGCGACCACAGGGACTAGCGGTTCAGCTTAGACAGAAGAAAACTAGAGCGCTGCTCGATTCTGGCTGATTCTGCAGATGAGTGGGATGGGTGAAGCGTGTTTAAGCAGGGAGCGAGGCCAAGCCACAATTCGGGTTTGGACGCAGCTGATATACCATGTCGGATGCCAATGGATTTAGCAGGCTCACGTATGCACGAGGCGCACCTGGTAAACCAGTAGGTTCTCAACGGCCCCTGAAGGAAACACCTGTTAGCACAAGGGTTTGAACATTTACGAAGGGCAGGTGCAACCAAACGGATGGAAGTAATTAACCAGGAAGCAAATGTATCTTTTTCACCCAAATTTGTGCAATGGAAAGCAACACCAAGATCCAAATAACAGCGGGTGCAAGATACTCTATTCGTTCACATGTTCTGGGGAAATGCTTGCCAAGTGCAATGAAACCTAGGGCTCTGGAGAATATTAGTCATGGTATCATAGCAAGCCATTAAATGCCACATGGGCAATGCAACATGGGTTATGTGTGCTAGACCCATTAAACAGAGGGCGCAGGAGGAGGTTGTGACAGTTGTAGTTAGGTCTGCTTTTCCTTAGCGTTTTTTGATTAGCTAACAACTTTGGCCCTGTTTGACAAATCTTCATGAAACTTTTTTAAAAAAAGTTCATCCACCTCAGCTCTTTCCTGGAAAGATTTGGGATGTTCTGTCCTGCAAGGCCTGAGAAAAGGAAGGGGGTGAGGGGGACGTAAAATCTCCATGCATTTTCCATAGACTACTTTAAGATAGGTTTTAGCAAAAACTGCTGAATGGAATTACACCAAAATCGAAAGGAAGCTAGATCTTGGTCTGCCAATTGTGCTTTCTGTGATGTAGTGTAAATCTGTTCAGTATTCTTTTAGATATTAAGGGTAAAAAATAATTGTATATTTTGGCAGTTGGGCTCGCAAGAGGCCCGTGAGCCTCCAGCAAGAGCATGAAATTGAAAATGGAACCCCTGTGATTGGTTGAGAGGCCCATTTTTCCCGTAAGCATTTCCACTCTCGCGGGAATGAGAGGCTCCCATGAGTCTCGCCAGAGCGAGCGCTCTGGTTTACTGGTGTTTGAAATGAAATGGCCACAGTTAGACTTGGCATCTTTGGAGTGGTTTTCCCAGACTTTTTGCCTCTACCTCCTGTATTTTTTATGCTGTGCTGAATTTAGTTTTTGCTGTCTTAGATGCTTTCCCACTGCTGATCAGTGTCACAGTGCAAGTGTTCCCTGTGTAAATTGTCATTACAATTGGTTCTCCCTGATTGGCATATTTGATTTACTGGTAAGTCCCTATTAAAGTGCACTGTGAAAAGATGTTGTGGTAATTAAATTAAAAAGCTCTATAAGGGGACAGCAGCAAGGCATGCTGTCTCCTTAGATCTAGAGAGGAGGTGACTAAGGCATAACTACTGTGAAGAAAATAAATGTATATTCTTTGTAACTAATTTGTATGATCTCATGGGACTGTCGCAGCATCGTGAATAGTAAAAGGAGTAGATGAGAACTCAATACACTCCATTGGTAGAAATGCACATTGTGGTTGTTGTTTTTGAGAGGAAGTGTGTAAGAAATAAGTGCTGTGATGAATAGAAGGTTAAATTGTTTTTTAATAAAAATGTTACAATCTTGTGAGACTCTTGCAGGATCATGAAACGTAGGCAGGAGTAGGTGATTTTTTAATACACTCTTCTATGCACACTTGTTACTGTATAAAGGAGTGGTACTGGAGTTGGTGTTTATCAGAATCTACTATTTATGCTCATTGGTTTGAGGAGAGTTATGAGTATAGTTAAGGCTCATCCAAACACCCTACTATGCACACCATCATCTGAGATAGAGGTCTAAAAGGAGAGCCCAATTCCTCCCCACACCCTACTATGCACACCTATCATTTCAGAGAGAGGTCTCAGCAGAGACGCCAGCCCCTCCACACACCCTATGTTGCACATCTGTCATCTGAAAGAGAGAGAGGTCTGAAAGGAGAGGGCAGTACCTTCCCACAGTCTACTATGCACACCTGTCATCTGAAAGAGAGGTCTGAAAGGATAGGCCAGTCCCTTTCCACACCATAATATGCCCACTTATCATTACTGAGAAGGGTCTCACCCGCCACACATACTACTACGCACACCCGTCAGATGAGAGAGAGTGCTCAAAGGAGAGACCAGTCCGTCACGACACCCTATTACACACATCTGTCATATGAGAGAGAGGTCTGAAAGGAGAGGCCTGTCCCTCACGACACCCTATTACACACACCTGTCATCTGAGAGAGAGGTCTGAAATGAGAGGCCAGTCCTTCCCCACATCCTACTACGCACACCTCTCATCTGAGAGAGAGGTCTGAAAGGAGAGTCCAGGCCCTCCCCACACCCTTCTATGCACACCTATCATTACAGAAAGAGTTATCAGCAGAGAGACTAATCCCTCCACACACCCTTCCATGCACACCTATCATTACAGAAAGAGGTCTCAGCAGAGAGACTAGTCCCTCCACACACTCTACTATGCACACCTGTCATCTAAGAGAGAGGTCTGAAAGGAGAGGCAAGTCCCTCTCCACACCCTACTACACACATCTATCATTACAGAGTGACGTCGCAGCAGTGAGGTCAGTCTCTCCACACAACCTACTACGCACACCCATAATCTGAGATAGAGGTCTGAAAGGAAAGGCCAGTGCATCCACACACTGTACTACACACACTCGTCATCTGAGAGAGATGTCTGAAAGGAGAAGCCAGTCTCTTCCTACACCCTGTTACACACACCTGTCATGTTAGACATGGGTCTCAGTGGAGAGGATACTCCATCCCACATACTAATATTTCCCTACAATTTTGTCGCGATCCCACAAGACTCCTGCGAGATTAGCCCACAAGCTTTAGAGAGTGAAGCTTGCTGCATGGACACGTAATCTCCCGAGAGGCTCATGCGACCCTGATGGAAAATTACTGAGCTTGCCATGAGGTGTCTTACGGTCCTGTGAGATTCTGACGAGATCGTAGGGGAGAGAAGTAGAAAAAAGGGCCAATTCTTTTTAAATGGTTAAAGAAATGCTGTGAAGGTCTTGAGTGCAGAACCATATATACTTCACATTATCTTTGGTGATTTGGAGGAGAAGGAAGCCTGATGGAGTTGTGCTCAACAGAAATGACTGAATTTGGAGCTGAGACAGACTGGTGTTTTCAGCTGCATATAACTGATCTAAGTTTAGGTAATTAAAAATGTACTTTATGAACTTGGTTGATAAGTGTCAGTATGTAGTTATAAGGAAAAGAGGCAGTGTTTCTGAAATTATAAAACAAAGATTCTGCAATCTGTTAATACAAGGCCTAGTATTTTTATGATCCTTACTCTACACATATTTTACCCTTATGAGATGTTTGAGTGGATATATTGCTACTTCTAGATGTAAAACACTGTTCTCACTGTTAGGAAAGGTGTGCAAAGAGGAATGTGTTACTTTGCAAATTGGTATGGAACCATGTTTGAAGGAATGTTATAATTTCATTTTGGACAAAAAATGCAGTGGTTGAGAGTGCAGAGTTTTTTTTAAACAAATTGTGAATTTAGTGATACAGTAAATATAAATACAGTATTGTGGGTGAAAATGTAGAAATCTTCAGAGAATATAGTGATGTATCATTGTTATCAATTATTGATCAGTATGTAACTTTCAATTTTGTGAATATTTTGTTTCTTTTAGGAGGAAAATGGAAGCTCTGAAAAATACCATGACACACTGTACATGGAAGAGGAAAATAAAAATTGTTTAATTTAGAAGAAAGATGGAGCAGTAACTGTGTAGAAAGTCAGGAAAAAAATGTAATTGCACAACTGATGTTTTTCTTCTTGCCCAGAGCAACATTTGTAGCCTTGGAGAAGCTTGTTCTCTGTACCTCTACTTGTGTTTATTGGCAAAAAAAGTGCTTTATTTACAAAAGGAGGGTTGTTATCTGCTCAAGAAGTTCTAAATTCCTTTCATGGATGTAACATGCCGGTTATTTCAAATTTCCTGGCTGAACTCCTTTTTCCAAATGTTATTTTATTTGAAGAAATTGTGGGTTCATGTGGGAGTATTGGATGGAAGATATATATATATATTCACTGAAAAAACCATAGGTTTCAGGCATGTTATATTTAAAAATTAGCATTTGAAAAACCATAGAAATTCACTGAAAAAAACATAGGTTTTAGGGAAAGTTATAGTTAGTTGGACATTGCACTCGTACAAAACTCGTGAAATTCCCCCGTTATAGTTAGTTGAACTAACTATAACTCGTGCCGCCGCAATGCACTGCTGATGACGTCACATATTACATCACTCATGACATGGTCAGTGACATCACTCATGACATCACTGATGACATCTCAAATGACATCACTGATGACATCACTGATGACATCGTCCAAGTGATAATTTGATGCATCTTCTCACACCCTAATATAACTTTTGATACACCCACTCTAAATTACAGACTGCCATTCTCAAAACCATAGACACTCCAAGACCAATAACTAGAAACCCACTCACTGATTCTTAGGTCTACACACACACATCCACTCACTCACCCGTACAATCACTCATACTTATGGTTACTCAGTACAGGACTATCATATGCACTCATTCACCTAAATAGACACTCACACACCACATCTCATCCATAGAGGTACTCACACACCTAGTCAGTGATGTGAATAATTAATCACACTCCCATTTACTCACCTATACAGTTATACACACACCAGCTCACTTAGGGGCATATGTATCAACATCTCCATTTGCGATTCTCAAATAGCGATTTTTTGAGAATCGCTATTTGAGAATTGCAAAACGGGATGTATTTAAAAATTTGCACAAATTTTGCGAATTCTTAAAATTCCTTAATTGCGATTAGCAAATTGCGAAATCGCAATTAAGGAATACCTTCCCATTCATTCCTATAGGCCAGGAGGCCCATTGCAATGAATGGGAAGTCTTTCTCAATTTGCGAATCGCTATTTGCTAATCGCAAATTGAGAATATTTTCAAAGGTGCAAGGGTGTCATGATGACACCCTGATGCACCCCTGAAATCAGCATGTGTGCGCATATGGCGCACATACATGCCCTAAGGGCATGTATGTGCACCACATGACCCTTTAAAAATGCCGAAAAGTGAATTTTTCAAAGAAATCGCAAATTACCACCAACTTGAAGTTGGTGGTAATTTGCGATTTCTTAAGGAGAAATCGCACAACTTGGGTGCGTGTTACATAGCATTTAAGGAATCGCAATTTGCGATTTCTTAAATGCTTACACAAACTTAAGAAATCCCAAAATTAGCGATTCCTTAAGAATGCGCTGCTGAAATGCCTCATACATCTCATTTTGCGATTTTGTATTCGCAAACGCTGTTTTTTTTAGATTCGCAGCGTTTGCGAATACAAAATCGTTTGATACATATGCCCCTTACTCATACAAATACTAGCACATACTTACGCTCTTATACAATCACTGATACAAGCACAGACTCATCCATACAGCCACTCTCACAATCACACACTCTCAGTTATAGCCATTTATATACTCCAACACACATATATACTGCCTTTCACTAATGTAGTCAATAACACATATACAACTGAGATATACATTCACTCACTAACACACATATACACACACTCACCCACCCATACAGCCCATCAAAGATGCTCTCTTGAAACCATGCACACAGTGAATCCCCCACTCACACATCTATGTACAGAGTCACATATACCGCACCCACACAAACACTCAAGCACCCATACAGATACTCAGACAACCAATCAATAACCCATATAGACACTCATGTAGCTATTTGCAAACCCATGCAGCCACTTACACACCAACAGACAGACGGATACAGACATTCACACAGTTTACTCACTAACCCATGCATTCAGTAAGATAAGTTAATTCACTCACTTATAGAGTCAGTCACGCACCTACTAAATCATCCATTCAGACACTTATACACCCTCTCATTCTTCAATATGCCTTTCCCCATATATATTAAACATATTTAAACTTTACAGAAACACACAGTCACTGGATGATGTCATCAGTGATGTCATCAGTGATGTCATTTGAGATGTCATCAGTGATGTCACTGACCATGTCATGAGTGATGTAATATGTGACGTCATCAGCAGTACATTGCGGGGCGCGAGTTATAGTTAGCTAAACTAACTATAACGGGGGAATTTCATGGTTTTTCTACGAGTGCAATGTCCAACTAACTATAGCTTTCCCTAAAACCTATTGTTTTTTCAGTGAATTTCTAAGGTTTTTTAAATGCTAATTTCTAACTATAACGTGCCTCCAGGTGCATACGCGACACTTACGTATTACTTTACGTGACACTCGCACGCTTGCACGTGAAAAGCCCCGGGGGTGGCGGTCCCCGGGGCTGCGTGGGGGCTGTGAGCCCCCCCATATATTCTAAAGAAGCGGTCCCTGGGGTTTGGGGGGCCTTTGAGCCCTCCCACCCATGAATATTGAAGCCTCGGGCATCCACAACTCGCCTTCGAAATTCAAAAGGCATTTTATTGAATTTGACCGCCCTGAGTGGTCGTGGCTCACCTTGTTCATCAACCGGCATGATGGTTAACGTATTTAAGGATAATAAAAGAACTCACCTTCAGGGACTACGTAAACCATCATGTCGGTTGACGAACAAGGTGAGCCACGCCCACTCAGGGCAGTCAAATTCAATAAAATGGCTTTTGAATTTCGAAGGCGAGTTGTGGATGCCTCTTTGTGAAGATTCCATGATTAATAGGTGGAGTGGTCTCGAAATGCATCGTAAATGGTTGAAATTAATGGAGAGGGAGTAGGAGAGCTACACAGGGGCCAACAAGCTGGACAGCTGGAATATCGTAGTGTGCCCTCTCAGAGCACAAGAGCGTTTTGTTGGTTTATAATTACACGGCTGCCCTTGGCCATGGAGAGGAGTACCATTACCGTGATGTGGCAAGAATCTCTGCATGCTGGAGAAGTGTGGCTCAATGATTAGAGCGGCAGACCCTGATGCAGAGGTCTAGCCCGGGACCAGGGTTCAATTCCCCGCCTTGGCGGGTCTTGGGCTCAAAAATTCCACGGACCTGATAATTCTCGCCTCGGTGCCATTCCAATCATGGAGTCCCACTCTGCAACTCTGGGCAATAGCTTGCTTAATCTCCACAACGGCCCCCACAACGCTAAGGATGCCTGGCCTCCACCTTGGGGGTGCCCAGGAGTGGATGCCTCACAGGGAAAGCCAGGATGGGTTCCATAGCGGTATTCGTACAAGCGCCTTGAGACCCTTGCGGGTGAGTAGTGCGCTATACAAGTATCAATTTACATTTACATGCGTCAAAGCTGTGGCGAGGAACGTTTTTCGCCGTGCAGTACGATCTTCCAAAGAGATTAACAGCTTTTCAGCCCTGCTTTCCCTTCCTACTAAAGGCTTTTAACAGACTCTTAACCACACATAGAGGCATGTAACCTACTTAAGGATTATAAAATAACTCACCTTCACGGACTACGTTAACCATCAATCCGATTGACGAACAAGGTGAACCACGCCCACTCAGGGCGGTCAAATTCAATAAAATGGCTTTTGAATTTCGAAGGCGAGTTGCGGATGCCTCTTTGTGAAGATTCCATGATTAAGAGGCAGAGTGGCCCTGAAACGCCTCGGAAATGGTTGAAATGAATGGAGAGGTACGCAGGAGCGCTACACAGGGGCCAAGAAGATGGACAGCTGGAATATCGTAGTGTGCCCCCACGAGCTCATTTCAACAGCGTCCACCCTTGGAGTCGTAAGAAACTCAATTATCAGACTCCCATAGGACATCCCAAACGGTACGTACGGATAACCACGTTCTTTAATCCATGAATACACGTGCAATTAGCCAATACAAAGCTCATTTCTGTCTCCACAAGAATAAGACGGTCATTCCATCTCTCTCCATTAGATACACCCAGTCCTTCGCACAAACATGTGTTCACCCTGATGAAGACCTTCCACAACAAGTGCCACATAGAAGGTCGAAACGCGTTGGTTTCTAGAGGAGGCAAGCCGTATAAAGAACTCCAAGGAACAATAGTGACGTCAAGTCCTAGAAAAACATTTGCCTGACACCCAAGTACAGTGTCAAAAACCTGTTCCCTACCTTCTGGAGGCTTCCTCCTGTTGGCACTCAAAAAATACTGTTAGTCCGTGAGGACTAAAAGAATAGGTCCCAGGTATCTTATATGAAATGTGTAGGACTCCCCTTATTTGTTGAATATTCCACATTCCGCTGTCCAAAAAAGTAGCACTCAGAATTGTCTTCGTCTTTCCATGTAAATATTGTTGATGTACATGATTGTCCAATTGTCGATTTGTTCTCTATTTGTTAAGTGTTTCTAAATGTTTTTTGTAATTTGATTTAAAGTTGTACAGCACTGAACAGACCTTGATGAAAAAGATGAAAAAATATAGTTCATGAATATTACATGTACAAGGTGGAAAATAAAAATCCACTTTAAGAAATCGACCCTTTGATTTATGGTGACAGAGGTATCGTGTGTTGTTACTACCCTCAGAGCACAAGAGCATTTTGTTAGTATATATATATATATATATATATATATATTACCTAAGTCTGGCGCCGGTTGACGAATCTTCGCGAAATTTTCCAAACTTTTGGCCAGCTCCGGTCTGCTCTTATCCTGAAAGTTTCGTGGTGATTTGTCAAGCGGGGGCTGAGAAAAAAGGGGGGCCCCAAAACGCGTTTTCCCCATGCAATTTCCCATAGGACCTGTTGACGCAGCTACAGCCCGAAGTGCTGAACGGAATTACACCAAATTTGGCAGAAAGGTAGACCTTGGTTCAGAGTCATGCCTTTTGCTTAAATGGTGTAAATCCATTCAGTAGTTCCTGAGAAAATCAAAAGTAAAATCACATATATATCTGGGCGGAGCCTAACCACACATCTCATTGTGAGATCTGATTGGCTGTCAGCACTTCATCCAAGAAGTGTTGGCAGCCATCTTGGGACCAATATACATGATAGCACCTCATTAAAAAGCATTGCAGTTAATAGAAGGCTTTAAGACTTTAGTTACATTATAAATCATTTGTTGATGGTACCATACTCATTTTAGGAATTGTTCTAAGGTGATTTTACCATGTGAAAAAGCCTTCTGCTGGGATATCATGAATCATGTTTGAGAGAAAACTATTTTCACATGCTTTTCCCACAGAGGTTTGGAAGGTGATCTATAAGCTAAACTGAGAGCATATTTTCTGTAAATTCACATTATCTTTCTTAGTCATGTGAGAATGAAGTCTGACATTGTCAGTAAAACATATACATCCAACAAGGGCAGAGACTGTCAGTTGATTCCTTTGTGTTCTACTGCAGCTTCCCAGAGTGTTCCAAAGAACAACTAGAGGGCTAACACTCCTACTTATGATAAACCTGAAGCCATCTTGATTGGAATAAAGTGGTAACTCTTAAAACATTTAATTTAAAAAGGAACAAAATGAGGGGGTTCATTTTGCCATAGAATGTATGATTAGTGCTGCAGAAAGAAAAATTAGGGCACATTTTGAGTGACTTCTCAAATCCTCTTCTATTTCATTAAATAATTCTGACATGCAGACTGAAACATGCACTTTCAATACCAGCAGCAGACTTCCCTGGTGAGCAGCAGCTTTACTACAGTGATCTAATGAGCAACTAGAGTGCTAACATTCTGAATTTATGGCAAATGTGTGACACATCTGAATGCCTTCTTCATTGAATCAAAGTAAAAAACTGACAGTATGCATACTGAGGAGACTGTAGTAAATGAGGAAATTAGGAAACTTCATAACAAGTCTCCCAAGATGGCCACCAGAGACAAAAGAGCCCAAATGTAGCACAAATATCACCGAGATGTAGCCCAAGTATAGCCCAATGACAGAAAATCCCAGAGTGTTTTAAAGAACAACTAGAGCGCTAACAGTCTTACTTATGACAAAAGTATGGCACACCTGAAGCCATCTTGATTGAAATAAAGTGGTAACACTTAAAACATTTAATTTGCAAAGGAACACAATGAGGGTGTTCATTTTGCCATAGAAATTATGATTAGTGCTGCAGAAAGAAAAATTAGGGCACATTTTGACTTCTCAAATCCTCTTCTATTTCATTAAAAAAGTTCTGACATGCAGACTGAAACATGCACTTTGAATACCAGCAGCAGACTTGGAGGTAGAGACGTAGAGGTAGAGAGGTAGAGGTAGAGAGGTAGAGAGTAGTAGAGAGAGAGGTAGAGAGAGGTAGAGAGGTAGAGAGTAGAGGATGAGTAATAGAGAGTAGAGAGTAGAGAGAGAGTAGTAGAGAGAGTACCAGAGTATGAGTAGGAGAGAGTAGTAGAGTGAGTAGTAGAGAGTGAGTAGTAGAGAGTAACCCTGGGCGTGACACTACGCTTCGCCCACGTAGTGTACGTAGCGCTGCCTGCTTCGCAGTTTTCGAAGTAGGCGAAGCAGGCTAGCGCTACGCACAAGCCAGGGCGAAGCGTAGCTGCCTGCCGCCGCCACCCGCCTCCCGCCCGCCCTCCTTTTAAATCAAACCCCGCAAGTAAAATAAATAAAAAGTAAAGAAACTTACCTGAAGCGCGGCGTCTCCGGGGCTCCCTCTTCCTCATTTCCAACTTCTTCTGACAAATGCGCATTCGCGGCGTCCGGTAGAAATGGCTGATTGTGTGTTGTTAAATTGTGTCTTCCCTAGGTGCAGATAAAAAGTTTATTGGCCTAAAACAAGAGGTGCAGTGTGGCCAGTCGACCCTAGCCCTGATGAAATTGCCGCAAGTTGTCTGAGGCAATGAAACATGTCGGTTTTTAAGTGAGCAAACACACAGCACGGAATAAATATCACACAGCTAGTGTTGTTTTGCTCGGTTTTAATGTGGATTGATGAGGGTTCTGATCAGACCCCGTTTCTCCTATAAGGGTTGACATTTTTGAACACAGATACACATATCATAGTTCAGTGTTCACACACAGCACTACAGGTGTTATTTATGAGAGGTTTTTGAGTTTCTTCCTTTCGGGTGGCAGCTGCTAATGATGAGAACGTGAGGTAGCAGGCGAGTACCTGTCTGCATACCCTCCATGGTGTTACTTCCGTGAGGCACTGCCATCCTTTTCCTCTTTTTCCTTTCTCAGTATAGCTGTTTTTTAGTGGACACCATATGCACATGATTTTTCTTTTCTTTCCTTTCTACACATCCCAGGTAGAGGAAAATGGGGGAGGCACTTTTTACACACACAGACACGAATAAGGTTCTTCTAAAAATTGAGTGACACCAGTCCCGATCTTTGGACGGCACACAGTTCGGCCACCTTATGATAGTTCGAAACAAAGAGGTTTTTGAATGTTTAAGGGTTACTGATGAAAACTTGCTCTTTTGACATACTTTCTGTGCAGGTCTTGTTTTGTAAATACTCCACAACACCGGACCAGCATACCTCAACAGACGACTCAGCTTCTACACCCCCAGCCGCCAACTCCTTTCTGCCGACCTCGCCCTCGCCGCAGTCCCCTGCATCCGAAGAGCGACCTCCGGTTGCAGATCGTTCTCCCACATCGCCGCCAAGACCTGGAACACCCTCCCCATCCTCCTACGGCAGACCCAGGACCTGCTAACCTTCAGAAGACTCCTCAAGACCTGGCTATTCGAGCAGTAGCAGCACCCCCCCAGCGCCTTGAGACCCTCACGGGTAAGTAGTGCGCTTTACAAATGTTCTGATTGATTGATTGACTCTCAGTGTGGATGAAGTGCCTGTTTTAGAGGAGGACACCGATGTGCCGGTGGTGCAAGAGGCATCTGGATTGCAGCCTAAGGCTGCTAGGCCTCCAACTGGAAGTGCTTGACTCTGGGTTAATCCAAATATGGTGCAGCCGGTGTTGCCTGCCTTTAGTGGTGATGCAGGGTGTAGAGTGGAGTGTGATTTGTTTTTGCCTATACAGTTTTTTCAGTTGTTCATGGATGATGTATTTTTGGGAGGGATTGTTGAGCTGACTAATTTGTATGTTGAACAGTTTTTGAGGGACCACAGTGCCAGACTTAGGTCCCGCTCTAGAGCTACCCGGTGGACTCCCACAACTCTGGATGAGATGAAGAAGTTTTTGGGTTTGACTTCTTTGATGGGCTTGAAAAGGAAGCCGTCCCTGGCTTCATATTGGTCTATCAGTCCCTTGATGGCAACGGCCATATTTTCTGCAATTATGAGTCATGATCGGTATTTATTTTTACTTCGGATGCTGCATTTTGCTGATAATGATTTAGCATTGCTACGAGATAACCCTGACTGTGACCGTCTTTTTAAGATTCGGCCTGTTTTTGATCACTTTGTAGGACAATTTTCAGAGATCTATACTCCAGGCAAAGAAACATTTCTTGATGAGTCTTTGGTCTTGTTAAAGGGCCGTTTGGTTTTTAGGCAGTACATTCCTAGCAAGAGGGCACGTTATGAAATTAAGATGTTTATGTTGTCTGAGAGTAGGACAGGATATGTCTATAATAGCCGGGTGTACACTGGTAGGGATTCACTATTGACCCCCCTGATTGTCTGTCCACTTTTGGAGTTTCTGAGAAAATTGTGTGGGATCTTGCTAGAGGACTGTTTAACAGAGGCCATCATTTGTGCCTTGATAAATTGTTTTTAAGGAATTGTTCAAAGTGGACACTTTTGCTTGTGGCACAATCCGTTCTAACCGTAAGGGTTACCGAAAAGAGCTTGTTTGCAGAAAGCTTCAGAGAGGACAGTGCAGTGCCTTGCATAGTGAGGAACTGCTAGCTGTGGAATTTGTGGACAGGAGGGATGTGTACATGCTGACTACCATTCCTGATGAGAGTACTTCACCTGTGACTGTTTGGGGTCAGGCTGCTGAAGTGCGCAAACCTGTGTGCATTATAGACTACAATAAGCACATTGGTGGTGTCCATAGAGTACATCCGAGGTTGGAACCTTCCACTGTTATTCGTAAGTCTCACATTTGGAATAAGAAGTTGGCCATCCATCTCTTCAATTTAGCAACTTTCAATGCTTTTGTTGTGTACAAGAAGTGTTCTCCTGCGTCAAAGATTACTTTTGTTCAGTTTCAGGAGTCTGTGATAGGCAGCCTTGTTGTTGTGGAACAGGCAAGTGTTCCTAGAGTTGGAGTGGTGGAGGACGTGGCTAGATTGAAAGATCAAACTGAAAAGCAGGTGCTGCTGCACCTGTATACCGGATGCACAGCTATGAAAGAAACTACAAGCTGTTTCACAATGTTCACTTAATCATGTAGAGTATCATTACTTGAAAGAAACATAAAAAATCACTGACATTTCTTGTAACACAAAATATGCTCCTTTAATTGTTGAGCTTGTCAATCATCAAAATAAGAAAAATGTTTTTGTTGAAAAACTTGATAATTAAGTACCAAATGAACATGTGAATTGTCAATATCAATTCATCCTAAAAAACACATCAGCATAGAACTTGTAACATTGAAATGGACGGCGATTGTGGTTGTTGTTGCCCAATGCATTTCGGGATACTCAAAAATCCCTTCTTCAGGGGCCTGTATTTGAAAGAATAAAACAAAAGAACATTTGCAAATATTCATTGTGTAAAATGTTAAAAGCATGAAAATGTGGTGTGTCCACATTGCATTTTGAGCCGTTTCCTGTCGTGGGCACTAGGCCTACCCACACAAGGGAGGTACCATTTTTATCGGGAAACTTAGGGTAACACAGAATTGTAGAGCAACTGTTATTACCTATTGACTGTTGATGCATTTCTGCCTTCCAAATGAAAGACAATGTGTAAAAAAGAAATCATTTTGAAAAATGTCCTAAAATTCTCATGCTAGTATGGGTATTCCCAATTTCAGAAATGTGCAAATATCTTCTGTTTCTAAACTCTATATTTTGTTCACATTTCAGAAATACATAGGTGTCTTTCATAACTGTTAGTTTTTATAAAGAAACCTTGAAGGATCTACACAAGTGACCCATTGCTGAATTCAGAATTTCTACTTTTCTAAAATGTATAGCTTTCCAGGATCCATTATTGACTTCATACCCATTTCTACCATTAACTGGAAGGAGGTTGAAAGCACAAAAAATAGCAAAAATAGGCTATGTCCCAGAAAATGCCAAAACTGTGTAAAAAATGTTGGTTTTCTGACAAAAGTCTACTTGTCCCTGAAAGCTGGGAAGATGGTGATTTCAGCACCACAACCCCTTTTGTGATACCATTTGCATGAAAAAAAACAGACGCTTTCATCTGTAGCTCAAAATTTAGCTGTATTTTGGCTAATTTCTGGGTCCCCTCTAGGGGAATCCACAAACCCTGGGTACCTTTAGAATCCCTATGATGTTGGAAAAAAGGACGCAAATTTAGCATGGATATCTTATGTGGTCAAAAAGTTACAGGGGCTAAGCACAAACTACCCCAAATAGCCAAAAAAAGGCTTAGCACGGGGGGAGGCCTAGCAGCGAAGGAGTTATACCATAGAGTAAAAACACTGAAATGTATGCATAAAACCTGTCTTTAATGTCCTTATTAGTTTGAATTATGGCATCATATAAGAAAATGCGGTAGCTACTTTACTGCAATAACCTTTTACAGCTGAGTTGTGAAGTAACAGTAATGCAACCAAAGCTAGCAAAAACTCTGAAAGGCTGGAATTACAACTGCTGTTTGAATATTCAGAGGCGGAACTATCTTTTCAACGTGCCCTCACGAACAGTTTACAATAGTCTGTTTATTGTTTGCATGGCTAGAGCTCATTACCTGAAAGAAGAAATCGTTCTACATGTTACCACGCATTCTGAACTGCAGCCATTTTTCAATTATATTAAACCGTTTGTGTTTTTGCAATAGATTGCAAATTTGTGTATTTATTTAGCTGTCACAGATTCAGCATTTCTTTTACATTCCTGCAACTATACTACCTCTTTCACAAAGGAGAACAAGAGCTTAGAAAGAAGATTCAAACGTTTTGGTTTAAGGGTAATGGTGTCACCTGCTATTATTAGAAGTAAAATACCACCTGTCATTATGAGTTATGAGGATATTGAAAGTCACCTTGGAATTCCATGACCTTGGTGACTTGCAATATGCTTAATGTACACTCTAGGGCGCTTATGACAACAGTAACAGACCTCTATTTAGTACTTTAGTACATCAATTAAAGTTTAGAATCAATTGTTTAGCATCTGGTGAAAGATATAACTTTTAGGATGCCTTCTGAAGGTAAAAGAGGTGCCTTCGATCTAATGACTTAGGGAGCTCCAATCGGTATCTGAAGCACAGAAAAATACTTTTTCTGTATTGATATTCAGAATTGAAACACATCCAGTTGGAGTGTATTTCTGCTTCTGGGGCTACCAGAAATGGAAAGCAATTCTACTAGGTGGGGTTAGTTGTGAATCGAGACCCTCACCAGTGAAGCAGCCGCGCTATACAAATATTGATTGATAGATTGATTGATACATTGATTGATTGAATGGAAGTGCGAGTCAGGCAACACAATTTGAACTGGATGTTAGGCATGACTAGTAGTCAATCAAGACCGTGTACTGTGGGGGTGATGTTTTTGAATTTGACTGAGGTGATGCCAAGCCTTGCCGCGAATGGAGTACCGAAATACAGGAGGTGTCCGGCAAGAATCACATGCTCAAAATCCAGCATACATATAACTTGAACATATACTCCTGATTTCAATGTGTGGAATATGAGTGAGGGCTGTACCTAAAGTGCATTTGTTGTTGTTAGAAGGTGTTCAAACAGTGCTAGGGTAAGTTGTAAACACAGTACTCATGGGGATACTCCATTTCACCATTTCCTGTTAGTGTGCCAGGTTCTGAGTGGAGGGACCCGTTGAACACCCCTCCATCCCTGAATCCCTGTGCAAACGTATCCGTGTAACACGCATGCAGTAGAAATTGAGGGAGAGATAGGAAAAAGGATAATAGAAAATTACTAGACTGGACGCTCCCTCCAATAGATTAATCTCGGGTACAGGGAAGTAAAAGAATTTCATGGTGCATGTAATCAACTCAGACACAAGTAAGTGATAAACTTCAAAGACAACAGGACCAACTATAGAAAGCGGTACACAAACACTGAATACCCCAGACCCACCAGAGTGAACACAGTATTCTAGAGAGGTCAAAACAGGCTTACACATCTTATCAATGGACATTGCTAACATGAGCATCTGACCAACCTGAATGGGAGTCAGAGGACCAAGGAGGCAAGAAGACCAGCAGGGCAGCAGCAGAGAAGGCAAAAGATAAGGAGATACCAAGAGGTAGCTTGACAAATCAAGCACAGCAACAAAGAAGGGACAAAAGGGAAACACCCTACTGTGAGGGAACCCAAACAGGCAAAAAAGAGCAAAAGAGGGCGAATGCAATAATACCGGTTCTTCCAAATCTCATCAGGAAGTGCACCTATTACAGGAATGTGATTCTGTGAAAGCAAAACCCTATTATGTGGTCTAGTGTTTGTGTGCTTTCCGTTTCCACAGCTATGCTCTCCAAAGATTTCCAGCCATACATGTCATCTGGTGCCTACATTGTGTGTAAGTTCTGAAATAGTGATGGGTTGATCAGCGCGTGGCAGGTGGAGTCAACTGTTGGGCCCACCAGTGCCAGTAGGCCAAGGCTAATACTCTCCACTTTACATATAGAGAACTGAGTCCAGCTTGTCTAGGGGTATTTCTACATATTCAGCGGCGTTGACTACTAGAAGAAAGAGTTGTTCTTGCCGAATGGCCCTCCTGATTCCTAGTAACATAGTAAATATTTTTGCTAGTTTAATTTGCACTGTTTAAATCATAATCTGGTTATGATAATTTAGACTGGATGCATGGCTGTATGCTTTTATCGATTCTAAGGGTTAAGTGATGGACTTTTCCAACCTCTAGCTTAAACCAGTCAACGTTGACTCTCTTTGGTTGCTCTTAACAATTTGTTTTGCGAATGATTATGTGTGTGGTTTGCTACGTCTGCAGCCACAAAACAATTAAAGTTTAAAGCCTTCTGAGAGTACTTTGTAACCATTTTCACCGTAGAAGGAGCGCATGAGAGAACCATTCTCCTTATGATTGGCTGCTTCGAATATTGGAGGGTGCAGAAAACATTCTTTTGCATCACAACATGACATTTTATTAATGCAGCCACTGCTCTTTTAAGGAACAGGGGTAGGAAAACCAGCATTTTGGAAATGTGAAGGTGGACGTCTCCCACCCCTTTGCAAGCTGCCATATCTGCATTCACAGTTATTTGCAAGGATTTGCAGAGGAAATGTGGCCCTATGAGTATCAAGGAGGTAGGATGTCTGCAGCGCCTTGTGATTGACCTTTGCAACAGAGCTCAAGAAATTGGCCATGCAAACATAGAACTGTGATGCGACCTGGCCAATAATGCATCTTTTATTGTGTAATCAAAGATCCACACGAAAATTGTGCTTGCTGGGAAACAACAACGAAATTTAAAGCAAGTGGTAGAAAATGTAACATGTTCCACAATGCTAACGTAAAAATAAAATACATTTATTGACTTGCATGACTCAGTTGCACACATGGAGTTTACCGTAGAAAGCTGCAGAAATGCTCTTAATATTTTTTCTCAGTTTCATGTTTTTCACTTACTATTTATGTTCAACAAAGACCTCAAACTGCCTGGGATAGGACACAGTGACCTAGATAATAGGGAAGCAATACTGGCCTTGAACCCCCACACAGGGCCGGCTTTAGTGCTGGTGGATCCCGTGCGACAATGTTTGTTGGCGCCCCCCCAATGATCACACCTGCCCCTGATTCCCTCACTACCACCCTTTAACAGTGTCCGCAAGTCTCCATAACCACTCTCTCTCAGATGCATTTAGTAATATAGTGCCACTCAAACCAGTGTAGGATGTCAGTGCACTTTGCATCACACACACATTACACAGAGACAATCAATCATACATGTGTAAATCAGCTTATAGGAAAATATACATAGGCCAGAGGACTACAAGGTGTGGGGGTGACATGTCATCCATACAGGTAGGCAGTATAGTTTAAGAGTGCTTGGTCTGGAGAAACACTAACTTAGAATTGAAAACGAACACCATAGTTGGGGGTTCTTTTTAATAATAAGAATCAATTTTACCCAAATGAACCCTTTTTGCATCATTAATCTATGCCCTAATCTATAATTTGCAGTGTGCATGCAGGTCTTTGATGACAGTTAATAATTCACTGTTCTATATCACGATTTTAACTTATGAACTGCAAGTAACAAAAGGATGTCTCTTAGAAAAGCAGTAACCCACTGACCTATTTACATTATATGTACTTTGTGATATGCATGGTACACAAACTTTTCAGTAGCCATATTAACCCTCTGTGCTTTTTTTATGATCAGTCAAAACCTCAACTAGACAAAACTCAGATCTCTCTTCAGGAAGAACATTAATTACCGGAGTTATCTTGATATTTTTATTGTTGCCTGGAAATTGCTGGCGGCAAGGAACGCGGCAGCAGGTGCTTTTAAAACCCATAAACTTGCGAACACGGTACCACCTGAAGTCAGCACGCGGTGCGGTGGCACCGGTCGTACCGCCCTAGAGCCGGCCCTGCCCCTACATCCAGCTTGCTCTTTATTCCAAATACACCCCTGGAGCGGTGGCTGTCGGCCAGGGCGTAGCTTCCATTGGCGCAGCAGTTGCACTGGCAACGGAGCCCAGAGGCCTGGGAAGGGGTGGGCTTAACTCTGATTATATATGTATTTGACACTTCAAACAGGGTGCCCATTTCCTTCCATGCTCTAGGGCCCATAACACTGGGTACACCACTGGTGGTGGGAGAGAGCATGAGCTGCAAACAATTATTTTGTAAAAGCAGGCCAAGTACCTTGACTTTCCAAAACGAAAATACTTACATTTCTAAATATAAATGCACTGGCATTCATTCCTTTTGAATGTCTTCCCTCCCAGTGACTTTTATTTTGTTGTGTCATTGCAGCTCAACTGCAGCATGTGATGGGTCCAGGCAAGGTCAAGAGCCAGGCAGAGGCAGTCAAGGTGAAGAGCACACCAGGCCCAGCGCCGCTGTAACAGCGGCAACTGCTGGATCCATGTTTTGGCTACAGCGAGCCGCTGCAGCAAGCATGGAGGAAAGACATGAAGACCTTCTGGTTAGCTTTCAGACAAATATCATTCATTTAAGTATATATGCAAACTGTTAGTGCTCGGCAGAGGACTGAAGATCAAAAACTATAAACTATAAAGACTAGTCCAGTGCACACAAATTAAAAAAAAAAAAACTCACAAGACTTACCAGAGTTTTGCTGCATGCTAACGAAAGTTTAGGGCCACCCAGGGTTTCCTTTAATCAAATATGGTTTATGTTACGTAGAACAACCTAATGCACATTCTGTAGTATATTTCTTTTAGAGGAACAGAACTGGAAATTCAAGGAGTTGTGCATTTTTTAATGTCAGCATGTCATGTTAGTAGGAAGGACAAGTCACTTTCACACAGTGTAAATAGGGAGTATTGTACATCAGTGGACATTTCTAAACTAGTAACAATTTCTTGAAACAGAATTTCCATCATTAATGAGGAGGGTTGAGCCATTAAAGATTGGGCAACTTATGTAAATCTATCCATTCCCACCCCAAAAAGAGTAGATGGGCTGATCTAAAGAGGAAACGTTGAATAGCAGTTTGCGTCTTTGAAAGCAGAATAGAAGTGATTTGCATAATGTTGGTTCCCTTAGCGCAGATACATCCAGAAAAGATTGGGATTTGGCTTTTTGTGGTGAATAAGGCTTCCTTAAAAAGAAACGCAAGGATACCATAGTATATGCTTTCCTCACTGATTGAACAGGTACGTAGAACAGCTGCAGTTACAAGCATCTCTCTCTTTCTCTGTCTCTATCACACACACACACACAAAACACACATGTCATTGAGACAAGCAATAGAAGATGCTTCCTTCACCCCCAGGTTAACTCAGGCGGCAGACTTTTGAGCTTCCCTCCCACATCACGTAGGCCTGCTTCATGTGGCGGTCGTCACCCTCTTGGACCCATCAACTCCTCTTGAACAAGTGAAATGCCTCCAATAGACTTCAAATGGATTACCTAACCTGAAAAAAAACCTTCTTACCTTCCCAAAAACGTTTGACTCAAGTATTACAATGAGGACCCCTCCCAAAAAATAAATCTAACCCTCCTTAGAAACTTAAAAAGTTCAGCGGTATGTATAAGTAGAACAATGGCAACAGCATTCCATGTTCGAATGTAATAGGGTAGCACTGACCAAAATTGCCCACTAGCCTAGGCTTCCTCAGCTTATGTTACATGTACAAAACAAATTACATTTTGTGTCCTGCCACCAACCTGTTTCATCCCCTGACCATCTCTCCCTTCTGTCATCAAAATAAAACACCTGCCAACCTCTCACACTACCCTTGGCAGTGCTGTCCCTTTGTAAACGTTAAAAAATTGAAGTACCAGGTGTACAACTGTATTGCATTACTATCCCTTCCCTTGCCTAAAACTTAGAATTCTTGCATGGGTAGCCAGTCTTTTACTTTGTTATTTATTTTTTTAAATAATTTTTATTGGCATTATAAATTTACGCAATACATTTTATGTGGTTAGAAAATAAACACAGTACAGGTTTAACATCATGTCATCTGGTGCCATTGCATCATCAATTGGCAGCGACATACTTTATTTACCCAAGTGTCTCTGTTGTGAGGTGGAGACATGTTGTTTCGGTGCATGGGATCTTGGGGCAATGCCCGATATATGTACCCTGAACCTTGCGTTAATCTGCTATGCTGGTGTAGTGGTGCACCACTTATTGCGTTTTAAATAGGGAAAATAACTCTTTAACGGGAGTAACTGCAACTGGGGTACATTGTGTATAAGATGCTGCCATTTGATGGGGGCCGGGAGGCTGATTTGACCTAGTTGATCTGCTGGTTGTACAGATTATGGTGTAGGGTAGGAATGTCAAGGCGGGGTACTATGTTTACTGTACATGCTCGGTTTAGGGGCGTGCCCTGCTGCATGTCTACTTTAAAGGGGGCCACGCTGGGCCGTTTCATGGCATGCCTCTACTGTGGATGGGGAGGTGCCCCACGACGATGGCGCTTCTAATGTTTCCTGCTTAAAGGAATGAAGTAATGTTGGTTATTAATGAGATATGTGGTGTTTGCGGGTACCTTTGATTTCTTCTGAGCGAAGCACCTCCTTCTCCAAGGCTCCCCATTTGCTAACCGGCCCCTTCCAAGCCACTAGCGGTGGCCCTCCGGGCGCTCATCAATGCATTGCTATGCTTCTTTTAGCTAGGAGGATCTCCAGGGATGCAAAATGTGTCTCTACTTTTTGGTGTTTGCAGCGTTTGGTTATGCCCAGTGCGCAAGCCTCTCACGTATGTCTGTAAGTCCTGTGAATGTTAGGAGGGTGGCATGTATCTTGGTCCAGTAGGCCCGAAGCCCTGGGCAATCCCAAAACATGTGGAGAAAGGATGCTTTGTGTTCTGGGCATCTTGGGCAAGTGAAGAGCGTGTTATGGTAGTAATGTTGATGCTTTGCGGGGGTCAGGTAGGCGCAGTGTAATATGTGAAATTGTATGTTTTTGAAACGATAGTTGAGCGACACTTTTTGGGGGAACTCCAGTGCCCGCTCCCATTCTTTATTGTAGAGTGGTCTCTGGATCGCTGCCTCCCATTTCTCGTGAAGTGGAGTGAGAGTGTTCGTGTTCAGTGCACGCACTACCTTATATATCCATGTTACTAGGTGTCGTCCAGGACCATCTGTAGTATTGCGTGTATCACTGGGTGTGTGGGTGGCTCTGTATCTATTGTGTGCCACATTTGGCGGCAGCCTTATAACTGTCTGGGTATGAGAATTGTCCCCTTGGGAGATCTGTGTCCGCTGCGAGCTCTGCGAATGTCAGTATTTGCCCATTCCCAGATAGGGAGCCCACCTCTGTGACTGAGTGGTCTGTCCACTCGCGTAGCGCACATATTGTGTAGTGACAGCGACCCCTAGGGAATCCTACCAGTGGAGGATAGGGGAATACATAGGGGCTTCCCGTTTTATTCTGTGTACCCGTTACAGGCAAGTGCACGTTACACTCACCTGGAGTGGGCACTCCCTATTGGTCCCGCTCTGGGCAGCAACATGCAGTGTATAGTGGGGGTAGGAATTGGCCCAGTGTTTGTGAGGGTTTCCCCTAACGTGCTACCCGTGGTCCATTGTGACACCCATTGGAGCTGAGTCGCAAGGAAGTATGCCTCAAAGGAAGGGGTGCCCAGACCTCCCTGGTCCAGGAGTAGCTGCAGTTTGGCGAGGGCAATTCGCCTGCGTCCCGCTCCCCAAATAAGGTTCCCGAGGAGGGTGTCTTGCTCACAAAATAAGGAGCGAGGAGGAACCACTGGGAGGTTAGTGAGATAGTATAGTAATCTCGGGACCTTTATCATCTTGGCCACTACAATTTTCCCAATGGTAGCCAGGGGGAGATCCTTCCAGAAGTTCACGGAGGATCTGATTCCAGCCATTGCTCTATGGTAATTTCCTTCATACATGTCTTGCGGCGTGTGATACAGCCGTATCCAGAGGTATTGTACTGCTTGGGCGCTCCATAATACGGCTATGCCGTCCAATTGTATTGTCTGAGAGGGGAGGCTGTCTGAGAGTGGATCTATTGTAGACTTAGCCCAATTTACTCTAAGACCTGCCACTGCCTTAAATTCTCGTACAGGGTTGAGTATAGGAGTGAGATCAGACGTGATGTCACGGATGTAGACAAGGACGTTGTCCGCATACAGAGACACCGCGTGAATAGTGTCTTCAATTGGGATGCCCCAACTCTCGCCCTCTCCACGGAGGCGGATCACAAGCGGCTCCATCGCCGTTGCAAAGAGTAGGGGGAGAGCAGGCAGCCCTGGTGCGTGCCTGTGAGTATTGAAAATGATGGTGACATATGGTGCCCGAGTTTTACCCTGGACGTTGGCTTGGAGTATATTAGTTTACTATATGCGAGCCGGCGAGGTCCTATCCCCATCTGTTGTATGACCTGAAGGAGGTGGGGTCAAAGGAGGGTGTCAAAGGCTTTTTCCAAGTCCAGGACCAGGCACGCCGCACGGGGGAAGTGATTCCAAATCTGATCCTGGACATGGAACAGGCACCTTATATTTTAGGATGTGTTTCTACCCAGCACGAACCTGCACTGATCCGGGTGAATCAGAGTTGGGAGGATTGTGGAGTATCTATCCGTCAATATTTTCCCGTATATTTTATAGTCTGCTGGTGATAGGGCCATGGGCCAGTATGATCCAATGTAATGGGGGTCCCTGTCCGGTTTAAGAAAGGAGACTATAACCGACTCGCATATGGATTAAGGTAACTCGCCCCCATCCAAAGCTGCCTGGAAGTGTTGTACCAGTTGGGGGACCAACTGGGCGGAGAATGTGTGGAAAAATTCTAGTGCAAGGCCGTCTAGCCCGGTGGCCTTGCATGTGGTCTCCATCTCAGTTATAGGTTCATCTAGGGTACGTTGGTCACTTCGCGTTATAGGGGGTAGGGGATATGCATCCAGGAAACTAGTGAGTCGCTCTGTGTCTTCCGGGTCAGAGGTTGCGTAGAACTGCG
The DNA here is from genome assembly GCF_964204655.1 of Triturus cristatus. Taxonomy (NCBI): domain Eukaryota; kingdom Metazoa; phylum Chordata; class Amphibia; order Caudata; family Salamandridae; genus Triturus; species Triturus cristatus. Next base: position 676,621,971 of record NC_140586.1, on the reverse strand, counting down.
CATAGTGTTGCTGGAATACGTCTATGATGGAGCCTTGTGAATGAACTAACGTGCCCGCTGAGTTTCGTATCGCCGTGATCGGTGGGAGGGTTATGTCCTGTTTCACTGGCCATGTCAGCAGCACACCCGCTCTGTCCCCGACTTTATGTACTCTAACTGAGTACGCCCGAAAATTATATCTACGGAGGTCAGCCAGTGCCTCTGCTTAAACAGTTTTAGTTTCGCTACTTGGGTCAGCGAGGCTTCATTTTTATCTGCTGCTTGTTTTAGTGTGGCTAATGCGCATTCCTTTTCGTGTATGCTTCGTTCTAGTGTCTTGCGCACCCCTGTAATGTGCTGTATGCATGTGCCGCTGATTACGACTTTGAATGTGTTCCATTCCGCAGTGCGGTTGGTGGCTGTGTGGGTGTTCTCTTGGAAGTAATTTCGTATATGTTCTGCTTGAGTTTGCCTGAAGACCAGGTCGTCCAGGCATTCTTTGGGTAGAAGCCAGGTGGGAACTGGTGGCCTGGGCAGCTGCCACGCTAAGGTGATCGTGTGGGCATCGTGATCTGACAGGACCCTGCCCAGATATTCAGACTCCTGTATCTTGAGCAGTATGGGGAGGGAACAGAGGAATCAATCTAGACGGACCCTAAGATCATGTGGTATTGAATGGAATGAGTAGAGCCGTGTGTCTGGGTATTTGGAGTGGCAGGCGTCCCAGTGTGCTGCCCATGCTGTGACGCGTTTGGCGTTCGCTATTACTGGGGAGGCTGGGCGGGGGGTTAAGATCTGTCTAATAGCGTGTTTTTTATGCAGTTATAGTCCCCACCCAGGATCCATGGTGTGCAAGCTCAATGGGAGTGAAAGTGCGTCCCAGAATTTGCCCAGGTCTGTATTGGGCACATAAATACTTCCCAGGACTACCGGCTGGCCATCGAGGAGCACCTGTGTAAGAGCGTAGCGACCCTCTGTATCAGGTGTTCGGATCCAGATTAGGGTTCCTTGTGCATAGGCCGAGCATGTTGTGGCACAAAATGTCCCACACCACCGCTTGTGCAGTTTAACAAATTCCCCTGCAACCAGGTGAGTATCCTGTAGGAGCGCAATCTGCGCGTTTGGCTGCTTTATGTAGGCATAGATTGAGTATCGCTTACGTGCTGTATGCATGCCTCGCACATTTAGGGCCCTATTAGGATTGCAGGCAGACACGCTAGTGGCGTTGGGACCGTCCGCCAGCGGTGCGGAGGTCCCGCACCACTAATTAGGATGCGACACCCTGGCAGTCGCATTCGCATCTTTAACATTGCAGCGGACTGTGCTGTAGGCAGCACCCGCCGCAATGCCAAAGAGGCATTGCCATGCCATGCACAACGCGTGGTGCCTGCCATCTGGGGCATGGCAATGTAGGGGGGTACCATAGGTACCCTTCAAGTGCAGCTCCTCACCCCCCCAGGGGCCCTCAACGGGCTCCGTGGCAAAAGACCGTATGCCTTTCCATGGCGGCATCGCCACCATGGAAAGGCTGCCTTTTACTGCCATCCTAATCTGGTGGATGGTGCCTGCTAGGCACCGCCACCATTTTGGGCTCCGTGGGCCGTCCGCCAGGCAATCGGGATTGACGGTCTTCGCGTCCACTGCGGACGTATTCCTGTTCCCACCGCCATCCTAATCTGGCAGTGGGAAATATCCATTTGATGGCAGAAGGATCCCCACTGCAGGGCCTGCGGTTGCCACCACCGGCCCTGCGGTGACGGTCCTTCCACAATCATAATCAGCCCCTAAATGTTAGGATGGTGAGTTTCCCCGTATATGCCATATGGGATTGAGAAGGGACAGGGGGGACAAAGTTGGGTACAGCGTCGAGTCTTGTCCCGCCTCCCTTCCTTGAGCTGCCTTCATTTGCCTGATTAAGCTGCAGCCCCGCAATGGTGTATATGTGAGGATAAAGTGTAGTGAAACGTGACATCGTGGGGGGAAACAACGGGGATGGGGAACAACCCCAATACTGGGGACCTATCGCAACAAGTGATATGTCCAAACCTACTCGTGCATGAGAAGAGAACTTTAACCTAATGCGGGGGTGGCGTCGCATGTCTGCGAGGGGGCTCCCCGAAGGGGCATTCGTAGAATCATTGCGTGCTATCGGGCCTCATGAGGCAGCATTTGGGTGCTGGGCTAGCAGCGCAGTTAATCACATACCTCAAATTACTTTGCAGTGTGACTAGCCGGGAAACTTCACTTACATTGTCTACTGGTGTCCATTCAAATCAGGGTGTCAGCAGTCTGTGGTGTGACCAGTGGTGGTGTCGCTGAGCCCACTCTTGAAACCGACCCTTCACTGCTGTCTTCCTCCCGTGACGAGAAGATGTGCGGGCCTCTATCCATGTCTGTCGTGGGGGAGGAGGGTCTGAGCTCTGCTGCAGCTTATAGGGCTTTTCGACATTCTTGTATTATTTGTTCCATGTCAGGTGAGCCCAAGGAGTGGGTGAGCATGGCGGCTTCTTTTCTCTTGTTTTGTCGTTTTGGACGGCGCCTATTGGTGTGCTGTCTCTTTGGACGCCTAACAAATTTGGCATTTGCGCTGGGGTGTTTTTTGCAGTGTTGGTCTGCCCTGTCATTGGCTTCACCCGCATCCGTGAAAAAGGTAGTGGAGCCTTTGTGCATAATTTTGAGACGTCTGGAAACAGCAGGGAGTATTGTATGCCTTACAGCCAAAGATGTCTCTTTACTTTGAGAAACGAGGACCGTTGGCGTTGTATTGCCAGGGAGTAGTCTGGGAAGAGCATTATTTGTTTATTCTCGATGTGGATGGGGCCATGTTGCCTGGCTGCTCTTCGAATTTTGCTGGCATCGGTCGAGGCAGGGTGCCGGGCGGGGGCCTGTGGGGTGAGACTCTATGGGCCCTTTCAATTGAGAAGAATACTGCATGCTCCGTGTTTGGGGTTAAAGATTTGGTTCATGTCTCCAAGCACGCCACAGGGTCAGTGCCTTCGATGACGTCCAGGAGTCCTAGCACTCGAATGTTGCAACGTCTTGAGCGACCTTCCAAGTCATCTATGTGCTCCTCCATGGTGGTCATTCGACCTAGTAATGTCTGCAAGGTTTCTTGATGTGTGCTAATTGAGGACTCCATGGTGGCTATTAGTTTCTCCCTGTCCAACACCTTGTCTGCCAGTTTGCGGTGGTCGTCCCTGAGCAGGCTCATGTCTGTGGTCAGGGTCCTCCATGGACACCGTGGAGTGTTAGATTGCTGCAAGAACTTTGCCCAAGTTTTCCGAGAGGGTTTGAACTGTTGGGACTATTTCCTCTTAAGTGGTGGTCTGGCACACGTAGAATTGTCTTGTGTGGTCCCCGATGTCACCGTGCTCACAATGGCTCGTTGCTTTCCCAATCTGCTGGCCTGAGGTTTGCGTGATCCTTGGGAGGACTAACTTTCCGCCGCCTGAGGTGAAGATGAGTGCTTGACGGATCACTGATCCGTATGCTGTTCTGCTGGCGTATCGGGCAGATGTGTGAGGATTGTAGATGCCTTTTCTCTTGGGGCAAACGCTGGAGGGCCGTTAATTCTTAGGGCCGTCTGCTTGTGGTTTTACTTAGTATTCACGGAGTTGCGCGCTGGCTCTGGGGCACATTAGCGTGGGTTGTAGGTGACCTTTGTAAATTCTGACACCTGTCTTTGATGTTGTTTTGGGACCACTAGCCTCCCTTGTGTTCTTAGGTACAGCCTGGCTTAGCGTCTGTGTGGCCCCCTGCCTTACGTTATCTGGCCGGGGTGTGTTTCTGCTCTTTGTTAGGCTGTGCCTCAGGCGTATGCGTCTTGTTGCTCGGGTCACCTACTCCCGTCTGTCCCCTGATCATAGGAGCTGCGGTGGGTCTGCATGCCGGATCTCAGCGAGTGACTGTTGGCCCCCCCTCCTCTGCAGCTTGCAGTATGCTGCTGTTGGTATTCTCACCTTGTGTTTGCCAACATATGTGTCTATTGTCGGAGTTGTGTGTGCAGTGCTGCTGCCACCATCTTGGTTCTAGGGGTGTCCGACTCCAACGTGCCGTGTAATCACTCGATATCGTGTCCTTACTGCTGGCTCTAACTGCACTTCTGGGCCACTCCGCTTCTCAACCGTGAGTGAAGAAGTCACTGCCGGTTTGCTGATTGCTGTGCGAGTTCTACCTTCTTTGTGGTGCACCGTCGCCCAAGCTGTGCTGAAGAGGACAGGGGGGAGGAGACGGTGGGGGTCAGCGCACCTCTGCCTCCACACAGGTTCCAATGCCCCTCACTCATGTGCCTCAATACTAGGCCTGGGCTAAATTTCCGTTCCGCTCGCGGAAATTGCGATAATTTGACATTTTCGCGTTCCGCGGAGAGCGCGAAAATGTCCAAATTTCCGCATTCCGCAGTTTTGCGATAATTTGGTTCTTGCTCGCGCTGTAAAATAATACATTCTCGCGCGCGCGCGATCGCCTTACCTGAATCCCCGCGTTCGCTGACAAGTTTTCCCGATACGGTCGCGTTCTCCACAAGATGTTGGATTGTTGGTAGCCATTTGCGCTGTCTCGCGACAGTTCGCGCCCGCAGTAACGTCATGTGTCGCGCGATCACGTCTTTCTTCTCGCGATCATTCACCGCGAGAAGAGTGAAAACAAGATGGCCGCGCCCGCAAGCAACCGCATGGGTAAGTTGGCGAGCCGCGAACACGCAGAAAATACCGCGAACGGGCGGGAAAAAAACGTCTGCATCTTCGCGATATTTCTGCGTGTTTGCGGAGATTTTAAACATTTTCGCGATAATTTGCGACAGTCGCTTTCGCAAATTCCGCCCACCCCTACTCAATACATCTTGCTCGGACGACCACCGCAGCCTTCTGCTCTTGGGCACTGCTTTTGAGGCCCACTCTCCGCAGATGTCACAGCGCGCGCCCGTCTCTGGGGTGTATCAGGAGCGCTTACCCACCACCATCTTGGGGTAAGACATGCCTGGTCTCATAAGGCTTTTGTGGACACCTCAATGCTTTCCCGGGTAGTTGCTGATCTTCAGGGCCCGGCGCTAGGCCCCCCCCTCACTATGCACCGCACCCCAGCTTGGATCCGGGTTCTTAATTGCCTTCGTTGCTTATTGATATGGGGGAAAGGGGATGGGGTGACCGGCCCGCTCAGGCGCACGCCCATCCCCCCTTCCCTGGTGTTTCTAGGCTGCCGGTGGTGATGGCACAGTATCAAGCCTCTCTCTGCTTACCCCAATCGCAGCCGCCGAATCCGACACCGGGTAACGGAGCCCACCCACACACGTATGGGCTCCCTACCACGGTGGTCACCTTCTTAGGGTCAGGCGTGCCCGGTTTCACCGCACTGCTGTAGTCGCCACTTCTCTATCTCTGAGCATCACTGACCTTCAGGGTATGGTGTAGGGGCTTCACTTCTCGGTGTGCCTCCTTTTGACGTGGGTCCAAGTTCTCTGCTGCTTCTGCAGTTTTCCAATGTGGGGGGAAGTGACGAGGCAGCGAGCGAGGCCCGGTGAGTGGCCGCCACCCTCCCGCCATCGTTTCTGGGCTGATGACGGCTTTGCCCCAGCATCTGAGACCACTATGCTCAACCCGATCACGGTCGCAAGGCACGACTCCAAGTCAAGGGGCCCGCCCGGTCAGGAGTGTGCTTCGAAATCCAGAGGATACCAACTTGATCTCGGGCCACCTCTTCTTAAAACTCTTTACTGCTGCAGATCTGGGCAGTATCGGGCGCCCAGGATCTGATTCCTGCAATGTTCGTTCACCTCTAGGCCCGGCTTTGGGACCGATTAGGCGCAGTGTGGGTGGCGAGATTCGTGCCCGAATATGGAGCCTCAACTCGGCACGTCTGCCATCATAGCGCCCCCGCCAGTCTTTTGCTCTGTTACTGATTGTTTAGTCATGGTTTTTACAAAGCAGAAGCAGTCAGGCCCTTATCAATCCCCAAAAAATAAAAAAGCAGAAATACTTTTTCATAGTCATAGACATAGTAGTCCCAGCCACAGTAGTGAACTACTTGCGTGTGGTGTGCTCCTTGTGAAAGGGTGGAATGGCATCACTCACAGTGAAGTTAGACAATGGCTGAAGTAGGATGACCCATTGCCCCATTCTGTTTGTTGTAGTTGGTGGAAGAAATATGTAAATGACACAATAGCAGGCCAATGGACGAAGAGGGCTGGCTTAAAGCCCCAGCGTAAGTATATTATACATATAATTGTAGTAAGCTCAAATTTTCATGGCTGATACTAGACCTAGAAATAGAAATACCTGGTATTTTGACACAGCCCATAACCCTCAGCATTACCCTCTTCCCCACTTCAAATTTCTAAAAATTCAAATACCTGCTGTCCTGCCACCCGTCCCCTACTAGCCTATGTACCTTACAGGACCTCTCTGCATTCAAAGTTGCACTAAAACACCAGTGTTGAGCTGACAGTTGTTCTGTGAGATCCAATGGTCTATGACAATGTAAGTCAATTTTCTTTCAAGGTGATTCTGTGGAGAGTGATTACCGACGGGGCAACAGAATAGCACCAAATCTGTCTTTGCTCCCACGGGCTACCGGAGATTTGAGAGTGAAAATTATTACATTTATTTATTTACCATTAGGTAAAATTTGCTACATTTCACGAACTGTTGTATTATGTGATTTCAAATCATTTACACCCATGAAATATATTGACTAAGGACATTTGCTCCTTGAGCCAGTCACCTGGTGGTACCTCCCGTGACCTTTGTTAGACCTGTCAACCTGAGGGTGGTCTTTCCCCAAAACATTTGCCTGCTTGCTTCTACTTTTTGCTGTATCATTTTGTTGGCCTTAGGACTCTGAGCACTTTACCACTGCTGACCAGTGCTAAAGTGCATGTGCTTCTCCCCTAAACATGGTAACACTGGTGTATACCCAATTGGCATATTTAGCTCACTTATAAGTCCCTTCTAAAGTAGTACACCATATACCAAGGGCCTGTGATCTAAATGATACTAATGGGCCTAAAGGGCCTACGGCACTGGTTGTGCCGCCCACACAAGTAGCCTTTTAAACCTGTCTCAGGTCTGCCATTGCAAGGTCTGTGTGTGCAGTTCTCTGCTACTTTGACTTGCCAAGCCTGAAACATCCCTTTTCTTACACATACGTCATCCCTAAGGTAGACCCTAGGTAGCCCTATGGGCAGGGTGTTTTGTAAGTAAAAGGTAGAACATGTTTTGCATGTCCTGGTATTGACAAACAGTTCAAATTAGTTTTTTACTACTGTAAGGCCTACTCCTCTTGTATGCTAGCATTGGGAATTCTTCAAAACACTTTTAAGCTGTAATTCCTGATCAGAAAGGAGTAGCTACATCATGTTTCATATCTTTGGAATGGTAATGGCAAATACTCTTTACTGGTAAAGCTGGGTTTAACATTACTGTTTTAGAACTGCCACTTTTAGAAAGTGGACATTCCTCTGCTCTTACAGCTCTGTGTGCCTTGCAGCCTATCTCCAATACACATTCTGGGTCGGTACAGCTACACTTTGTGCATTCCCTCTAGACAACCACATTCACAGGAAGGGTGGGTGTGACAGAGAACTCATCTGCAGCTTCTAACTCTCCCGTGAAATTTTTTAAATTGCAAAGTCTCTCCTTAAGCCACCTGAGCCACTTTTGCCTCCAGGGGACACCTTGGGACGTTGTAATAAGCTGGCACATTTCTTCCACAAGAAAATCGAAGACATTTACTCCACCTTTCCCCCCCATCAGCCCCTGTAAATATCTCCCTTGCAGATGACCATCCTATCCTATCATTGAGACAATCCACCCCCATGGACATGGATTCTCTTAAGACGTACTTTGTTCACCTGAAATCAGGCTCCCCTAGGGATGTCGTTCCCCCTTCCATTCTCAATCAGGTCCTCGATTCTGTCAGTCAAGTTACCCTGGACCTCATCAACATCTCACTTTCCTCCGGGATCGTTCCTGCACCTTGGAAGCAGGCTATGGTCAGAGCTCTGTTGAAAAAACCCTCCCTTGACTCTGAAGTATTTTCCCATTATTGGCCGATCTCACGCCTACCAGGTATCGCTAAAATATGTGAAAAGTATGTAAATTCTGTTCTCTCTGCATTTTTTGGGGAGAATGAACGTCTGCACCCCTCTCAAATGGGTTTTAGACCACAACAAGGCACGGAAACTGCATTATTAGCGGTGATTGAAGAGTCTAGGAAAATTCTGGATGTCGGTGGGTCCGCGGCTGTTGTATTGCTTGACCTCAGCATGGCCTTTGACACGGTCAATCATCAATTGCTGGTCACAAGACTCAGGGAGATAGGGGTGACGGGAACTCTACTCAAATGGCTTGAGTCTTTCCTGGCAGATAGGTCTTTTCAGGTCTTTGAGGATAATTTCATCTCTGAAAGGATGCCTTTGCGGTGTGGGGTGCCTCAGGGCTCCACCCTGAGCCCTACGCTTTTTAATATATATCTGCGCCCTTTGGCAGAGGTGGTTAAGCCCTTCGGGGTTAGGATTGTCTTGTACGCAGACGATACTCAGTTGACTGTATCACTTAACCATCGGGACGATACTAAGACCAATCTGTCCAATTGCTTGGAAAGGGTCTCCGTGTGGATGGATGACTCTTTTCTAATGCTGAATGCAGCCAAAACTGAGCTGATGTTTTTAGGTAAGACTGCCAACCTTGATACTAGTGTACTGTGGCCAAAATGCTTAGGTGTCATGCCCCCCCTAAAGAGCAAATAAAATGTCTAGGGGTGTGGCTAGACCGTGACCTGAATTTCAAGGAGCAGGTGCTCAGGGTGGCAGGTACTTGTTTTGGTATCCTGAAAATGATTAAGGAATTTTTAACCTTTCTGCCCTTTAATGCCAGGAAACTATTGGTGCAGGCCTTGATTCTCTCGAGGCATGATTACGCCAATGTGCTTTACCTAGGTTCACCTTGCTCCACCATTAAAAAACTGCAAACGGTCCAAAATTGCACCGCAAGACTCCTCATGCAGGCTCATAACCGGGAATCTGCTAAACCTCATATCACCTCCTTGCACTGGCTGCCAGTTGCCGAAAGAATCCGGTTTAAGGCCCCGTGCATTGCCCATAATTCACTTTCATTTAGGGCACCTCCGATTCTTCGGTCCATTATTACACCATACCTCCCAAAAAGATCACTTCGCTCTGAGAAGAAACACCTGGTAACCGTACCCACAGTAAAAGTGGTGGACGATTATTTTCTCTTATTGCGGCAAAAGGTTGGAATCTGTTACCAGACCACATTCGGCTTGAGGCCAACTATTTCTCCTTCTGTAAGCACCTGAAGACTCTGCTGTTCCCTTGATTCCTCTGTTGATTTCGGTCTGGCTATGTCTCTAGCGCTGAGAGGCCTTTGGTAGCCATGCGCTTTATAAGTGTATATTCATTCATTCATTCATTCATCTGCATTCATCTACATTCTGATAGCTCTTCCTGGGCAGGACGAGGGTGGGAGCTGACATTTAAACCTGAATAGGCAGTGTCCTGTCCCCACACAAAGGGCTGATTACCCCCCACAGATATCCTGGCAGACAGTACTGGGATGAAGGGGGACCTGTGCATATCAAGGGCCTGCTTTGAAGTCACCCCCACTTCAAAGGCACAACTGGGTGTAAGTACTGGGGCTCTGATCCTATCAAGAATGTACACTACTAGAACTCTGCCAGGAGTAAAGACTGCTGTGATACAAGGATTGCCACTTTGCCTGACTGTTGCTCTGAAGGAACTGCTTTCTGCTTTGCTGAGCTGCCCTGCTGCCTGCTGATCTGTGCCTTGCTGAGGACAAGGATTGGACTCATCTCACTTGAACCCAGAGTGACTTCAAGTGCTTGCTGGCTTTTCCCCCTGTTCTGAAGACTCAAGGCCATCAAAGACCTTCTTTAACTCTGCGCCAGCACCTGCACTCTGTCATCTGCGAGTCCTGCCATACCAAGTGGTGCCAAACCTTGAAAGGTGATTTCTGCTTTCTGCTTTCCAGAACCATCAAAATTGAACAGACGCATTGCCCTTCGAAACTGACACAGGAGCTGATTGACGACATCGCCTTGATAGACTGCACTGCTTGATATGGACGCATCGACTGTGTGGATCAGCGCCAACGCTTCACTTCCATCCAGGGGATCGACAACGATACGGCACCTTCTTTACCCCTGGCATCGAATCTTCAACATAGATGCTTGCTCCACCCAAGGTACTTTGTAAGTGGGACCTGTCTGAGTCCTGTTACCGGCCTGTCCTCCATCGTGGTCAGCCTGAACTTTGTATTTAACCCAGTGTAGCATGATCTTAAGTAGCCCTTTAGTGCCATTGACTTCAAAGCACTACTTTTGGTGTATTTTTCAAGAGTTCATAACTCCGGTTCTACGTTTCGGATTTTTGTCATTTTGTTCTTGTTTTACTCATAAAAATATAATCTATTTTTCTAAAACTGAGTGGACTCTTGTTGTGGTGCTTTCATTGTGTTACTATGTATGTGTGTGTTGCAGAAAAACTTTACACATTACCCCTCTTGAGATAAGCCTGACTGCCCTGTGCCAAGTTACCAGAGGGTGAGCACAGGTTATCTTTTAGTGTATCTAGCTTACCCTGGCTAGGATTGTAGTCCATACTTGGAGAGGGTGCACACCTCTGCCAACTATAGACCCAATTTCTAACAACCTTTTATCACAAAGTATGGTATGAGGCAATCTGGGCGAGACAGGGAAAAGTCACGTGAAACAAGTACTTCCCCGTGCGGACGCAGCAGTGGAAAGAATTTATATTTTGCCACTAATAGGTTGGCAGAGCTGTGAATAACAAGCTTTCTATCCCTGTATTAATGCTTATGGCTTCCAAAGGCCATTCGTAGCATTCTGTTCCTCTAAGTATTGCTTTGTTTAAAAGCGAATATACTTGAAATAATTCACTTTGTTTTGTTTTCAGGATACATGTTTTAAAAGCACAAGATTAAAAGCCATACGGTTCCCGAGGAACTGGGTCCCAGACATTAAGGTATTCCAGAACAAAACACTTTATATGACATTTTTATTGTAAAACTGATGTTTTCTAACCTTCCTCGGAGCTGGCAGTCAGCCAACATGCAATAAAACTCCCAGCGATGGAGTCTGTGTGCTTCTTGGCCAGTGATACACGGGACACCCGGTCAAAGTGCACAGCAGCATCAGAAGAAGTGAAACACTGGGAGCCATTAAAATGTGCTACCTCGCCATCTGTTAGTGTTTACAGGAGCCATTAAGGGAAAACCTTATGAACTCATAAATAACCTCCCTCCCATTAAACTCCTGCTTTGAAATAATTAACCTCTTAATGTTTCTCAATGATTTTTTCGTTGACTTTTTTCTACACGTTTTAATAGTATGGGAAAATATCTGTTTTTTGTTAAGGAATAATAGAAAATAAATTCTACAGTAAAGGTACAAAAAAAACATGAATCTGACATGTAGCAAGTAAATGAAGTCTTCCATCATTCCTGAGTTTGTATTTGCTGTAGTTAGTGTGTACTGTCTTCTATGCGGTCCCTGAGACCCAGTATGTGTGCTGCCAATCTTTTGTCAGGAATTCATCAGATGCATTTGTTTCAGTATCAGGTACAGCCGTTTACTTCATACACAAGGCAGGACTGGAGAACGAAAAGAAGCCCTGGCAAAAATGCTCACATCAGCCCTGTTCCTTTCCTCTCCTCACGCATTATCTTTACATCAATCCATCCATTCTCACTCTCTCCTCTCTTCTCCCTCTCTGATCGTTTTCTCTCTACCTTCGCCCTACCTCTCTTTCTCTCTCTCTCTTAAAGACTCCCATAATTAGGCTTGGCTAGCTGGGTACAATTGACAGTGGCACCATGAGTGTCTCTGGGTTTCAAACCCAGCCTCCAAGGGCTCCATTCCACTGGGGAAATGCCCAGTGGACTAAAAGGCCTGTCTGGCCTTGGTCGCACATGGGTCAAAATGATCTCCTTCATGAGCACCTTGGTGGCAGATGTAATGAAAGAGCTCCTTCTCTCACTGCTAAAAGAAAAGAAAATAGCCTTTAGATTCATCAACCTTTTCACAGATTATGTCATGGTTAATTAATCACACAGTACTGATACACATGTACAAAGATTAGGCTGGAATAGCGGGTCTCAACATATCTCGTGTTCAATCCTTCATCTCCAATCACAGTGAAAATGTCATGACTGAAACAGCTGTATAACAGCTGTATCAGCCAAGGGTCCTGTATTCTGTGGTGTCTTCCAAGAATAAGTGCTTAATTTGTAAAAAAAAGAAACAATAATAAATGCCAGAGCCCAAGTTAGTTCACAGGAAGCAACTGCAAACTGAACCACCTGCTGCCCCTGTCAGCACTGCCAAATGCCAGTACTGCTGTTATCTGCTAACCATCATTCTCGACTAAATGTGTCCATTTTGTCTATTTGGTGCACCATTCAAAGCACTAAGAATGTCCTGGATGGAGTTTGTTACTTTACCATTGTTGTGGGAGCCGGCCTCGTGGCGTGGTCCTGTTTCCCCGCGCTAAGCTGCACGAGGTCCCATGCACATCGGGGCTCCTCCATCTTGGATTGCACGTCACTCCACGTGACCACCTGTATGACCCTGCTCTACCCGGCCTCGGTCCCAGCGAGGCCCGACATCGAGACGCCAACCCCTGGCTCGGGGGATACCACGTGAGCCCTTCCCACTCTCGGCGGAGGGCAGTATCGATGGGACCCCCTACCGTCTCTCCACACCTGGGTGTGATCACCCCACAGCTCTCTGGGGCCTGGCGCCTCTCCTGCTGGGCTTCTGGCCGCCCCCTACCCGTCCTCTCCGCCCCCTCCGGGCGCACGGGTCCGGACATCAAAGGGCTCTCGTCCTATATCTGGGGAGACCCGACAACAGGGCAGTAGTTGTATCCTGGAGTCGAGAGCCCTGCTGATCGGATCGCGGCTGACCCTACGAAGAAGACTCACCCGGAACCACCCCTTGAGCCCTGCTGACGACGTCGCGGCTCCACCGTGCTTAAAGACCTTCACGAACCTTTGGGGCCCTGCTGACGCTGTCGCGGCCCAACCTTGTTGAACCTTACCACCAGAGCCCAGCTGACCTCGTCGCGGCTCGACCTAAGCGGAACTACCATCCGAGCCCTGCAGATGCCGTCGCGGCTCTCCACGTCCGAGCCGCTCTGAGACCAGCATCCAAGGTCTGGCGCAGAGCCCTCCCGTGCCTGGCTGGCACTAAGACTGTCCCGCTACCCTATCCTCTTGAACGAACACTGAGACTCTGACAGGATCCCTCGATCCCTCTGTAAATATTGCACGTATTACTGCCGATAAAGAATCTAATCTCGCAACTGCTATTGAGTCCTGTGTGGTGGTGTTACTGGGCCTAGTACGATCATAGGAGAAAGACCTCCCCGAGGAGGCTTCTCAGCGGCGCTCGGCTATAACTTTGCGGTAGGAAGGTGCCGGAATAGTCTCCCCGACTACCCGGTGGGCCTCCCTCCAACATTTGGTGGCCAGTGGCGGGATCCGAGCAAACGCAATCGTACAAGCAAGTAACGCAACCACTACCTGACCAGACGAGAAGAGAAAAAGGGAACCATGGATGGCCAAGAAGCAACCATGGCCGCAACCTTCCAGTTGGAGAAACTGGAGGAATACACCCACAAGGAACTCAAACAATTCTGCAAAGACAAAGGGATCCCAACCACAGGATTGGGCACCAAGGAGGAAATGCAGAAAGCCCTGAAAGCCTGGGCAGAACCCGAGACCCCTCCACCCCGAGCCGAAGGGACCTCGGCCCGGGACGGAAACCTGCCGACCACGGCCCGACAAACGGGGAACGAACCATCCCAGACACCAGCCTTTCCCCCGAAGAGATACGAGAACGGGAAAGGGCCCGGACACACGAAATGGATCTTGCCCGACTCCGGCTGGAAGGTGAGCTCCTACTGGTGGAGAAAAAGATAGCCCTGGAGCAACTACGACTACAAGAAGAAATCGAGGAGAAGAAAAGGCATCGGGAGCTAGAGGAGAGACGGCTAACCCTCGAGCACGAGAGGAGCCTTAAAGAACTTGAACTAAAAGCTAAAGCTGGGGAGACCAGCAACCCCGGAGCCCGGGACGCTCTGCCCCCGACCGAGCCAAAGGTTCACATCCCCAAGGATGTCGTCAAGGAGTACTATAAAAATGACGACATCCAGCAATGGTTCCGAGCGTACGAAGTCGCCATGACCTCCCATCGGGTACCCCGGAAGGATTGGGGCGCCGGCCTATGGGGGAGGTTCCTCAGCGAGGGACGGGATACCCTGCTGCAACTCCCCGACGCAGTGATGACCTCGTACGACCACATGAAGGAAGCCCTACTCACACGCTACGGACTGTCGGCCGAGATGTACCGGCAACGCTTCCGGGACTGCAAGAAGATCCCCTGTACCACATGGGTCGAATACGTGGACTTCTTCAGCCGAGCGTTGGAGGGATGGATCAAAGGGAGCAAGGTCACCTCATATAACGAACTATTCGACCTCATTGTCTGGGAGCACCTCGCCAACAACTGCTTTGTGGAACTAAGGCAACACCTCCTGGACAGTAAACTGACCGAGCCCCGGAAGCTCGCCGCCGAAGCGGACCGATGGGTCAACACCCGGGTCCCCCGGAACCCCGTGGGGGACTACCAACGGAGCACCACGGGAACTCCCCGCCAGCGCGGCGGAGGAGGGGGGTCCCACCGCAGTCGAGAATTCCCAGCTGGACCGCCCAGAAGTCCGCCACGAGGGCAAACAACCAACCCCGCTTCCCCGACCCAGGGCCGAAGAGGGACCCCTATCGCCCGGTCTGGACCACGACCGACAGTAACCTGCTTCGGATGCCAACAGACCAGCCATTATGCAAGTGACCCGGCTTGCCCCGTGAACCGACGGAACGGGACCACGGGGCCACCTCCCCGACAAATTGCCGCCGCAGCCCTGGGGGAGGGAGAGGACGAGGAGGAAAACCACGACGACGGGTCCCCCGAGTGGGAACCAGCCGCCATGTCGCTTGTATGCCTAGGCTCCCGAGAAATGGTGCCCCGCGCCACCATCCCAAGCAACACCCAGAAGTACCAACAGTGGGTCACCATCAATGGGCGACGGGCCGAGGCCCTCCGGGACACTGGGGCCAGTGTGACCGCTGTCCGCTGCCATCTGGTGACCCCCGAACAGATCCTACCACATGTCCTCTGCCCTGTCCGGACCGCCGACAACACCGAGAGCATGTGCTGGATGGCCCGAATCCCCTTCGAGTGGGGAGGAGTGTCCGGCACCCTAAAAGTGACTGTCCGCGACGACGCCCCGGTGGACTGCCTCCTGGGGAACGACCTAGAGAGCTCCCCCTGGGCCCAGGTGGAGCGCTGAGAGCATCTGGGGATGCTAGGACTACCCGAGTGGGCCTGCGCCACCACTCGGTCCATGACCGTCCAGCCAGCTGCGGCCCCGGCCCCCGACAAGCCGGCGGGCCCCGAACCATCCACCTCCTCCAGCCCGGAGGAACCTGACGAGGAGGCCGGGCCCTCCAAACTTTCTTCCAACGAGGCCGCTCCCCTCAGCGAGATCCCCGAGCTGGCCCAGTGGCGCCACGACGGGGACCCCACCCGTGAACAATTCCAGCAAGAACAGAAGGGCTGCCCGTCCCTCGAGGGGGCCCGACAGCAGGCGGCCGCCCAGGCTGCGGGGGACCCCTCGGGAACCCACTGGGTCTATTGGGACCATGACTTATTGTATAGCGAGCAGAAAGTCGCCGAACTAGGGGCCAGCCGGGTGCTGGTGGTCCCCCTCCGATTTCGAGAATTCCTCTTGAACCTGGCACATGACGTGCCCCTCGCCGGACATCTCGGGCGGGACAAGACGTACAGCCGCCTCGTGACCCATTTCTATTGGCCCCGAATGAGACGAGACGTGGACCAGCACTGCCGGTCCTGCCCGACCTGCCAAGCTAGCGGGAAGACTGGGGGACGCGTGAAAGCCCCCCTGCAACCATTTCCAGCCATCCACACCCCGTTCGAACGAGTGGGGATAGACATCATGGGGCCCCTCAACCCCCGGACCGCCCTGGGCCACCGCTTCATCCTGGTACTGGTCGACCACGCCACCCGGTACCCAGAAGCTGTTCCCCTCCGAACTGTGACCGCTCCAGTGGTGAGCCGGGCCCTGATGGGCATCTTCTCCAGGGTGGGGTTCCCCCGAGAAGTGGTGAGCGACAGGGGGACGAACTTTATCTCGAAGTACATGAGATCCCTCTGGCAACAATGTGGGGTCACCTATAAATTCACCACCCCTTACCACCCCCAGGGGAACGGACTGATCGAGCGGTTCAACCGAACCCTGAAGGGGATGATCAAGGGCCTGGAAGAGCCCCTCAGGAGGAGATGGGATGTCCTGTTGCCCTGCCTCCTGTTCGCCTACCGGGAGGTACCACAGAAGTCCCTGGGCTTCAGCCCCTTCGAACTGTTGTATGGGCACCCCGTCCGAGGGCCCCTCAGCCTGGTCAAGGAGGGTTGGGAGGCGAACGTCCAGAAAGCCCCGCCCGACGTCTACCGGTACCTCCTGACCTTGCGGAACCAGACTCGAAAGTTCCGTTCCCTGGCAGAAGCCAACCTTGAAGCCAGCCAAGAAGATATGAAACGCTGGTATGACGAGAATGCCTCAGCCGTCGAGTTTGAGCCGGGCCAGCAAGTCTGGGTCATGTCACCCGTGGACCCCTGCGCCCTGCAGGACAAGTGGACCGGGCCCTTCAAGATAGTTGAAAGGAAGAGCCCCGTCACGTACCTGGTCGATATGGAGTCTCCGAGGAACCCCCTCAGGGTCCTGCACGCCAACCGGCTCAAGCCCCATTTTGCCCGAACTGAACTAAGCTTACTACTGGCTACCGACGATGGGGGTGAAAGTGACTCCGAGCCCCTACCAGACCTCCTGGGGTCCTCGAGCCAAGACGGCTCCTTGGAGGGCGTCCACCTCTCCGCCACCCTGACACCAGAACAGCGCCATGATTGCCAGAAGCTACTGCAACCCTTCGCTGCCCTCTTTTCTCTCATGCCCGGGGTAACCCCCTGGTGCATCCACGACGTGGACACGGGGGATAGCCCCCCTGTACGACACCGCGCTTATAGAGTGCCTGACCGAGTCCGGGCCTGCATAAAGACCGAGGTCGCCAAGATGCTCGCCCTCGGAGTCATCGAGCCTTCCGACAGCCCGTGGGCCAGCCCGGTAGTCTTGGTGCCGAAGGCCGCCGCCCCCGGCACGGCCCCCGAACTCAGATTCTGTGTCGACTACCGGGGCCTGAACGCAGTTACCAAGACCGATGCCCACCCTTTGCCACGAGCCGATGAGCTGATTGATCGCTTAGGGGCCGCCCGCTACCTAAGCACCTTTGATCTCACTGCTGGGTACTGGCAGATCAAGCTCACTCCCGGCGCACAAGAACGATCAGCTTTCTCTACCCCCGACGGCCACTACCACTTCCGGGTGATGCCCTTCGGCATGAAGAACGCCCCAGCGACCTTTCAGAGGCTGGTAAATAAGGTCCTGGCCGGTCTCGAAGCCTTCAGCGCGGCCTACCTCGATGACATTGCTGTCTTCAGCGACCACTGGGCCGCGCACCTAGGACACCTTGGGGAAGTCCTGGCCGCTCTCCAAAGAGCCGGCCTCACAATTAAGGCCAGCAAGTGCCAGATCGGTCAAGGATCTGTGACCTATCTGGGCCATCAGGTGGGGAGTGGCCAGGTGGCCCCCCTCCGGTTAAAAGTGGACGCCATCCAGGCGTGGGAGCCCCCCGCCACCCAAACCGCTGTCCGGGCATTCCTGGGCCTCACAGGCTACTACCGACGCTTCATAAAGGATTATGGCAGCATTGTGGGCCCCCTTACGGAACTCACTTTAAAGAAACAACCCAAGGCGGTGCACTGGACGCCCCGCTGCCAGACCGCGTTTGATACTCTCAAAGCAGCCATGTGCGCTGCCCCTGTGCTACAGGCCCCCGACTACAGCAAGGAATGTGTAGTCCAGACCGATGCCTCGGAGTACGGGGTCGGGGCAGTCCTCTCCCAGCTGGACGCCAAGGGCCTCGACCGACCGGTGGCCTTTATCAGCCGCCGACTGCTGCCGTGAGAACAGAGGTGGAGCACCATCGAGCGGGAGGCCTTCGCTGTGGTATGGGCTCTCAAGAAGCTCCGGCCCTACCTTTTCGGTACCAACTTCAGGGTCCAGACTGACCACCGGCCCTTGCGGTGGCTCCTGCAAATGCGGGGCGAGAACCCCAAGCTGTTACGCTGGTCCATCTCGCTACAAGGGATGGACTTCACTGTTGAACACCGGCCCGGCAACGACCACGCCAATGCTGACGGCCTGTCCCAATTCTTCTGCCTCGGCGAGGAGAACCCCCAAGAAGATGGGTGACTCTCCCTGCCTTCAGCTGGGGGGGACGCGTGTGGGAGCCGGCCTCGTGGCGTGGTCCTGTTTCCCCGCGCTAAGCCGCACGAGGTCCCATGCACATCGGGGCTCCTCCATCTTGGATTGCACGTCACTCCACGTGACCACCTGTATGACCCTGCTCTACCCGGCCTCGGTCCCAGCGAGGCCCGACATCGAGACGCCAACCCCTGGCTCGGGGGATACCACGTGAGCCCTTCCCACTCTCGGCGGAGGGCAGTATCGATGGGACCCCCTACCGTCTCTCCACACCTGGGTGTGATCACCCCACAGCTCTCTGGGGCCTGGCGCCTCTCCTGCTGGGCGTCTGGCCGCCCCCTACCCGTCCTCTCCGCCCCCTCCGGGCGCACGGGTCCGGACATCAAAGGGCTCTCGTCCTATATCTGGGGCGACCCGACAACAGGGCAGTAGTTGTATCCTGGAGTCGAGAGCCCTGCTGATCGGATCGCGGCTGACCCTACGAAGAAGACTCACCCGGAACCACCCCTTGAGCCCTGCTGACGACGTCGCGGCTCCACCGTGCTTAAAGACCTTCACGAACCTTTGGGGCCCTGCTGACGCTGTCGCGGCCCAACCATGTTGAACCTTACCACCAGAGCCCAGCTGACCTCGTCGCGGCTCGACCTAAGCGGAACTACCATCCGAGCCCTGCAGACGCCGTCGCGGCTCTCCACGTCCGAGCCGCTCTGAGACCAGCATCCAAGGTCTGGCGCAGAGCCCTCCCATGCCTGGCTGGCACTAAGACTGTCCCGCTACCCTATCCTCTTGAACGAACACTGAGACTCTGACAGGATCCCTCGATCCCTCTGTAAATATTGCACGTATTACTGCCGATAAAGAATCTAATCTCGCAACTGCTATTGAGTCCTGTGTGGTGGTGTTACTGGGCCTAGTACGATCATAGGAGAAAGACCTCCCCGAGGAGGCTTCTCAGCGGCGCTCGGCTATAACTTTGCGGTAGGAAGGTGCCGGAATAGTCTCCCCGACTACCCGGTGGGCCTCCCTCCAACAATTGTAATGTATATAGATTTGTTTTCAACACTTCTGCTGCTTTGTGAAGCTCAAAAATAGAAAGACAGGGCCACCATGTGCTGGACTGTCAGATATAAATGCTGGTGTTGAGAAAGAATTCCTGGTGCTGGGCACTAGCAAACGCTGGCACAAATTAAGCACTGCCAAGGATCATCACTAACCTGTCTCCTTTTCAACATTTATGTATGCTCCCAGGCATATTCCAGAAGTACCAAGGAAATGTCCAAATGTACGTAGACTCCAGGTGAAGTCATTGCTGGTTACATAACATCTCAAGTAACACTATCAACATCACTAAATGCCTGAATTTCATCCTCCCCTAGATGAAGGAGACCTTCCTATGTATGAAACAAATGAAGATGAAGATCAATATAATGGGAGAAAGTGAACCTGTCTGACTAACCATCAAATGGACCCAAGGCCTTGGGTCTTCTACTCGCACCAATCCAAAAGCTAGGAACCTTCAAACCTTCATAAATGGGGCCACATTAAGCCTGCTCTGAAAGCAGTTCACTAGCAGGCGGTCAAAACCAGGGTTACATCCAAGGTTTTCTGCACTATCCACAAAGCCTCCTGGCAAAAGATCCTAACTACCTGTAAAAGGCTGCTTGAATATGCATCCCAGGTAGAAACCTCCGAACACTGGATGGCAGGTTGAGTCATCAATAATATGGTTGAAGCAGGGAGGAAGATGTCCAGGCATTCAAGAAATAAGCTCTCAAAACGTTCTGAGGTCATTCAACTGTCTTGGGACTTTCTTACCTTCAGCCTATTGTTAAAAACCACCAAACAAAACCGGCTGCCCTTTAGCATACTCCTGCTGATCTAATTGTTTCTCTTCGCACTCTAACAGAATTGCTGTATTAACAGGTGGTGTGATAGCAAACTGGATCACTGACATGATATTGATGCATACAATATCAAAACACAAAAATATCGGAAATTAAATATCGATAACAAAATATCAACTTCCTATACTTAACTCGCAAAACCACAAAAATAGAGAACATAAATATCGTTGTTAAAAATAAAATATTGATTTTTCCTGTATCGAAAACAAAAATATTGTTACCTTTAAATAAACAAAATCTATGCCAAACATATCAATTTTCACAATGTTGACTACAATATCATTGCCAAAATAATTAAATAATCATTAATAAATATACAAACAAAATTATATACAATTGCTTTAACCCCTTCGCCGCAGCAGGAATTCCGCCGCGGTGCTGGGGGGGGTTTGGGGGCAGGTGCGGTGGCGCTGTGCTCATGACGGAACCACTCCGTCACGAGCCACGGTTGAGCTGTGCTCATGACGGAGTGGTTCCGTCACGTCTCCGCCCACTGCGCTAATCGCCCGCACAGGCGGGGAATTAGCGCCGCGTGGGCGGAGC
This sequence comes from Triturus cristatus, assembly GCF_964204655.1. Lineage (NCBI taxonomy): Eukaryota > Metazoa > Chordata > Amphibia > Caudata > Salamandridae > Triturus > Triturus cristatus. Next base: position 676,601,094 of record NC_140586.1, on the reverse strand, counting down.
GGCCGCCAACGGCCGCAGCATGATGGAACCACTCCGTCATGAGCACAGCGCAACCGTGGCTCATGACGGAGTGGTTCCGTCATGAGCGGGGAAGGGGTTAAATAAACCGATATTGGAGCGAACACCAACATGCACCCATTAGCCGCTAGTATGGCCCCCTCACTCACTTCAGTTTATCTTTGAACAATTACACCAACCAGTGGTTGTCAACGAGGCGGGTGCTGGAACGCTGACACCTCCTCGCTGCACCCCTTATGTCATAGACTGTTATAGGCTAGGTATGACATACTATACATTGACCACTGACCCGATATTATGAACCTGGCCATAGGCTTTCCGCCACTCTGTCATATAGTGCACTGGTCTCGCCACCTATTTTTGAACGCTCAGAGTTACGAGATAAGCCTCTGTCAAACCACTAGAAACGGTTCCCTCCGACGATCAGGTTCACCCTGGTACCCGTTCCAAGATGGCCGCCACCTTCTCGGCCCTTAGCCTAGTCCCTCTTCGGTTTTAGTCCCGCTCCCGTAACCACTTATCCTTTACAGTATATAAAGCCCCACCCCACCGCTCAGTGTTACCGGCGACTCTGGAGGCACCCTACGTTACCGCATTGGAACTTCCGGGGCAGATGTAAGTACACACGACGCTCATGCGCTATTTACCCCAGCGGTGATCATGTTTAAACCGTTGTCTTCCCCCTCCCATGGTATACTGCTTGGTTTCATTTACTAGCCGTGTGTGTGAGTTTCTTTACCCTCAGGGCTCGTTTTGCTCATGTAGACTGTATTCCCCGCAATTTGATTCCCTGCAGCTGTAGCCCCCGCCCCAGATGGTCATCACCCGGCACAGCTTGGACCCAGACTTTTGCGGGTAGGATATCGTAATCATGTGTGACCGGCATGTGTGTTCTCCAACGTATATGTCACAGTCGATGTGTTTGCCTTATATACTCACCCTGGATACTTGTGGCATGTTTTGGTACGTACACGCTACAGTCGATAGCGATGCCTTAAGTACTCACTCAACTCAGACTAGGTGCTGGCATTGAGATAATCACGGGCAGCCACGCACCCACTCCTATCCCATGCCATCTGAGTAGCAGACCGGGCAGTCAACGTTCACCTACGAGTTTGCTGTTGGTGCCTTGCACTTTGACCTTCCAGAGTCTCACGTCGCATCTAGCATGTGTAGCCTCAATCATCCAGTAGGGCTTTTCACACTGGGATGGACGTTTGTAATTTACACATCATTAATTAAGCTTCTTTGTGTCTTGTCCCGACCCCTATTTTGGGCACGGTTGTCCCCTTACCCTACCTCCAATCTGACACGGGGCACAACCACTCACCCCAGCATGATTCTGGCTGGAATGCTCTCCCCACTGGTGTACGATATCTTAGTCCCAGTCCGAGAGAAGCCCCTCATGCTTTGTAACCTTTCTGTTCTTTCCCTCTCCCTGCAGGTTCGGCGTCAAGGACACGAATAACCCGTGTTCCTTTTTTCCTTTGTTTTTGGGATTATAGGTTACTCCCCTCTTTTTCCTGAATCCCTCTCCCTTACTTTTTAATCACCACCTTGGTCCTGACGAAGCGCTAGGATCCACTAGGGACCGCGGGCAGCGCGAAACATGTTGACCACCCTTTCTACACCCTCTCTCTCATTTTAACCCTCACTCCAACGGGTCGAGAGCAGTGGGACGTATTTACATCCAGTTTCCCCTACTCAGAGTGTCAATCTAACACTATCCCCCGTTACTTTTTAGTAGATCCTTTGGACCCACCAATAAATTGTTAGGGTACCACAAGGTCTTTTTAGCTCCATCACGACACCGTCCTCCCCCCTTTTCCCACACACCCGCACGCACAACTATGGCGACTCCATCAAAAGATCTCCGACAGAGAGCCCTCCCGAGGGCCCGTGAGGGACTGCAGCACCACCCCCACAAGGAGCACCGCCCGATGATGATGCTTTGCACCCGCAAGGGTGTGTGAGGGCACTTCTAGTACCATCCAGGAGTATCTGGTCTCCATTACATTGTCATTCTCGAACCTCATCCACTACTTTCCCCCTGCCCTATCTCTCTCCCCCTTCTTACAGTAGACCATATTGGCACTGTTTTGTTTAGGAACTGTTACCTTATTTTGTACGTGTTAAATAAACCCAAACACTTCATACACATATTTAAATTAAATAAAAATATATTATATCAAAGTATTTACCATTCACCCCAATAAATGATGCAACTTAATATAAACAATACAACCCCACCAAAAACTAGTATTTCCTACAAACATTTAAACATCAAACTAATTGTTAATAGAGATATATATATAATATATATATATTCACTTAAAAAACCGTAGGTTTCACACATGTTATAGTTAGCTGGACATTTCACTCGTAAAAAACCAATGAAATTCCCCCGTTATAGTTAGTGCAGGCAGCTATAACTCACGCAACCGCAATCCTCTGCTGATGACGTCAAATATTACATCACTGTAGTTAGACACTTATTTACCCATGTCTTCTTCCATTAATCTTTAGCTATACATATGTTACAAATATTTATTTTTCAGAGAGACACATATATCATCAGTGATGTAATATCTGACGTCATCAGCAGAGGATTACGGTCGCGTGAGTTATAGTTGCCTGCACTAATCCAGTGCATCTGTGGCACCCTAGGCGGTGTCAGCTCTTCTGGCGACATTAAGGTAGCCTCACTCTCCCACAGCATGGGACCAGCGAAGGGCCGTCCGAGGCCCCTTGAGCACCAGACCTGTTGGGCAGTTGGCTGGGATGGGACTCGGTCTCCCAGCATCCAGTGCATCTGTGGTGTGGGAGGTAGCATCAGTTCTCCTGGCACCATTAAGGTAGTCTTGCTCTCCCGCAGCGTGATACACGTGTGGGGGAACCCTGGACCAAGGACGGGCCCATTTGGGCCGTCAGCGGCTGACAGAGGCTGAGCTGGGCCACCCCTCTTGGTCCCGACATCCCTAGTTCCTTCATCAAACCCAGAGCCCATAAAAACACGACTGTGAAAGTCTGAAAAACTAAAGATTGAGTGAGATTCGGAGCTGGCGTATCGCTGTAATGGGGAAGAGGAAATCCAAAATATCTTTGGCACATTGTGCCTCAAATAAGAAAAGACACCCTAATAATTCCTTTGCATGCCTTTTGACTGATGCCGTGGTGGCCATTAATAATGCAATCGGGATGGTAGAAGAGAGACTGGATGCAACAAATAAATCCCTATCAATAGCCATACACGCAGCTCTATCAAGATAGTCTCACCCCGGTTAACAGCACCGATAGACATAGTTCACCATGCAGACCAACCATTAACAAAGAGCAGGTCCCTATTCCCCCCGGGGCATTTGGCAATGGGGCAACTAATCACGTGCGTAAAACAGCACGTTGGATGTCACTCAGGACTCCATAATGACGACACCCCCAGAGCCAACCTGTAAGTCTCCCTCAACAGGCAAAAAGAAAACACTTCCCAACAAACAATCCAAACTGGGCTTAAAGAAAATCCCCACACTCACTGCTCAAGTCATTTTCCCGGATAGTGGTGAAATACTAGTTGGGAATCTTCATGAGGCGGACAAACGCACATAACTACATCACATATGATTCCAGTTGCTGAAACAGAGGGGCAGACAGATGTAAAGGAGAACTTCTGTGTCAAATTTTTGAACCCTGGACTCACGGCCTTAAAGGGAATTGAATTATCATTCAAGAACATAAAAGACCAACTAATCGATCTGAACGCCAAAGTTAAAGACAATTCAAAAGGGGGGTTGCTCTGTTCCTACAATAAGGAAAGTCATGCTTGTGGAGAGTAACTTTGGACAGATCTCGTGCGGTCCGCCCCACAACTCAATTGGGTAATACATTTTTAAAAAACAGTCCTCCCCCGCCCAAATCTCACTTGCCCGATACATCTGACAAAGACAAGTTTCCACAGTTGCTGGAACTAAACTCAAAACCAGTACCACGTGCAGGCTGTCAATCCAATAGCTCATCCACGCCTCATATTTCTGCTCCCCCTATTATCCAATTACCACCGGAGGCACAATATGTGCCTCCCTGCATGCACCCCCATTCACAGAGGCACACGGGGCCCTGTAGGACTCTCTTTGTTGCCTTACTACCACCCTTTTCATGGAGTGCAGTTAGAGTTCATGGATTTCCAGGTCATTCTGGATTGAATTATCAAACCTCCCTTGCTTTATCTAAGGTGCCGAATGGGTATGTAAATTAAAGTTAGATTTTGTAGGTCTGTTGAGACCGTTCCCTCCTGTGACAATGCCTAGGAGTTTGAATTTGATCCGGTGGGCTACCAGGGGCCAATGGAGATATTTCTAATCCAGTTGGATTTCTTTAGACTGAGGCAGATTCTGGCCACTTGATTTTGCATCCTCTGAAGTTTCAGTAGATCATGTCTGTGTTCTCCTGTGTAATGTAAGTTGCAGTAGTCAAGTTAAGAATGGGTCAAGTGCCCTGGTAAGCTCAATTGGGTGTAAACATTAGAGAAAAGGGGGTATCTTTCTGATCATCATGAGGTGGTGTTTGGAACTTTTGACTACTGTTGATATCTGGTGTTTAAAGGAAACTTCTTAATCAATCTAGATATTGAGGCTTCTCACTGACTGAACTGAAGCTGAGGTGTCTCCTAGTTCCCTTGGGCTTCTTAACAGGAGACTGCATGTTATGATATTGCTGGTCATCTGAATTTCGATTTTGAGCCATGTAGGTGGCGCTTACTGTTCTTGTTACACTGGTAGATATGTCTCAGAAATGCTATCATGTGGTTTGAGAGGTCATGTAGCCAGAGTTGGATTTAAATGTCATTTGTGTTGATCTGAAACTAAAGTTGGTTAAGGGATATGATCTGTGCCAGGGGCCTCAAGTAAATGCTAAACAGTGACATGCAGAGGGAAGATTCTTCAGGGATCCGGCTGCTAATACGTTTTCGTAGTCAAGGAGAATAAATCCATTTTGTTGGCATCAGTCAGAAGAGTTACACCACTGAGGAGCTATTCTATTTTTAGGTCTCTCCTAAGCAACACTTGTGCTGTCTCTTCGAGACATGCTGTATTCAGGTATGAACTTGAGGCTCCACCCATTTTTCATCCATATTTTCAATTGGCTCTTATTACTGACCGTTCTAAATGGTTGCTTTTTATTCATGAATAGACTTAGTAGTCCCTCCTTAGTATCGTCTTTTCTCCTTTTGTAACCTCCCATGAGGACTTGTTATGTTTTATTTACAGTCTGTAAGCACTATTTTCTTGAATGAATTTCTAATATTGCACGCACGTCAAGCTTTCCTGCAAAGGCGCCCGCTTTTCCACTCCCTGCTGACTGTCTGCTGCTCATCACCATCCCACCCCCGGATGCCGCACTTGAGGGTTCAGCAAAGCTCCCGCTTTCATATTAACAACACGAGCGCCGCGCTTTATGTTGCAACACGGCACCCACTTTTCCTCTCTATGCTGGCTGTTGCTCCTCATTGCCATCCTGCCACTGGGCATCGCTCTTTAGGTTTCAGCACAGCACCCACTTTTATTCTAACAACATGGGCATCGTACTTTATGTTACACTCTGCTGACAGTCTGCTCCTCATCGCCGTCCTGCCCACAGGCGCCGTGCTTTAGGTTTCAGCCTGGCGCCCTCTTTCATATTAACAATAACATGGGTGCCACACTTAATATTTTAGCAGGCGCCTGCTTTTATAATTGTTTTTTGTAAACTTGTGTTAATTTGCATTCTTTGTACAGTGCAACGCTGCATGTCGTCTTTAACAATGGCGGCTGCAGGGCTCATCGAACTCTATTTCAAAATCTTAATAGGTTTTTTTAAGCACCACGGCATGCCGCTCCTAATCAGCAACAATTACGGCCGCGCCTTTCTATTTTTCAGGCTGGCACTCACAACTTCCTTCGTTCCTTCTTCCCCTTCAAACAAAAATACAGAAATAAAAACCATTAGAATTTACAAAGCCAATAGGTCTAACTTTCAGAAATGCGAGACCTATTACATTGCAAATGCTTGTTACCCTTGAGTTTCTGGCACTGACTCGAGGAGAGGCTTCCTTGTGTCACATAGACTTGGGTTGGATTAGACCAGAGAGGCCAACAGTTGGTTTAATCAGGTCTGCACCCAATGCGAAAGAAAACTCTAGGATGCTACGATAAAAGAGAATGGAGTGGGGTAATAGATAGAAGATAGTGGAATTTGTGCCACCCTTCCAAAAAAAGGGGTAAGAACGAACAATCATAGTTTAGGAGGCAAACGAAGAAGTGAAACAATGCACTAACATGTTACTTGGCAAAATTAAAGTAAATGAGGAGGAATATGTCTCAGAACAAATGGTGGTTTCTCTTTTGAGGCGTTTAGAAGATCCAAGAGATAGATGCGGCTTGGTCGTGGACAACAGAGAGTGCTGTGCCACAGCGGGGGAAGAGGGTTTCTGATCTCACGGAAGGACAAAACATGATATGGCCTGTCTATGACATGGGATAAGGGGCGAGTGCTCCATGTACCCCGCCAAAGCAAGAGTGGAGCTGGTTGCAGCATACATAAAGGATGAAGATGGAAGGTTTGAACCTGGTCTGGTCTTCACAGTGGATGAGAGAAGGGCGACAGAAGGCTAAAGAGAGCAAATGAAGAAAAGATTAGGGAAGTCACAGGGCAATAGTGCAAGGGGCAAAGAGGAGTACTAGTAAGGGAATTGGTTAAAAATAGTTGGGATTAGGGTTCCAAAAAGGGAACACGAGTAAGTGGAGTGCAGAAGTACGCACAGAGATATGATATTCATGTGCCCACAAAATTTGGATTTTCAGGGTATTACAAATACAGTTGCACCGCAGCAACAAATGAAGCTTGTGAGTCGTTTCCACTTGCGATAACTTTACAAAAACCTTTTCAATGAGGTTGGGAGAAAGACAAATGATAAATGTAAAGGAGTAGGGCAAAGATCACACATTCCATCAGAAGACCCTGCTCTGGGAAATCTCAGATGCCAAAGGAGGAGGTACTTCCCAAAGAGAATTTATAACCTAAACTACCCATGAAACAGCTGAATGTGTTTTATTGCTTTCTTATCATTCTGAGAGAGTCCCTTTTATAAACAAATGCCTAAAATTTCGGCAGCTTCATAAAACAAATACATATGAAACTGTAAATACACACATCTTTTTTCAGATCTCTGTCCAGGGAGAAATATAACTGACAGTGCCTTCCTGGAATAGCTTTCTGTTTGTGTTTAGGTCTTTTCCATGTTTTCCCATTTCGAATAAGCTCCTTCTTAGTACATTTATGACTATTTTGAAATGCAATCTGTTTTTCAAAAGCAGAACTGTTTATCAAGGGGCAGTTCAACTAAATAAATTCAAAATACATTTATTTTCAGAACGCATAAGTGGCTTCAAGCTTCACTAGTAGGTATTCGTAATATGTATTTAACATTATAACATGTTTTTATTTTTTATTTTTAATATTAAATGTTATGTTATGTTATTCAAGGTTATATAGCGCACAGCTGCCCCAGCAAAGGGGCGTCCCAGCGCTAACCAGCATCAGAAAACGGGCCTAAGCACCAGATCTGAAAAACACAAAAGAATAGAAAAAGAGACCGAGAAGACTAAATTGAAGGAAAGAGGAAGGTTTTGATAGCTTTTCTGAAGTCCAGCAGACACTCCATTCTACGGATCTGAACAGGCAGGGAGTTCCATAACTTGGCTGCCAAACAGCGAAAGGAGCACCCCCGCACGACAACGTTTCTCAAGGGGAACAGCAACCAAGTGCTGCCCCAAGGAGCGCAGCTGGCCGGGGGGAACATAAGGGGAAGCAGGTTACCAAGCAGGCTAGGCGTGGCAAGCTTCAAAATCCTAAAAGAAAGACACAACATCTTAAATGTGATGTGCTCCACCATGGGAAGCAAGGAAGTCTATGGATGGCACCTGCAGAGGGGCAGGACCGCGGGAGCCCCAACAAGGCTCTGGCTGCGGCCCTCTGAACACGCTGCATCTGAGTTATTTCAGCCTGATTGGCCCCTAATAGGAGTGAACTAGCATAGTCCAATCGAGATAGAATAGCTGACTGAACAATCAGCTGACACGTTGGTGGGTCAAAAAACTTCAGAAGGGGCTTAAGATCCCCGAAGAGGCCAAAGCAAGTGCCGGCAACTTTTTTGGTATGGTCTTGAAAGCTGAGAGAGGAATCCTTCCATACCCCCAGGTTTTTAACCACTGCCTTCGGGTTAGGAGTACTCCCCAGGACACTCGGCCAACATCGCTCACTCCAAAGGCTCGAGTTCTTCCCTACTAGCAAAACCTCGGTTTTGCTAGCATTCAGCTGTAAGCAATTAGTGGTCATCCATTCTGCAATGGCTGCCAGGCCACCTCTAAACCTTGAGGCATTCAGAGTGGAACCGTCGGCCAGGGCCACCACTAGCTGCGTATCATCCGCATAGGAGACCATGGTGAGGTCCCACTGCCTGGCGACCGCTGCCAGAGGCTGGACGTACAGATTAAACAGAGAGAGACTCAGCGCCGAGCCCTGTGGCACCCCCTGGTCGATGGAATGGACCTGAGATAGAAACGGGGGGGGCTGACACTCCGAAAGATCTTTGGTCAGAAATGATTTGAACCATTCCAGAGCCAGGCCAGCCACACCCGCCTCCTCCAACCGCTGTCGCAGAATGCCATGCGAGACCGTGTCAAAGACGGCACTTAGATCCAGCAGGATCAGTGCCGCCGTCTGACCGGAATCAAGAATGGTCCGCAGAAGTTCAGTCATGGCCAGGAGAGCAGTCTCCGTACTATGGCCCGGGTGGAAACCATTTTGAGAAGGATCCAAAATGTTGTTGGAGTTCAAAAAATTTGTTAGTGTATTATTAACATGCGCCTCTGCTATCTTAGCCACCCAAGGGAGGAGAGATATAGGCCTAAAGTTTTCGAGTTTGGCCGGGTCAAGCAATGGTTTTTTGAGAATGGGGGATACCCATGCCTGTTTCCACGGCACTGGGACAATAGCTGTGGAAAAGGAAGAGTTAACTATCTGGCATAGCGGGGCCAGAAAAAGAGAGAATGACTCCCTAAACTGAGCCGGCTTTAAAGGATCAGCAGGACAGCCAGATTTAACTTTCCTGCTCAGCCGAAGAAACTCATCCTGAGAAATACTAGGGACAGCTATTAGAGACAGCAATGGCAAGGGTCTAGAAGGAGCCATAAAAAAAGGAGTGGTCACTTGTGGGAAGGACCGATAGATGGTACAGACTTTCTCAACAAAGAAAGTGGCCAGATCCTCGCACTGCTGTTCAGATGAAATGACGGATGCCGAATTTTTCCTAGCCCTGAGGTCTTTAAGGATCTTAAAAATACATTTGGCCGGGTTAGGGCTAAGCTTAATATCAGTAGCATAGTAAGCCGCTCGAACATTACAGATGGTTCTGTGATAGTGTTTGATCTTGGCCAAATAGCATGCTTTTTTCCTAGGGTCATAATCCTTTCTCCAGTCGCGCTCTGATCCCTTGCAGGCCTTCCTTAAGGTGGTCAAGGAGTCGTTATACCAAGAACAGGCGTTGGAAGTGTGTCCCTTAGACCACTTAGCTGGAATAACAGAGTCTAACCCTTGGGTAATCCAGTCACAAAATGAACTGTAATCTGTCTCAGCGTTATTAAGAGGTCCCAGAGGGTTAGTGCCGAGAAGCGCGTGAAAATCCTCCAACCTCAGTTTACGCCAAGGGCGTTTGAAGATAGGCAGTTGGGTGGCTTTGTTGAGGAGCTCTATGACTGGAAAGGACATTTCTACCAGCGAATGGTCAGTCCATCCCATGGGTTTTGGCATCTCCACGGTTGCAGACAGAATATTCGAAAATATCGGGTCCAACAAATGACCAGCTACGTGGGTAGGGCTGGGGACCAGTTGGTTTAGTTGGTACGCAGCCAGGTCTGCAAGCAAGCTACAGATCGCATTGTCTTGCGTTAGGTCAAAGTGCAGATTGAAATCACCTAGAATGTTGAAATTAACAGTACCCATAGCGAGCGTGCACACTGACTCCAAAAGCGCGTCTTTAAATTTAGAGGCCGACCCTGGTGCACGATAAACTAGCAGCCCCGATAGGGTCAGATGGGTACTAACGGTGATACTGAAATGAGCGCACTCGCAGCCCTCAACTACTTCTTTAATGAAGAGACATGAGTAACATGATTTAAAAATCACCGCAATGCCACCCCCCCTAGACTCTCTGTTAATTGTGCATATAGAATACCCAGAGGGCAGTGCTAGATTCGTTTCAGCCACCATATCCTAATTAAGCCAGGTCTCAGTAAAATAAAATACATCCGGGGATTCCTCTGTGACTAAATCATGGTTTTCTAAGTAGTGTTTAGCCAGCGACCTCACGTTAAGATGAAGAATTTTCAGCCGTCGCTGGGGTTGAACGGTGGGAGGGGGTAAGAGGGGCGGTAGAGTAGGGAAGACATATCTACAGCATAAGCAACCAAAAGGTCCTTCCAAAGAGTTTAGTGGAGGTGCCCTACACAACTTAACTGTGGGGTTGATGGCTAATAGTTCTTCCATGGAATAGATGTAAAATCCCAGCGAGCCCCCACCAGCATTCCTGGCGAGAGGCGACGTACTGGCGCGGACGGGCGCTGACGGGCTTGCTTTTGGTGTGCCTTTGGCGCGCCGCCGGCGCTCCCGCGCCATATCTTGAAAAAATACCAGAGTGTCAGGGAGCACAAAACAACTAGCCCGCCAACCAAGATGGCGTCTAGATATGGCCAACTGGAAGTAAGGGTTTCCGGCGGTCGGGTTCAAGTCACCCTCCACATCAATCAGCCAAGGAAGGCTGCAGTGGACCGGGGCGATTTGAAACTAGCAAATAAGTCAGGTAGGTGAGCAGAATCGAATTACAGTATTATGCCAGTAAGTGCGAGTTAAAATCAGCAGAACAACACAAAGAAAAAGAATAAAAATTAGCAGCGTTCCCAGCGTAGTGCCAAGCCGCACATCAGCTGGTCAAACAATTGAACAAACGTGCCCAACCCGGTTAAATACCGGACCATCAGAGAGCACAAAACAACTAGCCCGCCAACCAAGATGGCGTCTAGAAATGGCCAACCAGACGTAAGGGTTTCTGGCGGTCGGGTTCAAGTCGCCCTCCACATCAATCAGCCAAGGAAGGCTGCGGTGGACCGGGGCGATTTGAAACTAGCAAATAAGTAGGCCTGGGCGGTAAATTCCGTTCCGTTCGCGGAATCTGCGGAATTTGCGTAATTTCGCGTTCCGCGGAGAACGCGAAATTGCCCAAAAATCTGCGTTCCGCGACTTCGCGAAATTTTTTGCTTGTTCGCGTTCTCAATATGCGTGTTCGCGAGACATTTCACCCCGAGCACGCAAACAGCGATCGCGAACAGGAAAAAAGTATCGCGAACAAGCAATTCCGCGTGTTCGCGGAATTTCTGCGTGTTCGCAGAGATTTTGTACCGTTTCGCGGAGATTTGCGTAACGCGATTACGCAAATTCCGCCCACCCCTACAAATAAGTCAGGTAGGTGGGCAGAATCGAATTACAGTATTATGCCAGTAAGTGCAAGTTAAAATCAGCAGAACAACACAAAGAAAAAGAATTAAAATTAGCAGCGTTCCCAGCGTAGTGCCAAGCCGCACATCAGCTGGTCAAACAATTGAACAAACGCGCACAACCCCGGTTAAATACCGGACCGTCAGGGAGCACAAAACAACTAGCCCGCCAACCAAGATGGCGTCTAGAAATGGCCAACCGGAAGTAGGGGTTTCCGGTGGTCGGGTTCAAGTCACCCTCCACAGCAATAAGCCAAGGAAGGCTGCAGTGGACCGGGGCGATTTGAAACTAGCAAATAAGTCAGGTAGGTGAGCAGAATCGAATTACAGTATTATGCCAGTAAGTGCGAGTTAAAATCAGCAGAACAACACAAAGAAAAAGAATACAAATTAGCAACGTTCCCAGCGTAGTGCCAAGCCGCACATCAGCTGGTCAAACAATTGAACAAACGCGCCCAACCCGGTTAAATACCGGACCATCAGGGAGCACAAAACAACTAGCCCGCCAACCAAGATGGCGTCTAGAAATAGCCAATCGGAAGTAAGGGTTTCTGGCGGTCTGGTTCAAGTCGCCCTCCACATCAATCAACCAAGGAAGGCTGTGGTGGACCGGGGCGATTTGAAACTAGCAAATAAGTCAGGTAGGTGAGCAATATAGTTTTATTTTAAATTTGAACATATTTATATAGGTTTTACTTACTTAAAAAAAAAGATTTTTATTCTGTTGATGATATTTTATTTGTTTTTAATTTTGAAGTGACTGGAGTGGGAATAGTAAATGTTATCCCTCCGCTATCCAACACTTTCCCTAATGTTGCACTCACTGGAATGGCGATAGTAATTTTTACCACTCTACTATTAAACCCTTTCCCTACTGTTGCTCTCATTGGAGTGGGTATAGTAATTTTTACCCCTCCTCTATCCAACACTTTCCCTACTGTTGCACTGACTGAAGTGGGAATAGTAAAGTTCATCCCTTTGCTGTCCACCACTTTCCCTACTGTTGCACTCACTGGAGTGGGAATAGTCATTTTTTCCCCTCCACTATCCAACACTTTACCTGCTGTTGCACTCATTGGAATGGGGATAGTAATTTTTACCCTCTGCGATCCAACACTTTCCATACTGTTGCACTCACTGAAATGGGAATATTAATTGTTACCCCTCTGCTGTCCAACACTTTCCCCACTGTTGCACTCTTTGGAGTGGGAATAGTAATTTTTACCCCTCCACTATCCAACACTTTCCCTATTGTTGCACCGACTGGAGTGGGAATAGTACATATTTTCCCTCTGCTATCCAACACTTTCCCTACTGTGGCACTCACTGGAATGGGAATAGTAATGTTTACCCCTCCGCTATCAAACACTTTCCCTACTGTTGCACTCATTGGAGTGGGAATAGTAAATTTTACCTATCCGCTATCCAACACTGTTGCAGTGACTGGAGTAGAAAATTTAAGTTTTAATATTTTTAAATAGTTTAATGTTTTATTTTTCAAATAGATTTTGTGTTATTGGTATATGTGTATATATATTCACTTAAAAAACCATAGGTTTCACACATGTTATAGTTAGCTGGACATTTCACTCGTAAAAAAACCAATGAAATTCCCCCGTTATAGTTAGTGCAGGCAACTATAACTCACGCGACCGCAATCCTCTGCTGATGACGTCAGATATTACATCACTGATGACATATGTGTCTTTATGAAAAATAAATATTTGTAATATGTATAGCTGAAGATTAATCGAAGAAGACATGGGTAAATAAGTGTCTAAATACAGTGATGTAATATCTGACGTCATCAGCAGAGGATTGCGGTCGTGTGAGTTATAGTTGCCTGCGCGAACTATAACGGGGGAATTTCATTGGTTTTTTACGAGTGAAATGTCCAGCTAACTATAACATGTGTGAAACCTATGGTTTTTTAAGTGAATTTGCAAGGTTTTTTAAATGCTAATTCGTAACTATAACGTGTGTGAAACCTATGGTTTTTTCAGTGAATATATAAACATATAAATATAATCTGCATATCTATATAAATATAAATTCATGCAAACATATACATATATGCATACATATGCATGGTATGTACATGAAAGTTTGAAAAACTCTAATACAAGCAAAGCTAAAAAGCCACCTAATTACAAACAGAATTGCTTTAACTTAAACGAGGGCGAGACCTATTGCATTTTCAATGCTTGTTTACTTTGATTCCATCAAGAAGGCATTCAGATGTGTCCCACATTTTCCATAAATTCTGAATGGTAGCACTCTAGTTGCTCATTAGATCACTGTAGTAAAGCTACTGCTCACCAGGGAAGTCTGCTGCTGGTATTGAAAGTGCATGTTTCAGTCTGCATGTCAGAATTTGTTAATGAAATAGAAGAGGATTTGATAAGTCACTCAAAATGTGCCCTAATTTTTCTTTTTTCCTCACTAATCATAATTTCTATGGCAAAATGAACCTCTTCATTGTGCTCCTTTTAAATTAAACTACTCACTCTCTACTACTCACTCGCTACTACTTTCTACTACTCACTCTCTACTACTCACTTTCTACTACTCTCTACTACTCTACTACTCTCTACTACTCACTCTCTACTACTCACTCTCTACTACTCTCTACTACTCTCTACCACTCACTCTCTACTACTTTACTACTCACTCTCTACTACTCTCTCTCTTCTACTCTCTCTCTCTACTACTCTCTCTACTACTCACTCTCTACTACTCACTCTCTACTACTCTCTACTACTCACTCTCAACTACTCACTCTACTACTCTCTCTACTACTCACTCTACTACTCACTCTACTACCCTCTACCACTTACTCTCTACTACTCTCTCTCTCTACTACTCACTCTCTACTACTCACTCTACTACTCTCTACTACTCTCTACTACTCTCTCTGCTATTCACTTTCTACTACTCTCTACTACTCACTCTCTACTACTCACTCTCTACTACTCTACTACTCTCTGCTACTCTCTCTACTACTCACTCTCTACTACTCACCCTCTACTACTCTCTACTACTCTCTCTCTACTACACACTCTCTACTACTTGCTCTCTACTACTCACTCTACTACTCACTCTACTACTCACTCTCTACTACTCCCTACTACTCCCTACTACTCACTCTACTACTCACTCTCTACTACTCCCTACTACTCACTCTACTACTCACTCTGTACTACTCTCTACTACTCTCTCTACTACTCTCTACTACTCACTCTCTCTACTACTCTCTCTCTACTACTCACTCTCTACTACTCACTCTCTACTACTCACCCTCTACTACTCTCTCTCTACTACTCTCTACTACTCTCTACTACTCACTCTCTACTACTCACTCTCTACTACTCTCTACTACTCACTCTCTACTACTCTCTACTACTCACTCTACTACTCATTCTCTACTACTCATTCTCTACTACTCTCTCTCTGCTACTCAGTCTCCACTACTCACTCTCTACTACTCTCTACTACTCACTCTCTAATACTCACTCTCTACTACTCCCTCTACTACTCACTCTCTACTACTCTCTACTACACCCTCTACTACTCACTCTCTACTACTCTCTACTACTCTCTACTTCTCACTCACTACTACTCTCTACTACTCACTCTCTACTACTCACTACTACTCTCTCCTACTCACTCTCTGCTACTCTCTCTACTACTCTCTACTACTCTCTCTCTACTCTCTATTACTCATCCTCTACTCTCTACCTCTCTACCTTTCTCTACCTCTCCTCTACTACTCTCTACCGCTCTACCTCTACCTCTCTACCTCTACCTCTCTACCTCTCTACCTCTACATCTCTACCTCTCTACCTCTCTCTACCTCTCTCTACACGCACACATATGCACATATATGCATTTATATATATGTATGTGTATATATATGTATATACATACATATATAAACATATATATAATCTGCATATCTATATAAATACAAATATAAATGCATGCATACATATACAGAGATGCATGTTATTTACATGAAATTTTGAAAAACACTAATAAAAGCAAAGCTAAAAAGCCACCTAATTACAAACAGAATTGCTTTAACTTAAACGAGGGCGAGACCTATTGCATTTTCAATGCTTGTTTACTTTGGTTCCATCAAGAAGGCATTCAGATGTGACACATTTGCCATAAATTCTGAATGGTAGCACTCTAGTTCCTCATTAGATCACTGTAGTAAAGCTACTGCTCACCAGGGAAGTCTGCTGCTGGTATTCAAAGTGCATGTTTCAGTCTGCATGTCAGAACTTTTTAATGAAATAGAAGAGGATTTGAGAAGTCAAAATGTGCCCTAAGTTTTCTTTCTGCAGCACTAGTCATAATTTCTATGGCAAAATGAACCCCCCTCATTTTGTTCCTTTGCAAATTAAATGTTTTAAATGTTACCACTTTATTCCAATCAAGATGGCTGCAGGTGTGCCATACCTTTGTCATAAGTAAGACTGTTAGCGCTCTAGTTGTTCTTTAAAACACTCTGGGATTTCTGTCATTGGGCTATACTTGGGCTACATCTCGGTGATATTTGTGCTACATTTGGGCTCTTTTGTCTCTGGTGGCCATCTTGGGAGACTTGTTATGAAGTTTCTTAATTTCCTCATTTACTGCAGTCTCCTCAGTAGGCATACTGTCAGTTTTTTTACTTTGATTCAATGAAGAAGGCATTCAGATGTGTCACACATTTGCCATAAATTCAGAATGTTAGCACTCTAGTTGCTCATTAGATCACTGTAGTAAAGCTACTGCTCACCAGGGAAGTCTGCTGCTGGTATTGAAAGTGCATGTTTCAGTCTGCATGTCAGAATTCTTTAATGAAATAGAAGAGGGTTTGAGAAGTCACTCAAAATGTGCCCTAATTTTTCTTTCTGCAGCTCTAATCATACATTCTATGGCAAAATGAACCCTCTCATTTTGTTCCTTTTTAAATTAAATGTTTTAAATGTTACCACTTTATTCCAATCAAGATGGCTTCAGGTGTGCCATACCTTTGTCATAAGTAAGACTGTTAGCGCTCTAGTTGTTCTTTGGAACACTCTGGGAAGCTGCAGTAGAACACAAAGGAATCAACTGACAGTCTCTGCCCTTGTTGGATGTACATGTTTTACTGAGAATGTCAGACTTCATTCTCACATGACTGAGAAAGATAATGTGAATTTACAGAAAATATGCTCTCAGTTTAGCTTATAGATCACCTTCCAAACCTCTGTGGGAAAAGCATGTGAAAATTGTTTTCTCTCAAACATGATTCATGATATCCCAGCAGAAGGCTTTTTCACATGGTAAAATCACCTTAGAACATACGACAATTCCTAAAATGAGTATGGTACCATCAACAAATGATTTATAATGTAACTAAAGTCTTAAAACCTTCTATTAACTGCAATGCTTTTTAATGAGGTGCTATCATGTATATTGGTCCCAAGATGGCTGCCAACACTTCTTGGATGAAGTGCTGACAGCCAATCAGATCTCACAATGAGATGTGTGGTTAGGCTCCGCCCAGATATGTATATGATTTTACTTTTGATTCTCTCAGGAATACTGAACGGATTTACACCATATATGCAAAAGGCACATGCCTGACCTGAGGACTACCTCTTTGCCAAATTTCAAGTAATTCTGTTCAGCCGTTCTGGCTGTAGCTGTGTCTAAAGGTCCTATGGAAAAATGCCTGGGGAAAACACGTTTTGGGACCCCCCTTTTTTCTCGGCCCCCGCTTGACGAATCACCCCGAGACTTTCAGGGTAGGAGCTGAACGGCGCGCCCCATTAAAATTTCGGGAGGATTCGTCAACCGGCGCCAAAGTTATTCAAAATAGAATTTTGAGATTTCCTATGGAAACTAGGTTGTAACTATAACTATCTACTGGCGACCTCCAGTAGATAATATATACATTCTGGGGCCCACTGAGGGTGAATAATGTAATTATAATTTACTTGTGACTAACGCAGAACTTACCAAAGGAACATTAATGCTCCCATCATGGACTACAAAGTCCGACATGCATTTCAGAATTTGACGCATCAGCGTGGCCCACTGGGGGCAAGGCATGTAATTAAGGATAATGATTGGAGGTTGTACCTCGAAACGTGTCAGGCTGCAATTGTACCTGGGATGTTTTGCTGGTTTGCCATGAAAATAAACTGGATGGTTTCTAAAGCAGTGAATGCGTCCTAGCTCGATGGGCACATTTGTTGAGAAATATATATATATATATATATATATATATATATATATATATATATATATATATATATATATATATATATATATATATATATATATATTGCAAAACACTGGTGTCCCGTTTGAGAAGCACTCGGACCAGCAAGAAAGGTAACCTGCCTTTATTTAGAAGTATGGACAAAATTCAATCCGCTGGTACATGGAACAGCCTGCCGTCTTCGCCGACGCGTTTCGAATGATTTCTTCTTCAAGGGCTTCTAACGGAAGGTACGTGCTTCATGGTGCTCCTCCTCCGATATTTAAATGTTCCCCCTGAGTAGGGTTGCTTTAGCAGTCATCAGCATTCTGGGAGTTGGAGTGCCTTATCATTATTGAGTAATCTCGTGCACAATTTCTGCTGGATTAAAGCCTGGCATGGCCCCCAGCGGATGAAAAAGTCCTCAATCTTTCCTTACTTTCCCGCATTGTGGTCGGTGTATCCTGTCCACGCGGCCCCCTCTGTATATTGGGGTGGTGCTTCATCGCGACTGGTCAGCCGCCTATTATTGCAAAACACTGGTGTCCCGTTTGAGAAGCACTCGGACCAGCAAGAAAGGTAACCAGCCTTTATTTAGAAGTATGGACAAAATTCAATCCGCTGGTACATGGAACAGCCTGCCGTCTTCGCCGACGCGTTTCGAATGATTTCTTCTTCAAGGGCTTCTAACGGAAGGTACGTGCTTCATGGCGCTCCTCCTCCGATATTTAAATGTTCCCCCTGAGTAGGGTTGCTTTAGCAGTCATCAGCATTCTGGGAGTTGGAGTGCCTTATCATTATTGAGTTATCTCGTGCACAATTTCTGCTGGATTAAAGCCTGGCATGGCCCCCAGCGGATGAAAAAGTCCTCAATCTTTCCTTACTTTCCCGCATTGTGGTCGGTGTATCCTGTCCACGCGGCCCCCTCTGTATATTGGGTTGGTGCT
This sequence comes from Triturus cristatus, assembly GCF_964204655.1. NCBI lineage: Eukaryota > Metazoa > Chordata > Amphibia > Caudata > Salamandridae > Triturus > Triturus cristatus. Next base: position 676,582,312 of record NC_140586.1, on the reverse strand, counting down.
TCATCGCGACTGGGCAGCCGCCTATTATTGCAAAACACTGGTGTCCCGTTTGAGAAGCACTCGGACCAGCAAGAAAGGTAACCAGCCTTTATTTAGAAGTATGGACAAAATTCAATCCGCTGGTACATGGAACAGCCTGCCGTCTTCGCCGACGCGTTTCGAATGATTTCTTCTTCAAGGGCTTCTAACGGAAGGTACGTGCTTCATGGTGCTCCTCCTCCGATATTTAAATGTTCCCCCTGAGTAGGGTTGCTTTAGCAGTCATCAGCATTCTGGGAGTTGGAGTGCCTTATCATTATTGAGTAATCTCGTGCACAATTTCTGCTGGATTAAAGCCTGGCATGGCCCCCAGCGGATGAAAAAGTCCTCAATCTTTCCTTACTTTCCCGCATTGTGGTCGGTGTATCCTGTCCACGCGGCCCCCTCTGTATATTGGTGTGGTGCTTCATCGCGACTGGGCAGCCGCCTATTATTGCAAAACACTGGTGTCCCGTTTGAGAAGCACTCGGACCAGCAGAAAGGTAACCAGCCTTTATTTAGAAGTATGGACAAAATTCAATCCGCTGGTACATGGAACAGCCTGCCGTCTTCGCCGACACGTTTCGAATGATTTCTTCTTCAAGGGCTTCTAACGGAAGGTACGTGCTTCATGGTGCTCCTCCTCCGATATTTAAATGTTCCCCCTGAGTAGGGTTGCTTTAGCAGTCATCAGCATTCTGGGAGTTGGAGTGCCTTATCATTATTGAGTAATCTCGTGCAGAATTTCTGCTGGATTAAAGCCTGGCATGGCCCCCAGCAGATGAAAAAGTCCTCAATCTTTCCTTACTTTCCCGCATTGTGGTTGGTGTATCCTGTCCACGCGGCCCCCTCTGTATATTGGGGTGGTGCTTCATCGCGACTGGGCAGCCGCCTATTATTGCAAAACACTGGTGTCCCGTTTGAGAAGCACTCGGACCAGCAAGAAAGGTAACCAGACTTTATTTAGAAGTATGGACAAAATTCAATCCGCTGGTACATGGAACAGCCTGCCGTCTTCGCCGACGCGTTTCGAATGATTTCTTCTTCAAGGGCTTCTAACGGAAGGTACGTGCTTCATGGTACTCCTCCTCCGATATTTAAATGTTCCCCCTGAGTAGGGTTGCTTTAGCAGTCATCAGCATTCTGGGAGTTGGAGTGCCTTATCATTATTGAGTAATCTCGTGCACAATTTCTGCTGGATTAAAGCCTGGCATGGCCCCCAGCGGATGAAAAAGTCCTCAATCTTTCCTTACTTTCCCGCATTGTGGTCGGTGTATCCTGTCCACGCGGCCCCCTCTGTATATTGGGGTGGTGCTTCATCGCGACTGGGCAGCCGCCTATTATTGCAAAACACTGGTGTCCCGTTTGAGAAGCACTCGGACCAGCAAGAAAGGCAACCAGCCTTTATTTAGAAGTATGGACAAAATTCAATCCGCTGGTACATGGAACAGCCTGCCGTCTTCGCCGACGCGTTTCGAATGATTTCTTCTTCAAGGGCTTCTAACGGAAGGTACGTGCTTCATGGTGCTCCTCCTCCGATATTTAAATGTTCCCCCTGAGTAGGGTTGCTTTAGCAGTCATCAGCATTCTGGGAGTTGGAGTGCCTTATCATTATTGAGTAATCTCGTGCACAATTTCTGCTGGATTAAAGCCTGGCATGGCCCCCAGCGGATGAAAAAGCCCTCAATCTTTCCTTACTTTCCCGCATTGTGGTCGGTGTATCCTGTCCACGCGGCCCCCTCTGTATATTGGGGTGGTGCTTCATCGCGACTGGGCAGCCGCCTATTATTGCAAAACACTGGTGTCCCGTTTGAGAAGCACTCGGACCAGCAAGAAAGGTAACCAGCCTTTATTTAGAAGTATGGACAAAATTCAATCCGCTGGTACATGGAACAGCCTGCCGTCTTCGCCGACGCGTTTCGAATGATTTCTTCTTCAAGGGCTTCTAACGGAAGGTACGTGCTTCATGGTGCTCCTCCTCCGATATTTAAATGTTCCCCCTGAGTAGGGTTGCTTTAGCAGTCATCAGCATTCTGGGAGTTGGAGTGCCTTATCATTATTGAGTAATCTCGTGCACAATTTCTGCTGGATTAAAGCCTGGCATGGCCCCCAGCGGATGAAAAAGTCCTCAATCTTTCCTTACTTTCCCGCATTGTGGTCGGTGTATCCTGTCCACGCGGCCCCTTCTCAAACGGGACACCAGTGTTTTGCAATAATAGGCGGCTGCCCAGTCGCGATGAAGCACCACCCCAATATACAAAGGGGGCCGCGTGGACAGGATACACCGACCACAATGCGGGAAAGTAAGGAAATATTGAGGACTTTTTCATCCGCTGGGGGCCATGCCAGGCTTTAATCCAGCAGAAATTGTGCACAAGATTACTCAATAATGATAAGGCACTCCAACTCCCAGAATGCTGATGTACCAGCGGATTGAATTTTGTCCATACTTCTAAATAAAGGCTGGTTACCTTTCTTGCTGGTCCGAGTGCTTCTCAAACGGGACACCAGTGTTTTGAAGTATATATATATATATATATATATATATATATATATATATATATATATTTGTTACATTTTTATATGAATTTAAAAATATAAAATACATTAAAATTATAAGTTTATTGATTGTTTTAAAGTAAATATATATATATATACATTAATTAATATATGTGTGTTTATCTGTTATGTGTTAAAATGTATATTGAATCCAATTTTTCTTTTTATTAATTTTATTCTTTGATATATTTAATATTTATTTTATATACATGTATATATATATATATATATATATATATATATATATATATATATATATATATATATATATATAAACGATATTTTGTACAATTATATTTAAGACATCGATATTTTTTGGGGATATTTTTGTACTTACTATCATAAGTATAGGATTTAGATATTTTTGACTTCGATATTTTCATCACAATATTTATCTATGCGGATATTTTAATTGTCAATATTTTGTCAGAGTACCTCTCCTAGGTTCGTTATTAGAACCTGGGCATGTCACATACGTAACACTATCATGGTTATGGCAGTCTGGTTGTTTATACAACATGTAAGGTTACATTCAATGCCCAATTTGTTAAAAAAATCATGAGCACTAGTTTCCAAAATGGACACTCATAGGAGGATGGTGCCGGCAGTAGCAACTGCAACTGGACGGGGTGGTGGGAATGAAAAAAGGACTTACCTGGAACAGCCGTCCACCACCTCTCCTCCGTCCTCTTCCATCTTTCTTCTTCTTGTCTTGTCCTGGCCGGCAGCAGGAAGCATACGGGCAATGCAGTGTTGTAATTGGTCTGAGCGCTGTGGTTTGATGCTCAAATGGGGACAGGGAGCCTGTGCATATTCCTAACCAGGCTGTGTAATGCAGCCTGGTGGGGAACATTCAAAGTGCGCATGACTGTTTGGCCTGCCCGAGATGGCCGGCCAAACAAACATGCGACTTGGGAAGTGCAAACCACCTCCCCCTGCTCTGGCCAGACCTATGCAGCCATTGACTGCAATAGGAAAAATGAAATGATAATAACTATATGTTATTATCATTTTATTTTTCCTTTTGTAAGTTGACGCTCCTATGCCTTAGCAGAGAAGCCACCACTGGGTGCCGGCACAGCCGACTGCCACCACTGACACGGTGACAGGCAGATGTCTGGTGAGGAGAGGCAGCAAAAGGAATAGACAAAATGTGCTGCAATGTTTGAATTAAAATCATGATTGTACTGCCTGTTCACAACCAGTCTCTTGTCTGTACCTCTTTCTCTAACTTTCTCTACCTCTTTCATTCCTCAGCCACTTTTCATTCGAGCATCCGCTGCGCCATTCCGGCCTATATTTTCTAACCATCAGCCTCTATCCCACGCAGAAAAGCAAGAGTTCCTGTTCCCATCCTGGCTGCTCCCTTGGTGAGTACAGGCTCAGCAGGTCCAGTGTGTGGCAGCTGCAATGCTACCGTACGAAAAGTAAGATAAGAGAGGCAAGAGCAGGGCTGAGACAGTGAAGGCCCAAACACTTGAGGTACTAATGGATGTTGAAGCCGGGCAAGGAGTTTGGCCTGACAGAGCATGGTGATTCAGGGGTAGACATAGAAGACCAAAAGAGCACTGACAGAAAAGGCTTTAACAGTTGGTGGCCCCTAATGGAAACTTTATAACACCGGATGATTTGTCATTTGTGAGTAATCAAACGCTATAGTTCAAGTTTGCTTATCATAGATTGCGCGCAGCCATGCAGGAACACTACTCCTCATATTCAAATGAACCCCCTACACTAGAAACATTACAACTATTGATAACCGCTCTAGACAATACACACATAGTAACAAAACTATATAGAGCCCTGCATAGGGAAATTGGCGCCAACACACAAATAGCGCAGGACAGATGGAATATAATTCTTGACAAGCCTTTAGAGTTAGACGGGTGGCAATCGTGTTGTGCACTCACTTAAGTAGTCACGCCAAATGGCAATTTACGCATCATACACTATAAATACCTGCACCAGACATACCACACTCCAATTAAATTGCACAAACACGGTCTACGAGCGGATGTGAAATGTATAAGATGTAAATTAGACCAAGCTGATGTTGGGCATTTGGCATGGTATTGCAGCAACGTGAAATCCTATTAGGAACAGGTGATCCATCTACTAAATGAAATCCTGCAATGTCAATTAGAGTGTACACCGCAATTATGTCTCTTGGACACTTGACACACTTGAAATCTGCAAGAAAAAAGTTAGCGGCCATAATGTTACTACTAGCGAAACGGAGAATAGCCATGCACTGGGACAGCTCGAAAACACCAACTGTAGACCGCTGGATATCAGACTCTATATATTGCACAGATAACTTTTTGATATACGGAAAAGAACTGCCCACAACCGCCAAGCCTTCTAATTTCTGGGAACCTCTCACAGACTACCTACGTGCACACCCATAACTATTCCAAACTAATGCATGATTATTGTCTGCGCTCTCATTTTGTGGTAATGCTAAGATGGATAATCAAAAGATTAATCATCACATGGTGTTGTGCTGAGTACAATTGTTCACTATATACTATGTCACATAAGATCGACTTGATTATGTATGTAAACATGGTTAATTATGATTACTGGAAAATTTATAAATAAATAAATAAAAGAGTTGGTGGCATAGGGATCCAGACGTGGCGAGAATAACTGTAAATGGTGCATTGGTTCAGGTGAGTCAGAAAGAATCTGAAGAGGGGATCAAGCAACATATAAATCCTTGATTTTCTCCTGGTGCCTCTGTTTACTCATTTGATGGGACATAGGCCTTTGCTCACACTAGGGGTGGGCGGAATTTGCGAAATTCACTTTCGCAAATTATCGCGAAAATGTTAAAAATATCCAGAAACGCGGAAATATCGCGAAGATGCAGAAGTTTTCTTCCCACCCTTTCGCGGTATTTTCTGCGTGGTCGCAGCTCGCCAACTTACCCATGCGGTTGCTCGCGGGCGCGCCCATCTTGTTTTCACTTGTCTTGCGGTGCATGATCGCGAGAAGAAAGACGTGATCGCGCGACGAATGACGTTACTGCGGGCGCGAACTGTCGCGAGACAGCGCAAATGGCTACCAACAATCCAACATCTCGTGGAGAACGCGACCGGATCGGGAAAAGTTGTCGGCGAACGCGGGGATTCAGGTAAGGCGATCGCGCGCACGCGAGAATGTATTATTTTACAGCGCGAGCAAGCAAAAAATTTCCGGTAAAATGCGGATTGCGGAAATTTTGACATTTTCGCGCTCTCCGCGGAATGCGAAAATTTCAAATTATCGCAATTTCCGCGAGCGGAACGGAATTTTAGCCCAGGCCTAGCTCACACACTAGATTAGCATTATGTAGGATAGTAGGGGATATTCCCATCCCAACAACTTTAAAATGTTGACCTAGATGAATGGCAACAGATTCAAAACTGATTTTGACTATGTTTGACTATGTTTAATAATTCCCACTCCTAATCGTAGTCTACAGTAAGACCCATATTTATCATTTTTTCAAGCATTGCAAAGCAGCAAGCCACCTTGCTGCACTGCATGAAAGGGCAGCAATGCGCCATATTTAACAGTGCTTTCCTGTCCTCTCCTAGTGCTGGCACACTTTTGACTGCCTTGCGCCAATGCAAGCACCCTTGCGGCATGCTGCAAGCAGTGCGGGCTGTTCCGCTAAGGCAGAGGAGTGTCACCCCACTGCTTTGAAGCATTGATATTAAGGAAAAATAAAATGATATTAAGTTGCTGGTATTATCCTTTTATTTTATCCTGGTTCTGCAGCTTGGCAGGGCGAGGCTGCTCTACTGACAGAGCAGGGGAGGGGAGGAGTAGTGGGCACACTGAAGTATGCATGCCGCTTTGACTGGCCCTCTCTCGCCGCCCAAACAGTCATGCGCACCTAGCATGTTCTGCACCCAGGCTGCATTTCAGCCTGGGTGGAAAATATGCCCAGGCCTCCAGACCCCACCAGAGTGCAGAACCACAGTGCTCAGACCAGCCACAACGCTGCATTGCAACGTTGTGATTGGCTAAGGGGAGCCTGGGAGCTTACTAATCACAATGCTGCATTGCAGCGTTGTGATTGGCTCAGGGGAGCATGGATATGCTTCCTGTTCGGTGACTTCAGCCCGAGGAAGGTGTAACAACGTGGGAGAGACGTGACAGGAGGTGAGAGTATTTTTTATTTTTTTAAACCCACTCACCACCCCAAATGTGTGCTGGCCGCCACTGGGCACAAGGGTGCCTGCATTGTATGCAAGATTGTTTTTGTGCAGGAAGGGACACCTTCCACCACAAAAAAAGATATCCTCAGAGGCATTTTCCTCTTTCTATGTGTGCTGCAGAATTATAAGAAGTGCTAGGTCAGCGAATCATAAGTGCACCTTTTGCGACTTTGGGTGCCGGTGCATCCCAAGTATGCAGCTTCCTACTGTCTCCTCTGTGGGAATACCTGTCACCGTTCTGATGCTCCATCTGCTCAGAACTCCACTAGTGCAGGGAAGGACAACAGCATGTGCAGGATGTCAGCATCCTCCACCCTGCATCTGGGGCAGTGGTGTTGTGTTTTTGGGAAAATACGCTGTAAATGGTGGGTGTGGAGTGAGATAAGCCCTGTGGAGGATCATATGCTGGATAAATTCTAACTTGGTGTTATGTGACACCTTTTTCGGATATTCTAACAGGGCGGTCCATTCCCTGTCCTTCAGTTCCTTTTCAAGGTCCACGGACCACCTGTTATGCAAATCAGCAAGTGAAATCCCAGCATGCACCCTAATACCCTTGTATAGCCATTTTGTAAGATGCCACCCCTCGCCCATTAGATAGATTGCTTGTACCAGTTTGTGCATCGGAGATTCTTCTCTAGCAGGGGACCAATGCCTCTTAACGTGCGCAAGTATTGCTGCATGTGTCATATATAGATTGCTTGAGATCCCATTTTTCCTCAAAAAGTTCTCATGATCCATAACAGCTCTGGCACTGAAGAGTGCCCCTACTGTGGTGACTCCTCCCTCAGACCAGCTGCAGGTGTTCCGTTTTGTAATTAAGCCTGTGGGTGTAGGGATACCTAGTAGTGTTGTTTGAGTATGGGGTATGCTGGCGCGTGTACTGCAGCGCTTTCCTCCAGTGCTGTGCGCAGTAGCATCGGGCATCCTGGGGGGTCTTGGAGCGAGGCCCACGATTAATGTCCTTGGTTGTATACCCCAGTTCATGCAGGTTACGTCCTGCTAAACAGAATGAAAGCCACTGTAGTTGGCTTGCATAGCAATATGCGAGGAGGTCAGGTGCACCCAATCCCCCTGTGTCTGCCTCCAATTGCAGTTTGGCTAGACCCACCCGCCGACAACCAGTCCCCCAGATCAAAACAGATAATAGCGTTTCAAGTGCCTTAAATATGGGAGCAGGGATTATCACCGGGAGGTTCATAAAAAAATATAATACTCGTGGGAGAACCACCATTTTGGATATCGCCACCCTACCCTTTACAGAAAGCGGTAGCAAGGTCGAAAAGTGGGAGCTAGCAAGTAAAGTCAAATTTCTAACATTCTAACTTTGTGACTGCTCCACCCAATCTTCAGTGACCCAGACTCTGTAGATCATAAGTGAAACCTAAGGTGTGAAGGGAAGAACACATGGAGAAACGGTGGGTGGGAGGGGAAAGCAGTAACACAACTGCTTGCATATGAAACATTTCCAGAACACAAGGCAGGCAATCAGAAAAAATACTGCACGAAACAAACTGAAATGGACAGAAGCAAAATAAGCCCTGTAATAGGGCCAGTCGCTATACGAGGGAACAATAGACCAAAAGGCAGTGGTGGCTACTCCACTAAGGCATAGGAGCGTCACCTAACTGCTCAAAAGGACAAATAAAATAATAATGACTTATCGTTAGTATCATTTTTTCATTTTTCTTATTGCAGTCAGTGGTGGGGCAGGGCTGGCCAAATCAAGGGGAGGAGTGGTTTGCACTCCTTAAGTGTGCATGACTATTTGGCCGGCCCTGTTGGGCTGGCCAAACAGTCATGCTCAATTTGCATGTTCCCCACCAGGCTGCATTACACAGCCTGGCGAGGAACATGCACAGGCTCCCTATCCCCGTCAGAGCACATAACCACGGCGATCAGACAAATCACAAAGCTGCATTGCAGTATTGTGATTGGCTAAGGGAAGCCTGTGTGCCTGGGTGCTTCCTGCTGCCGGTCGGGATTGGAGACAGGAAAAGGAAGAGGAAGGAGGAGAGGCGGTGGCGGTCGCCCAGCCGTTCCTGGCAAGTCCTGTCTTTTCACCCTCCGGCCTCCCTCCCCTGTCCGGTAGCAGCCATTACTGCCTAACGGAGGGACAAATGGGCAAGATTTACCATTCAAACGTAAGGAATTTAGAAAGGCAACCAATGACAAGGGATGGGCCGGTTTGAAGCTCATTTGCTGAATACACAATGCCTTGCAGAGCAGCGCATGCGTGCTGTGATGCTCGACCTGAAAACGAGGAGCAATAAAGATATTTCTCCTTGTTATGCACCACCTGGGAGGGGTAGCATTTTGATGCATTCCCAGGTATACCACAAATGGTAAATCAGGTCTACCACTAATGGTAAATCTGGAAATGTGTCTATCACTGTAGGGAAACTGTTCCTAATAGAGTAGCTTGCCCATTTGGCTGCCTAAAGTATAGGTAAAAGGAAACATGACTCCTTAATGGGTTAATGGTTGGAAATAAAGAAAAGAGCCCTCACACACCCATAAGAGTGTCATGCTTCATCATTGGGCATTGCTCCTTGTGGGGGTGGTGCTGCTGTCCCCCTCAGGCCCCTTGAGAGGGCTCTTTGGTGGAGATCTTTTCAGAGGAAAGCCGCAGTGGTGAGTGTGGGTGTGTGGGGAATAGTGTGAGTGAGTTACAAATATTGTACTGGTGCCCTAAGAGAATTTTATTCTGGGGTCCTTGCGATATGGTTAAAATAAAGCAAAGAGGAGTACTCATGACCTGGTTGTCAGAGTTGGGAGTATTTTCCTCTGCGAATCTCAGTGCAAGTGGTGATAAAAAAAAAGTGGTTAAGTGGTGAAAATGGTCATTTCAGGTCGACATGTTTCACACCAATTGTGGTCCCCAATGGATCCAATGGTGATTCTTCAGGACCGTGCAGATATTACAAAGAGAGAAATAGTGATACAGGGGTTTGAGACGACAACACTCAATACACCCTGTAGTTATACCCAGATTCGAGTGTGTGGTCAGGGAGACTCTGCACCTATACAAAATCGACAACCTTAGTATCAGTATCCAACCCCCAAAAAGTGATGGTTAGGTAGAGTTATGTATGAATATACATAATTATTTAATACAGAGGCCAGTCACAAACCAGCCCTTCATGACTTACCTGGGCATAGAACATTGTTAGAGTGTTTGCAAACATGTGCAGAGTGTGCTGGTCAGACTATTCCATTTCTGTGGACTTTAGATTGTACTCGAAGGAGTGATGGTTGTTTGGGGTCTAGCTCAATGTTGTGTGTTTGTGTAGTTGTTTTGTATCAGCCATGCGTTCACCTCTTTTGTAAACTGCCTGCATCGAACCTTGGCTGGTATTGAAAGCCAGATGTTGGAGAATTATATTGAAAAAGCAGAGCCTATTATGAATTTCTTTTTTTAAGGTAGAATGATGATATGTGCTGCAAGATTCAAGTTACCTGTTTTGTTTGCAATGTTTGAATTTTATTTGTAGGTACAGTGGTCCTTTTCTGTGGACTTTACAAAGTGTCTTGAAAATTGCTTGTCAGGCTACACATAGCCAATTGATTGCTAACCGGACTGGCATCATGCCTTCTCTGTGGTAATATTGGAGAAGGAGTCTTGTAGCAGTGTTTTGGCTTAGTGTATGATGAAACATAGAGCACGAAAGTAGAGACTGTTGACAAAGTCAAACTTTGGTATTATGAGTATGAGGAAATACTATAGCTTGGTTGGTATTCAAGGTATGGAAAAATGTTTCACAGTGATTCATTGTGTAAAAGTGCTCTTTGTGAACTTCTTGAAAGGTGGCATCAAGGAAAGATCTAAATACACGATTGCCCATAGATTTCTTCCCTCTCTTGATGTAGCTGGAGGGACATCAAGAAGCTGGTGTTTGTGCCATTCTCCACAGGTCATGATATCTGTCTTTGTGTTGTTGAGGTTTAGGAGGTTATTCATCAATTTATTTAAGGCATGCAGGCAGTCATTAAATGTTTACTTGTAGAGGTCTTCTGGGCCATCCTTTTTAGGTCTCACCTATGCAGCACGCATGCGCTGCTTAGGCAAAAAGACCTTTTCAGCCAAAAACATGCATGCGTTCCATTGCCTTCAATGGCAACGCGTGCATGTGTGGCAATTCCCTTGCGGGAGCGAGCTTTACACCATATGTTTGTAATTAACTTACAATCACATGGTGCCCGTGGCTCGCTCCCACAAGGGAAACACTTTGTGTGCTCTTGCACTCCCCCACCCCTCCCACTTTCAGCGTTTGTCAGAGCTGACAGTTGTTAAAGGTTATTTTCTCATGTTTACTGTGTGTGCGCCATGCAGTAGCCTTCAGTCGCATTCTAATGCCTTCAATAAGGAGATAACACCCGCAGGTTATTTTCTCATGTTTATCGTGTGTGCACCATGCAGTAGCCTTCAGTCGCATTCTAATGCCTTCAATGAGGAGATAACACCCGCAGTAAAGTTATGGGGGAGGGGTGAGATGGCACTGTATTTTATGGCCCATCTGTACAACAGTGGGATCCTGTTTAGTCTGGAAGTATCAGTGGACAAGACGGATCCTTCATAGGAGTGGTGAGCCAGAGCCAAGCCAGGCGCCTGCCTTAGCTCTAAGAGTAGGGCGACCAGATGCCTCTATGTCACCAGAATACCACTTTTTGATTCCTGGACTTTGCTTCTATTTCAGTGCATTCTGGGAACAGTAGTCATGGTTATTTTAATTGAACCAATGGGACACCTGTTATCAATGATGTGTAATAGCAAAGCCCAATAGGGGAGAGGTGGTATCCAGGTGGCATGGAACCATGTGGCCACCCTGTCTAAGAGCCAAGGTACGGAAGGAACCATTCTTAAGAATTTCCTAGCATTTCCTAGTTCCATGAGATCGTACATTGTCTACGGGTACAGACCTGGAGGGGGGTAGTCCATTGAGATAATACAAAGAGCAAACTTATGTTGGCCCGAGATGACGGCCCATGTTGTAAGAAAGTCAGAGTAAAATCACAACATTGAATCAAATGCGAATTATAGATGTTCCCACCACGACATAAAACATTCATATTCAGACATGTATGAGCACCTTAAAAATTGGCTAAATTTGCAGCAGCAAGCATATAAAATATTACCAGCATACTGTTTCGGACTGTCTCTTTAAAGCACGTAACCAAGCTTCTTCGAAATGTTGTGTTAGATGTAATGGGTGACAGTCCTGTGTTCCGGGCAATTAGCTGGATACTGTGTGCACGTCATCCGCAGGCCAGGCGTGGCCTGCGGGGTTGAATAAAAGGGGAGGACCCACACGTGGGTTATCTCCCGATACAGTTATACTGTGTGTGCCTCCCTCATTGCGCTCCCCAGATTCCCCTAGTTATATTGCAGAGGCCTTACCGGCATCACCAGCACGAAGGGCGCCACATTTGGCAACCAAAACATCCCCAACAATTCCCAAATGCCTCCTTAATAAAAAAGCAAGCACCTTTAAAACACTGCTCACTTTAGGCAGCCACAAGTGCCCAAAATGCTTCCAGGAGCCTTTTGACTATCGCCTTCTGCTTAAAAGATTAGAGGTGAAGAACTGTGGAGCCCGGCCTCCACCTGGACTCAGAAAGTGTACTCACGGCCAACTCAACAGCTCACCTGGCCTATTGTCACCGAAGAGACCTAACCCTGCTTCATGCTGACTGAAGAAGCAAAAGCAAGACTTCCAATTTGTGCCACTTGTCCGTCGCTATCAGAAAAGCCAGGGTGAGTAGGCTGAACCTAGAATAGCAGGCCTTGTCGAGCTGAGGAGACCCAAATGAGGTGCTGTGCCGTATGACAGAGAATGGATTGCAAGGCGAAGGTCCAGTGAATGGCATGCCCTGGACATCCGGTGTACTTCACTACTAATCTCAAGGGTTCAAACTACTGACCCACTCCCTACTCAGCCAAGATATCTAATGGCACTCCTCCCACCATCAGACACTGGCCTCTAACACCACAATGCCCCCATATGGAGAGCAGCAATACCATTCTTCTCCTACCAGAACAAAAGATCTTTTATCCAGAAAGTAGTTGCCAGATGTTCCTGCTGAGGGTTCCAGTTCATATCCCAGGTTAACTACCAAGCCTACATCTAACCAGAATAGTAGGATGATTAAGCCCACTGGGCATTGCAGCTTCCCATATTTGTACTTGGTTATTTATTCATATGTTTGTTTAAGCTATTTCTGACTGTTTGTTAGTATTAAGAGCCCTCCTAAAAAACTGACAGTCACAATAAGAGTGCATTATTTATAGAAATGCAGCAACTTTCCACATTATTTCAAGGTCAACATTGCAGGCTGGAGTTTATTTGACTACCATGTCAGTAAGGTAATTAAGATGTACCTGGACCATGTTGGATGTATTCTAGGAGTTCTCTCCTGGTGGGAAGTGCTCCTGGGAGAATGGTGATAGGCAGCTATATGTCGAATCAACGCTGTGTTGGCTGTATGCAAGCTGGTCTATTTAATGCCTTCTTTTGGACGTTTGTGACTTTGTTGTCAGTTGTGCATTGTGTTCATAACACCTGTGTGTAAGGTGGTTCTACTTTTTGCATGAATATATACGTCTACTTAGGTCAAATTTAGCCAGAGGGATAGTGGAGTGCTGTGTGTGTTCCCACTGAAAAGTGGAAACACAGTAGGCCAACTATTCTATAGTAGGCCTTGTATTCTATCTGGAGATGAGAGATTCGTCAACATCCCCTTTTAAAGACAGCTACAGTGCCTACTGATGTAAATTTACACCAAATGAGCACCATAACAGTTAGATCCAACTAGGTCACTTTTTAAACACAGGATTCTGATATGGGGTCTTACATTAATACTTTTACATCACGTTTTTCACAAAGCAAGTCGTTACAACGACTTGCACTGGATGGCGCTGTACACTAAGGAATAGTATGATATACTATTCCAACACCTTCCCTACTGTCCCCACAGACTGGCGTTGGAATAGTAAATCATACTATTCCAAAGTCCAGCGCGTCCAGCGCAAGTCGTTGTACAGACTTGCGTTGTAAAAACCGCAATGTAACACACCACGTTGTAATGGAACGCGTTGTATCATCATATATTCTATTATTATCTCTGTTGAGTCATTCTTTTTGCATTGCCCAGCAGTAAAGAGATTAATTGATGTAATTCTCCACCTCTGCCACTGCATTGAGCTTAGTAGAAATTGAGGCTTAGCAAGAGTAAGAATTTGGCGACAACTGTAGATGACACTACTGCTTACACAGCAGAAACAAGCACAACAAAATGTGCACATAGAACAATTATATAGAGAGCCAATAGTAATACACTCACTGACTCAGATTCAAGCATCCACATATTTCGTCTACCGTAGGATTTGTTGACCTGCAGATGTAGATGACATGAACCACTACCGGGGATCAAGGGAAAAAGTCAGAAAGAAAATAAGAGATTGAAAGACTCAGCTCAAGAGCAGCCCAAGAGATGATGCAGCTGGACACAAAATCAGAGCTGGATTAGTAACAGAAAGCAACAGCAGTTCAGAGGTAGGCACAGTACTAGAGGAGCTGCAATAAGATGACAGCAGTAGTCACTGATATGTTTCCAAGGTTTTTTTTACATCAAGGTAGAAAGTGTCATGTTCTCTCGCAGGTAGCCGATGTTTACCACTGGAGTCCCATGGCCATAGGTATTTTTACACTACTTGTTAGGTTACACGTATCCCTGTTTGGATCTTGGCTCTCTAAAGTGTAGTGAGGTGAGGTGATGATACAACTAAAGGGTGATGATGAGAATAAAGGGTGAAAAATAGTAGCACTCAAGAGTGACTGTCTATTCACAACTATGTCTCTAAAAGTGGATGGCTTTGTTCTCAGCTGAAAAATGGCAGATCATACAAATGAAAATAAGTCCAAGATCGCAGAAGGCACTCCAACCTAGTGGTGATGAAATATGACACAAACAATTTTATAGTCCTTTGAGTTAAGGCAATATGATCCTGAATGGATGGTACCCGTTTATCTTGAGGGGGAAAGATTGTGGGTTCCTGACAAACATCAGAATCACATGGGTGTCAGTCGTCTTACTTTAGCTATGTTTACCATCCCATGTGAACATAACAATTGCGCAAGCCAGAATGCTGAAAGTGTATCTGATTTCTTAAGCTACCCCTATCCTTTGATCTAGATTTTCTGCAGTCCTTGTTTCAAGGTGGGACAACTGACAGTTTGATTCCACTCATCTAAGACTCTTTTGCAATTGACACTGAAAAAATATATATTTTGAATAACTCAAAAATTCCCACACAGAAGTAAACTCAGATTCGCACTCACAGACAAATTAATGGCTTAGTTTGCTAAAGTTCTGGTCTGGAGTGTCCTGTCAGCAGGAATAACATACTCTGGTGCTCGATGACAAAGAAACACTTGATAGAGTGCCTAAGGAGGAGGGTTACTGCTCAAATTGGTCCCAAAGTCGCAGTTCATGCAGAGGGCCACAGGTGCTGTAATAAATTACCACCCAGAGCAGATCTCCCAACTTATCAGACTTTGAGGCTCTTTTTCATAAATGGCTTGCCAGTGTTGACATTTTTAGGTAGGGGGCCCTGAGGACATTATGGTTCACAACACGTCTACTTGGTGAATTGGTATTTAAAGTAAGGTTTGGACCACATATTTAAAATTCCATCTTTCATACAAAGATGGTTCAAACAGATCTGCTGTGAAAGTGACTCTGCAGAAGATAAGGGTCCTAGGCAGATTTGCTGTAGGACAAGGTCTGCACTGCACATGGTGACGGGATGATGTCCTTGTCTGTGCCTTAGATATCTTCTCTGAGTTATTTGCTCTCTCCTATGTTCTTATATGCTTCTGCTGCCACGTGCACATAGTACAGATCTGTGCAAGCTTAAAATCAGCTACCTCTTGAGGATTACCCTGTGCATTCACCTCTTCACCAGCATCCACGCTTTCCAGGGGTGAAGAAGAAGTGGAAGATGTGAAAGAAAAGGATGGTATCAAGGGACAATAAAAAACGGTCTAACAAGTGATATAAGTAAACGAACGATCAGGACAAGTAAAATTAAAACACTTGAAAAGGAGTGGAAAAGAGATTAAAAGAATCCTCAAAAAAATAGACCTAAGCTACAATATGGGGCATAGATAGGAGACAAATGGGAAGACGACATGAAGGTAAATGCAGCTTCACAAAACACAGAAAGGCTGAGAGAATGAAAAACAAAGTGGAGAAAACTCGATGATTGGAAGATAGGCTATCAGTTAAAGAAAAAGTATGACACCTGACAGAAATAAGGAAATAGGATTAAAGCATCATGGAGTGTTCCCCTTGCATGCAGCCATGTCATTACATTTGAACACGGCGGCCATATGACGAAAGGGGAAGCCCTCCATGAGCCACTTGAAGTGTAGTCCAAGCACTCTTCTGTCAGAAGCCCATAACTGCTGCACAATCAAAAGCTGTACTCCATGTTATCAGTAAATTGACTGAGCAAGATCCACTCACTCAGAAGTGTTTTTTTTAACATTTTGTCTGTTGATCGCTGTGCTGTCATGCCACAAGCAAAGGAGAGATCAAAGGTAACAAGCATTTGCAATGCAATGGGTCTCGCATTGACACGAGTTTGAGATATTGATATTGCAAATAACAATGCCTTTTATTTTTGTTTTCTTTTTAAAAACATAAATAAAAGGCATTGTTATTTACAATGCCAATAACTTAAACTCGCGGAACTGCGAGACCTATTGCATTGCGAATGCTTGTTTAGAATGATTTGTCTATTATCTGCATAGTTGTAACAGGTGAAGTGGAACCATTTAATCAGGTCTGGTAAGGGGTCTAGGTAAATGATGAACAAGAGAGGAGGTATTGAATATGTGAGGCGAGGTGTTGACATGAAAGATGGGTTTTACACCAAACTTGGTCTGTATTTGAGATAGGAAGTAAATCATTTTAGAGCATTTTCCCATATTCTGAGGGTAGTGCTTTGTTGTAGTGTGTGGGGGTAGATAGAGCCAAATGCCATTGACAGGTCCAGGAGGAATAGTGCAATTGCTCCATTCTTGTCCACTGGTTGAGGCCATGCCATAAAGAAACAAAAGTTGTCTCTGTACCTCTACCTGATTCAAAACCAAATTGTTGGGCTGCGCTTTTCCTTAACAAGCTTGTTCAGCTTAGTAAAAAGTGTTCTTTCAAGTATATATTTCCTAGGAATAGTTAATTAGATATTGATATGTAGTGTGTTGGGTTGAATTGGTTGCGATTTTTGTTTTCTTGTAGAGAGGACTAATGTAGAAGGCTTTCAACTTAATAATCCAGCTCTTGGGACTTGTTGAGTAAGATTCTAGATGCCTCTCATGCAGATGGTACACAAATGATATCTTTGAAGATGTTCTGTGTTTTATGGGTCTGAAGGGGATCTTGATGGTCTTCGTATGATGATAATGTAATGAAATCCCTTTTCTGACAGATAATTAAAAGTTTTAAGTGGTGGAAGATTGGTGTTGTCCCTGTTTGCGGTGGTCGGGACATATGTTGTGGGGAGTGTCAGCTGTGTTCTTCTTAAGTAATTTTCAATCTTTTAAATTTTTCAGATCAGTTTGCAAGAGTTCCCCCAATTGATTTTTCGCATGCTGAGTTGTGTTTTCATTCTTTTCATGTTGTCATTAATCCATGTGGTTTCCTTCTTGTATATGTTTTTCTCAATGTATCTCTTGAGGCTCCATATTTATTGGGGGTTTTCAGGATAGCAGTAGAGTGTTATGAGGTCTATATTTTACATTGACTGTTAGTTCAGTTGTTTAGTGGTTGTTGCTATTTTGATGAGCAGATTTGTACTCAAGGTAATGAAGTTTTGGTTTTTTCAGATTAGCTAGTGTTTACAGTCCCAGGGGGCACTAAGGGCAATTAGGATGTCTACAATGTGTCTGCCAGACTGAGTGGTCCAAATATAATTTGTTGGAGGTTGAATGCCGCATGGTTGGATGCGACGGCTGTGATGGTTGTTAACCAATATGTTGAGGTTCCTAGAGAGCACAGGTTGAGGTGGTGCTGCAGCATCTTGTTCGCTTTAATAGTAATACATCTTTGAAGTTTGTATTGCTAGTTGGTGGTTTATATATTAAGAGGAAGGAACAAGCAAGAGTTGTTGTGGAGTGACATCTTACCAGCAAGGATTTGCAGACATTTATAGCAAAGTTTTAGAAGTGTGTTATTTTTAATCTTTTTCTATAGATGACAGCTAGGCCGTCTTAAAATTCTGCCAATACAATTGTTGTTGATGATGCCACATTCAGGCATGGTGGCTTTGTAGCATGTGCATGCAGAGTCTTTGCTTAGCTATATTTCTGGTATGATGGTGAATAATGTTAATGGGATACTTTGCTGTATCACATGTATGAATCATTATTATCTTTCATACTGCTTGGTGGTATTGTGTGTACATCAATATTACCTTATATGCTTTACAAAAAAGGACACTAGCTGGGTATACAAGGCGCAGGCGCACTCGACCCCTTATTTCAAAATTGCCTGCAAGTGAGCTGTTCAGTCAAGCATATAGTCTATCTGGTGCTTCAGGAGGAGAGGAAGCCAGGCATCTCTCCCAATAAGGACACAACTTATGAAGCAATTTTCTCCAAGCACACAAATGGTAGACTGAGGTCGCAGTTTCAGATGTTCTTTATTCTGATATCTTTGTTGCTGCCCATATGCCAACACGTGTTTCGTCTACAACCGTTTGAGTCACAGCAGACTTCATCATTGCAAGTACATCTAAAATATAAGCGTATCAGAAACTCAGGAGGAGTTATCTCCTATAAAGGCACAGTTCCCGTCACCCAAGTGTTGTGACTAAGTTACCTCACAAAGTAGTGATTTCAATCGTGATAGAATTATCCATGCCTCTTAGTTGTTTAAGACTATTCCAGAGTGATCTCAGTTATCATAGTGTTCAGGTACAGTTAAACTAAGTCCTACGACATGTAGGATTTAAGCATGCAAGTGAATTCGCATGCAATGTCATCTAAAATAGTGCACAATAGTTTGTGGGGGAGTGAAGCACTCATACGCACTGAGTCTTTCAAAGGCAATAATTCATCATCCAAGTAAGGTTTGACAGTATTTAATAGACAATCTGTAAAAAAATTATTGTGTATTGTGAAAAGGACTACCCAAAGACTGGTCTTTACGTGGTGCATAAAACGATTCTGAGGCAAGCTTTTACCTTATGTCAGGAATCTAATACCTTGTATCCAGGTAAAGAGCATCTAAAAACCGAAAGAAATATGGAAGATTCCATCATCAATCAAGTAAATATCACGGTCGCCTTCACAACTAGTAACATGTAAAATAATTGTATTGCTAACTTATCCCTAAAAGTAAATTGTTACATCCCGTAGCATCTCTGAGGACCTTCAAATTGCAATTATTTATTAATTGTAAAGTTTTATAAGTGAGAAGTGTGAACCTGTACCAAAAGTTGTTATCAGCGCGGTCAACCCGTAATAATATAATTGGTTCTATGTAAGGACAGCCTGAATGGAATATGTCCGGCTGGTGAGGAGCTTCAAATCACAATAACATTTGGTGCGAGACCAATAATTAGTCTGAAAACAAACGAATAACGTGATCCGGTAATCAAGTCAGTTGTTACGATAATTAGAGTATGATTGGCAAAGTGAAACCCATAAACATGATCAGTAGCCAAGTCTATATCGAACGGCAAAATCAAGGGTGTGATTTGAAACGAGTCACCGACAATAGTTCAACCATCAATTCTATCCCATACGGCTACGCCAGCCCACAGATTAACAATTGCGCTTCTACTTACTGTAATTTTCGCATGTATGAGGAGCGAAGAGTTGGCCCGCTGAGTACACGTTTCCAAAGTCGGCGTGGTGAGCGGTCGCCATCTTGGTTGCTTATATATACTGAAGAAAGAGAAGATGTCCCACAAACACCGCATCCACTCATAAGGATCAACTATGGCGGCTACCTGAAAGAGGTGTACATTCCATCCTCAAAAAACGTTATCTGCATATAGGTTATTGAGCAAACTCATTCACTTTTAGTGCTCCTCTTACTGATACCAATATGTATCTAGCCGGCATGATGCCAAATTATTTTTTAATACATATCCGTAAATACTATCCTTGGTGTATATAACGTGGAACAAGTAAAGTACAACACAAACTATGGCGGCCATCTTAGTGTTCCCAAGAACATGTGTAAACAATTTAGTAGTCAGAATATATTGCCAACTCTCGTGAATAAAGTTAGGCTATATCTAGTCATCTAAAATCATTTGTGCAGATATTTTGTGAGTGTTTGTGATTAAGTTTGTTGCCAAATCTATCTTAAGTTTGCAAGTAGGTGCATAGTGAGATAAGGTCGGAAGGAGAGAAGGAGATAAATAAATTGTATGGTCAGACCTCAAGGCTAAGAAGTCTGTTATATATCCATGCCACTTAGAATTTCACATTGTAATAAATATTTACATTGACCTAATGCAACAAACATTATTACAGTTTTCACAGGAATTACCAAATAAATACCCATATTTATCTTCAATTTATACATTTATGTCAACATACAGCGTTTCATATCCCTATATGTCAATACAGTATACTTAAAAATAAATTTACAAATGTTATACATCTGACATGATGAAACACCTTTTTTCTCACATTTGATTTACAATTCCAGAAAAGGAAAACGATATACCTGGAGAATAGAAGCCCATGTTCTGGTGTCAACATTGGCTTCTATTGGAGTTCTCAAGGGCATATTATCAAGCCCATTATCGCCGCTTTAGCGGCAGTTTTCTACCGCTAAAGCGGCGATAATTGTAATGCCGTGCTTGATAATTTGCCCCTAAGAGGCATAGATTATTCTATCACAACTGAAATCACTACTTTGTGAGGTAACTTAGTCATAACACTTGGGTGACGGGAACTGTGCCTTGATAGGAGATAACTCCTCCTGATTTTCTGATACGCTTATATTTTAGACGTACTTGCCCTTATGAAGTCTGCTGTGACTCAAACAGTTGTAGATGAAACATGATGACGAAACATGTGTTGGCATATGGGCAGCAACAAAGATATCAGAATAAAGAACTTCTAAAACCACGACCTCAGTTTACTTCCTGTGTGCTTGGAGAAAATTGCTTCATCACCTTATATGCTGTTTGGCTGCGAGTTACTGTTAACACATGCAGCATGTTTTGTCAACATACTATGACCCAGCACCGACATCAGATAAGGAACTATTTAGCAAATATTGCCTTCTAAAGCTTGGTCAGTTTATTTTCGTATCATGCAAAAAGACAAAAAACATGCCAAAACATATACGTTTGGTACAATGTGCGGCAGTAGCATTGCCAATGTGTTATGGACCCTAGTTCAAGGAAGGAAATGGGCCCCTTGGCCACTGTTTGAATTATAAAATACATAACTAATCAGAGCTCAGTAGGTCCGGTCCCACTGCACCTGCTGCACCAGTGGAAACTACACCGTGGAACTACTTAGCTTTTCTTCAGATACCACTACATGACAGAGCTGTCTGCACTTCTTCACCCACAGACTCACACAATTCATGAGCAGTAACTCGTGTAATGTTAACAGGCGCTATTGTTGTTTG
This sequence comes from Triturus cristatus, assembly GCF_964204655.1. Classification (NCBI taxonomy): domain Eukaryota; kingdom Metazoa; phylum Chordata; class Amphibia; order Caudata; family Salamandridae; genus Triturus; species Triturus cristatus. Next base: position 676,560,863 of record NC_140586.1, on the reverse strand, counting down.
TTTTCCTAGCACCTTATTGGCCTTGCACGTTCTGTGATCCTTCAAGAATAGACTCACCTCCGTAAATGACGCTATTTGTGTTAGCGTCCGTTTTGTTTCCTAGTGACAGCCTGTAATTCTTAATGCCAGAGTCCTGACAGGAGGGAGTCATTTGTAAACAAATAAAAAAAGAGAACAGTGTTAGTCAGAGAAACAAATCAAAGGAAAGATACCCATTTGCTTTTAACAAGCAAGCTTAGCAAAGTCATTGTAAATACAAAGAACACGTTATTTGCTTGAAGGTTAGTCTTGGCGCTTCATTGTCTTGCTCTCTGTTTGGCAGCATGGATGATCCAGGCTGTGCATTCACTTGGCCTGACTCACGGTGTGCGCAGTGGTTAGCTTACCTCATAGATGATGAGCTCAGAGCAGGCTTCCTTCCAGAATCAACACCTCCAAGCGCATACATTTAGGATTCAGAAGTTACACTTTGAAAATCGGTTGCATGCAGTTTCCCTTTTGAGATGTTCATTTCGCAGCACAATTAAAACCCACGGTTTGTTCTGATGAAGTATGTGAAAGATGCAGAGAATGTTGCATTCAGGCTTTGGTGTTAATCTTCCTGAAGAAGTAAGGATCATTAAAGAGAAAAATCACAATCACTTACTTGTCACAAATTCTGCATTCCTTCTCCACATTTTGATGGAAGACTATTTATGTGAACCTCTCTGCACCTGAAACAAAGAAGAATAATTTCCCCCTCCCCATCCCCCACTCATCTACACAGCAAAAAGGCATTCTTTAGTGTTGTCGCCCCAGGTGGGAAATCCTCCCTGTGGGGAGATATTTAAAGGGAAGGATTTCTCAGCTGGAAGTGTGGTGAGATGGGGACCCCAGCTCCCACTCCATCTGGTTCAGGCAAGAATAAGAAATACGGGGAAAGACCATTTACATCCCTGGCCACCCCTGCACCCCCTCTTCCTGTAATTCTTTGAATTCATTGTGGGACTCAACTGTGCAGCAAATTGGGCAGTTATGGAGTTGAAAGGCACCAGGGTTTACAAGAGAAATACAGCGAACTCTGACCTGGAAACAAACAGTCTAGAACATGAACGCTTGCCCCTGGACAAAAATCCCGGAAGTGGACTTTCAACTAAAAATGTTTGGGGACGACCTGGGAGTTATACATTTACTCATAATGGAATGTTTGATTAAGGATTTCTGGACATAAACTGCCGCTTTAAAGTAGTAAATGAATGGATCTAGGCGACCAAAACAGCCAGCGGTAACATAAAGGAGCAAGGCTTTTAAAGATAATCATTTAGTATGTTTCAGTGATTTAAAAATGGTTACCAGCACAGGACCACCAAATGGCTGTTTGGTCAAGCCTACCAGACCGTGTAAGCTATCTGGTCGCAAAATACCTATTAATTGTGGGATTACCAAGAATGTACAGGGGCTTACAGAAGGCCCATTGCCTACCACTGGTTAACTTTATTATCACTTTCATTTGCTTGCTCCTTGTTCAGTGACTGTCTTTGTCCCAGGTGGCCCATCTTGTGTTTGTCTTGTGTTTGATTTTCCCTTGTATCCTTGCCTATTTATCACCTCTTTGATTGGCAGGCTTGCATCTTTCAATTGCTCACTTTCAGGGAACTTTTTTTCTTTTTGGCTGAGCACTCTGTGAGAGTATGTGTGTTCCCCGATCCCTCTCTCATCTGCTTCTCTACTTCCCTCTGTGTTGCTCCTTCCTGATGCTCTGCTTTTCCCCAATCCCCCCTACCCAACTTCATTTTTAATTTAAAATCCTAACCCACACCCTGACACACTCCTCCATTGCACCTCCAAGCTAAGCAGTTTTTTAAAATATTTTTTTCAGATAGCCTGACTGATGGGGAAATACTGGCACCGTCCCAGGAGCAAATGAATGAAACTCACCATACATAGCAGGTTTGCTCAGAAACAGAGTGACATTTATTTATTGGTACCAAAAGCATGCACCATTGCTATTTAGCAAGGAAGAAGTGAGATCTGCCACCTTAGGGGCTCTCAGATTGCTTCTTCCCAGAGTGACAGGTTTCTGGGTGCTATATACATTTAGTAATGCCATGTCAGCGGAACTAGAATAAGGCACCAAGCCAAATATGGCTAACAGGGATGTGTAACATGCCAATTATAAATGGCTAGATATGGGCAGACCAGAAATGCTGGCTCAGCACTGTGTAAGCAACTTGTACAACCAGATAAGGAAACTTTTGATGAGTCAGAACAAAGAAAGTGACCTTTAAGGCTGATTCAGAATATCTGCTGGAAGCTTGTCCAGGCAAGGTCAGATAGGAAGCCCTTTGGAGCTCTGGGCCTCATGTTAGTGTGACTGCATAAATATGAATTTAAATGGATATACATATATATTTTGAAACACTGACAGAAAATAGCTGCACCCCTGCTGCTTTAAAAATAAATGATCAAAGTGCTTTAGCACTTCTTGAATTTCATGTTTTGTTTAATTGAAAAATCTACACCAATCAGTTGATAAAAAAACACAGTCCTAGAAAGGGACGCGGCCAATGGCAGCCATGTCATCAGGCCTTTTTTTCTTTTTTCTTCTCCTTTTAACCATGCTGTATATCAGCGCATGGTGTACTATGTAAAGTATTTTGGAATCTACCATCTAACTCACTGCAAGCCAATGAAATTACCAGATTGCTGGGGCGCATTGTAAATGCATTGAAGGTGTTTCAGAAAAAGTGGCACCACATTCTGCAGCGTCTAATGCTACATCAGATATTTGTGGAGGTCAAGGCACAGTGTATTGTCCAATCAATGCATGATATTAATAACGGCCGCTATACACACTTTCTGGTAATGCCAAATATGGAAACATTTGTCTTAAAGGACAGAGGTGGGGGAAACATTGCTGTTACTGGTGCCTCTATTGTATGCTCTCAGTCTCTAGAACTTAACCTAAGAAGACGCAGCTGGGCAGTCATAAACGGGGACACCACAGCCCTTGATGATGAATAGATCGATTTAGTTGATTTCAGTTCAGGTTTGTTATTGTGCATTACAGAAGTTATTTGCAGTGGCGGATGGTATTAAACAGCATTGAGGGGGGAAGGTGGCAGGAAAAAAAATACTTACCTGTTTTCTGCCACAGCCGCCACCTCCTCCTCTTGGTCTTCTTCACCTGCTTCCAAGGCAGGAAGGAGGAAGCACCCGGCTCCCAACCTCCCGATAGCCTGCATTGCAGCGTTGTGATTGGTCTAAGCTCTGTGGATCGGCGCTCAGCTAGAGAATGGGAGGCTGGGAATGTTCTCCATGTAGGCTGTAATGCAGCCTGCATGGAGAATTTACAAAGTGTGCATGGCTGTTTGACCCTCCAGAGACGTCCGGCCAAAGTGTCATGCGCACTTGGAATGGGCAAACTACTACTCCCCTGCCCATACCCAGCTGAGCAAGGGGAAAAATAAAATGATAATGACAATGAGTTATTATCATATTATTTTTTCTTTTTTGACCTTGTCAGTGGGGCAAAGCTCCTCCGCCTTAGCGGAGGAGCCGCCACTGGTCATGTGCAAGCAGTGGTGGAGAAACACAAATTGACCATTATAAATGGCATCATTATATGCTGACTAACCATGAGTCAGAATATAAGATAGGTCACAAGAGCCTAGCAACCAATTGTGGAAGCCTGAGCACTGACTGGCAGCATACAAATTCCAGCCCCTCACTATGGCATCTATGAATACTAATTCTGTATTATGGAATGTGTGCAATGCAGGTGTACAGCTTCTTGCAGGCAGCTAAAGGCGGAAGGAATGATGAGTTTACAAGGGACTCATCAGTGAAACCTGGGAAACCAAATAATTTCCTGGGTGAATGGTACTAAAGGGTTTTATCATAGTGCGACACCACACTGCACATTTCCACCTAGAGACAACTCTGACTAGTGATAAAACAGTTCACTTAGTCCTTTTTCCCATCTGCCCTGATAGAAAGGGGATTATGTAGTGTAGTTCATTCCCAACACAGCTTTACTGCCTGGTGTTGGAAGGATTTACAGTCTGCTTGGTGAGCAGAACCATTTCCTAATTTTGGCTATAATATTTAGTCATTTCAATCCGTGGGTATAAGTCAACTTTCAAATATAGGGGACACAGGAATGAGTCCTCAGATATCCCACCTAGGAGTGTTTAAAAAAGAAACCTAAAAATGGAATGCCAACAGAAGGAGAATGATCAGCATGGGGTGATTGCCAACATTCTGAACAAAGATGAGATCCAATAAACTATATTGACATGTGCCACTGCGGCTGCGTTCCCTGGCAGTTTGTGCACTGATCTGATTGGTTGCAGTCAGGTTCTGGTTGGTCAGATGGGTGATGTGTAAAGCTCTTCAAGCCCTTCCAGCTCTTCCAGAAGAAGTATGTCTTTGAACACTTCCTGACATTAGCCTGCTGTGTTCACATATATAGGGTCATTTGCTCAAGAGGCAGGCCCCACAACTCTGAAAGAGAAAGATCCAGAGGGACTAAATGAATGCTGATGATCACAGGTAGCACTGCAACAAAGATTCTTGTAGGGTTATTCTTGCTGAGCATTGTAACTTTGTTGGTGAATTATGTTTGTTTATCATTGTAGAGGGCTTTGTGTAGGGTACATATATATATTAAATGCATTTAGATGAGGAATGGCAGCCCCTGGCATCTTTGTGCTGTATGTTTAATGCTAACTTGGCATCGTTGACCAGTCGCAGGCCTAGTTTCTGCATTTTGATCTAGCCGTAGAGTATGATGATTCTATACTCATTGTAGGCCTCCGAATAAAAGCTTTCACTAGTCTTCTAAGTCCTGGCTGTTGTTAAATAGTTTTGGGGGCATAGGGAAGAGGATATTGGCAGAGGTTGCTTGCATATTAATGTTGGTGTGTCGAAACATAGACTGGTGATATTTTCTATAAGTTTGTTGATGAAAAGGTAGTGGCTGAAGAAGATCCCAAGGGATTTCACATGCGGGCACATATCAGGAGTTTGGGAGAACCTGAGGAGGGTTTACTAACCAGCTCGTAATCTGGTTTAGCATTAGTTAGGAAACTCCAAGTGGCAGAGATTCATTGTTAAGTGGTTTCTCAGCTGTTGGTAACTTCCGCCTGATAGCTTCTACACATTACCTGGCATCTTGAAAGATAGAAAGAATGGGTGTGATCTGCAGACTAAGCTTCGGATGGTTACAAGTGTTGACCGTGTGAGTGAGAAGGGACATGTCTAAGAGGATATATACTTAAGAATTTGTGACATTAAGGTGTTCTTTGTATTATGGAGACCCTATAATAACTGTCTATCTTTACCTTGTGGAAGCATACCAATCAATGTCCCTTTGGCACAAAGCTCACTGATGTAAGTATTTTTGTCAGCAAAGTGTTCCTTTTGGGAATCGTATGTGTCTAGTCATGAAGCTGGAAATCAAAGCCTGACATAACTGTTCTGTGATGCATGTGACACCCATAACTGAACACAATACTCTAGATAAAGCCTCCAGAACTGAACACAACTTGCTGGAGGAGGCCTTAAGAAAAAGACAAATAATTTCAGAACTGTCAGATATGGACACAACACCACAACAACAGCACTCAGAATTGTACACAACACCCCATCAATGGCCTCCAGGACTGTAAACAATTCAGCAGAGGGGTGGTCCCGAACTAGATACAATACATTATGAGTAGCCTCAGAAAATGGACAAAATAACCCTGATGCGTCCTGGTAAACAGTACACTACACAATTCACAAAATGTTGCAGCTAAATATATTAGTAGGCATTGAGAAATTGCCACAATAGTTGAATGAATGGGTGAAGGCTATTTGAAAAGTGCACACTTACCTTGACATTGTGTTCTGCAGCAAGGAAGGCAGCTGGGTAGCAGAACAAAGCAAAGTATGTACATAGCTAAGTACATATAAACAGCATTTTGAGTTTTTTCTTCACTAAAGATGATTAGAGTTATAGTGTAGATCCAAAAGGAGATTGTTGCAGTAGTTTGATGCAAAGAACTGCACTCTCTCCCCCACGTTCCAGTCTTCTTGATCCTCAGGGCCTGAAGAAGTTTGGCAGTTGTAAAAAGCAGTGGTATAAATGGAGAATAGCACCCGAAAATACTGAAGATAAATGTGACTTTGGATATGGATTTCTAGAGGACTTATGTACATGGATTAAAAAATGGAGTGCTTTCTAATGGGGAGGTATTGAAGAGTTGAGAAACTGAGAAACAAGTGCAGCAAAAGTAAATTCAGAAACAGTGGAGCTAAGCCAAGCTGGAAACATCCCTAGGTGAAATTTCTCAACTTGGAAATGATATGGCTCAATTGGCCTAGAATTATCTTCAGACTCTAAACCTGATAAATCTGGGGGATAAACCTGATACTGCTGCTATGGGGGGGCAGAGGCATGGACTGTGGGCAGCAGCACAGCTGAACCCTCCTCCAGACTACTGCCACAGCTGGTGGGGAACAGGGTAGACAGAAGGCTGCTAAGAACCCTCAACATCGACTCCCATTTACCCGTGCACCCTTCATCCTGACCTTTACAAATGGAAGATCCATTTTTTCCACACACATCTGAAAAACTGCCCGGTAATGAACCCAGTATCCCTTGTACCAATTGGTTATTACCAATAGGGAGTAAAAAACTTGCAATCACTAGAATTTGGGTTGGATATATAAGATATTCTGGTCCTAAGTTGTCCCAGCACCAAATTCTAACTAGCTCACAAGGAGGGCTTTAGTAAACACAAGATTTCCGTATACCAGAGGATGGTATAACTCCACAAAAATGGCCGTATGAGGTGGAGGTAATATTAATGTCATCCATCATTATGCGGGAGGAAAAGTGAGAGGATACAGTTGCTCTCATGTAAAAATGCTTGACTTGTCTAGAGAGAACCTAAGAAGCGTGATCTGGTGGCTTCTTTCCTATGAGATGGCAAAATATGGAGAAAGGAACATCATAGGGAGCTGTTCACGTAAGAGGTAGAGGTAAAAACACTGGAAGGCTTTTGGAGCAAGTAAAAAAAGGATCCAACATATGTCGAAGATATGGGGGTTTTAGAAGTTACTAGTTGTTTGAGGCATGATACTAATATGGACTCTGGTAGCCTCAACCATTCAGTCTCTCATTGAAATCCATTTAGATATTGACAGTTGTACTATATAAGCATATCCTGTTTGATCGCCATATGTTGTGCAAAGATAGGAATGGCATTCTAGAAAAAAATTAATTTACTTGTGGATAGAGGAGTCACAGTTTCTCCATTGCTTATTTAATACACTCAAAGAGCTGTAACTAGAATTTGACAAAAACTGTGATATAAAAATGAGTAGTGGTAAAACAAAATGAAGACATCAAAACACATGAGTGAAGAAAACACAGTCCTGCAAGAGTGCCAGAACTAAAAGGGAATGGGATAAATTATTAAGGGGGTGATACTTCTGGGATAAAGTATGGATGGGCCCAAAAGAAGATGAGAGGAAGGAGTCAGTCTGTAAACACATTTTAACACAATATATAAGAAAAGCAATTTGTGATAGGAAGGCAAGGATAGCCAAGGGAGATAGGCAGTCAAGCTGTGAATGAATGTTAAAGGTTTAAATATCTGCCTTGTTGGATAAAAAATACCTAGCCATATACTACATAGATATGATAATTAGATTAAAATCCTTCTAGCACTATCTCAAACCTACTGAGCTATCAATTTCTATCCTTGAACCAATTGCTCCGAGCTACAGCTCAGTGCTCCTCCTTCTTAACAGAGTGGTTTCCCACTTCTTCACAGACCTCTCTGACACCTCCACCGGCTGTGCAAACAAACCTCTATGAGTCACATTAAGTTTAGCTCCACAGGACAATCCACAAGCAAGAACATAGCTTCCTGTAGCTTACAAACAGTCCACCTATTTTCTGTTCATGTATGCCTATACTACCCCCAGCTTCATCCCCTTATGTGATTATTCTGGCAGGGGTACCAGAACTTAATAATGGCCAGAGGGAGTCACAATTGGACCTTCGGAATAAAAGCCTGTTTTGGCTGGCAAGGCATAGGCAGCTTCCCTATGAAAGGACATGGGAAATATTAATGGTTCAGAGATTTTCTTGGGTAGGAACCAGTAAAAAAACAATCCAGGGGGATTGTGTGCTCATCAGCTTTAAAAATCCCCAGACTGCTCGTAGGCTAACAACCCAGAAACCTAGTCCCTTAGAGCCCCACACTGAAGTGAGAGCCCTGCTGCTGGACTTTTTCTACTCTCATTGCTACAACCCAGGTAGGGCCAATACCACCTTAGAACTTGGTAGGTAGACTGTAGAACATCAGAACACTGGCTATAAGTATTCATGTACTAGACCTCTATTTTATAATGTTGTTACCTCTATTTTATAATGTTGTTACAGGTACATTATAAAATAGAGGTCTGTTTGTTACAGATATGGGGTTTTGGAAGAAGGGGATTGACAAACAGAGATAATGGGAATCGCCCAGGGAAAGACCACCCGAGGCCTCCTGGAGGACCAGTGGAGCCTGATCGAGGACAACTAGGTCACCCATTTATTCTGGGATTGGGCTAGAAGCAAAGGACCGTGCTGTAACAGCTCCACAGGTGGACAAGGGGATGGCAGGGTCACAAGCTCTCCCTGGACTCATAACTCCCATATTTCCTGTTTTGTCCAATTTTAATACCTGCAGGGTAATTCAATCTACTACAACATCTGTTGGCCCCACCATCATTCCTGAAGTGAGCTTTTCCACCCTTGACGCTCGCCCCCTGGATGCCCCAAATGAAATGCTCCATTCAGGAAGTAAGTTGGAGGTCCTATCCTGGAACGTTGTGGACCTTAAGAACAAATTTCCTTGCCCTGAATGGGGGCTTTTTGTTGACCATTACGACAACTGTATGTTCCAGGAAACATGGGCACGGGATGACTCTACTAGGGTTGGGATTGCGTCATTCAATATCCCAGTCATCATAAGAGATAGGGGTAGACCGTCTGGGGGTTTATGTATTTGGGTTGGCTCACACTTGGGTTGCACAGCTAGTCAACTGAACACTCTGTCTAGCGACATCCAATGTGTAACTCTTAGTTTCCCATCCAAGCTAAAGTTTGCTCTTATTAACGCTTGCTCTCGACCTGTTAGTCTCAGCAAAGAATCCCTAACCCTTGATTTATTGGCTTCCTTTATTTCCTTTATTTCTACTGTTCCCCCGAACATGAGGTTGATAGTTGGAGGTGACTTTAACGGCCAAATTGAGCCCCTTACAGGAATTTCTGATGTAATCTCCGGCGAGGAGGATTCCCAATGGTCAATCCCCGATCTGCAAATTTCCCCAACTAAAGCCTGGTCCCCACTGGCACTTCAAATCAATGTAATCACTCTGACTCATTCCTTGAGAGCCTGCAATGGCCGCACACTATCGGATATACCAGGGAAATCAACATTTAATAGAATTGGCCATGCTCCTCTTCTGGATTACATCCTTGTTGAGACAAGATTATGGCCTAGGGTTCTCATTTTTGCCATGGTTTCGCGGCATGATCGTGACCATAATGCCCTGGCACTGATACTGAAGGTGCCGGACCTGGGTATTGACCTGACCACCAGGCCCGCCCTTTCTCTCCAATAATAGGAGAAGAATTAAATGGGGGGTAATAAGGCAATCTCCTGATAAGTTGAGTGCACTCTATGCAATTTTAGTTCCAATCCTCATAGAAATCAGTGGCAATGCTGCTGTAGCAGGCAATCCAGCTCATATCAATAAAGTTGTAGAAATACATACAGCCCTGGCTGCCAAACCGGTCGATATATTTTATCCAAAAGTGCACCCCAAGGCGAAAATACGGGTCATTCATTCATGGTTTAATGATAATTACCGAAAGGCGAAACGGGCTTTCTTAGCAGCCATTAAAGCCAAAGATAAGTTATTGACTAAATGTAAGCGGGTGTTGTATAAAGAGGCCATCTGTTTAGCAAAGCAGCCCTGGAAATTAAACTAATGGGACGACATAAAAGCTGCCCTATTGCCCTATTGAATAAAGATATGAAGGAATTCTGGGCTATAGTTAGAACAGGTAGTAGGGAAGGCAATTCAGCCATAGAACCGAAAATAGCAGCAGCAAAGTGGGTAGATCATTTCCAGGAGTTATATAGTACAAAGGCAGCATTCGGCTCCCACAATGACACACTCATAATCTCCCCAAGGACCACGTGTGCAGATGTCGGTTCGGCAAATGAGACAACTACTATCCTATTAAGGCCCATTCTTGAAGAAGGTTTTGAGATCACCCTTCTTGAAGTCTCAAATGCAAGAAAGAAACTTCCTGCCGGTAAAGCACCAGGTCTAGACAAGCTTCCTGGGGATCTCTTTCGGGAAGAACCAACAATTTGGGGCCCTTACCTATGGGTATTATTTAATGCCATAATGTATGTCGGTCCCAGAAACCTGGGCGGGGCAGAAATTGTCCCAGTTTTTAAAAAGGGCTCCCCACTTCTCCCTGATAACTATATACCGATCAGTTTGATCGATGTTACGCAAAAATTGTTTGCATGGGTACTCCTTGACCGCCTTCAGGGCTGGATGGAAGACAATGAAATGCTGAGCCCACATCAAGCCAGTTTCAGGAAGAACATCTCCACAGTCGACCAAATATATAGACTTCAACTTATATTTTGTAAAACTGTGAGAATGGAGGGTGGCAGCCTCTATTTAATCTTTGTGGACCTGAAGACGGCTTTTGATCTGGTGCCCAGAGGTAAATTATGAGGGGTACTTAGAGATTTGGGGATCCCCTCTTACCTCTTAATTATGCTTATGAGGTTGCATGAAGCTACCTTTGCCCAAGTAAGGTGTGGGAAAGGGGGAGAATTAACTCCACGATTCCCGGTTGACAGAGGAGTGAGGCAGGGGTGCGTGCTCGCACCTACCCTGTTCTGCATCTTTGTCAACACTCTGGTGCCGATTACGATCCGGTAGAAAAAATCCCCGTGCAACTCGTATCCGGTCTTTTTACCGTACGAATCGTATAAGTTCCGTATGAACTGGCAATCACGATTCGCATGGGAAAAAGTCCATACGAACCGCATTTGGAATCATTCCCCACACGTCCTCGGGTCGGAAAATGTGTCCGACACGTCCTCGGACGATTTACCGTACAAACGTGAAAAGTCAAGTCCGACCGAGGAATCACGATCCCACCCGTGCGTCCGAACTCACAACCGTATGGTAAAAACACCGTCCGCACCGAACTCCCATTGCAACCATGGAGATATGTCCCCGCATACGCGCCAAACACTCCCCCCAGCACCCTTACGTTCGAGTCGTACTCCCCGTTAATGTACACCCCCCGTATGTACACCCGTGTACGTGTCGAACCCCCACCCGTGTATGTACACCCCAGTACGTTCGAGTCGCACCCCCACCCCTGTACGTGTCGTACCACCGTGTACCCACACCCCAGTACGTTCGAGTCGTACCCCCACCCCTGTACGTGTCGTACCCCCGTGTACCCACACCCCAGTACGTTCGAGTCGTACCCCCACCCCTGTACGTGTCGTACCCCCGTGTACCCACACCCCAGTACGTTCGAGTCGTACCCCCACCCCTGTACGTGTCGTACCACCGTCTAAGTACACCCCAGTACGTTCAAGTCGCACCCCCACCCCTGTACGTGTCGTACCACCGTGTACCCACACCCCAGTACGTTCGAGTCGTACCCCCACCCCTGTACGTGTCGTACCACCGTCTAAGTACACCCCAGTACGTTCGAGTCGCACCCCCACCCCTGTATGTGTCGTACCACCGTGTACCCACACCCCAGTACGTTCGAGTCGTACCCCCACCCTTGTACGTGTTATACCACCGTCTAAGTACACCCCAGTACGTTCCAGTCGCACCCCCACCACAACCTCCTAAGTACGGAGCGCACCCCATGCCCCAACATCACAACCGCATGTACGAGTCGTGCCAAGCCACACACAAGGACAGCACCGTACAACCAAATGGCCCATCTACACACAGTACACACGCTCAAAACGCACGTACACAACCAGGACAAAACAAAACAACACAAGAATACACTATTCGAATGGCACAAAGCCACTAAACATGGCCAACAAACACTCATAAAACACACATTCACTGACCTACAACTGCCAAAAACAAACAGAGGCCCTAAACACCACCACTCCTTATAACACACCCACCCAAACTTCAAACACAGCCACACCCACCAATGGACCAATAAAAAGGGCCCACACACACAAACCATGAGCCTTTGCAACAGACTCACTGCTGCCAGACACCACAGACAACTTACAGCACCTTACTACAAGCTTCACCACACCTTACACTTGCACATCTCCACACAACCACCTTCACAAACACACCCTCATCACATTCACACACACACCTGCACAACCACACCCACACACCCACAACCATCCACCCCCCCCCACCATCCACACCCCCCCCCACCATCCACACCCACACCCCTCACCATGCCCACTACCAAGAATCCAAAGTTCAGTAACCGAGAGTTGGAGGTTCTTGTCGATGAAATCCTCAGAGTCGCGCCACAGCTCTTTAGAACATTGGTCAGAAACACCAGCATGGCAGCTAAAACAGCCATGTGGCAGACCATCGTCGATGCTGTGAATGCTGTTGCGGACACCAGAAGGACCAGGCAGGAATGCCAGAACAGGTGGTACGATCTGCGGAGGAGGGTCCGAGCCAAGAGGCAGGAGGAACACGACCAGGCCAACGCCCCCGGAGGAGGGCCCTCCCGCAGACCCGTACACTACCAGCCCTGGGAGGAGAGGGTGATGGCCATATTGCCGGGGGAGGCAGTTGAAGGATTAGAAGGACTCCGAGACCCGGGTGAGTACACAAACAACGCACCTCACATGGGGGGAACGGCATCCACAACCAAAATCACTAACAGGCACGCAACCACCCCAAGCCATCGCATGACTCAACCACACTCCATGAGCACGCACATGCCACTGCTGCCACCATGCCCCATGCACCCAGCTGGACAATGTCAAGTCACAGGCCACAGAAGACACCAACACATGACACGGTAACCCGGATGGCGGGAGGGTGGGCCCCAAAAATCACATAGTGCAACTCAGAAGCAGACAACAATGCCCTCTGCCCATATGGCCCAGGTCACAGCCAGACAAACAGTGTGTCCCCACACAGGAAAGACTCGCCAGCAAATGGCGGACGCCTTGCATCAACACATGGGGGTGAAGGCACTGTTTTGCACATGACAGCAGCTAATGAACAGCCAACATTGTGAAAGAGTGGCAGCACACACCACCACAGCAGCAGCGCACAGACACTCATCACACCCAATGGGTGCCTGGAGATCAGAAACAAACTCACATCAACAAGCCAAGGGCCACTCAAAGATCTGCTAACAGTGTGTGCCCAGGAAGCTGGGCTGAGGTGACAGAGGGTGACACACAGAGGGAGGGAGAGGGGGACAGAGAGGGAGGGAGACGGACAGAGGGAGGAGGCTGACACACGGAGGGAGGGAGAGGGGGACAGAGAGGGAGGGAGAGGGGGACAGAGAGGGAGGGAGAGGGGGACAGAGAGGGAGCGAGACACAGGGAGAGCAAATCAGCCGTGTGGCGTGTGCGAATGTCTGCTCGTCAGCAGGTAGACTGCGTGCATGTAGACAAGGGTGGCCAGTCCCAGAACCCCCCCTCTTCACCATGGCAAGACACAGGGCCATGTCACAACCTGTTCACGAGCACAACGACAGCTACCTGGATCATATAAGTGTGTGGATCCACTCCATGTGCACATGTACAGTGCTACACGGAAGGCGCCAATGCATGGCTCGCCACACCTGCCCACTCCACTGCTGACTGCAGTCACACTTGACACAGCAAGTAAGACCGTGCCAAACATAGTTAAAGGGGCCAAAGTGGTGCCCAAGGGACACACCCATGCACAAGTGCACTGTGAGTGGAATGCAAGACAGATCCCAATTCCAAGAGGAAATGTGCCAACTTTGAAACAGATGAAACATGGATGTTGCATGGACCAAAATTAACATTGTCTCTCTCACACACAGGTCAACGTCGTGGTTCACCCCCCAACACTGGGGGGGAAGACTCACAGGACCCGGATCTGCGGGAGCCCGATCCCACCGGCAGCGACCACTCTCACCACTCTGTGGACGACCCCGACCGACCTGGCCCCTCTGGTGTCCAACCACCTGCAGCACCTGCGTCAGGTACAACTGTGCCAACCACCACCCCCACTCCTGCCACATCCCAGGAGACACCCAGGATCCCTGCCCCAACTCCACAATGCAGCCAGGCTGGCCAGGAGGGACACGGTGTCCCGAGCACCCAGGAGGAGGCAGGCGACAACGCCAATGCCACCCCTCAGGGGTCCCGGAGACCCGATGTACCCACAAGGGCAGGCCAGGTGCAAGTGGGCAGGGGTGGTGGGAGTGGAGGACGGCGGAGGCGTGAGCCTGACCAGTTGGCTGGGGAACCGGTATTTGCCCATGTCCGCAACATCATGGACACATACCGGCAGGACACCACGGGCATGGCCCAGGTTGTGTCCACCCTCAATGAGATCAAGGGGACCCTCGATGAGATAAAGACCCAGCAGGCCCAGCAACATGCCTGTCTACTGCAACACCAACGGAGGATGGAGGCCAGACAGGCTGAGCAAGTGACGGCGTTCCAGGGGATTCGCGATACACTCCGTCGGATGGCCGACAACATGGCCGACCCTCCCTGTGCCAGAAGGCGGAGAACATCACCACCCACAGGGAGGGATCAGGAGGAGGAGGAGGAAACATCCGATGGAGCATCCCAGACGTCGTCACGGCCTGCTGCTGAGGGTCCCCGCAGGAGGCCGGGTCGTCCACGGAAAGGACCGTGAGGGTCGGCGCTACATCACCAACTCCCAGGACACCTGGCCTGGCACCTGGCCCACTGGAGCATCACAGCATCAAGAGACATTATCTGCCACATGGCCCTGCTGGTCACTGGCTGACCAATGTTGACAAAGACTGTGGCATGGACTCTGAGGATTTCAAATGGCAAGGACACCAACTCCCCTACTGAACTTTGGAACCTCCGGCCTGGTTGCCCACTCGCTGCTCCTCGATCCTGCTCCTGAGCCCTTGCTGCTCCAGTCTCCTTGACGCCGAGAGCGGCGCCCCAGCCGCCGCAGGGCCGCCCGCCCAACCCGATCCAGTTTCCCGCCGCTTCCTGACCGCGGCCCCACCCCCTCGCCAGTCCATTGGTGGACGCGACCCCGCCTCCCAGCTGACCCGCCCTCCCGACTGCCCTCTTAAGGGGAACCCGCACGCACCTGGTCAGCGACCATTGCGCCTCCGGCCTGGTTGCCCCCTCGCTGCTCCTCGATCCTGCTCCTGAGCCCTTGCTGCTCCAGTCTCCTTGACGCCGAGAGCGGCGCCCCAGCCGCCGCAGGGCCGCCCGCCCAACCCGATCCAGTTTCCCGCCGCTTCCTGACCGCGGCCCCGCCCCCTCGCCAGTCCATTGGTGGACGCGACCCCGCCTCCCAGCTGACCCGCCCTCCCGACTCCCCTCTTAAGGGGAACCCGCACGCACCTGGTCAGCGACCACTGCGCCTCCGGCCTGGTTGCCCCCTCGCTGCTCCTCGATCCTGCTCCTGAGCCCTTGCTGCTCCAGTCTCCTTGACGCCGAGAGCGGCGCCCCAGCCGTCGCAGGGCCGCCCGCCCAACCCGATCCAGTTTCCCGCCGCTTCCTGACCGCGGCCCCGCCCCCTCGCCAGTCCATTGGTGGACGCGACCCCGCCTCCCAGCTGACCCGCCCTCCCGACTCCCCTCTTATGTCGACCCCTCAGCGACCGCGCAGCAGACGCGCGCAGCGGGAGCACCGAATGAGCGCCAAAGGTGCGCCAAAGGTAAGCCCGTCTGCGCCCATCCGCGCCTGGACCGCACCCAGCGCCAGAACCCCTGGCCCCCGCAGAGGCCACCCCACCCGCCGGACTTACGATGCCGCCACCCTCAACGCACTCAACACCGGCCGCACCCCCGGGTGCTACCGAGCCACTCCGAGACGCACCCACGGACCCTTCAGCTGCCGCACCTGCAAGTTCACCTGCATCCTGACCCGCCCCACACCAGCACCCGCCAAGCCGAACACCAGCAGCAACCACCTCAAGTGCATCCTGCTCAACACCCGCTCCGTCCACAGACACGCCGTTCAACTCTGGAACCTCTTCGACACCACAGCTCCTGACGTTGCCTTCCTCACGGAAACCTGGATGAACGACTCCTCAGCGCCCGACATCGCCATCGCCATCCCAGAGGGCTACAAGATCATCCGGAGAGACCGCGACAACCAGACTGGAGGAGGCATCGCCATCATCCACAGGGACACCATCCGTATCTCGACCAACGCCGACGACACCCTGACAACCGCCGAACACCTGCACTTCCAGATCCACACCGACCCCAAGACCACCCTCAGAGGCACCCTGATCTACCGACCCCCGGGACTACGCACTCAATTCAGCGAAGACATCGCCGACTTCATCAGCCCGCACGCCCTCCCCTCTGCTGACTACATCCTCCTCGGGGACATCAACTTCCACCTGGAGAACAACAACGACCGCAACACCACCACCCTGCTTGACAACCTCGCCACCCTCGGACTCAAGCAGCTGGTGACCACCCCTACCCACCTCGCCGGACACACATTCGACGCCGTCTTCTCGTCCAGCAAAGACATCTCCTTCAGCCACGCCACTGGACTCCACTGGACGGACCACAGCTGCATCCACTTCACCTTCAAAAGAACCACGGTCCACCACCACCAGCAACAGGCTGCACGAAGAAGCTGGAACAAGATCACAGCCGAACAACTCGCTGCATCCCTGAGCCAGCACCCTCCCGCCAGCTCACCGAACCCCAGCCAAGCCGCCGACAACCTCACAAAATGGATCTCCACCTGCGCGGACGAGCTCGCCCCTCTGAGGACCCCGCCCAGCAGACCCGGAAGCAAGAAGGCCCCGTGGTTCACCGACGAACTCAAGAGCTCCAAAAAGAACTGCTGAGCCCTCGAGAAAGCCTGGAGAAGAGACCCAATGCCGGACAACATGACTACCCTCAAGCTCGCCACCCGAATGCACCATCAACTGATCCACGCCACCAAGAAAACAGCATTCAAGGACCGGCTGGACAACAACGCACACAACAGCAAGGAACTCTTCAACATCGTCAGAGAGCTCTCCAACCCCAACGCCGGAACCAACGACATCACCCCATCACAAGACCTCTGCAACTCCCTCGCCTCCTACTTCCACAACAAGATCGCTGACATACACAACAGCTTCAGAACACAACCAACGCTCCCCACGACCAAACCAACGCCCCCCACCACCACCCTCAACGCCTGGACACCGATCAACCTCGAAGACACCATCAGCACGATGAACTCCATCCACTCCGGATCCCCAACCGACCCCTGCCCTCACCACATCTTCAACAAGGCCGACGCTGTCATCGCACCCCACCTGCGGGACATCATCAACACCTCCCTCGACACCGCCACCTTCCCTGAGAGCTGGAAGCACGCCGAACTCAACGCTCTACTAAAGAAACCAACGGCGGACCCCACCGAACTCAAGAACTACCGCCCCATCTCGCTCCTCCCGTTTCCAGCCAAAGTCATCGAGAAGACCATCAACAAGCAACTGGCAGCCTTCCTCGAGACGACCGGTTCCCTCGACCCTTCCCAGTCAGGCTTCCGGGCCAACCACAGCACCGAGACCGCCCTCATCGCTGCCACCGACGACATCCGAACCCTGCTGGACAACGAAGAAACAGCGGCCCTCATCCTCCTAGACCTCTCCGCGGCATTCGACACTGTCTGCCACCGCACCCTAGTGCAGCGCCTCAACAACGTTGGAATCCAGGAGAAGGCACTGGATTGGATCATCTCCTTCCTCACCGGAAGGACACAGAGAGTCCGCCTGCCCCCGTTCAGATCAGAAGCCACGGAAGTCATCTGCGGCGTCCCTCAGGGCTCCTCGCTCAGCCCCACCCTCTTCAATGTCTACATGAGCCCCCTCGCGGCCATCGCACGCCAACACAACCTGAACATCATCTCCTACGCCGATGACACCCAGCTGATCCTCTCCCTGACCAACGACCTCGCCACCGCCAGAGCCAACCTACACGAAGGGATGAAAAACGTGGCCGAGTGGATGACGACCAGCCACCTGAAACTGAACACAGACAAGACGGAAGTCCTCATCCTGGGCTCCTCACCCTCCGCCTGGGACGACTCCTGGTGGCCCCCCGCCCTGGGCAACGCACCCAAACCGACAGACCACGCACGCAACCTGGGCTTCATCCTGGACTCCTCCCTCTCCATGACCAGACAAGTCAACGCCGTCTCCTCGTCCTGTTTCAACATCCTGCGCATGCTACGTAAGATCTTCCGGTGGATCCCCACCGAGACCAGGAAGACGGTCTCCCAGGCCCTCGTCACCAGTCGATTGGACTACGGCAACGCCCTCTACGCCGGTACCACCGCCAAGCTCCAGAAGAGACTCCAGCGGATCCAGAACGCCTCGGCGAGACTCATCCTCGACGTCCCCAGACGAACTCACATCTCCAGACACCTGAGAGACCTGCACTGGCTCCCGATCAACAAAAGAATCACCTTCCGGCTCGTCACCCACCCACACAAAGCCCTACACAACCAAGGCCCGACCTACCTCAACAGCCGCCTCAACTTCTACGCTCCCAAACGCCACCTCCGCTCGACCAGTCACGCCCTCGCAGCCGTCCCCCGCATCCACAGAGCGACAACAGGAGGAAGATCCTTCTCCCACCTGGCCGCCAAGACTTGGAACGCCCTCCCGACCGACCTACGCCTGACCCAAGACCACCTCTCCTTCAGGAAGAAGCTCAAGACCTGGTTGTTCGAGCAGTAGCGGACCCCCCCCCCTAGCGCCTTGAGACCCTCCGGGTGAGTAGTGCGCTTTATAAATGCCTATGATTGATTGATTGATTGGATTCCAAACTCCCGGAAAGCCCCTCACTTTGTCCCCCCCCCAATAATAAATCACACTATGAAGAGTAGATGCCTGCTGGTTGCATTATTACCTAACATGTGTCATGTAAAGTCTAAACATGCCTGAGTCATCTTTTGTCTTCAACCATCCACACCCTGGGGCCTGAGTCTGGCACAGGACACATGGGTCACAGTGTATTAGGCAAGACAGACATGGAGCACCATACACACCCGTGATGGGCCCAACCAGCTGAGGGGGTGGCCGAACAACCGTGCTGACAGACACATTGAGTACAGCAACAGTCATGCGCAGAGGTCAGGGATCCAGTCCAGTGTCCTGGGGGGCATCCAGGTATGTGTAGACAGGTGGCAGAACCATGTCCTGCAAGCTTGAGTCCGGTGGATGCAGAGAATGGGGTCCTGGACAACGTTGGATGCATGGGGATGGCACATGTCACAATACCCACACAGTCATGGACATCATGCCCAATACACAGTCTCAGCCCACACACACAGCTTGCATCTTGCTACTCGATACATTGACACATAGCCACAATCAGGGAATACCATGCCAGACATGCTGGATGCACCGTGGCAACACACCAGCATTGACTGAGAAGAGGCACCTTGGAGGCATAGGGACACCTTTATTAGTCATGTTTTCGGGATTGCAGAGGCAACTTGAAGTACACATGAACACATCATGTGGAGTAACATGTGGGTCCAACACTGGCACCCCCCTTCTGCAGCACAAATGCGTGTTCGCCATGGAACTGGCACACAAGCGTCGGCTAACAGCTAAACACCCACAGCTGCTCACGGAGAGCCTGCCATACACCATAGATCCGCTGATGTGGAAGTCCCACACCATGTCAAGCCAATGCTAACCGTATGTGTCCGAGGGCAGTGTCACACACATTGATGCCATCATCACAATCCCCTATCCCATCACTGATGACTGTCAACCAGGCAGACCATCTATTCAGGTGTACACAGCTGCATGTCGTGTCCCATGGTGATGCTACATGGCTGCAGAGGAACCAAACATCGACAGGGGCAGTGTGCATACATCGTGAACAACTGCCACACCCAATACACCCCAGATGCATCCCTTACCCTATGGAGACTTCCAAACGTGTCCGTGCCTGTAACGCTGAGTCAGCCCACGATGTCATGTCCATGAGGAATAGCAGTGCCACAACAATGCAAGCAGCAGACGGCATGCGCAAGTACCTGGGGAAGATAGACACAAAAGTAGTCAGCCACAAAAAGCACAGCCACTTGCATGTGCATTTACTCGACACATGTATGGATGACAACATGCTAGGTCACAATTATGACAGGGGAAATACAACCATCACTGCCACCATCACTCCAGTGACACACCCACACACACCTCTGACTCACGTGCCATACATGCAGGTGGACACACACATCACAACACATGCCACACGGGGACCAATGCGTGCACACTCAGACACTGGTACTCACCACTAAGCAAAGAAGTCGCGTATGAGCCGAGTCCGGATGTCCTCTTGCGGCTCCACATCCTCCACATCACTAGCCCCATTGCCAAGCCCTTCGTCCTCCACGGGTGGATGGTCCTCGTCATGTTGATTCAGGATGAGTGGCACAGCTCTTTCAACTGCCATGTTGTGCAGCATGCAGCAGACCATGAAGATCTTGCAGACCTTCGCCGGGGCATATGGGAGTGCGCCGCCGGTCTTGTGTAGGCACCTGAAACGGCTCTTCAGCAGGCCAAACGTCCTCTCGATCACTCGCCTTGTCCGGCCATGGGCGGTGTTGTAGCGGAGCTGGGCCGGCGTGATGGGGTTGCGGAGAGGTGTGAGCAGCCAAGGCATGTTGGGATAGCCAGCGTCCCCTACATGGGAAGCACATGGAAATCGTTAGAAGTGGTGAAGCGGTCGTGCTGGTAGGTTATGCAAAATACAGGACAGACAGACTGTACCCACCAACAACACATGCCCGTTCGTTGCGCAGCTGCATCATCATTTCAGGCATCCTGCTACGCCTCATGATGTAGGCATCGTGTGCTGATCCTGGAAAACGAGCACAGACATGTGAAATCACCATGTTGGCCTGACACACCACAAGGGCATTAATGGAGTGGTAGTGCTTTCGATTGCGGTACGCCACCTCCCGTGCGTGTGGTGGTACCAAAGCTACATGTGTCCCATCTATGGACCCAATGACATGGGGCATCCCTCCCAGGGCATAGAATCCACGCTTGACCGCAGTCATCTGTTCAGGGGTTGGGAACTTGATGAAGTCATCCAGGTGAATCAACATGGCCTCTAAGAAATCATGCAGCACACGGCAGAACATGCTCTGGGACATGCCACCAACATTGGCTATGGTATATTGAAAGGTACCCGTGGCAAGAAAATGTAGGGCAGCCATTACCTTCAGCTGGGGTGTCAGTGCCGTAGGATACCTGTGCTGCGGTTGCAGGTGTGGTGCCAGTCTCGCCGTCAACTCCAGAATCAACGGTTGGGTGAAGCGGTAGAGCCGGATGCTGTCATTCTCCTGCATGGCAGCCAAGTCCAGAATTGGTCGGGCAAGAGGCGGCGCTCTGCAGTAATTTGGAAGTGACAAGGAAGAGTGAGTGCACTACGACAACAAATCATATGTACTGAGCACATGTTAAGCTGTCAATACACATATGCTACATAGGGAGTCAGGTATGTGCTACATGCCCAGGACACGTATGGATGCAAGGTGACACTCCTACCAAGACCCAGCTACACACGGAGATTGAGAACCTCCCCATGCCACGCCATGGGAATAGCTGTGTCCCAGTGCAAGTGAACAGCCAGACGCAAGACAGGAGTGACATACGCCCACACATCAGCAGAAGTAGGATGCCGATTGCAGAGACTGGTAGCGGAACACTAGAGCCACAGGTCACATGACATCACACTAGGACAGCCCACACACCTTGCCATGAAGGTGCACATGTCATGACTCACCACACATTCATTGTGAGGATGCAGACATGTCCTTGTCACGCTACTCCATGTCCCATGCATACATGTGCACCTCACATCCGATACTACATGTGGCATGGTGTGCGGAACAGTGTGCAATGTCAATCTACACACAGACACATGTTGGTTGCTGCAACGGCTGCAGCTTTTGAGGGTGCTCCAACATCAACCTGATGGGAAGCCCCCACACATACATGACATAGTCACATTGTGCACCGTGGGTAGTGACAAGTCAGGTGTGGTAACCCCTGTACCGGGCATCAGGGGATACTTCCGTGTGTTAGTGTCCGTGCCATGCCAGTGACGCCCACCCCAAGTGTGCAGTACGACATGCACACATGTCAAATGAGTCAAGGGCATGCCTGGCACACATTGCACCATCACACAGTACATCTGTAGACATCTCATCATACATCTGGTGCCTTCTCGACTCAGGAGTCATGTTCCACATCACAGGCCGTCACACCTGTGCCCCACACATGTAGTAATGCACAGACGATGCCTCGATGTCATTTAATGGACAAGTATGTCCATTCATGGACAAGTATGTCCATCCATGGACAAGTATGTCCATCCATGGACAAGTATGTCCGCCCTATCCCTACCTGTGTGCCGCCTGTCACCACTGTGATGTGTGAAAACCACTGTACTGCTGCGAAGAGGGCCTGTGTACGTTACCATTTCACTATGGGAGTGCTGCCGTATGTGTACCCATCGTGATGGCGAGCGTACAGGCATGTATACGGCCCGTACCACTACGAGTACGCATACGCAAGAACACCCATAGTAGTAGTGCCGTACACACGCCTGTACGCTCCCTATCACTATGGGTGTTCTCGCGTATGCGTACTCGTAGTGGTACGGGCCGTACACACGCCTGTACGCTCTCTATCACTATGGGTGTCCTCGCGTATGCGTACTCGTAGTGGTACGGGCCGTACACACGCCTGTACGCTCCCTATCACTATGGGTGGCGTCGCGTATGCGTACTCCTAGTGGTACGGGCCGTACACACGCCTGTACGCTCCCTATCACTATGGGTGTCCTCGCGTATGCGTACTCGTAGTGGTACGGGCCGTACACACGCCTGTACGCTCCCTATCACTATGGGTGTCCTCGCGTATGCGTACTCCTAGTGGTACGGGCCGTACACACGCCTGTACGCTCACTATCACAACGTGTACGCATACGCGAGGCCACCCATAGTGATAGGGAGCGTACAGGCGTGGACACCCATAGTGATAGTGAACGTAGGCACGCGTGTACGGGCCGTTGCAATGCATTTGGGGTGCCCTAGGGCCCCGGAACGCACCGTACCTGTGTGTGAAGCTCCAAATTACATAGGGGACACATGAGGGACAAGTATTAAGGCCTACATGCATGCTGGTTGTCATGGAGACCAAGTTCAAATTTTGAATTTGTTC
Source organism: Triturus cristatus (assembly GCF_964204655.1). NCBI lineage: Eukaryota > Metazoa > Chordata > Amphibia > Caudata > Salamandridae > Triturus > Triturus cristatus. Next base: position 676,537,367 of record NC_140586.1, on the reverse strand, counting down.
TGGAAGGTGCACAGCAGAAGTCAGTTGGAATTAATCTACTTTGTTGCAATGTGTTTGGGGGGCTGACATCATGCAGGAGAATGAAACCGATAGAGTACACACAGACTGCTAGGTTTGAAGGGATTGGTGGAAACATAGGATGCAAATGTGAGTGACCAATCACTCTGTACTCCTGTGCATGAGACAGGGCAGAAAGGCAGATATAAGGCAGCCAGGTCCCATGAGGGAGAACTTGCCTGCACATCTTTGAATTCGTCGACCCAGCTGCTGCTACTGATTCCCTGGAACCATGTCAAGGGCTGTGGAGAGGACACAGCCATTCACCCTGGAGGACCCCTTCTGTATGGGCGACCAGGGTATCAGGTGAGTGCATAGGCCACTGGCACAGACTGTCCCTTTGTTGTGACTGTGACTTCTGGCATTGTGTCCTGGTGTGACACACATGCTATGTACTGTAGACCGCCATCAGTGCCGTGAGGGGTGTGGATGGTCGGAGGCGGAGCCTGTCCCAGGTGAGGAAACGCTGGCAGGATATCCGGTGCTGGACGCGGAGGATCGCATGGGTCGTGCTGGGGGACTCACCTGTGAGCCACAAGAACCGCGGGCGCCGCCGTCTGAGCCACCTCCACAGGCGTGTGCTGCCGGTGGTCTTTCCAGACTTGGAGAGGCACTTACAGGAGATGCAGCAGCCGGAAGGGGGTAGGTACATGTGTGTTTGTTGTGTGTCACCGGCATTTGTAAGGGCACAGTAGCATGAATTCACTGCCAGGGTTTAAAGGTGCTGTGCAGATCCAGTTTGCCCCAGTATAGCGCTGCGCTCCTGCCACCCTTCCCCTCCTTGCAATGTGTTCCCTGGTCTGTGTGTAGTCACTCCTTCACAAGGTAATGTAGGCTGGCGCTTTGTCCACGAGAACTATGCCTGTAGCATCATGTGTGGGGGTGGTGTGTAACAGGTTTTGGGACCTTGCCTGTGCCCTGTCCAGTTCACTGCATGTGGGTTCCATGTCAGTTGGCACTGATGCTGAGTCCAGACATGGGAGTTAGTCTCTCAAGTGTCATGCCTTACAGCGCGCATGTCCTATGTAGTGGCCTGTGACATGATGTGCATGAGTGTGCGATACGCATAGTGCAGGGATGGTGGCGTGTGTTGCAGTCATTACCATTCAGGAGCATGGAGTTGTGTGGCTACTACTGTCCCCTGGGGCACCTTTTCCTCGGTGTTGTATGTGTCATCCCAAAACGTGGACACTCTCAGTGTCTACAGCGTAGGTTGTGCTCTGTGCCATTGTCTCCTGGCACCATGTATATAGACGTGAAATTTAGTACAGGTGTCCACTGTGCAGCCTGACCTGAATGTCCTTCTTCATACTCACAGTTGCCAGTGCCTGTGTGTCTTGTTATACTCATCTGAGGATGGGCACTGGTACCTCATTATTTGTACAGGCGCACCTTGGGTGTTTGGCGTCCAATCTTGCATTTTGCCTGCCCCTGTGTTTATCACCCAGACTATGAGATGTTGGTGCCACCTGTGTCTCAACAATTTGCCTCGTGTAGGGGGTGGTTGGGGCGGGCAAAGCCCATATATCAAATCCTGATTTCTACTTGCTGGGTCTGGGCAGTGTGTGATGTTTGTCTGGACATACACTCAAGGTGCAGTGACCCAGTCATGTTGGGCATGTTTTCAGCATTACCTATGCCGCATGTGTCTCAAGTTCATGGATATGGTCCCAGGTCATCCCTATTTTCGCCAACGCTGTGTGGTGCAGATGCAGTGCTGGATTGTCCCCAGGGCCTGGGTGCTATGTCAGACTCCGTTTCCTGTCATTTGCTATTGTCTCATGCTCTCCATGGTATTTCAGTGGCATGGTGGCTCAACCAACTGTGTGTTTCATGCCCTACATCGGTACCTTGTTTAGTGGATGTTAGGGATCTTCCTTTTCAGGCTATGCAATGTAACCTATGTAGATTGGACTCATGTGACAGATGTGTACAGGTGTCTGATTAATTTCTGTCTCTCCACCCTGCCCACAGCATCGTCGGGGGACACAGAGGGAGACATGGACACAGACCAGGCGGAGGGACCGAGCACCAGTGCCAGCCGTGACATCGTGGCTGGCACATCGAGTGGGACAGAGGCGGAGGAGAGTGCGGCCGAGGACCTGTCGACTGGCACGTCAGCCGCCTCCCACTTGCTCGTGTCCCTTCCCAGCGTGCCCGGTCACCGCATGTCTCCTTCATGCCAGGCACCGCACCCCCTGCCCCTGTCTCCACTGCTGCTGCCTATGCCGAGTCTGTGGACATCCAGCGGCAGCTGCAGGTTGGTCAGGCTGCGATCCTTAATGTCCTCCATGCCCACGGCCAGACCCTCAACAACATCGAGGCATACTTGGAGGGCATTCATTCATCGCAGGCTGACCAACGCAGCTTGCTGAGGTCGATAGACTCGACACTGACTGCAGCAGTGGGTCTCCTGCAGCGCGACCTCCCACCACCTACCCCTGCCCCATCCACACTTCCCACTCCCATGCCTGTCCCACGTACACCCAGACGTCGGCATGCACCCACATCAACAGACACAGGCACCACACCAGCAGGGAAGGTCCACCGCACTCCTCCTGACACGCACACACAGGGTGAGGTAGGCACACCCACTGGGTCGGGGGGCAAACGTGTGACACGCAGCCAGAGTGGGAGTCCGCATTCCACCCAGTCCACTCCCTCCAAATCCCCTCCCCTCAGCTCTCCTGGACACCTCTCCCCCAAAGACTCCTTCATGGCCGCTCTGTCCCTGAGCCCCACAGTGACACCACCCCGCAAGCGGTCAAGGAGGTCCCCGGTCAGGGTGCTTGATTCCCCCCCCTGTCTACACCCTCCCACAGTGGCGCTGCGACCCATCGCTCTGACCCCCCCCCTCCTTGGGGCCTGTGGATCCTTCGGGTGCAAGGGAATCCCTGGAGGACCTTGCAAAGGTGTGTAGTGCCATCCTGGCCTCCGCCTTTGGCCCTGCCCCACCCCCTGTGGTGGAGTCCTCCATCCCTGCACCCACAACGCCTACCCTTTGCCCTGATGTCCCTGCGGTGCCTGGTGCTTCCCCCCCCCCTGATGCCCTCACCCCTGTGGAAGACGACGGCATGTAACTGTACAGGCAAGCTAGGGGACACGCATCCCACTGTGTCCCCCATCCAGCCGAGACTTATTGACTGCCCTATGGGCTTTGTGAATATTTAACTGCCTGCGATCCACGGACACTGTGATCATGCTGAATAAAGCTTTACTTTTTTTTTCATTCTGACACTACTGCTATGCTGGTATTGGTGTTGGTGGGGCTGCTACATGGTTTTGGGTGGTGTTTATGTGTTGGGTGTGTGGGAAATGTAGTAGTGGGCTGCTCATTTGGGGGACCCTGGGATCTGTGTGCCATCACAAGGTGTTAGCTAACTTTCTTTGTTCATGTAAGCAGTTACTGCATGGTGCAATTGTCCCAGGGTGTATTCCTCCCTCTGTGTACCCTGATATCTTCCCTGCAGGGTGTTCCCAATATTTAGCGCAGAGCTGTGTCTACATGAGCTGTGTGTGTGACGGAGCCCTTCTACTTTGGCCATGCATGCAGGGCCATGTCTCCACCTGCAACATTCGTGGCATCCTTGGTGATCACTGTACATGTGTATGGAGTCTGTTGACATGAGTTCATGGGGACATGTTCCCTTGTAGGCAGTATGCATGTGTGTACTTCGAGCCTCACACACATGTGTTACACCCCTCCTGTCTCAGGGCACTGCTGGGAGGACTCTGCACCCACCCCTCCTGTCTCAGGGCACTGCTGGGAGTGTTAGGCACCCACCCCTCCTGTCTCAGGGCACTGCTGGGAGGACTCTGCACCCACCCCTCCTGTCTCAGGGCACTGCTGGGAGTGTTAGGCACCCACCCCTCCTGTCTCAGGGCACTGCTGGGAGTGTTAGGCACCCACCCCTCCTGTCTCAGGGCACTGCTGGGAGGACTCTGCACCCACCCCTCCTGTCTCAGGGCACTGCTGGGAGTGTTAGGCACCCACCCCTCCTGTCTCAGGGCACTGCTGGGAGGACTCTGCACCCACCCCTCCTGTCTCAGGGCACTGCTGGGAGGACTCTGCACCCACCCCTCCTGTCTCAGGGCACTGCTGGGAGTGTTAGGCACCCACCCCTCCTGTCTCAGGGCACTGCTGGGAGGACTCTGCACCCACCCCTCCTGTCTCAGGGCACTGCTGGGAGGACTCAGCACCCACCCCTCCTGTCTCAGGGCACTGCTGGGAGGACTCTGCACACACACCTCCTATTTCTGGATATGTACGCTTGGAACATACACGGTGGGGGTACGCTCCATGCATACGCGGGTGAGGGTACGAGTCGTACTTACACTGTTGGGGTGGGGGTACGCTCCATGCATTCGGGGGTGGGGGTACGTGTCGTACTTACACTGGTGGGGGTGGGGGTACGGTCCGTACGTCCGCGGGTGAGTGTACGAGTCGTACTTACACTGGTGGGGTGGGGGTACGCTCCATGCATACGGGGTGAGGGTACGAGTCGTACTTACACTGTTGGGGTGGGGGTACGCTCCATGCATACGGGGTGAGGGTACGAGTCGTACTTACACTGTTGGGGTGGGGGTAGACTCCATGCCTACGGGGGTGGGGGTACGTGTCGTACTTACACTGGTGGGGGTGGGGGTACGGTCCGTACGTCCGCAGGTGAGTGTACGAGTCGTACTTACACTGGTGGGGTGGGGGTACGCTCCATGCATACGGGGTGAGGGTACGAGTCGTACTTACACTGTTGGGGTGGGGGTACGCTCCATGCATACGGGGTGAGGGTACGAGTCGTACTTACACTGGTGGGGTGGGGGTAGGCTCCATGCCTACGGGGGTGGGGGTACGTGTCGTACTTACACTGGTGGGGGTGGGGGTACGGTCCGTACGTCCGCGGGTGAGTGTACGAGTCGTACTTACACTGGTGGGGTGGGGGTACGCTCCATGCATACGGGGTGAGGGTACGAGTCGTACTTACACTGTTGGGGTGGGGGTACGCTCCATGCATACGGGGTGAGGGTACGAGTCGTACTTACACTGTTGGGGTGGGGGTAGGCTCCATGCCTACGGGGGTGGGGGTACGTGTCGTACTTACACTGGTGGGGGTGGGGGTACGGTCTGTACGTCCGCGGGTGAGTGTACGAGTCGTACTTACACTGGTGGGGTGGGGGTACGCTCCATGCATACGGGGTGAGGGTATGAGTCGTACTTACACTGTTGGGGTGGGGGTACGCTCCATGCATACGGGGTGAGGGTACGAGTCGTACTTACACTGGTGGGGTGGGGGTGGGCACCATGCCTACGGGGGTGGGGGTACGGTCCGTATGTCCGCGGGTGAGGGTACGAGTCGTACTTACACTGGTGGGGTGGGGGTATGCTCCATACGTACGTGGGTGGGGGTAGGGTCTGTACATATCCGTCCCCACGCTATGTGATGCTTGTGCGTGCCGTACCCAGGCCTTTGGCACGTGGGTACGATCCGTCCCGCCATTGTTGGGGTGACATGGGTGTGGGCGTGGTACGTCTCGTACCCACGCTCTTCAGGCGTGGGTACGGGACGTACCGGTCTGGTTGTGTTGCCGGTTCGTGTGGTGACGGACTTCCGTTGTGGCGGTCGCTGGCTTAGCTGGACACGCCCCCACCCCCTCGTAGTGACCAGGGCATGGGAGTCAGGTATGTCCTGGGCATGTGTGCTGTGTGACTTTGGTGGGGGTTTTGTGGCCTGCCCTGGTCCTGCCACCCCCACCCCACCCCACTTTCCCCCCTCCCTTAGTTATTCTGACCTTCTGCGGCGTCTGCGTCCGAACCTGTAGAGGAGGTCGACTGCTATGAGGGCCGGGATGACACGTAGGTTCGGGTCCATGTCTGTCCGTCGCGTACGGGTCCTCCTTGTTCGCGTCGTCCTGTCTGTCCGTCGCGTACTGGTCCTCCTTGATCGCGTCGTCCTGTCTGTCCGTCGCGTACTGGTACTCCTTGATCGCGTCGTCCTGTCGCGTACTGGTCCTCCTTGTTCGCGTCGTCCTGTCTGTCCGTCACGTACTGGTGGTCCTTGTTCGCGTCGTCCTGATTTCCCGGAAGTTTTTGGCAGCCGGAAAATATTCACCGTGCGGGATGACGTCGGTGCGAATCGTAATTCCTGGTTCGTGAATGGCAGGCTGCGCGCGTCCCGACGTCACGTCGGCGCTTTCCCGGATCGCATTTGTAGGTTTATTTTGTTCGGTCGGGCTTTTTTACGATTCGTACGGAAAAGTGTTCCCGTGCGAATCGTAATTCCTTGTTTGTAAATTTTGACGACCGGGTACGCGTCGGACGGAGAATATGCTCCGTCCGACGGTTCGTACCCGGTTTTTACCGGATTGTGATCGGCACCTCAGATTGCCCAACTTATTGAGGTTAAGGATAATGATGCCCCAAAGTTAGGAAACTCAAAGGTCCCGTCATTGATGTTCGCAGATAACACCCTTGTAATGTCTAAGTCGCCGATGGGAATACAGAGGGTCCTGGACAGCTTTGTCATCTTTTGAAATAAAAGGGGGCTGGAGATAAATACCTTGGAGACCAAGTTTATGGTCTTTAACGCAGCCAAGACAATGCGATCCAATCCTTGTTTAGATGGCATTGTGCTCGAAATGGTCTCTGTATTTGACTATCTGGGTGTCACTCTGACCGAAAATATGGAGTGGGGGCCACAAATCGCCAGAGCCAAGCTTAAGCTAGCTCAGACCTCTGGAGGAATTGCAAAATTACTTAGAAATTCCTCCTCTAAACCTGCTGGGCCCATAGTACAGATTTACTAAGGCGCAAGCCAGGGGGGCAACAATGTACGGGGCCGAACTTTGCGGTCATTGCTCCTGTAGTCAAGTGAGTAAAGTAGAGAACAGCTTCCTGAGACAGATCCTGGGTCATCCTTCTAGTACCCCCTTAATCCCACTGAGGCTAGACTTAGTTATTAAACCAATTGGAGATGAGATTGTCTAAGACCATTAACCTTCTGGTGCAGATTGTGGTTGACCCCGGAACTGACAGAATATCGGTCAGAAACAAAAGATTTACTGGGTTTTCTGGGGGTGGAAAAAATCCCTTGATTTGCATACATATGGGGAGAGTGTAGCAGGCTAGGAAAACCAAGTCTTTGGAGTAACCAAGAGGAAGCATGCTCTGTAATCTCATGCGCTGAATTGGTGAAAACCTACCGAATATATGAACTGGCAGTCATCCATGTGAACTCGGCCACAGGTCATCGGACAGCTGAATTCCTCCTAATAAAAGACGAGTACAAATTTGAGCCCTTCCTGGATGACATTTTACCTTTTTCAGCGAGAAAATATGTCCAGTTCAGATTTGGTACCCTTCCACTCCGTGCCTTTACCTGTAAATGGTCTGAAACTTCCCCATGAGGGTGCCCAGCCTGTGACTACCAGGAGGAGTCGGACTTCATGTCTTATTTTTTTTGCCCAGGCTACAAACTTGCAAGACAGCGCTGGCTCATACAGTTGTGCAGGAACCTAGGGTTTGTGCATTGCCAGGAGGCATTCAGAGTTCTGAAGTTTGGCACCACAAGCCCAGTGTCTTTGCTTTTTCTCGTATTTTAAACGCAATGTGGCGTAGGTGCTGGACTTTCTTTAAAAAAGCTACACTAGATGCAAATGCGTAAATTCCTTTTACTCTTTAATAGTTAAAAGAAAAAACGTTTTTACCACCCTAATTTTAATTAATGTATATGTAATGTGTTTTAAACCCCTTACTGCATGTATAACTTTTTTATTCATAATGCGAGTAGTAGTGTTTTAATTGGATTCATTGATTCCATGACTTCTGCCAAGCACTCCTCGGTCTCCCAGAACTAGCTAGACTTTTATTGGACTTATGCTCTGTTTTCTTTTTTATGTTATTCCCCTATCAACGCACGTGTACTTTCTTGAGGGTACTGACCTTGCGCAGATGTTACAACAGATTGTTGGCCTGGTACTTAAAGATGATGTACATGTATTTTTGTATCTTGGAAGGATTTTTTTTTTGTAATCAATTTTAACTTGTTAAGATATTTACCGTTTTGTATGCATATTTTTATGGTCTCTAATGACCGAAATAAAGGTTTTTGAACTGAACCTATACTACTGTTAGGGATATTTGGCACAGTGTTCCTTTTAGTTTGCACATATGTGCCAATTCTGTTTTTCATATTTTTGCCCATGTTAGGACTGTGTCCTTCTTTTGGCTTTTGATGATGGATGCATTTTCTAAAGAATATAAAGGCCACACAACAGGACTCGGGGCAGAACAGCCAACTTCTAAGGCATACCACTGGGACTTGCATCTGCCTTCTACCTTGGCCCACCATTATGCTTTGGTACATGTAAATACAATTCATCGGTTCTGGAGCCCTGTTGTCTGTGTTTTCTTTGCGTCACTCCAAGGAAGGTTGGAAAAGTTGTTCCCTGACAGGCCTAACCACAGTATTGAAAAGTGATTAAAGAGGATAGCACAAAAGGAGGAAAGGCCAACTAAAAGAGAGCAATAGTAATCTAGATGAGGAAGAACCAATTTTAGAATATGGAATTCTACTGATGAAAATGATAGAACAGATTTTCCAAATGTTACGCAGCTGTAATCTGCATGTGCTTGCAACCAAGACAATTGGCCTGAAAATGGGTATAGTAAAAAATGGCACTCGAATTGTGGGCAGAGAAGGAAAGAAGCAAATAAGTGGAGGAAAGTAAAAAGAGGAATGGAGGGCACAAGGTGAGGTGGGAAATTATAGAACTTCACTCTCTTTGAGGTTTAGATGTAGACGGTGAGTATTTATCCAAGATAACTATTAAGGGGTCGATTCCGATCCTGGAGAAACCGGGTACGAACCGTCGGTCGGAGCGTTTTCTCCGTCCGATTCGTACCCGGTAAAAACACCATACAAACATGCAAGTACGATTCGTACGGAAACACCATTTCCGTACGAGTCGTACAAAACACCGACCGACACAAAAACACATACAAATGTGATCCGGGACGGCGCGTACGCGACATGCGGACGGAGTTAGGCAGCTTTTTACGTACCAGCAAGTACCATTCGTACCAACAGCACTCCGGACGGCTATATTTTTATGGCACACAAAAAGTGCCGGTAAAGCTAAGTACGCCGCGAAGCGTGAGGAAAAGGGGGCCCGGTACGCGCCGGACACCCCCCCAGCCCCCCGTATGTCCGCGCCATACCCCCAGCCCCCGTATGTCCGCGCTGTACCCCCAGCCCCCCCGTATGTCCGCGACGTCCCCCCAGCCCCCCCGTATGTACGGTGCGGACCCCCACCCCCATATGTATGGTGCAGACCCCCACCCCCGTATGTACGGTGCGGACCCCCGCCCCACCCCCGTATGTACGGTGCGGACCCCCACCCCCGTATGTACGGTGCGGACCCCCACCCCACCCCCGTATGTACGGTGCGGGGATGTGTCGGACACTTTTTCCGACCCGAGGACGTGTCGGGGTATATTCCCAATGCGATTCGTATGGTGTTTTTTACATACGAATCGTACTTGCCAGTTTGTACGGGACTTTTACGATTCATATGTAAAACAATCCGGATACGATTCGTATGGGGAATATTTCTCCAGGATCGGAATCGACCCCTAAGTGTGTTGTCTGTCAGTCATACTTCAGCTAATCACCAGGGGGCATATTTGCAACAGGCAGCGATAATTATCGCTGACCTTGTATACTGCATTTTTTTCTATCACTGAAATATTTCGCCAGGCTAGCATTGTATTAACAACGCTTAGTGCTATGGCGATGTATATTCCAGCGATAGCGCCCTTTTCCATGGAACATCGCTGGTTTTCCAGCGATGTTCCATGTAAAACGGCGATATGCTTGATGATCGACCCTGTGGTCGTATCACATGAATACACCTCCCATGGGGCATATCAACAAGGGCTTTATCTCTGCTTTTTTGGCTTTAAAAGCCAAAAAAGGAGAGATAAAACTAGCGCCCTATCAACAACAGGGTGCTAACATGCAAATTTGCATGTTAGCACCCTTTTACTCTACGCTTCCCCTTGCATCTCTAATGAGATGCAAAGGGGGCGTTCCAGAGTAAAATAATAGGAGAAATGTCGCTAAGCGACATTTCTCCTATTATCAAGAATGTCGCTAACCCTGTTAGAGACAAAAAAAGCAGCGCTAACCGCGGTTAACGCTGCTTTTTTACGTCTGGTGGGGCATATCAACAACAAACGGCGATAATTATCGCTCAGCGCTCTTAGCGTGAGGATAATTATCGCCGGCTAGCGTGAATTTTTATCGCTGAGATAGCGTGCTATTAGCAACGCTTATCTCAATAGCGATAAAAATCTACACGCTAACAGGCTAACGTGAGATTATCGCTGGAAACCCAGCGATAATCACACGTTACCTTGTTGATAGGGACAGGCAAACTTAGCCATGATATCCTCCTTCCATAGGATATCATGGCTAAGTCTGAAAATTTGCAGATGTAAAAAAGCAGCGTTAACTGCGGTTAGCGCTGCTTTTTTTGTCTCTAACAGGGTTAGCGACATTCTTGATAATAGGAGAAATGTCGCTTAGCGACATTTCTCCTATTATTTTACTCTGGACGGCCCCCTTTGCATCTCATTATAGAGATGCAAGGGGAAGCGTAGAGTAAAAGGGTGCTAACATGCAAATTTGCGTGTTAGCACCCTGTTGTTGATAGGGCGCTAGTTTTATCTCTGCTATTTTGGCTTTTAAAGCCAAAAAAGCAGAGATAAAGCCCTTGTTGATATGCCCCGGTATTTTTCTGACTTAGCCATGATATCCTATGGAAGGAGGATATCATGGCTAAGTTTGCCTGTCCCTATCAACAAGGTAACGTGAGATTATCGCTGGGTTTCCAGCGATAATCTCACGTTAGCCTGTTAGCGTGAGAATTTTTATCGCTATTGAGATAAGCGTTGCTAATAGCACGCTATCTCAGCGATAAAAATTCACGCTAGCCGGCGATAATTATCCTAGCGCTAAGTGCGCTTAGAGATAATTATCGCCGGTTGTTGTTGATATGCCCCTACGTTAGGTATGCCTTAGTCAGGAATTTAACAGACGTTAAATTCTTACGTTAAGGCATAATTAGCGCGAATAAAATAATCGCTTCCCCCATTGTAAATATTGCGAAGCTGCCTTCACAATATTTAACTATGTTGTTTCCACAGACACGCCTACTTTGCATCTCATTAGCGATGCGAAGTTAGGCGTGCTGGAAACGGGAGCAAAATCAGCAAAACACGCGATAGCGTGTCTCTGCTGATAAGGCGATACAATTATCGCCGCTTTTCGGCCGAAAACGCCCGCAAAAGTGGCAATAATTTTTTAGCGCCGCATTGTTAATATGCGCCCAGGTACTCTGGCTAAAAGTAAGCCATTGTAACTTAATAGAGAATTGTTTTAAAGTGTTAGAAATCCAAACATAAATTGAAAGTGAAGACTTGATTCACATAAGTAAAGTAGGCAGCTTCAGAGTGTGTTTCCTTGAATGTGCACAATTTTAGAGGAAGACTTCAAAAATAGAGACATTTTCTTAAGTACTGTCATTAATTCAGTATTAACTGTAGAAGCCATGAGTGCCTAGCGTAGCTTGGCACTATATTGTTGTTGCACACTGTGTTACCTGTTTAATATTATACCTGTTTCTCCTATGAAAGTAGATTTTACTTTTCATGCATCTTTTTCTGGTGTAAAGTTTAATGATAATAATAATAAAAAAGAGAAAAGCTCATAATGCTCCAGGTGGGTTTTCAGCACCAATAAGGGGCCACATTTGCATTGGTTTAAGAAGAAACTGGTCATTTGAGAGGAATTTAGAGGAGGCTTCCCATGTCCTTACTTGAACAAAGAATGCTTTCAATAGTGTGTAGGCATACTGCAGTGTACGCCAATGGAAGATTGCAGCATGTTGTCTTCTTTTGTGCACAAAGTTGATTTTCAAGACGTGGCAATTGGACAGATGAAGAAAATTGTATTTCCTGTGACACAGTTCCCTTCTGCAATGATTGGGCCAAAAATGAGTAAAAGAAGACAGGTCTGTGAAGACAGAAATAAATAACAGCAATGGGTAAGAATTGGAGACGATAAAGCAGTGAAAGGGTCTGGAGAGTATGACGGCTCTTCACTAGTTGAAATCAAGAAAATAACAAAATGTGTTCTCTTTACAGAAACATGAATTCAGAGTACTCACTACTGAGGTAAAAGCTATTTTAGGTAAACTGTAAAAGATCTGTAGGTACTTTGGGTCTCCCATAGACACCTTGCTTCTCTGCAAACAACTTTAATAAGGTGTGCATTGGGCCTGGGTGGAGTTTGTGGAGTTTCACTCCGTGGAATTCTGTGGAGTTGCCAAAAAATGCTCTGCTAAATTCCGCAGAGTTCCGTGAGCAGGCAGAGTTAGTGCTAAGTAAGGGAACCTGAGAGGTGGTATGGATGAAGTGACTCCCGAGCACAGCAGGGAGGAGCAGACCCTCCATACACATCTTCTCTTTTTCTTATTCAGGTGCAATACTCGCTGAAGCAGTATTTGACCCACCCTCCTACACACAACACACACGTGAGCCCGTAGTTCTTTTCATTCAGACTTCATGACTGTTTTATCTGCTTAAAAAACTTAGAAAATATGAATGTGTCCGGAAGAAAATTACAGGTTAAAGAGTTAATAAACATCATGCAAAAGTGTGGTGATCTAGACAAGTGGAAAGCTAGATGGATGAGGAAAAAGGAAGAAGCACAGGCAAATAGAACAGCCTCTGAATATCTGGAGAGTTCAGAGAGTGGGTTGTCTCGATGTTCCACATGAGGCAAATAATAATTAATCACATTAGCGCGATCTAACAGACATCTATGGGAAGTCTGAGACTAAGGTCACCCCAGTGCATGAGCTGTACTTGGTCCTTTACGTAACCCTGGGCAGAGCTGGCGGAGCCGGACTACGCGGAGGTCCATGGAGATGGGACCCAACTCTGTGGAACTCCACTCCGCTCTGCCACCCTCCTCCACCCTCCCTATTAAAAATTATTTAGACATTAATTAAAACAAAAAACACACTTACCTGAACTGCGGCGTCCCCGGGCTGCCCTCCTCCTCTTCCTCGCGTCTCTCTCTAAACTTGGGTGATCATTGCGAAAATTGCACATGCACGCGTGCCCGCACATGCACATTTCTTGTTGCGGAATACACGGTGTTAGCATCGGATCAATTGATAAAAAAGTCCTGCTTTTAGTAGTCCAGCACATGGCAGAGCAACTGTTGCCTGCATTACTAAAATACACAATAAAAAACTTGTTACAGTTTCGGAGTCACCCATTATCAGATCAACATAACACAGTTACCCTCTGTCCACCCTTAACGCTTCCTGTGATAGAAACACACAGCCTCAAACACATCTGGAAGACTGCAGCAGTAAATCACATATAGCCAAAGGATGTAATGCCTAAGAAACAAGTCAAATGCACACACTCATAAATACAAAGGCTTAGCAGAGAGCCTGCATTCATCCCAAGGACACAATACCAGGGCAACTGGCCAGTTGCATTCATCAGATAAAGCCCAAACAATGCCAGTAGTAAGAGCCACCCTAGATTACACACACACAAAACACCCGGCCACCTGGACCACCTCAGAATGTGACCTCCTGTTGGTATTTATGGCCTCTTCTATCAGGTTGGGTCAAGCATCTAACATGTAATTTATGGCCCACTGTACCACTATTTCGCGCTCGGGGGGGATGAGTGCCTCTTTATTGCACCTGCTGTATACGATAACGCATGCCATGTACTTAATACAAGTTGAATTTCAGCACGCAACTGTAAGAGTTGTGGCTGCTATTCCTGGCCATTATTGTTTAATTAAACGTAAACTGTTCCTGATTGCCAAGCATGGCTTTTCTCCTTTTTGATACTCAGAACTTGCATGCAACATTTGACAAGCCAGATAGGAGCTGATCACAGCGGATATCCAGACTGCAACCTGATGATAGGAGGATCAAGCTGCCCAAGCCCACTCTGTGCGCATCTTTGGTGTGGCAGGCACCTCTCTTTACTGCAAACATGCCGGCTCATGGCGGGCTGAATATATTAACTAGGGGCCGTCAGAAAAGGTAAGACCCTGCGATTAGCTTTTCTTTCCTAAATTATATGAACAGCATAGTGTGGCAAACAGAAGCGATAACCGTAAACATAGATTCATTCAGCACTCATAGATACTAGTGGCCTGGAAGTACATTTTGTATTATTATTAATTGTGGACTAGTCACCCAGTACTCCTGATCAGAGAGGCCTGGAGGTACTCTTTAAGCATAAAAATAGAATCACCCAGCACTTCTGATTATAGAGGCCTGGAGGTAATTTTAAGCATAAAAATTGTTTCGCCAAGCATTCCAGATCAGTGTGGCCTGGAGGTATGTGAGCCTCAGCCTCATATTTTTTAGTTAATTGCGAGCTTAGTGCAGGGGGGTTCTTAATGCCCCCCGTATCTGAAAGGAGTGTTGAAAGGAGAAAAAGAAAAACTAAACTGTTTTCAATTTGGACCAGGCACAGTGTAGCCAGGAGACTAGGCTTAACTCTAATAGAGCCCAGGAGGAGCTGTATGACAATTGTGCCCTTGAGTTAAGGTAATTATGGACATATGTGCCATATGAACGAGGAATGGGTGTTGTCTGAATGAGAGAAACCTGCACTGCAGGAGTGCATTAATATTGTCTGCATCATTGTTGTCTGAAGGGCAGAAGCATGCGTTGCCAAAGCGCATTCTCATCCTTTGCATTATCGTTGTCTGTGGTCAAGAGGAGCCTGCTTAACAGGATCGCATTGCAGTTGTGGCTCCCCTTTAAGTGATACCTTAATCAGCTGTTTACATTGCTGTGTTTGCACCCTGCTAGCAAATCCCACCCTTTGTAGACCCCTTTTCTTATGTGCCAGCTGCTCACCAAGCCCTAGCATGTACTATTAAAGGACGCACCCCAGCTTACATAACAAACCCTCTACAAATGGGTACATTGTTCATCCCATTGTCAAAGTGCATGTTTTCTTGTGCACACGTTATTCTTTAGGGATCCTCCATGTGTGAATCATGGTCAATACACATGCTCTCTGGTGCGTATTGACAACTTGCAAAACTCTGTGAAACTGTGCTATCTGAGATCCCTGACTTATAGCTTGGAGCTCTTATATACACTTCCCTCAAATAACTCATAACTTTGTAATAATTGTGTTTGTAAGTACTAATCTGCACCAGAATTCATACATTTGAATCTAGGGGAAGCTTTCCTATGTGTATTACTAACAAGTAACCCGTGTGTCTGTGGTAAATAATTTAATTACCGGGACTTAATTTGATACAGAAACATAATAAAAATAGCTCAGTAAATAAGAGGCAGAATCCGTGGTATTAGAGGTTCTAAATGGGCTTTATTCCAATGGTCGATTATAATCGGTTGCTCCAGGTTCCATCACCACGAAGGTTCAGGAAGTGAAGTACATACGTTATTGACAATCAATTACTTTTATACAATAGGCATTACAGTGAGGCCAATACAAGAGGCGTAACAATTGATAGTGGTGATAATATATTCATACGTAGCAAAAATAGGCGTAACTGGGAGTGATGAAAGAACGTCATCAGATGTGATGTCATAAGAGGGTGGTTACATGAAAGAATTTCGCAATGTCAGCAGAAATACTTGGCAGATATGCGCGCGCAGCAGTATGACGTGTGATTGACGTGCAACTAGGGGGTGAAGGGGACTTGACATTTAGCTCTACATGTGGCGACAGAAGTCTGGAGGGTCAAGTCAACCTAATCCCAAATCATATCTAACATCCTATGTTTAAAGAACTATGTTATCCAAAAGAGAGGTCTCTTAGAGTAGAATCTTATTCTATACTGACTATACTGACTGTTAGTGCGTGTACAAGCGTCTAAGTGTCTACACTAGATGCGAGGGCGGAATCTTCCATAGTAACAGGGCTATGAATTACTTGTATGAAGACAGAGAAGTCGGGCCTTTGCTTGGTAGCTGGAAGAATGTTTACTTAAGCTACTAGACAGGAATGCATTGGGCAGGGAGCGGAGCAGATAATTTCCGAAGGTGAAATACAGTTCTTGGCAGGCAGCAAGCTGATGTCAGGCTTCGTGAGCCGCGCAGAGAATGAGACAAAGTTCATGGTCACAGATGCAGGCTCGGACTGGAGCTTTCAGAGGCAGAAGGCAGGAAAAGCTTGATGACAGAATCAGGGCCTACTTGCCTGGACTGTAAAAATGGCATAAGTGAACCATATAAAGGCGGTGGCCTTTCGTACTTAGGAATGGAATATCCGGCCCATTCATGGCGGATCAACAGAGGACATGTTAACGGTGGACGCACATGTATTTGCGTCTTCATAACTGGAACTGGAGGGAACATACATGTACTTGTAACATGCACATAGAACCGTTGGGGTCCAAGATAGGGGACATAACTGACCAGAAAAATCCATATTTCCACATTCCCTCCTTGTCCCCTACTTGCCCGTCAAGAGATATCAATCTTCATCAATCCATTGATCTGTTCATATAGCATCATTTGTTCTTCTTTCTTCTTCCGGGATCTTGAATGAAAATCTTGATGTGGAATGCACGATGTGGCACACAGACCACAAATCGCTGGTCCACATTGCAGGCATAAGCAGCAACTGAATAATATGAGAAGGCCAATACCTAGGAAGGATAGAACTCTCCATCCCCAGGCTGATAACACGCTCCAAAACCAACCGGACCAAGTCCAGGTGCCTGGATTCTGGTGTATCTGGCTTACAATCTTATGAAGGCGGGTTATGGCTTTATATACAGATGGCGAATTTTCTGGTATGAATATGCAACAGCTTGATCCGATGACCCTACAAGCTCCGCCCCTATCGGCCAGGATGACGTCAAGGACAAGACGATTTTGAAGCACAACAATCCGCATAGCAGACTGCTCTTCTGTTAAATTGCCTAAGGCGGAAATAGTTTCGTTCACTACTGCTTCAAGGGTTCTAGTCAATCTACGTATCAGCTTACTATTAGTAACGGTACCTATATAAGGAAAGAGACCTTTATTGAAATCTGTGTATTTTTCCCATGCCGTTTCAGTGTAATCGACTATTGGGAGATCTCTCCTTTCTCTATTGTGTACTAAATGAGTATTTCTGTGATAATCAGGAGGAGCTAGGAAAACAGGTGGCAAAAGGAATCCAATGTAGCAGGTACCATCCCAATCTAGAGGCAAACGTACATATGCCGTCTGACCACATATAAAATAGGAATGGCGGGAAGCTCTAAATGTAGACTTGCCTTGATCACTAAATTCTACTACAGTGGTGCATCTACTATGGCCCATATGTATGGAACCATTCTTTCTTATACATAATTCACCTTTTACTGGAAATATTGACATAGCGGGCAAAATTGGAGTAGCTTCGGATTCGACATTTAGGATCATAAGATTAAGCGTAAAATTACCTAATCCATATACTTCATTTTCTAGATCAGTTCCTGTTCTTTTGGGAAGTCCCTCCTTGTTAGGATAGCAGACCTTAAGTAAAACTAAATTCAAATTTCCCCATACCCAGTTATCTTGATAAACTGCAGAATTCGAATCCAGAGAATTAATTAAGCTAAACCATGCTCCACAGGAGCCGTTGTGTGTGAACGGGTATGGAAAAAGAGGTAGAATTCCTTTATAGTTCTGATAGGGAGGGAGTCGGCCACATATCCAACAATTTGTAGCATTGCTAACCTGATGGGAATGATGTAACATACTAATAAAAGTGTTATTGCGCAGCGCAAATCTGTATGACAATTCAAGCGGAGGTAATTCACTAAAAGAATGTTCAGCAGTAACATTGTAAACATGTCTAGAAATAGGATAATATATGTGCAACAATATACTTGCAGTAATTATTAAAAGACTTGAGAAAAACAAAATTAATAACGTCACTATGCAATGACTACGCAGTGATTTACAGTACGCCTGTCGTTTCAACATTTTTCGGGTGCTTTCTCTATTCAGGTCCAAGGGATACATGTCAGAGACAATTCAACCGCTTCACCTTGGAGAGGACTTAAACAATCAAATTGCTCGACTGATTGGGCCTGAGCTTTAATTTATAATATTCGGAGTCACTTTTTTCCACAAAAGGAAGTTTTGAGTCAATGGGTGAAGACACACAAGGTGTGGTATTCACATCTGATTTCAGTCCATGAAATTTCTTGATATGACTTGAATGAATCCATCCTTTTCTGCCTTCGATCTTCACGGCTGTTCTTGTTGTGAGTAACACCAGCTGAGGTGACCTCCACCTAGGTTCCAGCTGAGTCTTTCGATCAAAGTTCCTCACGAGGACCAGGTCTCCCGGAACCACGTCATGGGGTTTCACCTCAGTGTTGTCAGGAAAAGCTGCAGCTACCTGTGAACGACAAGATTGTAGTGCAGACATCAAGGAAGCCAAGTAATCTGTCAGCATGTTACAGTCAATATCAGTTATTTTGCGTGGTATAGGCGTCCCCCACATATTTGGTGGTCTGCCGAAGATCACTTCATACGGGGATAGCCCTGTTCGAGAGTGTGCTACCATTCTTGTGTAAAAGAGTGCAACTGGTAATGCTACTACCCAGTCGACACCTTTCTCTCTGCATATTTTGGATAATCTTATTTTCAGAGTCTGATTATGTCTTTCTACGAGACCTGCTGCTTCGGGGTGTCGGACACAGTGGAATTTCCACTGATAGCCTAACAGAAGTGAAACGTGTTTCATTAATTCGGATGAGAACGGCTGGCCGTTATCTGAGTGAACAACACGTGGTAAACCGTATCGTGGGAAGAATTCTCGGACCAACTGTTTGGCAGTAGTCGGGGCAGTGTAATCTGAAACCGGGTATGCCTCCGTCCAACGGGAAAGAGCACATACAACTACGAGAACATATTTGAATCCTCTACATCGTTCCATCTGGATATAATCCATCTGGAGAACTTCAAAAGGGTGATCAGGAGGCTGAAATCCACCCTGTTCTACGGGAACGCTTTTTCCTGGGTTGAACTGGCAACAGATCAGACAGGTACGAACCTTTTGTTTGGCTGCAGCTCGTAAATGCTTGTTGAACCAAATATGTTGAATGCTGTCTAGCATAGCTTTCTCTCCTAGATGCGCTGGACTATGGATAGTGTTAATAATGACTTGGACCATTGAATCAGGAAGGAACCACACAGACTTTTCCTTCATCAACCATCCTTGATCCGTTTGGATCCCTCCTAACTCAGTCCATTTCTTTATTTCTTCTGGTGTAGCATGTGTCTGTATATCAATTACGTCAAGAGTAGGATCTTTAACCGTCATACAATGTGTTGGCGTCGGGACTATTGTCTTTGTCATGTCGGATGTTTGAGTTTGAGCAGTCTGTTTAGCTGTTCTATCAGCTAAATCATTGCCTTGAGAAATGATATCAGTAACTTTCGTATGTGCTTTGCATTTCATAATCGATATTGCAATGGGTAAATGTATTGCATCTAATAAGGCATGAATGAGGGGTCCGTGCTGAATGTGGGCACCGTGAGAAGTTAAATAACCTCTCTCTCGCCACAGCACGCCGAAGTGATGTACGACTCCGAATGCATAACGTGAATCAGTGTATATGTTGACTTTTTTATTTGTGGCTTGAATACAGGCTTGTGTCAGAGCGACGAGCTCTGCTGCTTGAGCGGACAAGGTATTTATGCAATTTGTTTCAATGATTTCAGTATCTGTTGTGACTGCGTAAGCGGCCACTAACTCTCCTGTACTTGTTCTCATACATGAACCATCTACATACAACGTCAGGTCTGGGTCTGACAATGGGACATCTGTCAAGTCTTGTCTGGGTTTCGTCGTGATTGTAATAACATCAATACAGTCATGGGCTAGTGGGTCTGTTCCATTTACAGGTAAAAGTGTGGCAGGATTCAATGTGTTACAACGTCTGATTTCTATATGTGGCTGAAACAGTGTTAGTTCATACCCTGTAAGTCTTGCTATAGTCAAATGTTGTGTTTGCGTTCGATTCACAAGAACCTCCACTGCATGTGGTACTTGTACTGTCAATGGATGTCCTAACACTATGGCATCGCTTTGTCTGATTGCTAAAGCTGTCGCTGCCACTGATTTCAGACACGCAGGCAGAGCCTGAGCTACGGGATCTAATGTACTAGAAAAATAAGCACATGGTTTGTGTGCTCCTGCTTGTTCCTGTGTGAGTACTGACAAGGCAGTACCTTCGCGTTCTGTAATAAAGAGTGTAAACTGTTTACTGTAACATGGTGTTGCTAAAACAGGTGCTTGGCATAGAGCTTTCTTTAAGCTTTCAAAAGCTTGTGTATGTTCCTGAGTCCAAGGGAGAACAGTCGATGTGGCTGCCTCCTGTGTTGTCAACTGAATGAGTGGTTTTGCTAGAAATGCATACTGAGGGATCCACTGTCTACAATATGAAGTGAGGCCTATGAAAGCCCGCACCTCCTTTTGTGTCTTGGGTATTGGCATGTTAGCTATTAACTGAATGCGGTCTGGTGTAAGCTGCCTTCCCTCCTTGGACAGCGAGTGACCAAGGTAAATAACTCGCTGGACACAGAATTGCAGCTTAGAAGGGGACACCTTGTGCCCCTTTTCGGCTAGAAATTGTAAAACTGTCAGTGATGCTTTTTCACATTCAGGTTCGCTTCGGGCGGTGATCAGCAGATCATCGACATATTGAAGTAAGGCAGTGTTAACTGGCATGTGGATACTGTCGAGTTCTCGTTTCAGTGCTTGGCTATAGATGCTGGGGCTTTCTGTAAATCCTTGAGGTGCGCGTGAGAATTTGAAGCTACGTCCATTTAAACTAAATCCGAACAAATATTGGCTTTCCGGATCTATTGGGACGCTGAAAAAGGCATTTTTGAGATCAATTACAGTAAAGAATGTTGCTTCGGAATCAATAGCTGTCAGTAATGATGAGATATCGGGGACCACAGGGAATTGTGGCACAATACACTTATTTAATTCGCGCAGATCAATAACCAATCGATATACTGGCGGGGCCTTCGGATCTGTTCGTTTGAGAATCGGAATTATCGGTGAATTACATACATTGGAGTCTGTTTCTACAACCACTCCTTGGGCAATGAGTTCGTCAATGATTTGCAGTAAAGCCACTACAGCATCTGGTGGTAACTTGTATTGTCGCATTCGTGGTAGTACCACTCCTGCCTTTAGTGTGACTCGATATGGTGTAATATTCATACAACCAACATCAGTAGGGCCTTGTGCCCATAGATGTGTAGGTAAAGTCTGCAATCGGGGATCCATGTCTCTAGACACATAATGACCTTTAAAATCACGTAAAAACAATCTTACTCCTTCCGGAGAACAACATATTATAGCTCCTAGAGCCTTCAGTGTTTTTATTCCTAACAGGTTTTCTGGACATGATTTAGTAAGCAATAAATCTGTAGTTCGGGTCAAAGGTCCTATCGTAAGTGGAAGAGGTTGTGACACTTCATTAACAATAGGTTTTCCTGAAAAACCAAGGGAAATATTCTGTGAGCCTGAGAGGGGTGCCCCTGGAACTTCACTACGTTTTATCGTTGTTCGACTTGCCCCTGTATCGAGTAAAAATTTCCTGTCTTGGCCTAATAATTCACTATGTACATAAGGTCCTTCTTGATCTACAGGGATCTCGATAAGGGGTAAGTCAACTTCCCTCTCTAGGCTGTTTCATGCATATCGTTGATAATCAGGATAGTCATACTGTGCGGTCTGGTACAGTTGTCGTGTCGTGGTTTGCGTGGCAGCAACAGGCAGCGCTGGTGCAGCCGGCACAAACTGTATAGTCTGTTGTGGAGCTGGCATGGACTGTGCATGCTGCAAGGCTCCTTGTTCATTCTGATCCTGTCTAAGTGGCCGTGGTCTTTCTTTTGTAATGCCCGTGGCGATATTACGCTTCAGGACTGGACAATCGTGTACATGATGACCTAGTTGTTTACAATAGTTGCATGTCCCTTTTACAGGTCCTGCTGAATCGCCAGAATGTGTCGTACCCTTTTTATGTCCTTCAACTGGAACTGTCTGGGAGACTAGCATTTTCATTTTCGTGTCTTTCATGCGTCTTTGTTCATGATCTTGTTCCTCTCTAATTCTATTGTGATGATACTGTAACATTTGTAACATTTGTGATGGAGTGTTACCTTGCCAGGTACTCTCGAATTTTAATACTCTGTTCTTCACTTGGGGCAAGGAATTTTCAACTAATTTTGTCACAAACAGATGTGGGTATGATTCGCTACTTGCTTTTATACCACTATTTATACCAAAACATTTTTCAAATCGTGCATAGAAATCACTAGTGTCTTCATCTTGCTTTTGTTTACAGGCTGAAATTGCACCCCAGTCTTCCTTTTTCGTGGTTAATAAACGTGGCAGTACCTGTACTAGTAGACCTGGTAGTGCTTTAGTTTTGTCCCCAAGCCCCGAACCTGGACCTCGGGCCTTTTCTTCTGCTTCTAATGCTGTCCAATCTATCTTTTGGTCTCCTACCTCCCACTCTTTCTCCTTGAGTTTTTCATAAATGCCAGCAGGCATCAATACCTTTAATATTGTCATAATGTCGGGATAGGTATACTCTCCCATGAGTAACATGTCTTTAATTTCTCGGTGGAAACCCGCTGGGTCTTTGTCATGACTGGGTACCACTTTCTTCATTTCCAACAATTCTATTTTCGATATGGGCGTATATACATATACACGTTTAAACTCATTGTCCTCGCCCTTTATTGGGTGCACTTCTCGTAAGGGATTCTGTCTGTCCATGTAATACGTGGTTCTTTCCTTGATGGGCAGTGAGACATGTTCTGGGCATATAAAAAGAATGTACTGCTTTCTTGATTCTAGTATTTCTTTAATTAGCTTAGTACCTGAACCTCTCCATCTATTCGTGAGTAATTCGGTCAATATATCAGGTAAGGGACCAGGATCTGAATGTTGGCTTTTATATAGTATAAGAAGTTGTTGAATCATATAAATCCCAGCTAAACGCTGTTCATCTGGGGTGAGATTCAAAAATGTGTGTGCTACTGTATCATCACTATACTTCCCGGGACTGTCAACCCAATGGACAGCTGACCTGGCTAATTCTTGTTCATTCATAGAATCGAGAAAATGATAACCCCTTCGTTCTCGGAGTAATTTATCTGCTGCTTGGAATGAATACTCGTTAGACCTTATATTTATTATTGGTGTTTGAAAATTCCTGTTATTTTCTAGACATATCGGACGTATCGGATCAGTAAGACATCTAGTACTATTACAAGATCTTCCTCTACCTACATAGGCTATAGTTTCTGACTGTCCTGTGGGCAGTCCTGATGCTTCTTCCTCGCTTTGTTCGAACTGGTCTACCGCTAATCTTTCTTCGTGTAGGCGTTCTATTTCTTTACGGATCTTTCGGCACATGGCTATTATACAGTTTTGCTTATCATGTCTCCCTTCTGATATATTCTGGCTCCATCTGGTAAGAATCTGCATTGCTTCCGGGTCTACCCCCGGTCGGTCTTGATTTCTGATCACACAATTTATGAGGAAACGCAACAGTTCCCCCTGTATTTCCACTTTCTGGTATTCCATAGCTCTGTTAATACATTCAGAATCTCGCCCAGTTTGGACAAAATGGTATATATTATCTAGATGTGCAGTCATTCCTGGTAATTTCCCTAAATACACTGCGGCTCGTCTGATACGTAATGATGCTAGGGTCATTTCGTCCTCTTTTCCGGGCACAGGGTCATATCTACAATCTATAAGAAGTTCCTTAAGCGTACGGGCATTTATGAGTTTGGGGGTACGTGAATGTGCTGACTCTTGAAAAGTAAGTTTATTTATTCTAGGTGGCGTGTAAAAGATATTGGTAGCACCTCCGGTAGCCCCGTCTGGGGTATCGGATGTGAAAGGATTCGTTGAACGTGATACAGCAACTATAGGCGTGGATACAGCTATAGAAGTAGCTGTAGGAACAGATGCAGAAACAGATGTGCTTGCCGGAACTTGTGTCAGAACTTGTTGCTGTAGGGATACGGGTACTGGATCTTGGCGTTGAACCTCCCTGGCAGGCGGTCTATGTGGGGCGGGATTAGCATACTCGGGAGCTGCGTCATCTAAATATGAGGAAAGAAAAACATCTTCTGCGGTTCTAGGATGCCCCTTAGGATGTATCTTTATTGGAAATAATGGGGTTGGCAAGTCTTTTGGTATCCCTGGAGTAGCCTTAGGTAATCCTTCGGCCAGAAGGGGATACATACCATTCATAAGGGCATTTCTTTGTCTGTCTACTTGTTCTGATTTCAATCGTGCACCTTCTTCAATTAATAGATTTTCTCGGACTTCATTGGAATTCTCTTTACTCTTCTCTTCCTGTCTACGTGCTTTTTCTGTACGTCTATATGACTCTTTACGCCATAATTCAATGGCGTCTTTCTGTGATTGTCTAGCTTTCTTTTTCCATAATTCTTCCTCTACTTTCACGATGCACTCTGCATCCCAGGTCCCCGCTACGGGCCACCTCTGACTTTCTGGTAATTCCTTAGTGTAGTCTACCCATAAATCAAGAAATAATATAGCGTCTAAGCCGTGTTTATGATACATGAAGTACCCTGTAGTGTCCCTAGGAGGGATAGGAACAGCTTCTTCGAGTACCCCTTTTCTAGTTGTGATCTGTCTTAATTTCGAAAAGAGCGGCATATTGAGAACTGATCTGATACTTGATCTTGAACAAACTTAATACAGTAATCACAATAATGAACAGTCATTCATACCACAATATGCAGAACGTACTAAAAAACATTTAACATTTAACATTTAACTGAGCAACAATAATGATGACGATCTAAAGAAAACTTAATCACTAAACATAATACTCGACTTGAACTGAATTATTCTGAATGTATATACTTGATATACTAGATATACTGCTAAACAGTACAGATACACTGCTGAAACAGTGCAGACCGGGTTTGTGTACCCAAACCCGTCTGGACCGGCACAACTTATGTGCACGCCAGAACGCCTCCCCAGTAATGGTACTCACCGGGTAGCTCGGAAACGGAAGGCCTCAGAAACTTGACTGAACTTGAACCGGACTGGACTCGACTCGAACGCTTCGGACACTGGACTCGACTTGGGACTTCGGAAACTGGTGGGCCTCTGTATACCTCGGATCTTGCTCTCCCAGCTAGGCTCTGGTCGGGATACTTCGCACTTCTCACCGCCTCGTCTGGGTGTTGATCGCAGCCTCAGTCGCCCCCGCTTGACCGGAGGGAGATACAGGAAATCCTGCTGGTACGCGTTATTGTCCGTCCAGCTGTGGCAGGAGACCGGGCCTGCAACGCACCGCCGGCGCGTGAGATGAGAAAGTGTCCCTGTTCGGGCGCCATTCTTGTGGTAAATAATTTAATTACCGGGACTTAATTTGATACAGAAACATAATAAAAATAGCTCAGTAAATAAGAGGCAGAATCCGTGGTATTAGAGGTTCTAAATGGGCTTTATTCCAATGGTCGATTATAATCGGTTGCTCCAGGTTCCATCACCACGAAGGTTCAGGAAGTGAAGTACATACGTTATTGACAATCAATTACTTTTATACAATAGGCATTACAGTGAGGCCAATACAAGAGGCGTAACAATTGATAGTGGTGATAATATATTCATACGTAGCAAAAATAGGCGTAACTGGGAGTGATGAAAGAACGTCATCAGATGTGATGTCATAAGAGGGTGGTTACATGAAAGAATTTCGCAATGTCAGCAGAAATACTTGGCAGATATGCGCGCGCAGCAGTATGACGTGTGATTGACGTGCAACTAGTGGGTGAAGGGGACTTGACATTTAGCTCTACATGTGGCGACAGAAGTCTGGAGGGTCAAGTCAACCTAATCCCAAATCATATCTAACATCCTATGTTTAAAGAACTATGTTATCCAAAAGAGAGGTCTCTTAGAGTAGAATCTTATTCTATACTGACTATACTGACTGTTAGTGCGTGTACAAGCGTCTAAGTGTCTACACTAGATGCGAGGGCGGAATCTTCCATAGTAACAGGGCTATGAATTACTTGTATGAAGACAGAGAAGTCGGGCCTTTGCTTGGTAGCTGGAAGAATGTTTACTTAAGCTACTAGACAGGAATGCATTGGGCAGGGAGCGGAGCAGATAATTTCCGAAGGTGAAATACAGTTCTTGGCAGGCAGCAAGCTGATGTCAGGCTTCATGAGCCGCGCAGAGAATGAGACAAAGTTCATGGTCACAGATGCAGGCTCGGACTGGAGCTTTCAGAGGCAGAAGGCAGGAAAAGCTTGATGACAGAATCAGGGCCTACTTGCCTGGACTGTAAAAATGGCATAAGTGAACCATATAAAGGCGGTGGCCTTTCGTACTTAGGAATGGAATATCCGGCCCATTCATGGCGGATCAACAGAGGACATGTTAACGGTGGACGCACATGTATTTGCGTCTTCATAACTGGAACTGGAGGGAACATACATGTACTTGTAACATGCACATAGAACCGTTGGGGTCCAAGATAGGGGACATAACTGACCAGAAAAATCCATATTTCCACATGTCTCTAAAATGGCTGCTAAACACGGGATTCTGCATTGCGCATGCGTCTACTGCATCTACGTAGTATGACGAACTATTGCTCGGAGGGAAATCTTTGCAGCTGCGCAGTTGCTTTTAAAATGGTCGCTTGAAATCCATATGATAATGTGCATGCTTTGCTGAAACTAAACCATGTAAGTTTACTAAAATGCTAATGCGAAAGATTAATACAAGTAAATGGGAGTAGAGTAGAGATAGGTGGTATACAGTGAAACCATTTATTTTTTATTGTAATATTCTTTTCTTTGACCTCTCTATTAGTTTGTATTTGGGCCTCCAAGAGGGACTTAAGCTTGTGTATCATGTGACTAGTTCACATGCCCAGTAACGACAAACCAGGAACCGCGATGCAAAGCCTTGAATGCCATCCAAAAGAAAACAGCAACATGTCTTGGGAACAAGCATGATGTCCTGTGAACAGGAACCAAATTTGCTTACAATGTATTAACTAAGATGTGAATACGGGTGGGAAATAAAGCTTGTGAAAGTAAATTAAGGGGTGGGAACATGAAACAATGAGCTTTAAAAAAATATTAAAACTTAGCATGGTGTGATAATCATCCCCCTTCGCTTGTCCAATCAGAATTAAGCGTTTCATGAACTTGAAACATGTAGGGGTGGTGGTTACCATAAGAAAAGTATAATTGAGGTAGTTTAGTTAGTTAGAAACCGCTCATGCTGCAGAGATGCTGAGAGACTGAGATGCTGTCCGAGAATTGAGTAGATGCTGAAGAAGAACCAAATCACAGAACTTAGAACCAAAGCTAAATTAAAAGAACATCGCAGAAAAATCAAGGCGGGAAGTAGGAAAAGAGTTAGAAGAACATCGCGGAAGAATCGAGGAGGAAGAGAGTATCAGAGAGGGGTGCGACGCAGGCATCGGATCTAGAAGAGGTCACCTATCCTGTCCTGGATCCTGTCCTGAATCATTTGGTCTCCTGACCTGTCCCAGGGGACCCAGTCCTGCTCCTAGGCCAAGGGGTTGGTTCCCACACCATTCTAGGTAAATGTAATTCTGTGTAGTATGTCATTGTACCGCACTCTCTGTTTTTCTCCTTTTTTCAGGTACTGTCATTATTATAACTTAATCTGAATTCTCTGACTTAGATTGATTTTCCTTCCTTAAGAAAACGGTGTTCAAACTGCACTTTGCATCCTTTGGTTCACATGAAACTTACTATATAAACATTTAAAACTCTCTTGAGGCAGTGGTCATTTAAAGTATATATTTAGATGGTATTACACCTATACTGGTAACAACTAGATCCATTGATCAGAGGAAATTATATACGGATGAAGAGTTGGTAAGAATTGGTAAGATAAATTAACTTGCAGGTATCATCAAACTAAATTGACCCGAGCAAAGCTTACTAGCATTTGCATGAATGTTTATGGGCCCAGGTGAGTATGTGGATTGTGTCTATCTCTTGCTGGTAACCGCTCCGCACGATCAGTTTTTCTGGTAGCAGAGAGGATGGTTAGTTTTAGTTAAGTTAGGTGTATATATTGAGATCTGAATCTAATGTATTAACACACCCGTTTTTGTATCTTGTTCTATGTTGTCTGGAAATTCCCGGGAATAGTGAATAGCGAGTGGTAACTGGAAGCCACACTGCAGTGAGGTTACTCGTTTGCTTAAGGTAGCACTGAAAAGCTATGCAGGGCTGACAGGGTTAAGTTAGGGATTAATTTGTGTAAAAGTGAGAGTGATTGACAGCAAAGAGTTCGCTGGTGATACTTTGGTCTTATATCACCTAGAATGGGTAATTCCGAAGGAGTAGCAGGTTCATCAATATTTGAGTGAAGAGTAAGTGGAAGGTTTTAATCATAGTGTGTGAAGAGTAAGCGGAAAAGTTTTACTCGCGGTAAATGTAAACTGATTTTCAGATTTTTAGCAGAAGCAAACAGAGTAGCAAATGTTTTATGTTGTCAATTTAATAAATTTTTATGAAAATTATAAGAATTTGTGTTACCTTGTAAAGGAGGGGTCAGTTGCGAGTGCTGCACTGATGTCACAGAGGGTCGCGCTGGGATTGGCTGGAACAGCGGGCGTGTGACTGACGCAAAATTTGTAAAGGCGGGGTCAGTAGTAAGGAGTGATATTGAATTCCCAGAAAAGTCGCGCTAGCATTGGCTAAACACATAGCGTGAGACAGAACTTGATTGGTCCGAAGAATAGAAGCTGTGCTGGTATTGGTCAATTATTAAAATTATTAAAGGAAAAGCGAACATTTGATTAGTCTGAAAATAGAAGCCATAATAATAATTGATAGTGGGTTTTGCATGTGGAAACACGATCCAACTTTAAGAGGGAATCGCCCAAACAGAAGGTATTTAGGATTTGCTAGAGACCAATATATGAAAGGATCGACAACAAAAATGTACGGAGAAAAGAGGAAGATGACATTTATGCAGAAAATTAAAAATTATTTTAAAAAGGATAAACCCCTTAACACTAGAGATGGAATTCTTATTCTTCCCCCGAAAACGCCCGCATCATACATGATGATGGAAATAGGCTATCATACCTGTGTATGGTAAGAAAATTGGATACATTATACAAAAAGTGATGGAGTGCTAGCTTTTCCAGAACATGGCACGTTTAATGGACGAATTTTACATAATCTAATATTGAGAATGAGTGAATTAGAGCCCAAACCTAGATTAACTCAGTATGAGGCATTAGAAGAATGGGAAACTGAAGCATTTTAGCGCGATAGATCTGGATGTAGCAGAAACTTTAATGGATTTTATCCCAGACTAAAGCGTGAGACTCGAGATAGTCAGATGAAACAATGGAGACAATCGATGGTAGCGGAAGGATTATATCCTGTACTGATGCCAGAGGAGCAGTCAGGTGACAAGTGCACAGAGAAAACAAAACATCTAACGATGACAGGTAGTGGAGAATAAGAAGATGATTTTATGGAGGCTATTTTAAGGAAAAACTCTCCGCCATATCATGATGAAACCAGTAGGACTATTCCTAGTGCCCCAGGTTTGGGAATACCATTGGTTCCACAAGTTATACATGATCCAATGAATGGAAGGGCACTTCAGGAAAAAGAAAGAGAGGCAATGAATAAGAACAGACAAGAATTGATACAGAAAATAACCCAATTGAATACCCATCCCGAAGCATTAACCATCCCAGTGACTATAGGTCTGGGTGTTCCACTGTACGGGGATAAAGTGATCGGCCCCAAACCTCCAGTAATGTCCACACTTATAATTGAACAAAGTAAGGAGAAAATAATAGTTGATGACCAAGGCAGTGAATGTGAGTCAGTGATATCATTAATGGATTTACCAATAAGAAGACAGATAAATGAAACTCCAAGAAGAATTACACCTAGTAGTTCAAGGGAAGTACACATAGAGACTTCCACAGGAGTAAAAAATGCCACAATAGTATCATCAGAAGAAGTAGAAAGGTGGGCACAGGGAATAGACAAGCCAAAACCGTCACTGAAAATGTCAGATATTTACAAACTAAAAGTAGAATTGGAAGAAATGATAGCTGGAAATCTGGGATTAGAGAGACTAAATACTTACAGCGAAGAATAATTACTGTTCATTTGTAGGAGGATCACCAGAAATACAAAAGTATTCCATGAGAAATTAACAGATTTAGCCCATGAAATGGGAATCGAAATAGGGAAATCCAAGGTATTTCAGAAACCATACAGAGCAGAATTCAGTGATAAAGACTTAGAAAATATGAATGTGTCCGGAAGAAAATTACAGGTTAAAGAGTTAATAAACATCATTCAAAAGTGG
This sequence comes from Triturus cristatus, assembly GCF_964204655.1. Taxonomy (NCBI): domain Eukaryota; kingdom Metazoa; phylum Chordata; class Amphibia; order Caudata; family Salamandridae; genus Triturus; species Triturus cristatus. Next base: position 676,506,817 of record NC_140586.1, on the reverse strand, counting down.
GGTGATCTAGACAAGTGTAAAGCTAGATGGATGAGGACAAAGGAAGAAGCACAGGCAAATAGAACAGCCTCTGAATATCTGTTGAAAGAAACAGGAAAGGTTGAAAGACTATGTCCCTTGAGAGAGGTACCAGGAGGAAGATATGTACATGTTCCATGGACAAGACAGGATATTCTGTCATTTACTGATGATTTCCTGAAGCTAAGAGAAAACAACTGTTGAATGGTACAGGCAAGTTGAGAGATTTGTGAAGGTTTCAAAGGTTCTGCTAAAAGATTTAGGGGCATATTATCAAGGACGGCGTTAAAATTATCGCCCGTTTAGCGGCAGAAAACTGCCGCAAAAGAGGCGATAACGGGCTTGATAATATTCCCTGGAAATTCCAATAGAAGCCCATGTTCACACCAGAACATGGGCTTCTGTTGGAATTCTCTGCGGCATATTATCAAGCTCATTATCACCGCTTTAGCTGCAGTTTTCTGACGCTAAACCGGCGATAATCTTTAACGCCGTCCTTGATTATATGCCCCTTAGATGGTCTGTTTGACATATTAGTACCTGCAGATTTGTGGACAGAATGTAAAATTACCGTTGATTGGCCTAGTGAAGAATACCAGAGAGATGAGAAAACAGGAGCTCCTTCAGAAAGGGAAAATTCCTTCGAAAGAAACAGATTGGGTAAAAATAGACAGAACAATCCAGCATAGAAATGAGTCGGTACATACTTATTATGAACGACTGCTGCAAGTGTTTAAGCAATATAATGGATTTGAGAATATTGGAGATAAAGATATAGGACATTTTGTATATCAATTTGTGACAGGATTAAACCCAGAAATTGGAGACATGATTCGCCAATAGATGATATACTCAAGTACGCAAAGTACTGCGGAGATGAAATTGACAATAAACGGAAAAAGTTAGAAGAAAAGGTGATGTGGGCCCAAGTAAAAGTAGCAGAACAGCAGGAACTCCAATTAAATAGTCAGACAGGAAATCAAGGAAAAGGGCAAGGTCAAGGTGAAAATAATGGGGGAAAATCGAAGCCAACAATGAGTAAAGAGGAGGCTAACCCTGTCATGGGTGCGGAAAATTGGGGCATTTGAAAAACAAGTGTAAAAGTATACAGAATAATAATGGCCCAAATCAAAATTTAAATTTACAGATGCAGAATGAGTTGATAAAGAGCCAACCGCAGAAGGTTGTTAATCTAAAGAGTCAGTTGCCACCTGCCCCATGCCAAATTTTGTGAACCAAGCCAAGTACAGTGCGGACACCGGATTTCAAGGAGGAAGTGGTAAGAACAATTCTGTAACATCACAATTTCTTTTACAGGATAATTATTTCAGTGATAGCGATCAATGACGGTGCCTGAGGGGGAGGAAGAAGACTGCGTACTTGGCGCATCCTTACCGGTAGATATGTCAGGTCCATATATTGATGGTAAAGTAGAAGGAGAAGATATTACCTTTTTGTTGGACACTGGTACTACCCGTTCTACTGTGAGAACAGCAGGCATTCCAAACCTACTCCTCTCAGGAGATTCAATCCAAGTAGTGGGCGTTTCCAATAAGCAGATTAGAACCCCTATTCCAGAACCCATGGAGGTACACATTGGCAATTTTAGGGAAATAACAAACCCCAGATGAAGACGAAGTCTATAAAATCATGTTAGCTAAACAAGGCACAGAGGTAGACAAAATGTATTCTCTGATGACAAAAGATGATTTGCCAGATGAGGTCAAATTGACAGTCAATCCAGATGTGTGTGATTTTACAGGAAAAGACTTAGGACTAATGGCAAATGTAGATCCAGTAAAAGTAACCGTGAAGGAAGGTGCAGTCTATCTTAACACTCGACATATAAAATGAGTCCTGAAGTTAAAGCTGGTGTAGCAGCAGAAATTGATTGAATGGTGGAACAAGGCATTCTAAAAAGAAATAATGAGCAGTCCATGCAATTCACCTATAATTGGCATTAAGAAACCCAATGGAAAATATAGGGTGGTTCTAGATCTACGAAAAATCAACAAGATTGTTTGTACCATGCTGCCCTGTAGTGCCTAAACCAGCAGTAATTATGTATCAGATACCATGGAAGGCAGGATAGTTTACTGTAATTGATTTATCTCACGCTTTCTTTTCTATTCCATTGCATACTGATATCCACAATTTGTTTTGCTTTAAATTTGAGGATCGTATTTTCGTTTGGAATCGTGTTCCTCAAGGGTATACTGAAAGTCCTTCAATTTTTAATCAAATTTTAAAACAGTGTCTTGAAACTTTGGTGCTGCCTAGGAAGTCAGTCCTGATGCAGTATATTGACGACTTACTAGTCGCATCTAAAACAAGAGATGACTGTGTTACTGATTCGACTGCCTTGTTGAACCATTTGGCTGAATGTGGACATAAAGTGTCACCAGAAAAATTACAGTTTTGCCGAACCGGAGTAAAATATCTTGGACACCAAATAGAACGTGGAGTGACTCCCGAGAGGATTAGAAATAATAAAACAGATGAAATTACCTGATACCCAGAGAGAAATAAGAATGTTCCTTGGAGTTGTGGGTTACTGTAGGCAGTGGATTGTAGGGTTTTCTTTGCTGGCCAAACCCTTAATACAAATGACCAAGAAACTAGCAAAAGATCCAATAGAATGGGATGAGGAAAGAATGGAAGCATTTGTAAAGTTATGAATATGTCTGTGTGAAGCTCCTGCCTTAGGTATGCCAGATTACTCGAAAGAATTTGCACTGTTTTGTTGTGAAAGGAATAGTTGTACACTTTCAGTTTTAACTCAGAGACATGGCTTGATGCGACAACCAGTGGCATATTTTTCTGCTACTTTGGACCCTGTAGCCTCAGTATTACTTGGTTGTTTAAAAGCAGTAGCTGCAACCTGTACCAGTCTAGAGCAAAGTGAGTCAATTGTGATGGGACATCCAGTAAAGGTGCATGTTCCACATTCAGTTGAGATTCTGTTGACAAGAACTCAAACTCAGTATCTTACCCCTAGTCGGATGACTAAGTATGAAAGAATCATATTAGGTGCTGAGAATGTGACAATAGTCAGGTGTACCGTTTTAAACCCGGCTACCTTGCACGGGTAAATTCGTAAAAGAACTGCTGGAAGCAATACAATTGCCAAAAGAAGTGGCAGTGGTCAAGTGTGCCACACATCAGTCAGGAAATGACGATTTGACAGCTGATAACAGGTATGCTGACCAGGCGGCCCAACATTGTGCCAAATATAAAATGGCAGTGAACAAGAAAATTGAAACAAGTGGAATCAGCTGCCAACTTATGCTACTCTTAGGATTAGAAACATGGGAAGAAGTAAGACAACTACAAGAGGAAGTAGACTTGAAAGAAAAGGAAGAATGGGTGAAAGAAGGATGTGAAAAAAGGTCACAAGACGATTTTTGGGTTTACCTACATGCAGGCCAGTAATGCCAAACTGTATGCTTTCACAATTTGCTAGGATGTACCATGGTGACACCCATGTAGGCAGGGATGCCATGATCAGACACTTCAAACAGGATCGGTACAACCCAAGGTTTAGGAGTATAGCAGAGAGTATATGCCAGAGATGCTTAATTTGTCAATAAATGAATCCAGGTCAAAAGACAGTGGTCAGTACAGGAAAAATTGAAAAAGCCGAAGGTCCATTTATAAGGTTACAATTAGATTTTATCCAATTACCACCTTGCAGAGGTTTGAAGTATATACTTGTCATAGTTTGTTTCTTCTCACGGTGGGTGGAGGCCTACCCTACTAGAAGAAATGACAGTACAACAGTTGCCAAATTACTGTTGAAAGAACTGATTCCTCGGTTCGGTTTTCCAGTGACCTTGGAATCAGATAGAGGGTCTCATTTTAATAATGAAGTAATTCGACTAATCTGTGAAGCATTTAAAATTGAACAAAAACTGCACTGTGCATACAGCCCAGATACTTCTGGAGTGGTAGAACAACTGAATGGCACTATAAAAGCAAGACTGGGAAAGGTATGTGCATCCACCCCACTGGACTGGACTTATGCTTTACCTCTTGTTCTGATGGGGATCAGAAACATTCCTGATAGGAATACAGGGTTCAGTCCCCATGAAATACTCACGGGAAGAGCAATGAGGCAGGCATGTATACCAGGACACAAACTGTTGAATATATGTGAAGACTTGGTATTGGAATATTGCAAAGAACTGGCTGACCTAGTGCGTTCTATCTCTCACCAGGTTGGAGAAGACGCAGTTGCCAGGCAGCCGAATCAAGCACATGATCTGAATCCTGGTGATTGGGTGGTGGTGAAGGAACACACTCGAGAGTCGTGTCTAGCACCCAGGTGGGGAAAACCACATCAGGTTATATTGGTTACAACCACAGCAGTAAAATGTACAGGCTTGCCTAATTGGATTCATGCAAGCCATACCAAGAGAGTACCAGCACCTGACATGGAAGGTTCCCAACTGACACATGTGGTTGAGGCTGCAGAAGGTGGAACAGCTGAAGGATCTAGAATATCAGATCCTGAAATAGCTGAGCAAGAACAACTGAGCACAAGTCAGGATGATGAGATACCAGTGGTTGACATACCTGAAGTAATTGTGAGAACAAGAAGTCAAACAAAGTTAGAAAGGCGGAAATTGGTGAGGACCCGATAGGTATAGAAGAAAAACCTCAAGAAGGTGAAAATACAATTATTGGAGAACCTGAGCAGGACCAGATAAGGAAAGAACAATCTACTCAGACGGAAGTGGATGAAACCAGTCATGAGTCTGGGGAGGGACAGATAGGTCTAGAAGAACACGTTCGGGCTGCAGACACCCAAAGTGCAATAAGACCTGAGCAGGACCAGACAGGAAAAGAAGAACAAGTTCAGGTAGAAGAAGAAGAGAAAACTGAAATAAAACCTGAACAGGGTCAAGACAGGGAAGAACGCAACCAGGCAGAAAAAAACATTTTAAAAAAAGCCCTAGAGAGGGTCAGGCAGAAAGGGTTTCTGAATACCAAAACGATCAAATTGTGCCACAACTTAATGAAAATAAAAGAACACTCGAAGTCAGTGACAGTGCAGTACAAGCAAAAAGGGTCAGAAGGGGTGACAACTGGCCAAGTGTTGTGAAAAGGTTAAAGTATCATTTCAAAACAGTTAATCAAGAACCTGACCAAGTAAACACATTTTCTAGTCAGTCTAGGACATCTGTTGAACAGCCCATATGACAGAGTCAAAAATTAAGAATATTGAACAACAAGTTCAAAGGTCCTGAATGGACATATGTAATTCTTGAAGATTTCGAGAATTTAGATTTAAATGAAGAAAGTGATGAAGAAATAAGTGTAGAACAGATTGCTGAAGAAGTGAGACCAACTTGAAAATTTCCCACGAAATTATATTTCAAATCTTAATTTGAATTAAAGAAGAGATCTTCTTAGCCCAAGATGGCTGATGATAAGGCTGCTGGAAAACCAAAACGAAATTGTGTACAAAAATGTTGTAAAATATGTATGTGTAGTATATTTTTAGTACTCATAAATTGGTTAGTACTGACAGTATCCATTCCTTATTTGATGGTTACAAAAGAAAAGAATAACACAAGTACGCATAAAAGGGTAGATAACATTAAAGGAGATAGGGTAGAATTAGGAGCACCGAATGAGTCCAAGACTGAAAGAGATAGAGTAGATTTAGGAGCACCAGATGCGTTAGATGTGCACCACACTGTGACAAGTAATGACACTGCTTTAAATGTTTTCACAAATGTATTAGTGCAATATGTAGACACTATGGAAGTGAGTGATTGTTATCTATGTATGAAATTACCAGCATCAGTAGCAGAAGGTGTAACATACCACCATATTCTCTTGACCTATGGTATATCTTGTAGCGTGTTAGCAAGTTTGTTTTATAGAACAGGAAAGTTACAATATTATTATTCTAATGTAGATGTGATTTTTTCTGAGGTTCCTATGTGAAAGAGCATGAACCCAGTTCTTAGTACAAGGGATGCACAGTTTATGGAAGAATATTTTCTAACTATGAAAACAATCGATATAGCTGAAGCACACAAGCACAATTTAACATGTAAATTACGTGAAGAAGAAAATATATTTTTGATTTTAGTTGAGCAAAGGAGACAGGACTTCCTTGTGTGTTACCCCTGAGGCGGAAGCCGGGGGCAGTGAGTGAGTGTGTAAAACGTTTTGTTTCTCTGTTTTTTTTTACTTTACGCTGTGTGCTGTGCTAAGGCTCAGCTTTGTTTTAAATAGCGCGCGCTTGCTTCCTCTCAAAAGCGCTCTCTCTGTGTACTTTGTACCTGCCTATCGCCCTCTCCTACCTCAGCTTTTGTCCTCGCCCGGCAGATCTGGTGCTGGGTCGAGCCGAGGGTCGTCACCATCTTGGGAGAAGGCAGGGGTAGCGCTCTAGTCGCGGCTGCCTCCCGCCCTCTTGGACTACTTAAACATCTCCTTTTCACTCCCACACAGATTACTTGTGTGTTACCCCTGAGGCGGAAGCCGGGGGCAGTGAGTGAGTGTGTAAAACGTTTTGTTTCTCTGTTTTTTTTAACTTTACGCTGTGTGCTGTGTTAAGGCTCAGCTTTGTTTTAAATAGCGCGCGCTCGCTTCCTCTCAAAAGCGCTCTCTCTGTGTACTTTGTACCTGCCTATCGCCCTCTCATTCCTCAGCTTTTGTCCTCGCCCGGCAGATCTGGTGCTGGGTCGTCGCCATCTTGGGAGAAGGCAGGGGTAGCGCTCTAGCCGCGGCTGCCTCCCACCCTCCTCTCTTTCTATAAAATGCCAACTGCTTCCCGACGGCGCAGCGGGTGGGCGCAGCGGGCGCGCCAAAGGCGCGCAAAAGGCGAGCCCCTCTGCGCCCGTCCGCAACCGGCCGGGACCCGGGGCCACAAACCCTGCTTCTATCATCAATTACACCTCCGGCCAGCTTCGCTCTTACCAAGGTACTTGACCTCTTAGCCCTTTCACGTGCAATCGCATTCAGGCCTTGAACATTGCTGCTCCTTCTATTCCCTCCCCTGTCGTCTCCCTGCCCAGTCAACAGGTTACCATTCCCCTCGTACATTCTCCTCCTCCCCCCTTGTCCTCCGTTGGCGGCTTCTGCCTTCCTTCTCAATACACGCTCAGCAGGCAGACATCAGCTGGAACTCTATAACCTCCTTGACACCGAGCTCCCCGATCTCCTGTTCTTGACGGAAACCTGGTTCTCTGCTGATTCCCAGCCTGATGTTCTATCTGCTCTCCCCGACATACTTCGGGCTGATCGCCCTGATGAGAAAGTCGGTGGGGGTGTGGCATTGATCATTCGGTCTTCCCTTCAGTTTCAGCCCCTGTCCTTCCCTCCCGTACCCAAAATTGATTTCATCGTGGCCCGTTCGGTCAATTTGTCCTCCCCCTTACTATAGTTCTTGTATATCGCCCGCCCTGCACAACGCCCCATTTTCTTCCCGATCTACAAGAACTTCTAGCCACTCTTGCGATCAATAACTCGTCAGTCCTCCTGCTGGGCGATTTTAATTATTGGCCTGGCGACCCTAGGGAAGATCATGCGTCCAAAGATTTTTCTGACACTCTCTGCTGTCTTAATTTTATTCCCCATATTCACGCCCCCACTCATGTTCATGGTCATACTCTTGACCAGATTTGGTCGGCCAATCGGGTCCTCTCTCCGACCACTATTCTTCCTTGTACCTGGTCTGACCATTCGCTCATCTCCTTTTCCATTGATTTAGCAGTTATTGACAAGTCCCCCTTGCCCAAGAACGTCCTTGCTCGGAATTGGAATCGGGTTGATTTCAATTCCCTCCATTCCTCTCTGACAACATCTTCCCCGGACCTATCGGCCCTTCCCCTCGATCTTCAAGTGGACGCCATTAACACCTGGCTCTCCACCTCCTGTGATCGGATTGCTCCGCTCAGGACGGTTAAGGCCTGTCGCTTCCACGAAGCCAACAAATGGTTTGGGGGCGTGGCCAAGCCGCGAGCTAAGATGGCCGCACAGCGTTGAAGCTCCGCCATAGACCCGGCGCAAACCCTGCTTTCCTCGCCCTCCTGATGCGGGCGCGGGACGCCAGACACCGCCGCTGACCCTACTACGGCCCCGGAGTGCGCTGGGATGCAGAACGGACCTCCCGGGCCACGGGGGCGCCCGGCGACGACCACATTATCCTGAGGCCTAAGATGGCGGGCTGATCCGGGGATGGGGGACGCGAGTGCGAGGAAGGCGGCTGGCCGAGAGACAGGTACCCGGGGGGCTCAGGGGGGGGGGCATTGAGCACCGTGGTGCTGTCTGGCGGGGACCCGCTTCTCTCCCTGTGCCGTTGCGGACCGGAGGACGACCGGGCGCTCGGCTCTTGCCTTGCGCTCCGGGCGCGGCCTCGCTCGTTATCTCCTCCCTGGGGCCCCGGGCTAATTCGGTCGGGGGGCCTGGGAGGGGTGGTGAGACGGCCTGCTAGCGGTGGGGGGGGGGGCGGTTGGGGCCCTTCGCTGGGCCTGGCGCCCGGGTTGTCTCTGCCTTGATCCTTGGGCCCTCTCTGGGTTGGCCATGTGCTCCGCGGCCGGTTTGTACGTTCCTCCCTTGCCCCTTCCGGCGGCCTCGAGTCGCGGCTGCTGACTACATCGCGCTGGTGCACTTGATGTTCCTTTGTGACCCTGCTGGCTCCATGGAGTTGTGGCCCTTGCCTGCTGCACAGTGAGGTCGAGATCTGTCCGGTGCCGGTGGGCCCAACAACGCCCGTGGTCCAGAATAGCTTGGCTAAGGATTGGCCTGCGCCATTGGACTGACGCTCCATCGCACCGGTGCCTCCCCTACTCTACACACGACTGGCTGGTGGCCGTCTGGCGGTTGTGGGCATGGGTCGCAAAGACCCCAAACAGAAAACGCTGCAGTTCGAGAAACTGTCTGAGCAGCCCGCGGAAAACCGCCCTGACATGCCGGACCCGGCCGGTGGAGCGACCGGCGGCTCGACGGCCCGTGCCCCGTCCCCGGACTGGCTACAGGAGATGCGCGCCGGCTTCAGGGCCCTGGATGGTCGCTTTGACGCCCTAGATAAGACTCTGGAAACTATGGGGGCCAAAATCCAGGCCCACGACAACCGTTTGGGAGAGGCTGAGGCCCGGATCTCTGCAGTGGAGGATAAATCGGTGCAGGAGATCAAAAGGGTGGACAGATTGGAGCGCATATTGAAGGAAGTGGCCAGCAAAAACGAAGATTTGGAATCGCGCAGTCGGCGCAACAATGTGCGAATTATTGGGATTCCGGAGTCCACGGCCACGGGCAGGCTTGATGTTTTTGTGGAACAACTGTTGGCTGATATCTTTGGGAGAGACTCCTTCACTCCTGGCTTCGTGGTGGAGCGTGCTCATCGCTCCCTGGGGCCGAGACCTAACCCGGGGCTTCCGCCTCGCCCACTGATTGCCCGCATTATGAACTTCCGAGACCGCGACACTGCCTTGCGGCTTGCCAGAGAGAAGGGCGAGATTACCTGGCAGGGCTCAAGACTCTCATTCTACCCAGACTTCACCGCCATGGTCCAGGAGGCCAGGCGTAAGTATGCGGGGGTGAAGGCGGCGCTCCGGAACCTGGGCCTTAAATATGGCATGCTCTATCCGGCCCGGCTCCGGGTCGAGGTTGATGGCCGAGCTCGGCTATTCGACAATCCCGCTGCGGTGCAGGATTCTTGCCGTACCTACAAGCCGCGCGGAGGCCCGCCGGGGGGGGGATGAGGGTGGACGGTCTCCCCCTGGTAGTGGGTCTGCGGGCAGCCAGGACCTGTTATCGACCTCCGGTGTAGGCTGAGACGGCGCCCGTCACCGAACTTTGCACTGTTTGACTTTGGTTATTGAGCGACGTATTAACATTTGGAGTATATTTGTGCTGCAGCGCTGGGTGGATTGCGGATCGTTGTCACCCCCCTTTGGTTGAAACCGATGGGATCGTTTTTTGTTGCGATGCTCTGCTTTCTACTGTTTGGTTACACTTGGTATTACTGTCTAGAGCTATGTTCTTTTTTTCCAGGATTGGGGTTGCCTCACGTTTGCGTGGTTTGGCTGGGTGGGGGGAGGGGGGTAGGGGTAAGCATTTTTGATTCTTCTAATATGGCTATGTGTGAACGAACTTTATTGATACACAGTGACATCCCGGTTTTGTTGCTCCCATTACTTGCTGACTGGCATCAATGGCCCACATAGGTCTGAATGAAGCTCCTCTCAATCTATCGTTAATGACTTGGAATGTCCGGGGCCTGAACAACCGGAGTAAATGCAAACAAATACTGCACTACTTAAATCGGCACCGGGTGGACATTGCTTTTCTTCAAGAGACTCATCTGCACGCTCCAACGACCTCCCGCTTTGCAGCTTCCTGGGGCGCTCACCGATACTTTGCCAATTTCAGTAATTACGCCAGAGGCACTGCGGTGCTGATCCATAAGAGAGTCCCGTTTCAGTGCCAGACGTTTCTGGGAGACAGGGAGGGGCGCTACTGTATTGTAAAGGGGGTTTTGATGGGCCATGCTGTCACTCTTGTCTGTGTGTATGCCCCCAACACTGATTCCCCTGACTTTTTCCATGCGCTTGCGGCCCAGCTGGTAACCCTAGCGCCGGCTGGCGTCCTGCTGGGCGGCGACCTAAACATGTTGCTGGATGTGGGGCTGGATAGCACCTCTGGGGCCACAGATTCTAAGCCTAGGGCAAGGCGCGCATTCCAGGACCTTTTCCGTCGGTTCTCACTGACGGATATATGGCGCAGGCGAAACCCGAACACTACTGACTACACACACTTTTCAGGACAACACAACACTTGGACCAGAATTGACTACTGGCTCCTCTCCCCGGGCCTGGCCCCTTGGTTCCGCGCGTTGAGGACGTTCCCGAGAATGTACTCGGACCACTCCCCAGTCCTACTTGGCTTAGACGTTCCTCGACCTGAGGGTTTTGAGCGGCAGTGGCGTTTCCCTGGGAGGGCGCTATTGGATGACCTTTTTGTACATGAGGTTTCCGAGGCGATAGAGGACTACTTCACCATAAATACTGACTCGGTGGACTCGTGGGCAGTGCTCTGGGATGGGTTCAAGGCATATATCAGAGGGGTTTGCATAGCTAAGCACGCGGGGGTCCTGAAGGTATTGCGCGCAACAATAACACAACTGGAGACACAGCTAGACGCGCTAGACACTGAGGCGCAGCAAGCACCCTCTGACGAGGTATTTACCAGGCGCTTACGCCTGTTGTCCGACTTCCGGGAGGCCGCGGACAGGGAGATCCTTTATTTGGGGAAATACCAGGTTGCACGTAGGTATGGAGAGGGGGACAGGCCAGGGCGCACGCTAGCGCAGGCCTTACGACCACCATACAGCAAGTCCCTGATCGCCGAGGTGCGGGGCACGGATGGTGAGCTCCGCACAACGCCCGCTGAGATCCGGGACGAATTCCTGGCCTACTACACAGATCTATACACCACCAAGTTGGGTGACGCCGTGGCCGCTCGTGCGGCCTATCTATCGGAAATCGCTCTTGTGTTCCTGGATAGGGGCATGCAGGAGTTCATGGCGGAACCTATAACGGTGGCGGAAGTGCGGGGGGCGATCAAAGTGCTTCGGGGCTCTTCAGCCCCGGGCCTTGATGGCTTCTCCGCTGACTTTTACAAGGCCTTTTCTGATCTGCTGGCGCCCAAGTTAATAGAGGTGTATGCGGAGGCCTTGGAGCGTGGCTCCCTCCCGTCTACTCTGAGTGAGGCAGTCATTGTGCTGCTCCCGAAGCCGAATAAGGACCCGACGTTGTGTGGGTCGTACAGGCCCCTCTCCCTCTTAAACACTGACTATAAGATCTTGGTCAAGATAGTAGCCAACAGGCTTTCCCAGCTGATGGAATTCATTATATCGCCCGCACAGTCTGGCTTTGTCCCCCGCCGCTCGACGTCGCTGAATTTGCGTACGCTGTTCACGGTTCTGCACAGAATTAACCCGACCACACCGGCTGCAGCGATCCTCCTAGACACCGAAAAAGCGTTCGATTCTTTAGAATGGCCTTTCTTTCTTTCCGTCATGGAGCGCATGGGCATGCCTGCGAACTTCCTAGCGACTGTCAGACTTCTCTATAGTCGCCCTACGGCCCGTTTGCGTCTCAACGGCACGCTATCTCGCCCATTCTCGCTCACGCGCGGTACGCGGCAGGGTTGCCCGCTTTCACCGCTCTTGTTTATTTTGGCTATGGACCCCCTGATTCGGCATTTCCACGAGCGGCACCTCCACAGGGGTCTCCAGTTTCGGACGGGCCCACTGCTGGCCTCTCTCTATGCCGATGACACAATCCTGTATGTCAGGGAGCCGCAGGCCAACCTTGCCCCCTTGATACATGAAATCCTTCGTTTCGGTAGCCACTCGGGTCTGGGCATAAACTGGCATAAGTCCATCATCTTTCCATTGACTAGTGGCACCTCCCCATGGCAGTGTGAGTTCCCTCTGGAGTGGTGCCCGGACTCGGTGCGGTACCTGGGCATACAAATACATTTGAGCACGGACGAAATCATCCGCCTCAACTATGGCCGCGCGATTGCGCGACTGGAGACTCAGGTGGCTGGGTGGCTGCGGCTCCCGCTCTCTATGTCCGCTAGGATAGCTATTCTTAAAATGATAGTGCTCCTCAAATTTTTGTATCTTTTCAATAATATCCCTGTCCCTCTAACCCGGACCTTTTTCTGCACCCTGCGGTCCCTCATGATTAGACTGGTCTGGGGCGGGAAACACCCCCGGATCCGCTGGGCGACTCTCACACTCCCACAGGATCGAGGTGGCCTTGGAGTGCCTGATTTATATTTATACTACCTAGTCGCTCAGTGTGCACATGCCTATGCCTGGTATCACCCTGATGCTCGGATCCCATTCCTTCGCCCAGAGGCGGACTTTGTCCTCCCGGGTCACTTGTCGGCGGTGTTGCCCAGAGGTGTCCCCAGAGACCCAATGGACATTCAAACGGTATCTACCACCAGCTGGGCGTGGAGCAGGCTCTCGCGCTATTTGGCTCAGCCTCTGCTGTATTCTTCGTCCCTCCCGATACCCAACCCTGGGCTGTTACCGGGCACGGATGAAGCACTGGTGCAACGAACGTTGACGAAATTTGACCTCACCAGGATCGGGGACTTATACCCGGGTGGGCACATTTTCTCAGCATCGGAGGACGCGCGATTCAGTGATGCTACATTCATGGACCGGTTCGTTCTTCGCCGGCTCTATTGCGCCGCCCGGGCAGAGATTAAGGGATTTCCCCTCGAGCCGGCCTCCTTGGAACCCCTCACCACCCTGATTGACGCCGATACGGGGGCACATATTGTTTCCAAGCTGTACAGGGCGTGCGCAGCACGGGTCCCCTGTACGGACGATCGTGTGTGGGAGGAATGGGGAACAGACCTGGGTAGGCCTATCACGGACGAACAATGGACGGCATGTTGCAAGGTCACCGACACGGTGTCACTGAACAGTCGACACAAACTCCTACACTATAAATTCCTACGCCGTTGGTATATGACCCCTGTTAGACTCCATGCCATTGATCCCGCGCGGCCACACACCTGCTGGAAATGCGCTACACCACATGCCGATTTTGCACACATGTCTTGGACGTGTCCGAGACTACAGACATTCTGGACACAGGTTCACAAGATCCTAGAAGAGATGCTAGAGCTGACTCTGGTTCCCACTCCTGAGGTCGCACTGTTGGGGTATACCGTCAATTTCCCAAAGAATGTCCGTAAATTGGCCTCTCTGGGGCTTCTCCTGGCCAAGAGGGAGATAGCAAGGCACTGGGGGAAGAAGACAGCTCCCACGTCCAAGACGTGGCTTACGGCCATGGCTTTCTGTAGCACGAATAGCGAGATCTACTCTAGTCTCCTCCCCACGATAGCGCGTCCTAGGGACATCTGGGGCCCTTATAAAACGTACATTGCAGGCTTAACTGGCTCGACCCCGCCATCCCCGAATCCCGGAATAGCTCCCACTGGAGTGGGGTAGGTTGTACCTACCAATGTTACGCAGATGTAGTGGTCATGGGAGGGTGCGGACGCAGGGATATTTAGCTCCTGGGGTCAGGTACTGTGTGCCACATGGCGTTTTCCCATGTTCGAGATATGAGCAGGGGTGGAGGGTGGCTTTAGTGCCCTAGAGACAGAGCACGGGTCAGAGATCCCCCTGGTTCAGGTTCGGGCAGGTGTCGATGATGGATTGGTAGATGGGGTCTTGTTGTCAGTTGCATTGATGATGTGGTATTGTTTATCTAAGAACCGGAAGTGTCACACAGTGGCTACTGATTTGCTTTTTGTTTATTGCACAGCCGTAAACTTTGTATTATTGGATTTGCCTAATTTCAATAAAATTTTTCAAAAAAAAAAAAAAGCCAACAAATGGTTTTCTAGCGATCTCAAAACTTTCAAACTGGTTCTCCGTCAGTCAGAGCGCCACTGGAGGCGCAACTATTGTCCCGCCCTGAGGGATCAATACCGGTCTTTTTGAAACAACTACAAGAGAGCTATCCTTGCAGTCAAATCAGATTACTTCTCTGGCAAAATTTTATTAGCGGTTAACAAACCTAAGGAGATTTTCTCTATCGTCCATAACCTGGCCGTATCCGATAGAGTCAATCCCAATCCCATTCCTTCACATACTCTCTGCCTTTCTCTCAATGATTATTTCTTTGAGAAGATCGCTAACATCAAACTGAACATCCCCTCACCATCTTCTCACCTTCCTCCCTTTTCCTTTCCCCCTCTGTCCTCTTCTCTCACCCACTTGCCCCCCATCTCGAAAGAATCCTTCCTGACTTTGCTCATGAAGGTCAAATCGGGCTCCCCTGCCGACTGTGGACCGGCCCGCATCTTAAGGGAGCTATTTGCTGGTTGCCCCGATCCCCCTTTGTCTCTTCTGAATTCATCCATCTCTCAGGGAACAGTGTCGTCTCAATTCAAATCAGCCACGGTTATCCCTATCCTAAAAAAACCTGGATCTGACCCTACCCTACCTGCTAATTTTAGGCCTATCTCCTTGCTCCCGTATTTAGGCAAGATCCTTGAGAGCCATATTACCCTCTGCCTGTCGACATATATCGAGGACAACCATCTTTTGGCTTCCCACCGAGCTGGCTTTCGCCCGGTTCATTCGACCGAAACGGTGGTCCTCTCTGTCCTAGACGAGCTCAAGAGCAAGGCAGATTCCAACTGCCCCCAAGCCTTGGTGCTTCTTGACTTGTCCGCCGCCTTTGACACGGTCGACCATTCCATCCTTCTCGACCGTGTCAGGGCGGCGGGCATCCAGGGCACCGGCTTCTCTTGGCTCGCGTCATTCCTCCAAGGCCGGTCGCAGGCTGTTCAGCTCTCTGGTTTCTCTGCCCCGCCGCGCACGGTGTCCTGTGGGGTCCCCCAGGGTTCCTCCCTTTCCCCCCTACTTTTTAACCTCTATATTTACCCTCTAATTGTTTCTCTGCTCAATATGGAGGTCTCCGTTTATAATTACGCGGACGACCTTCAGTTAATATTTGATCTTTCTTCCTCCACCAATTCCCTTTTTAAATTTCAATCTACTCTTGTCTTTATCTCTGACTGAATGAGTTTAAACCACCTTAAACTCAATCCGGATAATACGGAGTTGATCCTGACTGGTGGAACCTCTAGCCCTTGGTCTTCTGCCTTCTGGCCTCCCAGTCTTGGCTCCCCCCCGGCCCCCTCTGCCTCAGCTAGAACCCTTGGCATTAAAATCAGCCAAGACCTTTCCATGCGCCCTCAGATCAGCTCCGTTGTCTGTTCTTGTTTTTTATCTCTCCGGATTATCCGTAAGATCTCCCGTTTCTTTTCCCTTGATGCCCTTAAAATTATAATTTTAGCAATGGTTATTTCTCGCTTAGATTATGGCAACTGTCTATATGTGGGTGTCCCCGCCTACGAGCTGCGTCGCCTCCAGACCATCCAGAATCAGGCGGCTCGCCTTATCCACCAGCTCCCTAAATTTCACCACACCTTCCCCCTTCTTAAATCCCTCCATTGGCTTCCCATTCTGTATCGCACCCTTTTCAAAATGGGATGCATAGTTTTCATGGCTCGCGCTCGTACAGCCCCTCTCTTTATCAACTCGATGGTCACTCACTACATTCCCAGTCGCAATCTACGCTCCTCCAGCCAGGCTCTTCTCACTGTTCCCCGCTTCCGTCAGTCCAGAGCCGGCGGCACTAGGTTCTCCGTTCTCGCCCCTCGCTTTTGGAACGATCTTCCATTCTCCATTAGATCTATTGCCACCTATCCACATTTCAGGAAGGCACTGAAGACTCACTTGTTTGCCCGAGCGTTTTCCTCTCACTGACCACCCTTGTCATTTCCTCTGCCCCCTGTAATCTTTTAGCGCCAGGAAACCGCTTGGTCACAGTGCGCTCTACAAATACTTTCAACTTCAACTTCAAAGGCATCTGAACCGAAACCTCAGATACCTCAATGGGCTAAGAAAGATAATATGTATACAACTGGCAAGACTCATGCTGCTATGTCCCTAGACTTTGAAAAGAAAGGGAAGATCTGCCTCCATAGATTAAGGACTGAATGTAACAATGTATTTATTGGTTCCAGTGAATGTGAACATAATTGTTTAGTAATTGGGGGATGGGGACTAAAAGGTGGAACAGATCCAGTATTTCCTGGAATTTATTATGTATGTGGAGACAAAGCATATTTTAGGCTGCCTGATCATTGGTACTGGAGTTGCTATTTTGGAATAGTATTCCCAAAGGTGTATCATGTAAAAAGAATCACTGGAAGCAATGAAAACGAAAAGGAACTAACATGTATAAAGAGAGCTAGTTTTTCAGAAATAGTAGGTGATATATTCAGTGCATTGATACCTTCAGTGGGAGTAATTCTTAACTCACGCATGATTTGTCAATTATCTGCAGTGGTTGATCGTCTATCGACTGATACTGCTGGAAGATTCTTAATGATTAATACAGAATTGGTTGCGATTAGATCTATGGTTTTGCAAAATCGACTTGCTTTTGATATATTATTGGCAAAAGAGGGCGGAGTCTGTAAAATGTTGAAAGCGCAACATTGTTGCACTTCCATTCCTGACAAAAGTGTCAAAATTGAAAGATATAATAAAAACATTATGAAATTAGAGGAAAATTTGAAACCACTGGAAGTTGACAGTGTATGGAAGAAATTAACAAATAGTATTACAACCATAGGCGGCTGGTTTTCTAACTTAGGTAGTAGTCTTATAGGTCAAATAATACTACCAGTATTAGGAATAACACTACTAGTTTTAGCAATAATGACATGGTTCAAGTGTTGCAAGAAAAGAAAAAGATATACAGTAAGCGAAAAGGGAAAGAAGAGAAAATACAATGAGCTACATTTAGAGAAAATGAAAGGAGATCAATGCAAAAAGATGAATAAATTACAGATTAATAACAAAAAAGAAAGAAAAGAAAGGGTTGAAAAGATTGAAGAAGGAATTGAAAAGTGCTAAAGTTGGCATCTGATTTGGTGGTGGGAAATTAGTGATAGCATAAATTGCCATCAGAGAGGGGATTGATGGAGCAAGGACTCGTATAAAAGGAGATTTGCTTGGAAGCAATTCCCTCAAATAACTCATTACCTCGTAATAATTGTGTTTGTAAGTACTAATCTGCACCAGAATTCGTACATTTGAATCTATGGGAAGCTTGCCTATGTGTATTACTAACAAGTAACCTGTGTGTCTCTAAAATGGCTGCTAAACACGGGATTCTGCATTGCGCATGCGTCTACTGCATCTATGTAGTATGACGAACTATCGCTTGGAGGAAAATATTTGCAGCTGCGCAGTTGCTCTTAAAATGGCTGCTTGAAACCAACATGATAATGCGCATGCCTTGCTGAAACTAAACCATGTAAGTTTACTAAAATGCTAATGTGAAAGATTATTATAAGGTAAATGGGAGTAGAGAAGAGCTAGGTGGTATACAGTGAAAACATTTATTTTTGATTTTAATATTCTTTTCTTTGACCTCTCTATTCGTATTTGGGCCTCCACGAGGGACTGAAGCTCGTGTATCATGTGACTAGTTCACATGCGCAGCAACGACAAACCAGGAACCGCGATGCAAAGCCTTGAATGCCATCCAAAAGAAAACAGAAACATGTCTTGGGAACAAGCATGATGTCCTGTGAACAGGAACCAAATTTGCTTATAATGTATTAATTAAGATGTAAATACGGGTGGGAAATAAAGCTTGGGAAAGTAAATTAAGGGGTGGGACCATTAAACAATAAGCTTTAGAAAAATATTAAAACTCAGCATGGTGTGATGATCATCTCCCCTCGCTTGTCCAATCAGAATTAAGCATTTCATGAACTTGAAACATTTAGGAGTGGTGGATACCATTATAAGAGTATAATTGAGGTAGTTTAGTTAGTTAGATACTGCTCATTCTGCAGATATGCTGAGAGACTGAGATGCTGTCCGAGAATTGAGCAGATCCTAAGGAAGAACCGAACTACAGAACTTAGAACCAAAGCTAAATTAGAAGAACATCGCGGAAGAATCAACGAGGGAAGTACGAAAAGAGTTAGAAGAACATCGCCGAAGAATCGAGGAGAAAGAGAGTATCAGAGAGGGGTGCGACGCAGGCGCCGGATCAAGAAGAGGTCACCTATGCTGTCCTGAATCCTGTCCTGAATCCTTTGGTCTCCTGACCTGTGCCAGGGGACCCAGTCCTACTCCTAGGCTAAGGGATTGGTTTCCACACCATTCTAGGTAAATATAATTCTGTGTAGTATGTCATTGTACTGCACTCTCTGTTTTTCTCCTTTTTTCAGGTACTGTCATTATTATAACTTAGTCTGAATTCTCTGACTTAAATTGATTTTCCTTCCTTAGGAAAACGGTGTTCAAACTGTATTTGCATCCTTTGTTTCACATGAAACTTACTATATAAACATTTAAAACTCTCTTGAGTCAGTGGTCCTTTAAAGTATATATTTAGATGGTATTATACCTATCCTGCTAACAACTAGATCCATTGATCAGAGGATATTATATACGGACCAAGAGTTGGTAAGAATTGGTGAGGTAAATTTACCTTTCAGGTATCATCAGACTAAATTGACCCGAGCGAAGCTTACTAGCATTTGTATGAATGTTTATAGGCCCAGGTAAGTATGTGGATTGTGTGTATCTCTAGCTGGTAACCACTCCGCTCGATCAGTAGTGATCACTATGGTTCGAGGGACACCTATTTACACTGGTAGCATATCTTGAACTCTCCACACTGCAGCATACCCACCATCAACCATCCCTGAAATCAAACACAAAGAGAACAATTTATTTGACTCAAGTACCCAAATCAACCATTGGTTCCTAGGAGGACCAAGACGCCGTGTCCAATAAAGTAATTCACTGGCTCAGGATAAAACGTACATGTCTTTCCATAATTAGATCAGACATCACCAACATCAAAAGATGTCCAATTAACTCATCTACCTACGATTATATACTGGTTATGCTGAACACTAAATGGCTGGAGGAAAGCCTCATACATTTTTAGGTTCATGCCATCTTTCAGGGAGACTAGAGACTGTGTTCAGGATTACCTCCAATTAATAGCCCAGCACAGGCTTATTCTATGAATTTTCGAAATTCCAGCAAGCAGGGTTCCGACATCCTGGAGCCCAATAAAGTATCTAATTTGAAAGCTGCTGATCGATTGAATCCCCGGAATGAACTAGTTCCAATCACTGCTCAAAGAAATGTTCAGTTTAGTGACATAAGAGCCTTTGAGGAAACTCTAAATTGCAATGCAGAAGATTTAATTTGCATGGGTCTGAATAGTGACATACTAGATATATCTGAGTATCTCTTGAGGGGAGACCAGCAAGCTATAAAGCTAGCAGATCGTCAGCACGGCAATGATTCACAGCCTAGCCTAAACATGGTTTCCTGGAAATTGGCAGGGATAAAGCCCACACTCATTGATTCTGATTGGTTGTCCTACATAGATGGGTGCAATGCTTGTATGTTCCAAGAGACATGGGCCACGGTAAAGGATTTTATAAATGGATTTTTCTCTTTCAATGTTGAAGCAAAACCCCCAGAGAAATCGGGGAGGGCTAGCGGAGGGTTGCTGATTTTTATTAAAAATGATTTTCCAGGTTTACCCACTCTGCTAGAGGTTGATTGTCCACTCCTGATATAATGGGGATCATAGATATATTGCCCACAGTAATTCGATTGGCTTTTATAAATGTATATGTTCGATCTGTCTCAACCAGCAGCGAGTCCCCTTTTTTATTTCTTTTAGATGTGTTAATTGAGTCTCTTCATTGTTATACTAAGATAATAATTGCAGGTGATTTCAATACACCCTTTGAACCTTCCCCCCATATTAATGAGTTAATAGAGGCAGATATCCCCCTCTTGACAGGAAAACCCGAAGCAATTTCTCTGCTACTGCATTAAAACCAGCTTCAATGGCAGTTGTCAGATGATTTGGAGCATATTACGGGCGAACTACCTCTGACCCTGCGAGGGCAGCCACATTCAAAAGAGCATCTTACTCCAATGTCATTGATTATGTTTTTTGGATGTAAATTTTTACTTGACGTCCCGAGAATTAAAAGAGTCCGCTCGGGGGGCAAGTCTCTCTCTTATTTGGGCCCTTGTTTTGGGAATTCTCTCCCCTTACAGCTGCGGCAGTGTACGGATCATCTACTCTTTAGGAAACAGCTTAAGACTTTTCTGTTTCTAATCCAGAATTGGACTACCCTCTTAAATTGTTCGCCCCAGCGCGGAGATACTCCTTCAGGGGTCGATTCTGGCGCTTAATAAATGAATAAATAAATAAATAAATGTAAGACTATGGCCATTATTGTCTGAATTGAGAGTGAACCCTCTTGAGGATAGCGATCATAGTTCTCTGTTTTTAACTTTGACTGGGGACACACTGAGAAGGACAAATAACAATAGGAACAACACCTTAGTGCCTGAACCCATTTCAGCTGATAATTGCCACCATGTCTCTTGGCCGAATATGTTGTCTAACCAGAAACTTTATGGAGAGATCTATGTCTTGTTTATGGCCCACCTGTCTGATTAAATAGGCTCTCATAGTTCAGCCATCCCTATATTAAATATTCTTGAGCAGTCTTTCCACAAGCTACAGAATATCTTTGATAAGGAAACTGATCAAAAGAAAATTTATAGGGGAAAGGTGGCTGATTGGTATGATGGTAAATGTAGAAATGCCAAACTGGCGCTAAGACTGGCTGTCAAGGACTGTAATTGATTAAAGATTATAGATGCGAGACCTAATTATAACCTTGCTATGAGCAAAGCCAGAAGGAACTGCGACAACAAGATCTGGCACAACATGCTCGCGGCTGCTAAAATAAAAAACAATAGATCCTTCTGGCGCATACCAGTACAGGCCCATACAGACAAGAAGAAAACATTTCATCGTCATATTCAACCTGCAGAGTGGGTCTCCCATTTCTCTTCATTATATGATGGGAAAAAAAATTAGATTCTACTCCAAGTTCTGACCAGGTAGTATATTCTTCGCATATGCCTGCAACTAACTTAGAAGTAGATGAACGTTTAGTTTTCTCCCTTGAGGACATCGAAAGAGCTATTGCTTTGCTAAAATCAGCCAAGGCCGCAGGGCCAGATAAAATTCCAGGAGACATGTATAAAACAGAGCCCCAGATTTGGACCTGGTACGTAAATCTATTATCCAACACCATTGCAGCTGGTGGGGAAATCTCTGACTCATGGAGGGGGTTGTCGATAATTCCAGTCTATAAGAAGGGCGATGTCTGTGCCCCCTCTAATTACAGGCCAATAAGTCTAATTGATAACCTGCAAAAGATCTTTGCGAGGCAGGTCTTAGATAGACAATTAGAATGGGTGTAGGAAGAGCACATTTTATCTCCTTTTCAGGCATGATTCCGCTCAAAAACCAGCACCTCAAACCCGGTTTTTAGATTCGCCACTCTTTATTGGAAATACAATCTAATTTTCTGACAAAGGTTCAAAGTAGCTTTTGTCGATCTTAGAGCTGCATTTGATCTTTTCCCAAGAGATATTCTGTGGGGAGTTTTGCCAACCATGAGGTCCTTAGAAACATGCTCCACCTTATTATAAAGCTCCACACTAAGAACAACGCCCCAGACGCCCCAGTGCAATGGGGTATTAAAGGAGATCTAACAGATCGCATCCCCATCAAACGTGGAGTGCGCCTAGGGTGCGTACTGGCACCAACATTATTTACTCTCTACAAGAACGATGTAGTGAAAGCACTCATTGATTGCAGGAACGATTCACCCACATCGAACAATGGGAAGGTTTCTATTCTCCTTTTTGCGGACAATTCTATTCTTATCTCAAAAACACTAATGGGGCTCCAATGCCTTATCAATAAATTGCTGGACTTCTGTAAGACCAAGGGCTTGGAGTGCAATACAAATAAAACCAAGTTCATGGTGTTTGGTACGGGCGTTCGCAAGACTATAGCCATTAGACCTAACACCAAAGTACTTGAGAGAGTACATAGCTTTGGCTACTTAAGTGTCAGACTGACAGACAACCTCAAATGGCTAGCCAAACCACCAAGAGCAGGCTATTAATCGAGCATAGATCCAATGCAATTCTGAGGCTGTACAAAAGGACAAATTCTCATTCGCTATCACTGGCCCTGGAGGTTTGTCGGGCCAAGGCGCAAAGTGCTGAACTCTTTGTTGTTGCGATATGGGGCTACGCAGATACACATCAACTAGCCTCTGCAGAGAATAGTTTTGCTCAGCAGCTTGTATTTCTGCCATCTAGCGCCCCCGATCCCACTTTTCTTTTATTTGGGAGTGAAAAGAATAGCTGATCTGGCATTGTACAAGCCCTTAGCATATTGCGTCTGCCTCTGGTTTACGTCTGAGCTTAGTGATTATAGAGACTCTATTAAGGACTTATTAAAAAATGCTAATGCCAGGCAGATACCTTGGCTAAAATTCGTTCACAATTGGTTTTATAAGCTCGATTTGGTGAGATTGTGGGAAAATCCAGAATCCCTATGTAATGATGATTTGGCCAGTGTTAAGACCTGCTTTTGGGCGTCTATCTATGATCGATATGCAGGCACCGGGGATAAGGATCCTCTAACAAATAACTACCTGGAATTTAAGATGACATCCTGTTTTGAACCTTTCCTGGATGCAATAACCCCACCTTTAAAAAAGAGTTTGTACATGCGCTTCCGGATGGGTAGTCTCCCATCGAGATCTTTCACAAGCAAATGAGGCAAAGATCTAGCCCCTAGCTTGTGCCCAGCCTGTGGACTGGATTCTGAAACTGAGGCGCATGTTTTGTTTTTCTGCTCAGGGTATCTAGACTCTCGAGTGCAAAAAATGGATACGCTCAATCTGTTTGAAGCTGGGGATAACCAGATAGCTGGTTGCCCAGAGAATATTGAAAAGTGATTCCTCTCACCTAATTGTGATTGCAGTCAGCCATTTTTTAGCCAATGTCTGGTATAAGCGTAGTAAGATTCTTTCCCAAATTACCATCTGAGCCAAAGTACATATGAATACTTCTAGTATGTATTTATAATGCATTTTATTTACTAAAAATTCCATGAAGCTCTCACGTAACAGGCAAAATGCACTTTTTGAATACTTTTAATTATCGCATGCAAAATTATACTCCCTTGATTAGAGCACTTTTTAACTGTTGTTCATTAAGTTTATACCAATATTCTATGATCCGTTTATCTTGGGTGCATTCTTAAAGCATTTTATCTACTTAGAACCCCATGGAGCACCAAATATAATATGCATTATGCACCTTAGAATACAATTAATTATTGGAAGTAAAACTACACTCTTTTGACAAGAGTATTTTTATCTGTTGTATTTTATGTTAATATTAATACATAATGAGGTTTTATTTTTTGGAAGTCTGCCACAATTAATTTGGGTGATCCAATCCTAAAACTATAATATGACTTGTTTTTATGGGTTGCCATTGTTTTTACATAAGCTGATCACATTTTAACAGTTTTCTCTCTCTGTACACATGGATGGTTTCTGGATACCGAATAAAGTATTTTCTATCAACTTGCTCATAATTCCATTGTTGTCTCACTGTGCACAGGGATCTCAAAAAGCGCGTTCTCTTGTGTGCGTATTGTTCTTTAGGGGTGCTTCATATGTGAATTCTTGTCAGTATGCACATTTCGTTCTCTCTTGGGTATATTGACTACATGCTCATAATTTGACTGTTGATACACTGTTCGCATCGTTCTCAAAACGCTCTTTTTTTTGTGTATGCACTATTCTCTGTGGGTTGTTCCATATGTGAATTCAGGTACTAAACACTCTCTTGTGTGTGTATTAACTTCATGTTCCTATTTATATTTTCATCACACGTGCCCACCGCGGCTCTTCCAAGACGTGCCCTTTCTTGCGTGCACATGATTCCCTGAGGGTTGCTACATGCATCCTGCTAATATGCACACTCTATATCCTTATGCGTACCTTCTCTCTTGTGCACATCACACTTTAATAAAAATGTATTCTGCATTGCATATATGAGCTCTCCTTATGCATGTGCAACTGTTTTCTTCCTCTTTGAGGCTTACGTTATATCTTTGTTACTGAGTTCTTCACCTCTGAACTCTACTCCTACCATTTTCTCTCTCATATCCCTTGTCTGTATAATTGTCATCAGCCCCACCCACTGTTATTACTAATGTAAAGCAAAAAAAGTTTTATTGGCTCTGACATTTTTATGATTTTATGCATGGTAAAAGTTTGCCTTTGTATTGTCTCAGGTTGGAAAGTAAATTGTGTTTTTCCACACAAGTTTTAGCCACTAGCTCCTGACAAAACATGCCCTGTGGACCTGCCAACTCCAAGCCCTGCCTATTCAGACCACCAGTGCACCACTGATCGCCCACACCACCACCAACTAGGGTCAAACCCACACCTCTCTCATGGCTCCTCAAGCCACAAAAATGTGCACGCCTCCGGAGCACATGCAGGGAGCCTTCCCCAATAAAAAGGCAAAAGTTAGTAAACATTGCCAAGAATGACACACACAAATGAAAGCACACATGTACCCGTGGCCTCAGGAAGGAACATTCAACCTCAAAATAATGGAGCATACCAAAACACACATAATTACTAAACATAAAGGACATAAGAGGGAAAGGAGGGAGGCAACCCTTCACCTCTGGACTCTGTTCGAAGAAAGGAAAATAAAGTACCCCGCAGCTCAGCCCACTGTCAAGCCTTCAGCACCTCCTCTCCAATACACTGACATGTGTGTGGTTACCCCTGCAATACCCGCCTTAGGGGGACTGCAATCCCCCATAGTGGAACCAGAGGAAACACCCACTGAAAGGGAATTTCAATCACCCTCACCCCTAACTACTCCACAAAGCTTAGGCCTGCCCCAGTCCAGGGCCACCCCGCACAGGAAACCAACTTGCAGCGCATCACAGCAGAGCTTGACCTCAGCCACTCTAGGGTCAGATGAGGCAGGGTGGCTATCTGGGTGATTCTTTGCCCTCCTAGATAGCGACCCTGCAAGCTAGGAAGGACGTTCTAGCTTTCTGGGGTCAGAAAGCAGAGGCGAAGCGGCAGGGGGCATTGGAGTAACAGAAGAAGAAACACCCAGTGGGGGTAGGACAGAAAGGTCTAGGACAAAGGTAGGCATATCTGAAGGCAGGGCCGTAGCTAGGAGACTCAAGAGAGGAGAGGAAAACTACCCGCGCCCTGGGAGAGGAAGAGAGAAGTGAGGCTTGTTTCAGACAGCGAAGGGCGCAGGAATTGGCTGATGAGAGGCTACTCACCAGCTTAGGGTCACCATGCAGCAGATCACATCCTATATCCAATTCCCTAAGACATAGGGTAGACGAGGAGATCAGGAGGCAAGGTCAACTGATCCTTACTGCACCTCTATGCTCCAAAAATAAGATATTGATAGCACAGGGACGTAGCACCTCCCTTGAAAACAGCAGCTAAAGGCACAGCACGGGCACTTGGGAAGGGTAACCGCACCCCAAAGGAGATAATTACACTGAAGAAAAGCAAATTCAACATGAACCCTTTTTGTAGTTTGCTATCCCAATGGACAGGGCAAGAGAGGTTACACTAGGCCCTGGCCACAAGAAGATTGTTTGAGCCAGAAGACATGGCCATGGCAGAGGATTGCATTAGGCAGGGTGGGGGAAACCCAGATTGGGGCTTCCTCTACATACAGCAATGTGTCACGAAGTGGGAAAAATCCCTCGAGGACAAGCCCATCACCCCTTCAGCAGCAAGGAAAACTCCTTTGCTTCAGATGGGGGTCGTAGGTATTGTTTATGTCACTTGGGCCCAGATAGACATGGAAGGGTTTAGGACTAAGCTTCCATACCTACTTGAGGGAGCGAGGAAGTAGATAATCTGCTCTGAAAAGAACAGAGCAGGCATCACACTCGCTACAGGGGTAAAGCCTACTAAGTTGCCTGATAGGCTACCAGACTAATGCTGTGTTTGCCCTAGTTCGCATACCAACAATAACCCTGACCAATACCTAACACGATGGGGCAGTGTTTAACACATACAGACATTAGATCTGGATGGCCCTGAGAGTAATGTTCCCCAACCGCCCAGACGTGAGTGTATTTTTTTTCAGTTCAAGGAAGTTTATTGAGGAAAGATAAGATGTCTACATGCAATATGCAATATTAAATTCATAACAATACATTACATTGTAAAACTGTTACAATAAAATCTTATGAATCGGATTTAACACCAGAGGAGAATGAAAATAAATAGCAATACATGATGTACATATCATTAGAATATAAAAACCTGGTTGGAACACATTAGAGGAATCATGGTGGTTTTGAGACTTCTTGTTGATATGGCAGAGGTTGATGAAATCTTTTGGCAGATGCATCGATATACAAAGTGACTGGTGACTATAGGTTCGAACGTTTCATTGCCATGCATAAAGGGTAAACAAAAGTGGTGTCCAACCTGTGATTATGGCAAACAGCATACCACCAAGCCCTATATGAAATTTTATTGGCTTCTTTCCAATTAATAATGATTTGCTGAAAAGCAATTGCTAGTAATAGGTCAATAATTTTAACATTAGATGTTGCATTCTCCCAAACAGAAGAAAGGCTGCCTGAGAAAATATGTTTAAAGGAAAAAGGAAATTGGGTTCCAAAACTGTTGTTAATTTGAGCCCAAACTTGTTGCCAAAAAGTATAAACAGAAGGACAAGAGAATAACATATGGAACAAATCAGCCATTGATGTCTTGCAAGTCCAACATGAGTCCGGTATATTCGATAATCTTTTGTTGAGGGTGACTGGAGTAAATAAAAGTCTATTATAAATAAAGAACAATGTTTGTGTTGTGTTGGCTGCTCTGGATGACTTGCATATTTTATTCCATATTTTCTCCCAAAGAGATACTGGCCAATCCGTAGTAAAATCCCTTTCCCAAGCCTCTTCTGTTTTAGACTTTTGTCTATCAACAACGGAATCATGTAAAAATCTATAAATAACAGATGCTTTGGGGGCTGTTTTTTGTAAGGTATGCAGTCTTAAAGAAGGATGCGAACTGGTAGGATTATCGTGTGTGTTAGGAAGATGGGTGTACACATCCATAACCGTCTTCTTAAGCAAATCATATTTGTGAATGAATGAAGAGGGCAAACTGAAAGAATGACTAAGCGAACTGAAGGAGATAAACTTTGAGTCTAAGAATAGCTGATGAACCCATATTATTCCCTTATGTCTCCATGTTTTCCAATAAAAAGGTTTACCACGTATGGTTAGATTCTTGTTATGCCAAATCGTTGAGTCCAGAAAAGAGTTGATAGTGAGGTGGGTTAAAGGGGAAGTTGAGTGAAGGCGTTTGGTAGTGTGTTTTATTATAGGTGTAGAGAGATGTTGCGGCTTGCGTGAAAATGATAAGTATTCGTGAAAAGAGAAGGGAGGCAAAAAGAGGTGTTCAATGGATGTCCATAAAGGGCAATGTTCAATAGAGTCAAGCAGCCAAAAGAAAAGAAAAGCTTTCTGATAGACCTGGAAATCTGGGTAATTGACTCCACCTTCTGCTTTAGGGCGCGATAATTTTGAAATGGACAGACGGGATATCTTGTTACTCCATAAAAACGAAGACAATATACAATTAACTTTTTTTAAAAGCTTGGCAGTGATAGGATCTGGGATATTGGAAATTGTATATAAGACTATGGGCGTTAACATCATTTTAATAGTGTCCAAAAGGCCCCACCATGAAAGAAATAGGGGATGCCATTTAGCTGTTAATTCAGAGATTTTCTGAATACATTTATTCATGCATAGTGTTATTGTGTCCGAAAGTGAGGAAGTGAAGAATAGACCTAAAAATTTAATGTGGATGGAACTCCATGTGAAATTAGAAGCAGTGAAATCTGTTTTAAAGGTGTGTTTCTTTAAGGGCAGAATTTCGCATTTATCATTGTTTAATTTATACCCAGAAACCAGGGAATATAACCGCACTTCTTCTAAAAAAGCAGGGACTGATTCATCTGGTTTTGATAAAAATAGGAGAATATCGTCAGCATAGGCTGCAAGTTTAATATGGACATTGGATGTTTGAAAACCATGAATATTTGAATTTTGGCGTAATTTGGATAAAAAAGGCTCTAAGACCAAATGAAAAAGAAAGGGAGAAAGGGGGCAACCTTGGCGCACCCCTCTGCTCAAATTGAAATAAGGGGAAATCAAACCATTGGCACAAACTGCAGCGCGAGGGCTAGAATAAAGGAGAGAAATTAAGGATATAAAATTTAGGCCAAAACCAAACCATCTTAGAGTATGAAATAAATATTTCCATTCAACTCTATCAAAAGCTTTTTCTGCGTCCAAAGCTATTGCTGCTAGAGAGTTTTTGAGACGAGAAGATTTGGATAAAACATTAACAAACAAACGTGTATTGTCTGTCATAACCCGTACTTTGACAAATCCAGACTGTTTTTTCCTAACAAGGTCGGTAAGTAAGAATCTAGACGAATGGCTAGTGCTGTGGAAAAGATTTTATAGTCAATATTGACCAGTGAAATAGCCCTATAATTTTTACAAAATTTAGCATCTTGCCTTCTTTGGGGATAAGACAGATGTGTGCTTCTGAAAAAGAACCTGTGGAACCCTTTGCTGTTTGAAAAAAGTGTATTAGGGTAGGTAATTTAGGCAGAAGAAATGCAAATAAAACTCAACTGTAAAACCGTCTAGTCCAGGTGCTTTGTCTTTTTTAAGAACTTGAAGAGCCTTTTGGAGTTCTTGTTGTGATATTTCTGATTCTAGGGGAGATAAAGTTGATGAGTCATGTTGCGACTTTTGAATGTTCGAGAAGAATTGTGACAAAAAATGATCTAAAGGTTTTGCTTCAGATGTATATAGGGATTGGTAGAAGAGGGAAAATTCATTTAAAATGTCAGTGTCTTTGAATTTTAGAGAGGATTGATTATCGTATACAGCTTCAATTTTTAATTTGTTTTGCCGCACTTTAAGATAATTGGCTAGAATCTTCCCAGACTTATATTTACCACCATAACATTTTGCACTAGACTTTAGAAGATATAAAGAGGCATCATCAGTTGATTTTTTGTTAAATTGTAATTTGGCACTTATCAGAGCTGCTAAACTTTCTTGTGAATGCGAAACATAATAGGAGTGCTCCAGTTTCTTAATATCATTAAGGAGGTCAATGGTAGGTTTACGTGCAGATCTTCGCTTCCTTGCTACAAAGTTAATAATAAAATCTCTAGCTGAAGCTTTAAAGGCATCCCAAATAGTGTAAAAGGGTAAGGAATCATTCTTATTTATCATAAAATATTCATTGAGAAATTCAATGAAAGATGCAGTGAATTTTGGGTCTAAAAGGAGTGAGTTGTTAAAACGCCATCTCTTAGGAGAGTTTATCTTGGGTAATATATCTATACCAATTGAAACCGGGGCGTGATCTGATAAAAGGATAGGGCCAATATCAGCATACGAAAGAGACTGTGAAATATTGTGGGACACAAAGATGTAATCAATCCTAGATTGAGTTTAATGCAGTGAAGAGTAAAAGGTCTATTCCCTAGTGGATGGATTGCACAGTGTGGACAAAGGATTTGTGGGGTTTATGGGGGACAAAAGGCACCTTGGAATTCCTATCTATAAATGGGATAAATGGGTCAAACACTTGATTACAATCCCCAGCTAGTACAATATTATCGTCAATGCTTTGAGAGATTCGTTTGGCTAGCAAGGGTAAGAATGAGATATCTGCTACTGTCGGAGCATAAACATTAAGAAAAGAAACCGGAATACCCCTGAGTAGTAATTTGACAAGTAACCAACTGCCATCCGTTTCTGATTCTTGAGATTCAATTGTAACTGGGAGAGATTTACGACACAAAATCATAACTCCGTTTTGTTTTCCATCGCCCTGAGAAAAACAAATTTCTCCTACCCAACCTTTCTTTAGTTTCAAAGATTCAGCCAACTTTTGTGAATTAATACAGCTTTGTAGGCAAACTGGGTCTTCAAAAGTAGTAGTCTTGTTGTTGTAAGTGACTTTAAATAAGCATGGGTGGAAGAGATCAAATCTTGCACCCATGGAGCGCAAGTCTGGTCTCATATTTAGGAAAGCCTTGCGCCTGGCCACTGTAGCCTTAGAGTAATCTTGTGCAAAGAACAACGCAGAGCCAGACCATGAGGTATGTGGGATAGCTTTAGCGGCAGATAATACTTTTAACAAGTCTGCATACTCGAGGAAATACAGGATGACATCTCTAGGCCGTTGGGAGGAAGAGTTGGTGGTGGAAGCTCGGCCCAGTCTGTGTGCCCATTGTATATTTAACATGACATCCTCTGGTAAATGAAGAATCTTGGGGAGGAAGGATTTGAAGAAGTCGATAGAGTCTGCCCCCTCTGCTCCTTCCACCAGACCAAAAATACAGATATTATTTCTCCTGTTACGGTTTTCAAGATCCTCGACCTGCTTTTCAAGTGACGATACTTGGGTCTGCATGAAGGACACACGATTGGAGGTTTCAGTGAAGGAGAAGACACTTTGTTCCACTGTTGTGAGCCTGGTGTCGATTAGAGACCAACTCTCAAAGAGAGTTTGTAATTTGGAGTTTGTTTCTTCAACAAAAGGTCTAAGTGCTCTTATTTCCTGTAGCAACAATTCCATAGAAACTGGAGATGTTGGTTTTTGTGGTGAGGGAGGATCTTTCTTTAGGCATTTTATATTTGATTTGCCCGCAGGAGCTGGGGTGGACTCCATCGTTGTAATGTTATCCTCTGACTGAAGCACACCTGAATCTTCAAGTCTAGAGAGCTCCGAAAAAAGCTTTGAATTCTTAATAAAAGAATGCTTAGGCTTAGAGATGGTAGAAAAGTTCCCTTTTATCCTACCCATCAAGTTATAAAATGGGTGTGGAGTGGAAACAGACTGTCTAGCCTAAGATGTGTTATAATAACAGCTATAGCAAATGGAGAAGAGAAGCAATTCGAAGAATATAAGCTTCATGAACTCATGCGCCAAACAGAGTAAAAACACATCGTAGTCACTCCTTAAATGATTGAGGATTGAACAGGTGATAAGATAGCTGTAAATATTGCTTGCGCACCAATCCACATATAGACAGTAAATCCGCCTTCTCAAGAGTACAGTAACCTAGAGCGCAACAAATGTATACTTGTATTCAGTCTAATGGCTCAAATGCAGAAGATCACATTATTCTTAATTGAAAGCTCATTTCATGCGAGGGAAAGATCCCCACCATGAATATAAAATGCTCCACAAAATGGCGGCGTCACAGTGTTGCCTCAGAAGCTGTCTGGAGTGAGGCAAAACAACATCCTTGCATCAACTTCAATTTTCGGGTTTTAAGAGGACAAACAACCCAGAGAAGCCTCCTATGAAATAAGCAGGTTCAAAAAGTACCTTTAATGCCAAGTGACTCTGCAGACATAGGAAAAATGGCTGTAGCACAAAGTCCGATTTCAAAATGGTGGCCGCGGCGGGTTCAGCGCCGTCGATGGAGAAATACCATTGAAAGAGCAGCCATAGTGCCTTAAAGCATGGTGGAGAGGCAGTTCTGCAGATGAGACGCCCTTCACAGTGCCATTTCCTACGTTGGAATCGTTTTTGCGGCACTCGGAACGTGTCTGCCGTCCCTCGTTGCCCGGAGCTCTACTCAGGCCCCGCCATACTCGACGGGCGCAAGCCACGCCCCCCAGACGTGATGTATTGATGACAGAGACTATTAAGCCTGACAAAGGGATAAACAATTACCTCAGCAGAATGAAGGAAAAATGGGGCCAGGAGGCAGAACAGCCAAGGGTTAATGCAGGCCTGCAGCTCACCTTTTTCTTCAATACACTTGAATAGGGACTGCCCACCAAAGTATAAAATGGACTAGACAACATAGTTGGGTTAGACACATAACCATGGCTCGAGATACAGGCCCACATGATGTATTATTACAAGAAGAAAATAGTAAAAGACAAAGGCAAGCGGGACCAAGTAGAGAGGGACATAGCCAAGTTAGTACAGCAGAAATTTGAAAAGACAACATTAGAGGAAGCGGTTGGAGCTGCAGCCAAACAGATGGCTATGATCTCCATGGGAAGAGACACACAGAACTTCCAAGGATTTCATACAAATGATCAAAGGGCAAGAGGAGGTTTCAATCAAAGAGTAAGGGGAGGTCCAATGAAAATCAATAGAGAATGTTTCTACTGCAATAAGATGGGACACCTGGCAGGAGATTGCAAGACTAAAATGTATCATGAGCAATAGAGATCCAAGGAACTTTTGGCATAGGCGTACCCGCCGACGCTACTTCATGGACCACAATTCTTTGGGGTAACACGCTGGTAGGACTAGCAGAGTGCGGCCAATCGGATTTTTGTTTATATTCAGGCTCCCTTGAGCTGGTGGGGCTGCGAGCCCATGGCTACGCACCTGCGCGCCTTGAGTGGTACTTTGCCTGAGAATATTTTTTGGCAGCCTACGCAGCAACCCTACACACATACCTACTCCCTGCTGACGAGAGGCAACTACCTCGAAACACGTGTCCAGGGATGGCTAACGCGACACTCATTTTCATTTTAAACTTTTGGCATAGGCGTACCCGCCGACGCTACTTCATGGACCACAATTCTTTGGGGTAACACGCTGGTAGGACTAGCAGAGTGCGGCCAATCAGATTTTTGTTTATATTCAGGCTCCCTTGAGCTGGTGGGGCTGACGAGCCCATGGCTACGCACCTGCGCGCCTTGAGTGG
Source organism: Triturus cristatus (assembly GCF_964204655.1). Classification (NCBI taxonomy): domain Eukaryota; kingdom Metazoa; phylum Chordata; class Amphibia; order Caudata; family Salamandridae; genus Triturus; species Triturus cristatus. Next base: position 676,473,477 of record NC_140586.1, on the reverse strand, counting down.
TACTTTACCTGAGAATATTTTTTGGCAGCCTACGCAGCAACCCTACACACATACCTACTCCCTGCTGACGAGAGGCAACTACCTCGAAACACGTGTCCAGGGATGGCTAACGCGACACTCATTTTCATTTAAAACTTTTGGCATAGGCGTACCCGCCGACGCTACTTCATGGACCACAATTCTTTGGGGTAACACGCTGGTAGGACTAGCAGAGTGCGGCCAATCGGATTTTTGTTTATATTCAGGCTCCCTTGAGCTGGTGGGGCTGACGAGCCCATGGCTACGCACCTGCGCGCCTTGAGTGGTACTTTACCTGAGAATATTTTTTGGCAGCCTACGCAGCAACCCTACTCACATACCTACTCCCTGTTGACGAGAGGCAACTACCTCGAAACACGTGTCCAGGGATGGCTAACGCGACACTCATTTTAATTTTAAACTTTTGGCATAGGCGTACCCGCCGACGCTACTTCATGGACCACAATTCTTTGGGGTAACACGCTGGTAGGACTAGCAGAGTGCGGCCAATCGGATTTTTGTTTATATTCAGGCTCCCTTGAGCTGGTGGGGCTGACAAGCCCATGGCTACGCACCTGCACGCCTTGAGTGGTACTTTACCTGAGAATATATTTAGGCAGCCTACGCAGCAACCCTACACACATACCTACTCCCTGCTGACGAGAGGCAACTACCTCGAAACACATGTCCAGGGATGGCTAACGCGACACTCATTTTCATTTTAAACTTTTGGCATAGGCGTACCCGCCGACGCTACTTCATGGACCACAATTCTTTGGGGTAACACGCTGGTAGGACTAGCAGAGTGCGGCCAATCGGATTTTTGTTTATATTCAGGCTCCCTTGAGCTGGTGGGGCCGACGAGCCCATGGCTACGCACCTGCGCGCCTTGAGTGGTACTTTACCTGAGAATATTTTTTGGCAGCCTACGCAGCAACCCTACACACATACCTACTCCCTGCTGACGAGAGGCAACTACCTCGAAACACGTGTCCAGGGATGGCTAACGCGACACTCATTTTCATTTTAAACTTTTGGCATAGGCGTACCTGCCGACGCTACTTCATGGACCACAATTCTTTGGGGTAACACGCTGGTAGGACTAGCAGAGTGCGGCCAATCGGATTTTTGTTTATATTCAGGCTCCCTTGAGCTGGTGGGGCTGACGAGCCCATGGCTACGCACCTGCGCGCCTTGAGTGGTACTTTACCTGAGAATATTTTTTGGCAGCCTACGCAGCAACCCTACACACATACCTACTCCCTGCTGACGAGAGGCAACTACCTCGAAACACGTGTCCAGGGATGGCTAACGCGACACTCATTTTCATTTTAAACTTTTGGCATAGGCGTACCCGCCGACGCTACTTCATGGACCACAATTCTTTGGGGTAACACGCTGGTAGGACTAGCAGAGTGCGGCCAATCGGATTTTTGTTTATATTCAGGCTCCCTTGAGCTGGTGGGGCCGACGAGCCCATGGCTACGCACCTGCGCGCCTTGAGTGGTACTTTACCTGAGAATATTTTTTGGCAGCCTACGCAGCAACCCTACACACATACCTACTCCCTGCTGACGAGAGGCAACTACCTCGAAACACGTGTCCAGGGATGGCTAACGCGACACTCATTTTCATTTTAAACTTTTGGCAAAGGCGTACCCGCCGACGCTACTTCATGGACCACAATTCTTTGGGGTAACACGCTGGTAGGACTAGCAGAGTGCGGCCAATCGGATTTTTGAACTCATACAACACCTAGCCTCAGCCCAATAGCAACCCACTGTACCATCAGATGCAGAACACATACGTCTACAGAGGGCCACACCCCAAGGAGGGCAGCTATGAGCGTCCACCTCACAGCAAACACAGGTGGATGGGCCACATCTTTGGCAGGATCAGCAAGCCGGAGGGAACCCATCCTTAGCATTAGCAAAGGGCCCAGGTTCCCCAATGTACATAGAGAAGCAACAGTATGCAGAGGGAGCACACTGTTCCAGCCCCAGAACCCGCACTGGGTCTAATGAAGGTGTCCAGGGAACCCCATGTGTCCCATATGTTCGGTAATGCACAGGTTGGATGGGGAACCCACTGCGACGGTGGCCATCAATGATATACTACTATATCATCCTTCATCCCCTACCAACCTTCTGGAGAAAGATCTAGGGGCAGATATACGACCCTTTTTTGGGGTTGCAAATGGGAGATTGGCCCGTTTGCGACTGCAAAAAAGAGACCAGGCATGTACAAGCGCTATTTAGCATTTGCGACTCTCGCTATTAAGAAGGGGTGTCCCTTCCTAATAGCAAGTCTCAATGCCTAATATACTATTGTTTTGCTACCGCATTTGAGGTCGCAAAACACTTGCAGTTTACCACCTACTTAAAGTAGGTGGTAAACCACTTGCAAACAGGAAGGGGTCCCCAGGGGACCTTTGTGAGTGTGTGCAATTTTTTTTTTAAGAGCCGCCAGTTGTCCCAGGATCTACTGCCTGCTCTTCAAAAATAAAACTGAAAAGTTTCATTTTTCTTTTTTAAATGCAGCCCATTTTCCTTTAAGGAAAATGGGCTGCATTAAAAAAAAAAAACTGCTTTATTTAAAAAGCATTCACAGACATGGTGGTCTGCTGACCCCAGCAGGTTACTATCCCTGGAAGTGCTAGCCATTCCCAATGGGGTCGCATATTGGGCTTGCCTCATGTATATTAATGAGGCATGCAATTTGCGACCCCATTGGGAATTGCAAACAGTCTCTGAGACACTGTTGTACGTTCACTTTTACGAGTCGCATATTGACAGTCGCAATTCGATGCAAATTGCAAATCGCAAAAGTGAATGGTTGTACATCTGGCCCCTAATGGCCAAACTAAACATGATCAACTACTTTTCAGATGATGGAGCATTGACTTGCTCAATCGCTGGAGTTTCCCCCTTATGACTTATGACCCTAAGACCCAACTTTGGTAAGGGTGACATAATCAGGGCCTCATCAACAGACAAGGCTGCATTCTCCAAGGCAATCCTGACCTTCATCGCCAATGTCCCAACACTATTAGGGAGACAAGTACAGGTACCCAAGGAATTCTTATTCCGTAGGGAATGGTAACAAGTATGGGAGCCCCAGGAGGCAGAACTAGTGACAGCTGAGGCAGTGGAGATCAGACTCACTTATGAGATCTTGATGGCCTCTGAAGACAATCAAGTCCCATGGGCATGCGTCATTTTCCTAGACCCACGTCTCCACGTACAGGACATATCAGACAAACAACTGTTCGCCGACTACCCAGAAGCCTCAACAATAGTCTTTGAAGATTCCATCAACATAAGAGTTGAGCTGCAGCACAGGACCCCGGCATCTGTCACCACAGCCACATCACATAGGGATCAAGACTTCACACAGGTACCCCATCAGATATGGGCAACTGGTCTACATGGGAAGGGGCTTATCAACACTGCCAAACCAGTTTGGAGCACATTCAGGGAAGGAGCCATCCCCCCCCAGAGTAAAACAGTGCACACTGTCCAAGGAAGCAGAGGAAGGCATAGTCCCCACGATACAGGCCCTCATCAATCAGAGAGTACTCCATGCTGGGGTGTCATCCTGTAATACCCCAAATCACCCCATGAGAAAGGCAAAGGGGGGGACTTGGTGCCTAGTACAGGACCTCTGCCCCCCCCCCAATTGATGTAGTGGTTCCAGAGTTCCTGGTGGTACCACACACCTCCATCATACTAACCAACATCCCAACCAATGCTGTGGACTTCTCACTGATATATGTTAAAAATTCCTTCTTCAGCATTTTGCTTCACCCTGACAGCCTAATGGCATTCACATTTAGGGGAGCTCAACTGCTCCTTCAGAGGTTGCCTCAAGGGTATTGTGAGTCACCAAGTATCCTTAACAGGATCTCGAGGCGTGTATGTACAGTATGCTGATGATATCCTGATATGCAGCCCCACTTAGCTGATATGCAGACAAGACACTATAGCCATCCTCACTACGCTAACAGAAAGAGGCTACAAGGTGTACAAGGAGAAATTACAGTACGCACTACAGGAGGTCAGCTATTTGGATCAATTGATCTCAGCTTCAGAAAGACGGGTCACACCCGACAAGCACACACCATTAGAGCAATGTCACCACCGCAGACAAAGAAGGAGAAGCAAACATTTCTCAGGCTCTGCAATTATGTCAGGCAATGGATCTTCAACTACAGCACCCTCGTAGTCTTCTTGCTGGCTGCATTGAAGAATGCAAAGTCCGGTGGTACTTAACTGACATGGACCCCTGAGATGCAGGAGGCCTTCACCCAATTAGATGAAGAAATCATGTACGTAACCATACTTGGGACACCAGACTATAACAAGGAGTTCTCCCTCTTCTGCCATCGGTGACAAGTGATGACAGCAGTACTCACCCAGGAGTAACCCTAAGGCCACAAACCCACCCTGTATTACAGTAGTCAAAGTCGACTCTGTAATGGAGGGACAGTTCCTTTGCGAGTAGGCCCTGACGGCCGCAGCCTTCGCAGTTGGCAAAAACACTTCCATTGTCATGGGGGCACCCCTCACACTGTTCACCAAACACACAGTGTTCGTGATCATACAGAAAGGGAAAGGCATCTTGACCACCTAACAAATCTCAGGATATGAGCTTATGCTATCCAGACCAGTGTTCAACATAGTGCCATGCCATACCATTAACCCAATCACCTTCATTGCCCATGAAGTGCAAGAAGGACAGGAAACCCATGACTGCCCTGTGAAGGCACCAGACGAATCCACCAGGGTAGAAGAAGACTTGATCCCCAACAGCAAGGTAATGTTCATAGATGGCTCCTCTTACATAGATTAAGAAACCGGTGTTAGGCACACAGGGGCAGCAGTGATCACAGGAGATAATCAGACATCCTCAGATTCCCATGCAAATCACAGCACTGCTGGCATTGCTCATGCGCCTCTCTGCACAAGCAGCCAAATTGGTGGCACTCATTGCGGCCTTTACACAAGGCATAGAGGACACCCTCATGGTCTATTCTGACTTAGCCAATTTTACAACTACCGTACATTACAGTATTAGCAGATAGAAGAGAAGAGGCTTCCTCAAATCTGATGGCACATCAGTAATGCAGAGGAACCTGTTAGAACTTTTCATAAATGCATTGATGCTGCTGAAACTAGTAGCAGCCGTCAGGTTTGCCACACATACAGGTGCCCATGACTTTATCTCACCGGGTCAGGAGATCCACAAAACAGTATTTATTCTACCATGTATTATTGATAGATGTTTTTTAAAATGTCATCTGTTAACATTGTTTTAATTTCCAGACCCATTACAGTTTTTATTTTACTTTACCGTAACTATCACATTGTTCTTCACACTAATTCTGGTTTGGTCTGTGTTAGAATTGGGGGTCTCTAGTTGGCACAGGTAGGTACTTGTGACAAATAGGGACCCTCACCTCTAGTCAGGGTAAGGGGGTACACTCCTAAAATAACCCCTGTTCACCCCCTTGGTAGCTTGGCACGAGCAGACAGGCTTATCTCAGAGGCAGTGTGTAAAGTATTTGTGGACACATACAGTAACCCAGTGACAACACTATAAATGGACACCACACATGTTGTATATTTATAAAAATAAGTATCTTTTATATAGATTTACCACACGACCATAAACGACAAAAAGAATCCACAATACTATTAAAAATCAAGAGTTCTTGTTAAAAATGCTTAAATCAGAGTTCTGTGCGAGTCGGTAGCCCTGTCCGGCTACAGCGTTGATGAAATAACACAGAGTGTAACAATCCCAGTGGACCGCGTCAGTACGGGCCCACTCAAATGTAGACAGACTCGGTTACAGTACCTTTACTTGGGGCGGCAGGCACGGGCGTGCGAGCTGGTTCCGGCGTTCGTCGCGGTGCAGAAAAGAAAGCGTTGCAGGACGCGTTGTCCCTTGATGCGGTGCAGGCAACGGCCCGTTGATGGAGTCGGTGGGTCCGAGGCGTACGTTGCAGGGTGAGACGGTGCTTTGTTGTGGTGCTTGCAGCTTGAGGTGTGGCGACAGAGCCGGATTGCGGGAGCTGGCCTCGATCAGTCTGGACAGCGGTTCAAGTCGGGCGGTGCGATGCGACAATGCGAGCGGTGCCCAACTCCGATGCGTTCACAGGACTCGAAGCCAGCAACAGGGATCGCGTTGGTCAGACCAGTTCAATTAGGTGTAGCGAGGCGTTGCACGTCAAGGTGTTTCCAGGTTACGGTGTAGGCAACGGCGCCGTGACGGCATCAGGACGGAGTTGGTGAGCACAGAGCTTGCATTGTTCGATGCGGACGTTGTTTGATGCGTTGCCTACAGGACACCGGGTCGGTCGTGAGAGTCGGTCCCAGCTCCCTGCCTCTGTAGCCACTGAAACAACATTTCCAGCAGCAATCCACAAAGGCTGGTGAAGTCTACTGGTCCTGAGACTTCGGTCAGGGGCAAGCTCTCTTCCAATCCCTTGGAGATTGTTGCACAAGTTGATGAGGGTACACACACAGTTCTCCTCCCTCTCTTAGGCAATAAGGCAACCACTGCAGGCCAATTCCCAAAAACAGCAACCAGGTGGGGATAGCCTCTCCTTCAGTCTTTGCGGGTTCCTTCCTCAGCAGAGGTTTCTTCTTGTCTTCCCAAAAGTGATTTAAATTCTTGGGATCAGGGTCCCAATACTTATACCCCAAAATCCTTTGTCTTCTGAGGGCAGAGTGGCCTTTGCCCAGTCCAAACCAGTTCTGGAGCACTCTGTTGACACAATTCGTTCTTTCCTTTCAGGGAGCAGGGCAGAGTCATCAGACGCTCCACAGGGGGTGGAGCCGGCATTGTGGAGGGAAGGCACAGCCCTATTCAGGTCCTAGGTGCAACTCCTCCCACCCATCTGCATGGAGATCTCTCTATTCAGCCCTGGCTGCCTCACCCTGTCTCCTGGAATTTCCTCAGCCCCTGTCACTCAAACTCCAGACAGGGAATACACAACCAAGCAGGTTTGGATGGTTAGACAAGAAAATACCTTCTTTCTAAATGTGGTATTTTCAAACACAGAATGTTAAAACCAACTTCACTAAAAGATGTATTTTATCATTCTGAGTTCAGGCATACTAAACTCGAATTTCTACCATGTTCCCTGAGTCAGTTGGGATTATGAGATGTAATAATTAAACTGCCCATTCTGACCTATGGAGAACAGTAGCCTTGCAATAGTGAAAAACGAAAATGGCTGTAATTCACTATTAGGACATGCCACACACATCAGGGCTTGTCCTACCTTATACTTACAATGCACCCTGCCCTTGGGCCTACCATAGGGGTGACTGATATGAAGCAAAGGCAAGGTTTAGGGACTGGTAAGTGGGTGCACTTACCCAGTCGACATGGCAGTGCGAGACTGCACGCAGGCTCTGCGATGGCAGACCTGAGACACATGTTTACAGGCTGCTTCTGTGGGTGGCACAACCAGTGCTGCAAGCCCACCAGCAGCATTTGACTCACAAGCCCCGGGCACCTCTTGTGCACTGTACTAGGGTCTGACAGTGAATCAAATATGGTAACAGTTCCTAAGGAAAACAGTGCCAATATGGTCTACTGTGGGGAGAGAGATAGATAGGGCAAGGTGAGGTCTGTGAATAAGGTTCGAGAATGAAGATGTAGTGAAGACAAGATACTCCTGGGTGGTACTAGAAGTGCCCTCACACACCCTTGCGGGTGCAAAGCATCATCATCGGGCGGTGCTCCTCGTGGGGGTGGCGCTGCAGTCCCTCACGGGCCCTTCAGGAGGGCTCTCTGTCGGAGATCTTTTGATGGAGTCGCCGTAGTTGTGCGTGCGGGTGTGTGGGGTAGGGGAAAGAAACAGTGTTGTGGTGAAGCTAAAAAGACCTTGTGGTACCCTAACAATTTATTAGTGGGTCCAGAGGGTCTGGTAAAATATAACGGGGGATAGTGTATGATGACACTCTGAGTAGGGGAAGGCTAGATGTAAATAAGCCCCACTGCTCTCGACCCGTTAGAGTGAGGGTTAAAATGAGAGAGAGGGTGTGAAAGGGGTGGTCAACATGTTTCGCGCTGCCCGCGGTCCCTAGTGGATCCTTAGCGCTCCGTCAGGACCTAAGTGGGAATTAAATCATAAAGGAGAGGGATGTAGGAAAAAAGGAGAATAACCTATAATCCCAACATAGGAAAAAGGAACACGGGTTATTCGTGTCCTTGGCGTCGAACCTATAGGGAGAGGGAGAAAACAGAGACGTTAAAAAACATGAGAGACTCCTCTCGGACTGGGACTAAAATATCGTGCACCAGTGGGGAGAGCATACCAGCTGAAATCATGCTGGGGTGAGTGGTTGTACCACGTGTCGAAAAGGGGGCAGGGTAAGTGTACAACTGTGCCCAAATGAGAGTCAGAACGAGACACAGGTAAGCTCAATTCACAATGTAAAAGTGACAGATATCCATCCTAATGAGACATGCTGCGCTAGATAAGTTCATGGGTGTGGGGCCACACATGATGGATGTGACGTGAAAGTATGGAAAGTCGAAGTGCCAGGCAATAACAGCGAAGCTCGCTGATGAACGTGGGCTGCCCGGTCTACTAAACAGGTGGCGAGCGGGTGAACTAGGTGCGTAGCTGCCCGTGATTCTATCAGTGCCCGCACCTAGTGTAGGCCACATGTATGTATGGTGAGTACTTTAGGCATAATTATCGACTGTGAAGTATACGTAAATAAACACATGCCAGTAAAACTTGATCTCAATATCCTACCCGCAAGAGTCAGGGTCCAGGCTGTGCCGGGTATTGACCGTCTGGGGCGGGGGCTACAGATCTGCCCCGGAAGTTCCAAATCGGTAACCTAGGGTGCCTCCAGAGTCGCCGGTAACAATCAAAGGTGGGGTGGGGCTTTTTATACTGAGGTTGGTTCCGGGAACGTAACTGAAACTAAGGAGAGACTAGCCTAGGGGCTGGAAAGGTGGCAGCCATCTTGGAACGGGTACCAGTATGAAACTTATCGTTAAAGAGAACCATCTCTTGTGGTTGAAGAAACTATTCTCGTGTTTCTGAGCGATCAATGTAGATGGCGAGACTGGTGCACTGTATAGTAGAGTGGTGGTGAGCGTCTGGCAGAGTTCAGAATAGCGGGTCAGTAGCAGTCACTAACGTGCACCCACTACCCACAGGTATGGTTTCCTTATCAACCTCCTTTTTAACTTTGAGCACTTGCACCAACCTTATAATGTCATCTTGGGTGGTGCAGGAAAACTGTTCCTTTTTTGCAGTACCATTCATTATACATAACATATACAAGCTGGGTATGATACACTGAGCATATACCACTGACCCGCTATTCTGAACTCTGCCAGACGCTCACCACCACTCTACTATACAGTGCACCAGTCTCGCCATCTAAATTGATCGCTCAGAAACACGAGAATAGTTTCTTCAACCACAAGAGATGGTTCTCTTTAACGATCAGTTTCATACTGGTACCCGTTCCAAGATGGCCGCCACCTTTCCGGCCCCTAGGCTAGTCCCTCCTTAGTTTCAGTTACGTTCCCGGAACCAACCTCAGTATAAAAAGCCCCACCCCACCTTTGATTGTTACCGGCGACTCTGGAGGCACCCTAGGTTACCGATTTGGAACTTCCGGGGCAGATCTGTAGCCCCCACCCCAGACGGTCAATACCCGGCACAGCCTGGACCCTGACTCTTGCGGGTAGGATATTGAGATCAAGTTTTACTGGCATGTGTTTATTTACGTATACTTCACAGTCGATAATTATGCCTAAAGTACTCACCATTCATACATGTGGCCTACACTAGGTGCGGGCACTGATAGAATCACGGGCAGCTACGCACCTAGTTCACCCGCTCGCCACCTGTTTAGTAGACCGGGCAGCCCACGTTCATCAGCGAGCTTCGCTGTTACTGCCTGGCACTTCGACCTTCCATACTTTCACGTCACATCCATCATGTGTGGCCCCACACCCATGAACTTATCTAGCGCAGCATGTCTCATTAGGATGGATATCTGTCACTTTTACATTGTGAATTGAGCTTACCTGTGTCTCGTTCTGACTCTCATTTGGGCACAGTTGTACACTTACCCTGCCCCCTTTTCGACACGTGGTACAACCACTCACCCCAGCATGATTTCAGCTGGTATGCTCTCCCCACTGGTGCACGATATTTTAGTCCCAGTCCGAGAGGAGTCTCTCATGTTTTTTAACGTCTCTGTTTTCTCCCTCTCCCTATAGGTTCGACGCCAAGGACACAAATAACCTGTGTTCCTTTTTCCTATGTTGGGATTATAGGTTATTCTCCTTTTTTCCTAAATCCCTCTCCTTTATGATTTAATTCTCACTTAGGTCCTGACGAAGCGCTAAGGATCCACTAGGGACCACGGGCAGCGCGAAACATGTTGACCACCCCTTTCACACCCTCTCTCTCATTTTAACCCTCACTCTAACGGGTCGAGAGCAGTGGGGCTTATTTACATCTAGCCTTCCCCTACTCAGAGTGTCATCATACACTATCCCCCGTTATATTTTACCAGACCCTCTGGACCCACTAATAAATTGTTAGGGTACCACAAGGTCTTTTTAGCTTCACCACGACACTGTTTCTTTCCCCTACCCCAGACACCCGCACGCACAACTATGGCGACTCCATCAAAAGATCTCCGACAGAGAGCCCTCCTGAAGGGCCCGTGAGGGACTGCAGCGCCACCCCCACGAGGAGCACCGCCCGATGATGATGCTTTGCACCCGCAAGGGTGTGTGAGGGCACTTCTAGTACCACCCAGGAGTATCTGGTCTTCACTACATCTTCATTCTCGAACCTTATTCACAGACCTCACACTGCCCTATCTATCTCTCGCCCCACAGTAGACCATATTGGCACTGTTTTCCTTAGGAACTGTTACCTCATTTGTACGTGTACTTACTCTAGGAGCACCGGTACAGGACCTACCCCTTTCTCACTTTCTATGCTCCTTGTCCCTCCCTCTCAAGTGTGTATACAGTGAATCAAATATACCCAATCATGGAATCACTAATTCATACAACAATTTACCATTGGGAGCACTCACACTGTGGCATTGGTTGTCAGTGGCATGGTGCCCTAAGCATCTTACACCAGAAAAACGTATGAGGCACAGCAACAAAAATGGAAGGGAGACTCACGCCAATGGTGCCAGGTCTAACAGTCTGGTTTACAATAAGTTCACATATAAAAAGGCAGAGGTTTCTAGGTCATCCATTCGACTGAATACAGGATTTCACATTGTTAGCATCGGATCAATTTATAACAAGCATTTGCAATGCAATAGGTCTCGCATTTGCGAGAGTTTAAGCTCTTGGCATTGTAAATGATACTGCCTTTTATTTATCTGTTTTGATAACTAACACATAAATAAAAGGCATTGTCATTTACAATGCCAATAGCTCAAACTCTTGTAAATGCGAGACCTATTTCACTTCAAAGAAGCGGCCGCCGATGTCCCAGGTTGGTTGGAAAGTGAAAGTGCGCATAGAGCGCTGAATGTTGCAGGAAAGATTGTTGTGGCTGCAATAGGAGAAACTCATTCAAGAAAATAGTGCTTACAGACTAAATAAGACATACCGTGTAACAACAGAAGTAAAAGCACCAGTCCTCATTGGAGGTTACAAATGAAGACAAGGAGGGACTAACAAGCCTATTAACGAATCAGTAGCCAGCATTTACGAAGCACAATGACACAAGCAGTGGCGTACCAAGGTCAGGTGGTACCCGGTGTGGAAAATTTCTTGTCACCCCCGGCTTGGCTTGACAAAATGGCAAAAATGTGTGTTTAAAACACATCTTTTTGCCATTTTGTCAAGCCGGGGGTGACAAGTGTCATCACTGAGGGGGGTGACATAATGGCAAAAATATGTTTAAAACACATATTTTTGCCATTTTGTCACCCCCTGGGTGATGACACTTGGGACTGCCCGCACCCACCGCACCCCCATTCCTACGCCCCTGGACAAAAGCCAATTACAAATATAGACAGAGAGTGTGCAGGGCTTTAAGGCCATACTCTAATACAGCAAGCCTCGCAGAGCTGCGCATGCGCTGCCCTGGCTCGACATAAAAAGTAGGTGCTGAGACTGGTCCCTTATCGGCTCCTCATTTTTGCTCTCTCCCTCAGGGTGGAAAAAAAATCTTAACTCTGCAGCAATACCACCCTTCACCTGGATGTAACTTCAAAGAGACTCGTTATAGTTCTTTCACAGTCTCAGCATTTCAGCACTGAAGCATTTTCAATAATATATTCAACGAAGCCATAGTTGTTGCTTATTTATTTTATGCAAATAACAACCATTGACAACAACAACGTCCTGGCTTGTTGTAGGCATAATCTTACTTGTAATATATATCTGGATGCAAAGATAGAAGCAGCAAAATACCAGTAGCACAGCAAACTGTGCTTGGCACAGATATTTAGCGTGTTTTAAGCCACGCCCTTAATTACATCAGCCACGCCCCTTTGAGAGACCCCCAGTTTTTTCATCCCACTTAAAGCGCTGCTGCTAATATTCTTTCAATTAACAAGGCCACGCTACAGAAAGACATTGAGTTGATTATCTGTTTAGGGGCTCTTCCCTGTCGCTGCATGGACCTTTAAAACCTCCGGTCAGCTGTCCAGCCGGTCCACGGTTAAAAACCACAGAGAAGTGGGCATTTCAGGGTCTGCAACCACTCTTCACGCGCTCATTCTAGCAATTCCCCCACAGCCGCACCCTCGGGCCGGGGTCAGGATAGAGGAGTATTGTGCTGGCCACGGAATTCAAGGTGCCCGACTTTTGCCCCTTCAGCTTTCTAACTGCAGCTCAGAATAAAAGTGAGTGGGGGGATATAATGCGGCTGTGTGTAAACCCGGGGTGACCACCGCTCCTTTCAAACAGGCTTCTATGCTGAATATGTATGACATTTGAAAAACACAAGCAATTGCACCCCAACCTCCCCCCTCAAAATGGTGCACATTACACCGTTCCAGTCATTTTTGTAGTGCACATTCTTCTTCTGTGTGACCTCGCAGCACTATATTAGGAAAACCCAATTTAACATCCTCTCTAAGCAGCCCTGTTTGTTTTATTCACGCAGACAGGGCAAACCTTGAAAACGGGTGACATTAGGCGGTTTATTCTCTTTCTTGTTTCCCAAGTGATCGATGGTTTCGCTGGCGATGAAGCGCTGGTTTCATTATCAAGTCCATTGCAGTGATCAGATTTTTTTCTCTCTATTGTTATATAGCACAAACTCGACCCGAAGGTACTGGAGCGCTTTACATGAGCACCAGTTACGTTACACAAGGACACATCTCTTTCTCCTCATATCACAAGCTCGGCTCGGATCCGTCATTGTTTCGCGTCCCACCGGCTGCTGTGGGAGTCCATGACGTGCGTGTCGCTCTTACAACTAAGACTGAATAAGTAGGCCTCGGTGTGGTAAGAGAGTGACTTGCGGACCCGGAGTCTCTTGTTCCAACGTCGAAGGCAGTGGGTATGCTTTGTGCTCCAAGCGATGGTGACAACTGTTTCACATTTATTTATTAATATTGTTGAGTGCATAGTAGGTCAATGCCGACGGCAAGAGCTCTGTGCGTGTGTGAGATAGAACTGCGGTTTGCGCAGCTGCAGTTTTTAAACATTACAATACAACCACCACCTCCCTGCAGCGCTCAAGGCTGCCACAAAAATTGAATATATATAGAAAGAAAAATATAAAATGCTAAAGGGTGCTCTCGAAAAGTTCCTTAGATCTTTCTTTATCGTCAGTGCTCCACACTCTTCGGCAGGGCAGATTTAAAGCAGTAGGGCCACTTTTAGACAGATAATCCACTATCAATTACAGTTGCGCATCTTCTCATCCACAGTAAGGGAGGACTTAAGTCGGGTTCTTCTTGGTCTCCAACTCTTGAGGGGAGGGGGGGGCAACCCTTCCGGGGGACCTCTTATTCAGCCCGAGGCCAGATCTGTGAGCTATTGGTGACCCAGGGGCGCCTCATCACATTCGGCAGGGGGGTGGGGGGCATCATTCACTCTGTGCGTTCGCTGTTGGCAGTCCCGAGTGAGCGGGAAGGTCGTTAAAGAGTAGGCTTTGCAAGTAGCAGATTACTTCCCCTGTCAAATCAGGACCAAGTATCCCGTTCGAAGTGATAAACGTTGACTGATAGAACGCCACAGTTCCCCCTTTGGCAGCTGGCTGAGTGCAAAGCATTGTTTCTAGGAGCTTGAGTGTGGCACAGTTGGAAAACCGAAGAAATACCACGGTGATTATATTTCAGCAGGAGAGGTGGCAATAGTCACACATCAAAAACCCCAGAGCAAATAAAAACAAGCATTGGCCACGCGCCGGCGGCCGCCAAAGTGAGGTTACGATTCTACAAAAGCTTTAAAATACAAAAAGCATTAACATACACAAGCTTTCGCCACACGGCCGCGAAAGTGAAAGTGATCGTGATTGCGATCGCGTGCTGCGGAGGAAAGACACATGGCGCTGCGCGCGTGCACGTTCACGTGCACTGAAGCTTTAGGCCATGGCACCACTTTGAAAAGCCCGTATACAAAATGTCTCGGCCAGAGCAGCGCATGCGCTGGATCAGGCGAGACCTAAAAAGGTCCCACTTTTAGGAGTCCAGCACACCACAGAGCAACTGTTGCCTGCGCTACCCAAATTCACAATAAAACACTTTATACAGTTTCAGAGTCACCCTTTATCAGATCAACATAGCACAGTTGCCCTCTGTCTGCCTATAGTGCTTCCTGTGATGGAAACACCAGATATGGAACAGCTTCAAACACACCTGGATGATTGCAGCAGTAAATCACATATGGCCCAAAAATGCAATGCCTAAGAGACGAGATAGATGCACACACTCATAAACACAAACAAAGATGTAGCAGATGGCCTTCATTCGGCCCAAGGACACGACAGCAGAGCAACTGACCAGTTGCATTCATTAGATAAAGCCCAAACAATGCTTAGTAGTAAGCGTCACCCTAGATTACACACACGCACAACACACCGGCCACCTGGACCACCTCAGAATGTGACCTCCGGTTGGTATTTATGGCCCCTTCTATCAGGTTGGGATAAAGCATCTAATACGTAATTTATGACCCACTGTACCAGTATTTCCCACCCAATATTGTAGCCACTATACAGTATAAAGTACCTAATGCAAGTTGAATTGCTGCACGCAACTGTAAGAAATGTGGATGCTATTCCTGGCCGTCATTGTTTAATTAAACTTAGACTGTTCTTGATTGCCAAGCCTCACTGTTCTCCTTTTTGATAGTCAGAACCTGCTTACAACAACATCCTACAAATTATTTAAAATAGCCTTCCTGTTTTCCCTTATACAACTAGAGGATCGAAATCTATTCAATTTGAATATTCAGCAGACAAAGCAATGGAAAGAAGCCTAACAAATCGGAGTATATTTCCTCATATGCTGCCCCTTTGGTATATTTCACTGTCCTTCAGCCGTGATCTGCTTAACTTCTAAATTGAACGTCATTTGATATGAAGCCTAAGTATGCATTCAAGGTTAAGATTTAATTTGATAGCTTCTCGACTGATTGCATTTTCCTTTTATCCTCCGTGAGGTGAACTTGTCTGATTTACGGAGACACTTTCATTTGGCCCTTTATTAGCCGGCTGTCTTATGCATGGAACTTGAGTGATTGACAGATATCATTCAATCAGCACCCATCAAGAGCATTAGGGCAGCAATTTAAAAAAATCTTTTTTGATCCTTATTTTGCCTAGCATACTTTTAGCTGCATCTACAAGCGCAATTCCACTACTAAATTTTTGATAGAATTGAAAGCCTCATGCTTTAACCCGTCAGCCTACCTTTTGACCGTTGATCTTGCAGAAATCCCTTCCCACATTTTTCAGGTCATGTTAACTTAATAAAAGGTGTTGTGTAAATGTGCATGGTGTACAGATGATAGGCTATCTCTGATCCTAAAAAACACACAGATATTCAATAGACTGACCGGGGTGTCAATACTTGATCTTGGCACGGAGTGGAGACCAACGACCAATGGCCATATTCTATTTGGGACTATACGCGCAGAGAGCTTTCATCCTCTGATCAGTATTTTGTGGACTCTGTCTAGCAGGATACCTCCTGAACCTTATAGAGACTTTGAACACCTAGCAATATTGAAGTGTGATTGCAGGTGCTCCCCACTGACCAAGGCACTTGCTACTTTGTCTGCATCAGTAAGTGGGCTTCCTAAGAATTATTTCACTCTCTAGGAAGGCAGACTGAGAAGACAGGGCAGATCCTTCTCAAAGGAGGCGCTGTGAAGGCTGAGCACAATTATCACAGTGGCACTAAAGATAGCAATGTCCACCCCTAGTTGTTATTTTATGTATAACAGAAGCACTTTTTTTTACGAAAGAATAATTACATCTATGTATAGTGAAAACAAATCTATTAAAATCAGACGGAATTGACTAGGTAACAAAAATGACAAACAAGGAGTTACAACAGTGAGGGCCCAGTAACATACAGTACACAACATGATACCAAACACTGTGATGTTCATGATACAAAGAGAAAAAAGAGAATTCTCCTCCAGACAAAATTATGGTAACTTTTCAAAAATTGTTCCTCGTCATTTACCTATTGTGAACTCTAGTAATATTGCCAAACACAGCCGAACGTGATTATATGACAGCAGAATCAAATGTCTCATTGTTCATAGTTTTATCGTACATAGGAGATGTGCCTGACTCCGGGTTTAGCATTAGAGTGTGCCAGTCCCTTGAAAAGTTGATAACTTGTGACCTGTAGGTCAACAATCAGGGGTGAAATCTATGTTCTGATGACAGAAGGTGTCTGGTAGTAATCTGTGAATTTTTCCCAGAGACAGAAAACAGTGCCAGGACCATTCAGGCCCTCTTCGGGTTACCTGTGTCCAACTACTGCACAGGCCATCTGGGTATGGGGTTTTCATTAGGCCTGGGCTAAACTTCCGTTCCGCTCGCGTAAATTGCGATAATTTGACATTTTCGCGTTCCGCGGAGAGCGCGAAAATGTCAAAATTTCCGCAATCCGCATTTTACCGGAAATGTTTTGCTTGCTCACGCTGTAAAATAATACATTCTCGCGTGCGCGCGATCGCCTTACCTGAATCCCCGCGTTTGTCAACAAGTTTTCCCGATCTGGTCGCGTTCTCCACGAGATGTTGGATTGTTGGTAGCCGTTTTCGCTGTCTCGCGACAGTTCGCGCCCGCAGTAACGTCATTCGTCGCGCGATCACGTCTTTCTTCTCGCGATCATGCACCGCGAGACAAGTGAAAACACATCGGCCCGCGAGCAGCCGCATGGGTAAGTTGGCGAGCCGCGACCACGCAGAAAATACCGCAAACGGGCGGGAAAAAAATGTCCGCATCTTCGCGATATTTCCGCGTGTTTGCAGAGATTTTTAACATTTTCGCGATAATTTGCGAAAGTGAATTTCGCAAATTCCGCCCACCCCTAGTTTTCATACTGCAATGCAGTGACAGTGACATGGGATCCACATGTGTTATTGAGGGCAATTTCATCTGGCTCTGTGGTCCATAGGCTGGCTACCGGCCCATGCTCATGCTACTACTACGGGTGAAGGCTAATAGGTATCATAAAATGGTAAGTGGGAATGTCCCACAAGGATGAGCAGAAACGGCAAAGCAAAAATAGGTACAATGCGGAAGGATAATCACCAGGCAAAGCTGCTATTCACCTCACCAGAGAGCCAGGTCTCTGGTAAGGGGTTAAGTGGGCTTCTTGGAAGTGTGAGTGACTTGAAGTTGACAGAGAGGCAAGGGTAACAGAAGTGGCACAGGCTAGCAGAACTTCAATAGAGAATCAGGATTTGACCTAACTTTAAAACAAGCCCTAAGCATGCAGCTCCACATTCAGAAAGAACCACAGCATGGTCCATGCAGGTTTGTGTCAATGAAGGTCTCCAATATGCCCACATGGGGCTCCAGTTTACGTTCCTTGGTTGTTGGACGACAGCCCAATGCCAGAACTACAAAGGTTGCATTCCATGCTAAGCAGGCTGAACAAGATTTGTCCTTCTCCTAAGGGTTAATTAGAATTGCAGGACTTACCCTGTTCTCAGATGCAATGTGAGGGCTATGCTGTACGTGACACCAGCCCAGTACATTCTCCAGGGGTCTCCTTCTATGTTGACCTGAGGAAGGGCAGCACAGCTGCTTGAATAATGGCATATTGGTTGAGAACACAGTCAATTACCTGAACAATGTGCTTTAGGTAGGAGTTCATGCCAAGGACAGAGGTGAACAAGCTTCACTGACTGCAGGGAGCATTTCCAAATGTGGTACTGCTCATTGTGTTTCTTAGACTGGGTCCTCCTTGAGTCAGTTCCCTCTGCAGATTAGAGACTTAGCTGAAGGTTGGCTCTTGCCCTTGATTGGTGGTCAACTGCAGCAGGCTGGCTATTTTTCTTCCAAAGGGGCAGACAGTTAAATGGATTTTGTGCCCACAATCATCAAATTCAACTATTTTCTAATGCTCCTGGAAAATTCAAAATCTCCCTTTTTTATTTGTCTTGTGCTTACTCTTCCATATATATTTCCATTCTTATACCGCTAATGTAATGCACTCAAGTAAATTAAATACTTTCACTAGAATAGAGGCTTTGAAAAAATACAATGAATAATATACAAAGTACAATTATAAGTAGTATATGTTGTATTTAAGCACCCACAGCATTTATATCAAATAGCAAACAAACAAATTGCTTCAGGAGGCTGGCAGAGCAGGAGCAGCATATGTAAAAATATAATTGAGCACAGCACAGGGTGGTCGACCTCGAAGTTGGGGGACCGGGTTCGAGTATTGGCAACGATGCTCAACATCCTATGATTCTGGGCAAATCACTTAATATCCCCGAGCCTAATCAAAATGAAGGTTTCAGTCTGAAATGCAACTGGTTCTCATGTAAAGAGCTCTGATACCTTTAGGTTCGAGTTTGCGCTAGATAAAACTCTGGGGAAGTGGGGGGACATCACAAACAAAAGAATCGAGGGAATAGGCTGAGTGTGAAGGCGGAGTCAGCAGTTTGTTCACAGCATCCTGGGAGATCAGAGGGGGGCTTAATAGGCTCACACCAAGCCAGCCATAAGTGGGAAAACAGTGATCCTCTTTCAGAGCAAGAAAGCTTTTTGGAGCAGGATAGGGAGTGGAGGGCTCAGATAGAGGGAATGAGATCGTTCAATAGTGTGATTGTTGTATTTTGCGTACGACCTTTAACATTTAGTCAAATGTATGTGGTGTCTAGGAGGAGGTGGCTGGCTGATGACAGTGGTTGTTCTGCTGAGGATAGGATCATCTAGTTGCATAGGTGTAGAGGGGATTTTCACTCCTAATATCTCTAGGTCATGCACAGACCAAAGAACTACTACCTCCCCACACACATATAATTAGGAAAGCGAAGGCAGAGTCTTTCACAGCTCCCTTACTTTGATCAAGTAACCCGTGTGAAAATCTTTGCGACACACCATCAAGTTTGAAGGATCAAAAGTAACAGTGTGATGGAAAATGCAGAGAAGAGGAGTGATTATTGATGGAGGAGTTCACATAATAAGAGCATCACAGCGTGATAGAGGCTAAAATCCTGTTCAGTTTTAGTTTGGTCCTATTCCTTAATGATTTGACTGGAGTCAGACCTGTGATGGTATTTGTGCATGATTCATATCATCCAATGGCTTGTTATGGAAATTGAGCAGGTCAGCGATGACGTGGAACATCTGGACATTGATGAGGAGAGAGAGAATGTTGTGAGCCATGGTCACTAGAGGGAACAGTTTGGTGATGTGATATCTAGGGGCAGACCTTGACTTGTTAATCTAGATAATAAACGAAGGATCTGACCTGCTTCATGAAGGGCCTTAGGCTGCAAAGGCACATTGAAGAGTTGGTAGGTGGCAGTGTCAACTGAGACATTGAAGCTCAGAATAATGAACAGCATCAGGTTGGTGGAGAACTCTCGGGAGGCAATGGTAATTTTGCATCAAGGAAGGATTTGTTCTAATGTTTTGTGTGGAAGATTAACATTTGTCTAGGATGTGACTGGCGGTGCAACTAATTTCTGTTAGGGCTTTGACACACATTCAAGGCCAGAGATGTGGCTTTAGGTAAAAGGCCTGAGAGAGTTTATGAATTTGTTTTTCAGAAGTGGGTGAGGATTGCATGCTTGAGGGCTTTAGAGATACTGATTAAGTCTCTATCAGTGACTGCAGGGCTTGTGATAGATGTTCTCTATAAAAGGCAGAGGGTCCGTCGAGTTCTTCTATTTCATGAAGGGTAAAAAGTATCGTGGGCCATGGTGAGGGGATCTGGGGAAGCATGGGTTACTGATTTGGTAGCAAATGGGAGGCAAGTTGCAGGTAATGCCTCTTGAATGCCTGTTATGAAGAAGATCTTCAAACTTGTTGGAAAAAGACTCTTTTCCTTTATGAAACAGGATAAACCTACTTCCTACTGCCTCTCATGATCAAATCCTTACTTTATTAATCCCTTCCACCTTTCCTCTTCTCCTGACTGGTGCGGCCAAGGAGCAGACTGCCTGGCATCCTGTCCCTGAAATGATATTAAGAAGTGGTGCATATCCATTCATGCATATTTAATAGTCATTCAGGCCAGTGATTCAGTAAAGACAGCCCTCCTCTGACAATGCTCTGTGATCCTGGAAATGGTGAGGACAGCCTTTAAAAGGTAATTCATATGATTTCTCTACATTGGAGAGAATGTATTTCTGCTCCTTGATTTAGGCAAATATATACAATGCAATTGTATTAGTGGAAGACATATGTGCATTGCCATTATGGGACTGGCAGTCACAAATGAGTCAGAATGAACGCCTCTGGAG
Organism: Triturus cristatus; assembly: GCF_964204655.1. Lineage (NCBI taxonomy): Eukaryota > Metazoa > Chordata > Amphibia > Caudata > Salamandridae > Triturus > Triturus cristatus. The sequence continues at coordinate 676,452,522 of NC_140586.1, read as the reverse complement.
CCTTACAAGACTCCTTGAAGCTGCCAGGCATGCACTAGCACCATCTGGTTATCCTAAGGAGGCATTTCCATGATTCACTCTCCAGGCAAACTGTCAACCCTCCCTGCTATTGGACAAAATCCTTACTTGTGATTGAACATGCTAAAATGTTTTTTTCGTGTTTAGTAAATGTGCTTAAAACAGTGAGAAGTATACAACATCGAAAAGGTTCACATATAACAAAGAATCTGTGAACTGCTATAGTTTACAACATACATTCTGACAACTTTATATTTACACTTAAGAAAACAGCTTAAACTTTAACTATAAGCCAGTAAAAAAGAAATCTAAGAGGAGAGAAAGAGGCTCACCGAAAAATGTAAGTACCACAAATAAACCCAATTTCTTAAACAACAACATGGATAGGGGGCCTCCAAATAATATTGGTTGAAAGTCAAAGTGCATTTCAAAAACTGATGACCAGATGCCCTCAAATTTAGATAGAGCTCTTCTTCCTTCACATAGGCTGTTCTCTAAGACCGTTCGAATCCCCAGATCAAGGCTTCATTCTTCAACAGGCTCTCCTCACAAGGGTTCAACTGTGTTAGTCACATCTCAACTTGATACATTTTTGGGGAGCCATGACCAGCTTTCCTAAGACCCGAAAGCCACTATTGATTTCCACTCTCTAAAAGCTATCAGCCCTTTTTACTACATGGGTAAAGCTATCTTTAGGTTATCCTTAAGTCCAACTTGAGTCCGAGTGCATATTTTACACACATTTTTACTTGTACTTCAGCAACCTGTAACATGTTCAAGAGAACACTTTTCAGATTTAAGAGCCTCGCTTTTATCTTCGCTCACAATGTATTCTTTTTGGGTCATTTAAGTGCTAACAGATCAGATCATTGAGTCTGGCTTCACTGTTGTTCTTGAGGAACTGATGTATTGCAGACATTGCCTCATGTAGTGATTAGAGTTGCAGAACACTAATAACTTCTGATCATTGGCTGCAGTTTGAATAGGAGGAGGATGGGGGAAACCTATGGGGTAAGACGTGCTGAGGTCCATCGATCCAGGGAATCTGGCGAGGATACAATAATATAAACGTTTTCAATACAGAAAGTGCTGAAGGAGTCTGATCCACTGTGGGGTGTTGTTCAGCCCACAAGCAGCCAGACAAGCTTCCATCACACACATAATGCATACATCACATACAGAAGCAGAACATGGAGGATGAATTCTGCATTCATATGTCCTAAGGTTACCACCGGTTCCCCAAGGCTGTGCTTGGCAGAGGAAAACCACAAGGCATAACCTTTAACTAAAAATATATATCTTGAGCTTCCCAATATCACAAGCAAGTGATGTGTCCTCCAGTGCAACAAAACATTTGGTAAAATGTGTTGTGTCAAAATATTCCCATAGTATCATCTGGACAGAGAAATTTGAAAAACCTAATTTACCAGTGGAAGCCCTAAAACGTGCCCACATCAGTACCAGTCTACTGGGGTCTAATAATTCTGCTGCATTATTGCATTCCTTACATTTACATAAATTGCCTTCTTTACTGGCGAGCTCAGGCATTTTACAAGGTTCCATTAATATATTTTGTCTCATTTAATTAAGGCAAAAAAGCCCTGCCTCCAGTAATTTTAAATGAATTATCACCTTCCAGTAAATAAAGAGATAGGTTGCCAGATGTTCTGCTTCCTGTTAGCTGACATTTTTTACATTTATGAGATGAATGCAAAACAATTTCTAAATTTTAATTGGATTAATTATACTCTACGCTTTGAGATGGGATAATTGTATGCAAGTGACCATTACTTTAAATCAGGACAATCGTATTATGTGTAGGCTAGCAAAAAGAAATGTATTTTTCTTTTAATGTATATTCCAAAACGAATTATACAGAAATTAATCTTTCGCTTACTCTTGTTGTCCGGTGGCCAAACATTTGATAGTTAATGTGATTTGTTAAAAGGAGCGCTCAGTGCACAGAAATTATGTTTTCATTCCATTGCCTGTCTGTCTGCACATGCCAAGCACAGACATTCATCCATTTATAGCATCTGTCAGAGTGAGTAGTCAGAATCCATCACTCAACTGACATCCAATCTGCATGATTTGCTGTGTGTTAAGCCTGAGGACAGAGAGATGTTTTGAGACCACAGCTGTTTCCATGTGGTATCAACACATGTGCAGACGACAACAGATTGCGGAAGCACATTTTATATTTGATAATCCCTAATTTACATTAGGGCAACTTTCTGACATAGGGGAGAAATTTAGCGAATCCAAGTTCGCCTCAGTCCTATGCTTCCTCTCCAGGCCAGCGACGTCCTTGCTGCTCCTGTGTCACACTACCAGAGCTACCCCTAGAATCTAAAACTCGATTATATAGTTCCCTATGTTAAATTAGGACAAATCACTTACTAACTCGTGTAAACCTTAGGCAGATGCAATATTGGACAGACCTTAAGGCATGACAAAAGCGTTAATTGCATAAAAAATCTAATTACAATAAACGCAAGAGCATAGAAATAGAGGGGTCTAAGTCCTGTGCAAAATAAAAAGGGATTTTGTGGCCACGATGGAGTATGGCCAGGATTAGGCACGTATTTTGTGACTCCACCTGCACACAAGAGAGTGGCATTCTGAATATTTTGCAATGGGAAGATCAGATTCTGAGAAAACCTACGGAAGAGACCATTACAGTAATCTTGTCATGAAAATATGATATATGTAACAACTATCCTTTTTCAGATTCTGGGAATAAGAACAAAACTTTGTCAGTAATTTTCACTTCAAACCTACTCTGCTTTTAACAACAATATTGACCTGGGCATGAAAACAACACCCCTACTCCCAGAATACTGTTAGATTCTGCACTAGAGAAACAAAATCAGACACACTGATCCTGTCTCTAGAGAAAACCCTTTTTATTTTCTACTTTTTTTTTTATTAATGACCTGCTTCAAGAAAAGGAGGTGCAGAGCTGATGTAGAAAAAATTATGTTATGCCTTAAGTACATAGTTTTATTTGAGTGGTAGTTATTGTGTTCATTGTGTTTGTTTTCTCTCTCTTTCTTTTGTTTCTTACAGGCCTATTTATGAGCTGGTTTGTGTCACTCTTTGCACCACGCAACGAGCGACGCAATTCTCACGTCAGATTTATGAAACCACGCAAGGTCACTTTGCGTGGCCCTGAGTGCCTCCATAAATTTGGAGTAGGGCAACACAGTGCAAATCGCTGCGTTGCCTTACTCTGACCTGGGAAGGAGTTCCATGGGCGTTACGTGGGTGTTCCCACGCAACTCCCATGGTTTTTGATGCATCCTCAGATTTACCAGAAGTATTAAACGTGATAGTGTGCTAAAAATATGCTCCTTCCCAGGAGAGGCCTAAGAAGAAGAAATATCTTGCCGGTTTAGCGGCAGAAAACTGCCGCTAAAACGGCGATAATGGGCTTGATAATATGCTCTATGGAATTCCAATTGAAGCTCAGGTTAGATGTCCTTCACATCTAACACCAACTTCAATACACTCCAGTGTTGCATATAACTTATTTGTTGCCTCTGCAACTTTCCTTCTCAGGTCCAAGCTGCCTTGCCTGTTTGTCACAGCCTGCAATAAGGGGATTGGGTCCACATGCAAATTTGACAGCAGAGATCTGTCTCCAAGTCCTGCCCACCATGAACACTGCAGTGAAGAGCTGCCTGCCTGGGAAGAATACCAGCTTGGGTGCATGCCAGCCACTGCAAAAGAACCATCAGACTTAAAAAGCACTGACACGTCTGTTGCCTCTGCTTTTGTGAGCTAAGTCTCTTCTATGCATCGCGCTCCAGCTCCAACTCTTTTCCACTGATACCACCTCCAGCCTTGGTAGTTCAAAGACTTCCATCTACTGGATCCCTTGAAGAGTATGACTGGTCGTGTTTGCTACACGCCTTGTGTTTGGTTTACTTAGTGGCTCTATACAGTGAGAACAGTCCTAAGTGCAATACTGAAAGTGGTATAATCTTGCCTCTTGCTGGATTTGTGTCCACTTGCTCACTGATGCTGGAGTGGGCTTGCCAATGATTCCTGTTCCCTTTTACAAAGAAAAACATTGCCTCAATTTACACTTGCATGGGCACGTCCCTGGGGATTATGAAAATATTTCTATTTCTATACTATTAAAGGTTGATGACTTCTGTTTCCCTGTCCAAGACATCATGGCTTCTGCTATTTACCTTGCTGAAATGAAATACAAAGGTGACACATGCTTAGTGAAAAAATACTGCCTTCACTCCCATCATTGGGCTGGCTTGAATACACCCATGTGCAGACCAATGCCGGGGGTGGAGCAAAAGGGAGGGGAAAACAATACAAACATAAAAATTGGGATCACCGAAGAAAAGTGCAGTGAAAATTAAAACTAGCTCGGAAGTGTCCCCTCTCAAAAAAAATTCCTGGGCCCACTGGCTTGGTCTAAAAATGTGAAGGATGATGCTGCTAGGAGAAGATAAAGGTTTCCTTCACCCCTCCTTACTGCCAAAGTGTCAACATGTTTGTGCCATCTGATACATATCCACAGTGTTGGGTCACACCAGCATTCATCGGGACCCTTCGGATCCCAAAGTGGTAGCTACCTACACGGCTAGAGCTGGATACGATCCATGAAGTGCACCCACCTTGATGAAAGGTTGACTATAGGGAGTCATTCCCAACATCTTGCTAGTTTTAGCATTGTAGTATATGAAACTCAATTACCAAGAGTGTGCTACATAGGGGATCCCTCTGCTTGGAAGTAACACATTCCAAGGATACAGTATCCAGGTTCAGAGGTTAACACACATTTTCTGGTCCTGGTTTGTGCAAAGAAGATGAACAATGAGTGAAATGACCAAGTCTATGTGCTCTTTATATATGCAATTGCGGGGATTTCGGTAAATCAAGAATCTGTGGACGAAAAGTCTGAAAGAAAGAAATAGGATTGGAACCCTCCATCCCCTCAACTAAATCATACATTTGTAGGTTGTTGCATCTGCTGCGATTTCCAAGGTTCTCCACTTGTTTTTGAAGTTGAGAGATTTCAGTGCTCATAGGATGAATTTGTTGTGTGGATGCATGTAGAGATTCCACTTGTCGTTCCATCAGAGTGATTGTATTATCAGGAGTGGACCACTTACAATCTAAGCTATAGATGTATATCAGTCTCCTCTATGTTGAGCTTAAGAGCCCGTATCTCTTCTAAGAGTAATTCTAAAGATTTTGGTGGTGGTGAATTAGCTGGCAAAGGAGAATCTTTTTAAAATCATTTAGTAGATGATAACAATGAAGAAGGTGTTATCTTAGATGTATTTTTTGCATTTGGAAGAGAGGGAAGTGATGTAGATGCAGAGGTAAATGCAGGCGTAGGTGTCGGCACCCCGGGGGGAGGGGAGGCGACATACCAAGTTCCAGGTCTTCTATGTGGTTCTGTAGTACAGAAAAAGGGTTTGAAATTGCCAGTACAGGAGATTTAAGGCGCATAATTGTATTGGAAGCAGCACCTCTAACAGACTTGGTTCTCCCATAGACATGGATATCAGGTACAGTGGTTTAACTCATTTTACCTCTTGGTACTCTCTCACAGCCAATATCAGGTACAGTGGTTTAACATGAATGTTAAATGGGTTAAACCACTGTACCTGATATTGGCTGAGAGAGATTACCAGGAGGCATTAAGAATCTGCAATTCCGACAACAGACCTTGTGTGGTGTTCAGAATCTCAACATTTCTGTTAGCCTCTTGGTATCTAAGCACCAAAGCAGTGCACTGAAATGAAGATTTTAGATTGCATTGTGATTGCCAATTATAGAAGATGTTTATTAACAGATGAATTAGTTAATGTTTTAATTTCAATTTAGGTCTCTTGTATGCCTCACAAAAAAAAGGAGTGCCTAGGTTTTTGTTGACATATTGGGTATAGCTTACTATCTGATTTAGCAGTTGTCCATAAACTTTTAAAGGATGCCAGGGGCATTGTGAACCCCCTGCTTTAGCAGCTAGAGCTGGGATGGGGTTCCTTATGTACCTCTTCTGTCTGAAATTCGGCAGACAAGCTCATAATTAACGTTGTAAAGGAATACAGCATCAATAGAAGAGAAAGTAGGCGCAAGGAAGAAGGGAAGATGGTTAAAGGGAAGGAAAGGGTTAGAAGAAGTGTGAAAGGAAGGATGGATAGGTGAGTGGGTGAATGAGTGGATAGATAGATGAATGGGTGAAAGGGTGAGTGACTGGATAGGTGGATGGACAGGTAAAAGGATGATGGATGGATACATAGATGGATGGATGGATAGGTGGATGGACAGGTGAAAGAATGCCAGAGAAAATGGATAAATAAGTGGTTGGGCAGTTGAAAGGTAGGCAGAGTAAAGGGTTGGATGGCTAAATGAGTGGATGAAGGGTGAGTAAATAGAAGGCAGAGAGGATGGATAAGTTAATTGATGGCAGAGTGGATTGGCAGATGGATAGATGAATAGAGGGACAGATGGATGGCAGAGTAAATGGATGATAAATGGATGGAGAACGATTGAATGATGGATGAAAGAATGAATTGATGACAGAATGTAAAGATGAAATAGTGGATGAAAGGGTGAAAGGATGAATGGATACATGCTTGGATGTAAGAAACAAGGGAGCTCTTCTAGACTGAGTTGGGTGTACTTGATTTGCTTGCTTGGTGCCATCAGAGCTTTAATAGAGGGGGGTATTCTAATTCTCTGGCTACTCCCTTAAAGGATGCTATCTGGAAAATGCCCAACCAAAACTCCAGGAAAGGGTTCTAGTTTAACAAGGGTCGATCTAGTCCAGAAAATCTTCAAATTTATTATCTAATTTCACAGTTAGAAATCCACTGGTCAATCTACCCATTGTGGAAGATGGGTGCAATTTTTCAAGAGTGCAGAACCAGGATCTTTCCTTCACAGTTCTTTGAGCACACATAGAAAAAGAAAATGTTCTGGTCCAATGTTTACCTAGTCGTATTCACGTATCTCAACCAGGAAATCTTGCTCATCTGGACTTTTCCAATGATTTCCTGTAGACCCTCCCTGAACGCTTCCAATTCCATAGTTATCCAGATTAGTTTTGAGTACTCACCTATAGGTTTCATAGCCAAATCAAAACTTATGAGTACCAGGGGTACTCTGGAAAAGCTTCAGCAAAGATCCTATGAAAGCATTTTCAGCTATTCCAAGTTTGCCCATATTACAATACCCCCAAAGTTCCAAGCCACAGAGAGCTGGGTTTAGTGCCCAGTTTTTATAACCCGAGGGCTGGTGACAGGATGAATTACTGTGTGTCTTGCAAACCTAGCTACCAAATCAGCTCTAGGTTTTAATATTAATGATGTTTTTAATACTTGTTCTGACCATGCATGTGAGTGAAAAAGTCTGACTCCCAGATAATAAAGTTATTTTACTGTTTCCAGAGTAGTTGCATCCAAAGTTATTTTGCCCCTGAATTTTTTTATAGGGATTAAACATGATAAATGTGCTCTTCTGAGCATGTGTCTCCAACCCATAACTACTACAGAATAATGCAAACCTCTGTAGGAGCGCTTGGAGCCCTTTCTCCGTTTTAGAAATTAGCTGGGTGTCTTCTGCATAAAAAAGGGCAAGAACCTTTTTGTCAGCTAATACAGAAGAGTAGTTCTCACAATTAGTTACGAAATCAGTACAGCCATTTATAAAGAGCCGAAAAGGGGTTGGCACCAGGACACATTCCTGGAGGACCTTTTTGATGACATTGATTCTTTCTGCTAGTTCACCATTGTAGGCCCCACCTCATCTGTGCAAAAGTCATCTGTGTGTTACCTCTTGATTAAGTCTAGCAGGCCTGGTGGTACTCCTAGCGCGAAAAGAACATGCACAGTTACTCCCTGCAAACTACATCAAATGCCGCCTGAAGGTCGCCAAATGACTACTACCACTGAAATCAGCTACCTCCCTTTTGATCATAAGGAAGCTGAAAACCTGCTTGACTGTGCTGGTCCTTAGTTCAGTGGGTATTGTTTCTTTCAAATTGATTGGAATGGCAGCTCTGCTACAAAAGGCAAGTTTCCAAAAATGCAACAACATTTTAGAAATCTCACATGCTTCAGTATCGGCTAATAATGAATACAATGTTTCCTTTTATAATATAGATGGTAAAAAAATCATCATCGGCAGGTATTCAAAACAGGTTTTCCGTATGCCAGGACAAGTATACTACCATTAAAACACCAATGCTCCTAACATTGATATAACTCTATTTTTGAAAACGTTCGTTGAATTATAATAATTATGTTTGTTCTTACTTATGTGCGGAAATGGGTACAGCTTTTTAGTCCACCTGCCAATTGAAGTTCACTAGCAAAACCATAATAATCTTTTCTGCAGACAAATTAATAAAAAGGGAACATACTGATCATGAACACAGAAAAAAGACTGAGGTCATTGTGTTCATCCTCCAGGATCTCAAAACGTTGTCTAAGAAGGCACAGGCGACCCAAAGTTATTCTGATTGACATACCAGCCTCTGAAGCCGCTTTTTAAAGTCTGAAATAAGCACATGTCCAAAATGGTGGATTTACATTGCCAGTTGTTTCCACTTACTGTGAACTGAAAACAAAGAGATTGTACAGACCTATTAGTATCTATACTTGCGCTTTATTGGAGAGATGGAACTTTATGTATTTATTTATTTACTTATTTATTTATTTATTTAGAAAATGTTGCATGCCACCTTTTTGTTACTTCAGAGCGCTGAACAGAAGGAAAAAAAAACGTGTACTACTAGCCTGGAGTTTAAAGTGCAATCTGACAAGGTAAAGTGTACAGTGACTGAAATTCGAACCTTGTGACCGCTCTTCTGTCTTGATTTCAGTTAAAGGCCACTACGAATGGTTTGGATTTTAAGAGTTCCCTGAAACAAATGTGCTTGGGTTCAGATTTGGTGAGATCGTTTGTTAATCAGATGGGTGGGTGTCAAACAAGGTTTCTGATTGGGGTACAGTGAGCGGGTACATTAAGCTGGTATACCAAGACTTTGCCCCACTATGCTTTATAGACCGTGCACAAGACCTTAAATGTATATCTTCCATCTACTGGGAGCCAGTGGAGTCTTTTAAGGGTGAGTTTTATGTGATTCCAGTTGCAAAGATTAAGGCACAATCTAGCTGCTTGGTTCTGAAGTCTTTGCAGCCTGATAATGAGTGTTGGGTGACACCAGAGCAGTCAGAGTTAGTAAACACGAAGGCTCTTTTCAGCTTAATTTTATGCTCCATGCATGGGGCAGGGATTTCTCTGGAAAGATGGTTGCATCTCATTATTTTGTCAAACAGAGATTTCAAGTTCTCCTGTGTTTTAGCAAATCCCACATGACACACCAAATCTTCATATCCCTACTTCTCCTATACCAGTGTTTTTCATAGCAATGCTGGAACCTTTTATTGCTGTATCTCCATGTCATTGCCTCAAGAACTGAAAATGCGTTGCTGTTGGTGGAAAATGTGTATTATGGGATTTGTAATTCCAAATCCACATTGCAATGTCAGTACATATATTACAAATTGTCCTTGTATGTGCTGCAATATCAGGACTACCAGACTCAGCAGCACTATAGCTCAAGAAATCACAATACCTCACTACCGCTCACTAAGATAGAAAAACAAGAATTGATCCTCTGCCAAATACACTATAAAGGAGATTTAGGGAAAAGGACGGAGAATGAAACACACAGGAAGGCGGTACCATCTTGGACTTGAAGAAAACAATTGCAAGAATAAGAATCCTAAAGGAAAGAAGTGGTCTTTAGGACAAAACATCGTGGCATAAATTGATTTAAATAACAGATTTATCTTTAAAAACCCAGAAATATAAATAATGATAAAACACACTATACCTCTGGAATAGGACTGCTTGACCAGAAACCCATTCAGGATTCAGCTCACAGAACTGGTGAAGAAGTAGCAAGGAACATATGCAGTAGACTGTAGAATCACAGTCAGAAAATGTGGGATTTATGAGGCATGCGGATCATGTCCAGCTAAATGTGTTCTTCTTGAATTATGAAATCTTTGTTTGCTACCATTTTCTCATAACTGACAATTCGGTATGTCAAAAGTAAATGTATTAAAAGATTTGACATCCATAAAGATCACTTTTTGGGAAGCAGGAATGAAATAAATGTTTTATGCACTTACATCTAAAAATATAGTATGCTTAAAACCCAATTTTAGGTCTCCTTAGAGACTGCTCTTAGCTAATAATACTAAACTTTACAGTGGGCTTTGGACCAGCCCATTGCATATCAACAGATGGCTTTGTAGTCAATCTCATTTTCTTACTCCATATTCAATGGCTTTCCTTTCTCTTCCTCTGATTGTCCTGCCCTTGGACCATGGCTTCTTTACCATCCTTTAGAGTGGATGATTTGTATTCTTCCATTGCTCACATTCTGGGAACTAGTTACTTCTTTTGTTTTTTGCACTCTATGGAAGTGCATGTGTTTTCTCGCTCTTGCCCTCGTCTGCTCAATCCTCAGTAAATAGCTTCAACCGACACACTATGTGTTGCTCTTTCTTTTTGTACACCTAACTCCTCCATTGCTAGCCCTAGCCCTCCCTAGGCTTCTTTTTGATCTCTATTTTTTTCTCTACCTCGCCATAAGATCTTCAGTTGTTTTTTCGTCCACTCCCTGTTGTTTCCTTTCCCTCCCACAACAGCTTCTACCCCAAGCACTCCTTTGTTGCCCTTTGCTGGCAGATTGCTCCTGTATTAAAATGACTTTTTGCACATGTTTACTTTTTTTTCATTTACCACTTCATGATTGGCCTCAGCAATCTTGGAAAAGTATTAGAAACAAATATAAACAAAATGATGGATGCGTCATATCGTATGTGTGTGCAAACATTATCTGGATCAGTCGACGTAACATCATGGTGCAGAAATGTGCATGATTGATGATTGCACCTTTTCTCCAACGCTGCACAGCATGAGCAAAAACCATTTCTTTTTGCCACTGCTGAGTGGCATCAGCAAAAAATATTGATAAAGCCAATAGGTCAAAATGTTGCGACCTATTGGTTTTAATCTGCATATTTCTCTTTAACAGCCATCAATTATCTGCTTTTGTATTGTCCACATATACCACATACGTTTGTATCAAGTGTAACCTTTTCTGCTTATGCTGAGCTGCCAAAGGCGAGCCAAGTATTGTTTCCAGCAACAATTTTACCTAACATGGGGCATATTGTTTTGACTTTGTGGTGGCTCACCTCTCTTCAATAGATGAACATTCTCCGGTTCTGCAATGAGTATATCATGTTGGAGCTTCAGCAGGTATTAAGTCTCAGATATATATTTCATACATGAGATAGAAAAGAGCAAACAGTGGATTTTTGAGTGTTTACTGACAAGGGAGGACTGCCACTTTCAAGGGAAGCATGGGAAATTGTGCGATTTGATGTACATTAGATGCTAAGAAACATTAAGGGCTGATTACGATGGAGGTCGGAAAGCCTCTGACCTTTGGTCAGAGGCTTTCCGACGTCCATCGTCAGTTTCAATTCCTACCGGGAGATTATGTATCAGACGGTCCGAATTCAAACTGACCGGTCATTCCTGCTAGATTCCGACGGGCTCAAGGAGCCTGTTGGCCAGTTGGAACCGCTCGTAATCCCAAAGGGCTGGCATTTCCGCCCTTTGGATTACAAAGCGCAGGTCCATTAATGGTTTCCATGCCTGCCTGTCCAACATGGAAACCATGCCGTAACGCGTGTTTGGGGGCCCCCAAGAGTGCCCCCTTGTGTGTGCGGCCTCCAGTTGGGGGCCGAGGTGGCACCTCGAGGTGCCTGCCACGGGGTGCAGTGATGAACAGCACCTCACATTTCCCTATGGGAGCATGTATTATGGCCGGCTTATGACCATAATGCATGCTCCCATAGGGAAATGTAGGAATGCTACCAAGCAGTGCTCGGTCGCACCCAAATGAGGCGGTCGGTCCCAGGACGGAGACGGTGTTGGATGGACTTAAGTCTGCCCAACATCATAGTTAGGCACCAAGTACTCATAAAATACTAGGTAAGTCGAAGGGAAAGGGAAAATTGAATTTGTTCCCAATTTAGGTAAAAGAATATCTCATCAAAGTGGATTATTGCTCACTTTGTTTTGATGTCTATCATGGTTGTCGGAAAGTTATAGTTGCTGGTAAGGTAATTCCAATAATGCATCACAGTACATACAAGTATTGTTCAAGTTATTCAGTAAGATATGCAAATTCAAACATTTCCTCAACTGTGCACCCTCAGATCCATGGGGAAATGTAGTTAGATGTGACGTGAAAAGAGAATAGAGCAAAAGGCCTCTAATTATGTAAAAGCTTACTATCTGGCACTGTAAAATCATCAAACCACCCAAATCAGTCACAAGTTATACAAAGAATGATTGTCATAGCCAGAACCATAACTGTTAATGAGATAGAGTGTGCAGCAACAAGGGCATACAAAAAGCTTTGTAAAAAAAGAATAGGTAGCTCTGCAGATAAAAAAGGAGTATGATAATTTCTTCTGAGTGAGTACTGATGAACAGGTCCTTTTATACTACATTAAAATTTGTAGTAAAAGTAACCTGCCTCTGCAGTTGACTCATCATACATTGTAGTAAAGGACTGGGGACGAGATTTGAAAACAAAAAGGAGACATTTGAGTGGCATAGTAACACAAATACATTTCAGTGATAGTAAATGAAGAGTCAAGGGTCACAAAACCAAGACAAACTTAAAGTGACCACAACAAAATCTGAAACAAATAAAAATAGTGAAAAAAAAAATTGTGAAAAAAAACATTTTTGCATATATTTTAGGATCACAGTTGATCACGGTTATTGGTCGGTACAATCGCATTTCCAGTGAAGGTTTATCTTTTTTTGGGAATATTAATGTCTTGGCATTGGACCAGGAATCTGGTGGAAGTACGCCGTTAAAGATAGAAGCTACCAATAAAGTAAAAAAGGTATTTATCTGAGGGGCGATATTTTGTAAAACTCAACCGGGATATGATAGGCACCGGCCGCTTTCCCATCCGAAAGGCTTGCCAGGGCTTTAGCTATTTCATCCCATCCTGGAGATTCCTCAAGTTGGTCATGGTCTTCTACACTAAGCACCGTTAGAGTAATTTGGTCCAGATATTCCAAACTTTCATCCTCTCTCAATTTTAAGGGCCCTACATTGTCTTCAGAGTAGAGATTCTGGTAAAACTCATAGAATGCCTTGCGGATCTTAGTTGCATCCTTTGTGATCTCGCCAGAGCTGAGTTGGACTGATAGCATTTCACTGGCAGACACCTGTTGTCTGATTCTGAGGGCAAGTTGATGGCCAATGTTATCGCCACATTCGTATATTTTTTTCTCTAGCAGAAGCCCATTTCATAGCGGTTTTCTCAGCAAATATGGACCCTATTTCTGCCTTACTGGCTATTACTTCTATTTGAGCAGCTTCAATTTCGACACCCGATCTGACTGCCAAGATTAATTTTTCCTCTGCCTTCTTCATCTTATCGTGAGCCCTCATAAGCTGTTCTTTCACGTTTTTTTTCTTCCTTATAGAGTACCGCAAGGTTTCCCACGGATACCTGCCTTCATTGCGTTCCACACTGGTCTCACAGCTGCGGATGCTATATTAATTTCCAAAATCTCTTTGATCCACCTCTGCATATGTAGTCGATATCCTTCATCATAAAGTCAGGCTTTTTCGAAACTCCAGTTCAAGGTTTCCCCCCTGAGACCCAGCCTGCTAATGTTTAAAATGAGAGGATTGTTATCTTACATAAAGCGCGGGGCGATCTCTATAGAGCAACTTTGGAGTAGTGAGGATGAAATAAGAAAGTAATCTAGTCTAGCAAGGAAGAGGTGCGGGGCTAAGAAGTATATATAGCCTAGAAGAGTTGGTTTTAGAGTGGCCCAGACGTCACTGAGACCATGAGTTTGTATTAAGTTGAGTAGGGCCTGATGAACTTTGGGCTTCCTACCTGTATAGGGCCAGTGATCACTTGAGTTCCGATTACTAGTTAGATTGATGTTTAGGTCCCCAGATATTACCAATGGTAGAGGCCAGTAGGCAAGTTCTCCTGAGATCCAGTTAATAACCCCGGGATCATCAGTATTGCTCCTGTATATAGAGCATAGTGAAAAAACCAAGTTAGGGGGGAAATGGCATTTTGCAATAACCCACCTTCCAAGAGGATCAGATTTCACCATGCTTGAGATCAATGGGTGTCTATTTTGAACCAGAGCCCCTACCCCTCTTGTCCTTTCCCCCTGTGTGGTTTCTCCAATAACCCTATACCCCAAAGAGTTCAATAAGTGCTTCTGGGATCCCTCCACATGTGTTTCCTGAAGGATAACTACTTCAGCTCACAAAAAACGCATACCCTGAGCTACCCTCTGTCTTTTCATGGTGTCATTCAAAGCACAAATGTTAACAGACACAATTTTTAAGGAACATTGATTATTCATATTGATAAACTCTTTTGCTTTTCTCCTGAGTATACATCTTGGGCCATCATATATTTTGTATATCCCGCAGCATCCTGGTCTTTTTCTTTTCTTATATTCTTTTTCTTTACTTTGTTTTTTCCCCTTCTTTTTCTGCATTTTAATATTACCAGACGGTACCAAACTTTCAAATATCGTGATCCCCACCACCATCATATCGTGACCCCCCTCTCCCCCTGCCTCCCCCATAAATAGAGCAATCAGAGAGACCCTGAATGATGGTTGTCAGTAAGAGCTCCTTACCGCTAGGCCGCGCCTTATGTTTAACAGAAGAAATTATTGGCCTTGGACTATTGTACTATATATGTTTGAGCCCAAAAATAGGAGAGCCCTAAGTATCAAAGTACCCTGAATTATATATCTTGTAAGTAACTTCCCCATCGATCAGGTGTAATAAAGGAAAGACATTCCATTAAACTGGAACTACTTCCCTAACTTATCATACTTCACTTATAATGGTAGATTTCCTCTAGCCTTTACTTGCTACTTTTTTTTTCCTTAACCTCCCCCAAGTATTCCCCTGCCTTGACCTCAGACAAAAAGATTCGAGTGGACCCATTGAAAATAACTTTTAGTCTGGCAGGATTCATTAAAAACACTTAAGCGGCTAACTGTTGAAATGGGGTGATTAATTGGCGTAGATGCCATCTGCGCTCTACCGTTGTGAGGCAAAAGTCAGGTTTGGCGAAGAACATCACACCATTAACCTCCTTTAATGAATTCGGACGTGCCTGATCATACACAAATTGTCTGAGGAGGAAGTTCCCAAAGAACACTAAAAAAGCCCGGGGCTTTCCACCGGAAGGGCTGCTGCCACTTCGACTTTGTTTTAGATTGTAGGGGAAACGATGCGCTTGTTGGACTTCGTTGTCCCAGTTACAATTTGCTTGAGCCGGGAAAGTTTCATGTAGCAGCTTTACGATATATCACCTTGGGTCGTCTCCCTTCACTCCTTCCGGAATGCCTAGTAGGCAAAGATTGTTCCTGCGCTGCCGATTTTCTTGCTCCTCCATTTTCATCCTGACGTCTGCCAAACATGTGTCATGAGCTGACCCCTGGTTTTTTAAAGTGGTTCATTCCGTTTCTAGGCTCTCTGTGCGGCTTTCAACCATGCTGACCCGGTCGCTGGTGTCTGTACATATTTTGTCTAGCTTTCTCAAGCCCCCTTCTAGCTTTTTGGCTGCCCCCTTAGCGGCTCGATTATCAGAGTGAACCTCTTCTTGAAATTCTTTAATAGAAGCCAAGATTGAGGATAAGGAGGGTTCTGCCATAGTCCCTGTTGCTGATTTGATATTTTTCCAGATAGAAATCTGTTCTGCTTCTTCGCATGGGGGATAGGACATTTGCAAATCTGAGTAGTCCCATTTAAGTTGGCTTTGTCTCATAGGGGGGTTTTTGTTTTTCTGCTGGCGTTGCACTGTCCCTGTATTTTTTAGAAAGATCGATGCTAATGTCTTCGCTAGAACTAGTTTGGTCTCCATCAGAAGTTGTCATAGAATAGAAGTGTTCGCCATTGATCTCTGGGGTTCAGGGGGCTCTGAGGCCAGGATTAGGTTCTACTCTAAGAATACAGTCCGTAATACCTGTTACTAGGCATTTTGACCCAGTCTCGATTTCGACCAGCTGCTTGGTGGAACTTGAGGTTACGGGGGTTGGAAAGGCAGGTTCCGGAAAATTGAACCTGAGTCTATTGTGGATCTGGCAGCATCTTCAGATGAAGGAGTAATAGTGAACAGGTTAGTAGATAAGTTTGCTGAAGCCACCAGTCCCTCTGTGCTACTTTGATCTTCCGGGTGCTCGCTAAGAGATTGAGATGCCTCCCTCTGTACAAGCGTGCCGCTTTCTAGTGGCCCAGCCGGCCTTGGTTCAGGGTTCAGACTCCCCTGTGCAACTATGAGCGGGCGATCTAGTTCAGGTGCTACAGGGGGTGTAGAGCTTGGAGCACCGTCCAAAGCAGTGTCTAAATTAGGTGGTAATGCCTTGGGTCCAGTGAGCATCTGGACAATAGTTGGTTGAGAGCCCTCTTTAGCTCCCCCAGCACCCCCGCCGCCCCTGAGGTTCCCCGTGGCCCTTTTGAAGCAACTAGCTTCTCGTTTACCTTTGAGTGAGTTGTCCGGTGCCGCTGCTTCCCCAGGAGCGGTGTTGATTTGCGCAGGCTGGGCTGCCTTCAGCTTGTTGCTTTTCCCGGGTTTGGCCCCTCTAGACGACATCTTTGAGATCCGTAGCCGTCTTTGTGCTGATAGCAGTAATCCCGGAGTGAGCGCGAGCACGAGAGAAACAAAGTAGCACAGTATCAAGTGGCAAAGGATAAAGTGTAGCGCTCTTCTAAGAGCAGCGAGTTTCCAGCAGAGGAAAATAACTTTAGCATTTCCACAGGCTTGAAAACGAAGCCGATTCACTCGCGTCCTGCTCCCTCTCAGATTCAGCATCGTAGGTCAGTCCGCATAGCTGATGGTTGAAAATGCACGGCATGCGCGACTGAGCGACGTGGATTCACATTGACACCATCTTGCTCCCCCCTTCCATCGATATTTCAAAGAGGAATTCTTGATCAGAAAAAGCACAAAAGACTTCCCTGAGACAATGTTAAATTCCATCTAGTACAAGTATGGCGGGCACAGGACAAATCAAACTACGAAGCTCTTTGCCCAAGCTAAACATGGCCAGCATGTAATGTGTGGTGAGGTACTGCCAGAAGAGCGCATCTGAAGACCACACCAGGTGCACAGCAACTGCTGTGCATCGCCGCAGATCATACCTACTTGGTACAGCATTGAGTAGCCCTGGTCAAAACAGACAGGCGACCCTAGTAGTCACTTTGGATGGGCAATAGGGGCTGTGTGATTTGGTACTGGGCCTGGCTAAAGTCTGATCCAGTGCCCAGAGTCCCATGGGCACTTCAAAGCAGTGCCTTACTCCCTATGGGGCAGATTTATGAGCCCTGTGCGTCACTTTTGTGCCGCCGTTGCGTCACTTTTGTGACGCAGCGGCGGCGCAAAGCCAGCGCCATGTTGCGGCAGATTTACAACGTGACGCATCTAGGGAGATGCGTCACGTTGTAAAGCTTGCGCCACATGTAGGCATTCTGGTGCAGGGGGGGGGGCGTTCCGGCGCAGAAACGCCTCCTAAAAGTGGCTGAGTGAAATCTACAAGATTTCACTCAGTCACATTTGAGCCCATGCTGCGTCAAACCCCTGCGCCTGCTTGAAGCAGGCGTAAGGATTGACGCAGCATTGTATTGATAGGGCACCCCCGAGCCTTGCTGGAGCTGCGTCGTGCTTGCGACGCAACTCCAGCAATGCGCCACCTTTCCGACTGGAGATGCGTCACGCATCTGCCCATCCGAGTGCCACGGTGCGCCGCATTGTAAATGCGGCGCATCAGTGGTGGCGCAAGGGTGGCAGATGCGTCGCAACTCTTCTGGCACATCTCTGCTGATTAGCAGAGATGCGCCAGACGTCATAAATCTGCCCCTATGTTTGCTAGGCACAGCCAAAGATAATGCCCAGTGGGGTGGAGTCAAGAGTGTAAGGGGTCGGGCATGAGAACTTGGGTGTCACTTGTTATCTCGTGCGTGTGGTTCTGAGCAGTGCACTGGGGGAGAGTTATAGGCTCATAGCTCTCCAAAACTGGCAACATTTGGTGAGTTTAAAGTTATAGATTGTATCCACCCGAAACGTTTCTTCAAATTACATTTTTTTTCGAAGTATAAACGTGCACACACAAACGTGCAGAAAAATGCTAATATTTTAACAACTGGTTCCTTATTTGACACTTTATTTCCTAAATACGAAAGCGTTCTAATAATGTGTCCATTACCCAATTGGAATACTTGTATGGAGAAAAACAAAAGAGAAGTGGAACCCAGGGGATTGTATTCTATGACCTTCAGGTTACAGAGAGATATGGCAGTTGGTGTAGTAGGCCACTGAACTCTCGTTCATGAAAATATACATGATTAGCTGGAACTAAATATATGTTTAGATGGTTCCAGCTTAGGTAACTAAGGCATTTAATCATGCACTATGCCTCTATTAAACTTCACCTTGGCAAAAACAACTCCCAATGTCCTAAATAAAAATATTAAGAAGCTTCAATGAAACCAGAAAGACGGTACAGCATTTTGGTATTTTGCAAAGTAATTTTAGAACATATTATTGTTTGCAATTGGTAACCACAGGAATTAAACTCTCAACTGCAATCTACTTTGGAATGGGTTATACTTAATGGGTTGAGGCTTTCTAGTCAACATGCTGAAAAGGGATTGATTAATTTGTTGGCCAGCAGCAATGCTTAAATTTGTCCAAAGTCATCAGAGATTTTTTTCCATTGAATTGAGGAAAACCTGCCCTGTCGGATGCCAGCCGAGCAGTTACTTGCTTTGCTTTGCATGTTGCTAAGGAGAAGGGCTGTTTTTGCTTAGTCCCCTCTTCTGAGCTGTTTCACAACACTCTGTAATGTACATTGCCTTTACTTGCTCAACATCTGTTTTGGATTTTGGCTTTCAGGGCAGACTTTGAAAGCTCTGGGATTCTTCACCTCCAATCTTCGGTCTTGAATTAGGAGGGGCGTTTACAACAGCTGTCTGCCTCAGTAAATCCTCGTGATTTATTGTAGCCAAGGAGCATATAGTGAATGAGTGAGGGCCTGAGTGAGTTAGTATGTGACCTTGCATGGCACCAAGTGTGAGTCTTTCACTTCCAGGCGCTGTATATTACATTAATAACCAAATCAAATAACTCATGAGATTTGGACATTGTTTTTCACTCAGCAATTCAAATGGCCTGCTCTCCAGTCTCCACTTCAAATGCAAATAGAATTACTGTAAAGGATAGGCCTACCTCATTCACACTTTCAGGAGATGCTTTCAGAGGTTGTCTACGCAATACATACTGACATCAGGCGCTGTTTAGATGACCGAAGTTCACCAAAGAAGCCCAGGTTAGTATAGCCAATTACGTCTACGTCAAATGACATCCATTGTCTCCTTTGAGAAAGGAAAAAAAAATTGGGACAGTTCTGATCCCCAGATATCCCGAGATAGCAGAGTAATGCACAGTACATGTATCTGAGAGGTATTTAAGCCGCACTACTGTTTCCCCAGCTAAGTAAACTTTTTGACCTTCTCTTGGCCTGAAGACTCCTCCCTGGTCTTTGTTCAGCCCCTGGTCATTTTGGATTTGGATTCTGGAGGGAGAGCATCACTCATACTCAGTCTGCAATCGCTGGTGCATCATCCATGTGCACTGTTGATGATCGGGGAGGTGGTAGCTACAGGAGTAAAGGCCCATGTAGGCAGATGTTTTCCTTGGTTCTTATCCACCTTGTGCCACCCTTTTGTGTGGCAGTTTGTGTGTTTATGAGATGGTTGATTCAAATGCTTTTCTGCATCTTTTAAACGTATTTTGCTGGGGTAATTGTTGTCTAGAGCTCTTTATAATCAGCATTTTTAAAGTTTATTTTATTCTTTTTTTACAATGTCCATGTTGTTGTGCTGGTATTATGTTTATCTTGGTTCCATTTTTTACATTATTGATGCTGCTGTACCAGGGGTGTGTATAGAACCAAGGATAGGAGCAGGCACATTTTGGATATATATTTGTTAACCCATTTCTCTGCAATGTAGTAACATTTTGTTGGGGAGAAAGGGGATCAAGACAGGACAGTGCAGCTATTTTCTATTTGCTCTACATACTGCCTTCTTTGCCTGTCACATGGTTGACCATCATTTTGTGGAACCAGTGTGAGTGTGTCATAGATGGCCACTTTGTGCGATTTTGTGGGAACAGAGTGTGTCAAAGGTGGCTGTTTGCCTTTGTTCTCCATGTGTCCTTTTTTGCATGCCATGTGGTTGACCACCATTTTATGAGAGCATTATCGGTCACAAAAAAGTGATCTACCAAGAAATCATCCATAAAACATTTTTACCAGAAAAAAGTAAGTCAAGGGTTATCCAGAACAAATGCTGTCAACCCATTCAAAGAAATACATACAACGAAGGATGCCGATGTTTCAGTATTGTAATTAGAAGTGTCAATTTCAAGAGACTGATCAGTAGGCTGTATTCATACTCAAGGTGCTCCAAGTGACGGCACAGTGAGAAGTGAAAATCAGTGAGCCTTAGTGAAACATAACAAAGATGTACAAATATAGATGAATATTTACAGTATTTACATCTGTCCTGTACCATTGGAGTTTTTGATCAAAACAAATACAAAAACAATGAAAATGAAAATGAGCCTACCTTGACCTTTTATTCATTTCTGTGGCTTCCTATCTCTCAGTTGTTGCACTGAGTTGAGACTGACTACCTGTTTATCTTACTCTATATGTGACTACCTTATTTCTGTCCTAAAGAAGACCCAGAAAGATTAACCTTATTAGGGGTCGAAACATCAACACTGTATAGGCCATCCCGCAGCATTGGATACCAGATGCCCAAACTAAAATGCTTATTTTCATTGTTTTTGTACTTGTGTTGATCAAAAACTCCATGGGTACCGGCCAGCCTGTCTGCTGTAGCCTATTTGTTGATTTCAGTAGTCATTTGGATGCACTTGCATAGCCCACTAAGGATCACTTCTAAGTCTGTCAATTAAATCTATAGCAAAGAAAGTAAAGAAAATGCATGACATTTTCTCTGTGAGACCACAAGACTAATCCCAATAACCAACTATCAGGATAAGGTAAACTATAGTGCTTGTCAAAATGGAATTCAGCTGACGTATAATGGAAAAATACTTTGATAAGGACCCTGGAAAAATAGGAGAAAGGGGAAAGATAGCAAAGACACTGATTCAGAACCGTGCCAACAGCAACCAAAGTCTTGATGGAACCACTACTCAGTAATGTTGGCAAACACACAGAAAAACAAATAATTAGAATGTTGACAATCTATGCATGAAAAGATATAACTAATGAAGGAATAAATCTTACCTTTCACATAAGGACAGTCCAGTGACTAGAGTCCATCCTGCTAGGATATAGGCCTGAGGTGTATACGCCAAGAAGAGTGACTAAAGAGTAGCAAAACGGAGAATACAGTAACTCTAGAAGCATGGGATAGGAGCACAAGAAAGTGTCAGGTAAGAGTGAAAGTACATGTAACCAAGGAGGGAAGTTATGGGCTGGGAAATTATTGAGGAGAGCAATATTGGCCAATGAACTGATGAGGAAAGGAAGTAAAGTGCGAGTATGCAGTAACAGGTGATAAATTTGAGAGACAGTGGAACAACTGGGAAATGTTGCCAGGCGGCTTGCCAATGTTAAAGGTTCACTTATATCGTGGTGTTGCAGGGATTCTGCTCAGGAACAGAACTATGCTTGGAACCATAGAACATCAGTATGTAGGGAACGAGTCACTATCCCACCTCAGTATTCATGAGCCCGAGTCCGACTAGCTATAGTCCCTTACTTGCCCTCCTAACCTCACCAGAGAAATAAGTGAATTGGCACCCCCAGAACACAACACTCTTGACCCTCTCAGGGATCATGGTAACAGGACACACCCTTTGCTTTCTCACTTGTACTTGCCCACAATAAAATAATCAGGAGGCCCGATGGAAGTTTCAAATATTTATTTAAACTATTGTGCTCTGAAATGCAGTTTTCATGCCACAATTACAAAACAAATGCAAACTAAAAATACTGTTAGCATGGTTAACAAACCATATACCATGAAAAGCCCTGTCATGTTTTAAGACAGAGGGACATATGTACAAGCCCTTATTGCCACCGCAGTGTCACTTTTCTGGACGTTGTGGTGGCGATAGGGGCTGCGCCTTATGTACAAGGCAGCGTTAAGCCACTTAACGTGCCTTTTTGCTGCCTTGTACATGAGGCTCGCCTTCACGCTATGGTTAGCGTGAAAGGGGCGTGCAGTGGGCCCAGAGTACCCTAAGACCCCCTCCCATTCTACTAAAGCGAAATTATTATATATCAAAGATCTCTGGGATTAGTGGTGGACCCCGTCCCTTAGCATACACAGATGAATGTTTTACATCTCAAAAGAAGCAGTGATCTTGCTTCAGAACTCTTTCTCTATGTGTGTGTTTTTGCTCCTGTGCTCATCCGTCTGACAAGACGTGTGCACATAATCTACAGCTGTATTTTTGTGTTATGTCTAGGTGCTAGTCCCTGGCCAGAAAGAATAACAAGGGAAATTGTTATTTGACCTTGTCTGTGGTGTTCAGACTAAATGCCAAGGAAAGAACAGAACATGAAAACAAGTGCAGGTTCAGTGCGGAAATACAATGTGGCACCAAAGCAAGCATGTTTATATAGTAACATGTGCAAAAGAATATGAAGCCTACAATGTGCACAGTTGGGGTAACATAGGGAAAACTACAATGGGCCATGCAGGAAACCTTTGACAGTGGCTGTACTCCTCATGCCTTGAAAGATCCGACCCCTAACCTATAAATGAGGATATGAGTTACCAGCATCCCGTTTTCCAGAATGTTGAGGCTTGGCCTCTTCAAATATTGTACTGTAGGTGGGAACCAAGTACTTTACCCTAACTTCTTTCCTATTGTTGACACCAATAATCACCAATAAACACTGGATTAACCACTAACCTTGGATTCCGGAGCAGCGTGCTCTTCAGCATCAAGACAGGAGTAGTAAGCTCTAAATAAATGCAATTATATTAAAATACAATTTTGGAAGTGTGAGAACAAGCTAACACCCAAACTCTGTCGATAGTTATTTTTTCCTCACTTTTTCTGTTCAATGAGTTTTCACTATGCACCATCCCTATACTTGTAGATATTTGACCGTACACCTCTGCTCTCATCGCATCTGGATCAAGGCCACCAAAGAACTTCTCATCAACCTCCTCAGCACAACCACTCCGCCAACACCAACGGAGGCCGCCACCACAGCACGCAACCTCCACCGATGAATCTCCAACTGTGCTGACACCCTGGCACCCCTCAAGAAAAGACCACGCAAGCAACAATCCAAGAAAGCCAGCTGGTTCACTCCCGCTCTCCACGAGTCCAGACGCACTTGCAGATGACTCGAGAAGAGATGGAGGAACAACAAAACCCCAGAAACTCATACAACCTTCAAATCCCCCATCAACGCACACCACCTCCTCCTGAAAATCACAAAGAAAACGGCCCTCCATGCCAGAATCAACACCAATGCACACAACAGTAAAGAACTCTTTGCCATCATCAAGGAGTTCACCAGGCCCAACAGCGAGACCACAGATGTTCCTCCCTCCCAAGACCTCTGCAACAAACTCGGCACCTTCTTCCACCACAAGATCAGGAAGATCTACGACAGCTTAAACACCTTAGACCCGGCCACTTCACCCACCACCATCACACACAACCACACCACACACAACAGACCGTGCTCTGCTGGACCCCGCTCACAACAGTGGACACACTCAAGACCATGAAGAGCATCCACGCAGGAGCCCTGATGGATCCTTGCCCTTACCGCATCTTCCACAGAACAGCCGCCGCCATCGCCCCAAAGCTTCGCCGCACCATCAACTGCTCCATTGAAACCAGCACCTTCACCGACGACAGCAAACATGCCGCGAGCAACCCCCTGCTGAAAAAGTAGTCCTCAGACCTGACAGACCTCAAGAACTTCTGATCCATCTCACTCCTTCACTTACCAGCCAAGGTCATCAAGAAGGGCATCAACGCCCCACTCTCTGAGTTCATCGAAGTGAACCACATCCTGGACAACTCCCATTCCGGCTCCTGAAGCAACCACAACACGGAGACCTAACTCCTCACCATCACCAATGGCATCTGCTCCCTCCTCGACCAGGGGTGAGACTGCAGCTTTCATCCTACTAGACCTCTCGGCCACATTCGACACCGACTCCCACTGCACCCTAATCACGAGACTCCACGAAGCTAGCATCGGTAACAAGACCCTGCACTGGATCCACTCCTTTCTCACGAGCCAGACTCAGCGAGTTAGCCAACCACTGTTCCTCTCAGAACCTACAGAGATCAGCTGTGGAGTGCACCAGGATTCCTCCTTGAGCCCCACCCTCTTAAACATCTACATGGCCCCACTCACAGCCATCGTAAGAAGTCATGGACTTAGCATCTTCTCCAATGCTGACGACACCCAGCTGATCCTCTCCCTCACCAACGAACCCACAACCGCCAAAACCAACATCCACATTGGAATGAAGGCCGTTGCTACCTGGATGAAAAACAGCTGACTCAAGCTCAACTCGGACAAGACCGAAATACTCATCCTGGGACCCACCCCTTCAACCTGGGACGACTCCTGATGGCAGCCGCTCTGGGATCACCCCATAGCCCGACGGACCAAGCACACAACCTCTGTATCACACTGGACTCATCGCTCACAATAAACTGCCAAATCAACACAGTTTCCTCAGCCTTCTTCCATACGCTCCACCTGCTTCCGAAAACATTCAGATGGATCCCCACCGAATCCAGAAAGACGGTCACCCACTCACTCATCACCAGCAGACTCGACTACGACTAAGCCGGTGTCTCCCAGAAACTGCTCAAGAAACTACAGAACGTTCAAAACGCCGCAGCCAGACATGTCCTTGACAACCCCGCCAAAGCCGCATCACGCAACACCTCCGACAACTCAACTTTGCTCCCAGTACACAAAATAATCACCTTCAAGCTCCTCACTCACGCCTACAAAGCTCTACATGACGAAGGACCAACAAACCTAAAGCACCGCCTCGCATTCCACGTACCTACCAGACAACTCTGCTCCGCCCAACTCGCCCTAGCCTCCATCCCCAGGATCCTCAAGACCATAACCAGAGGAAGCTCATTCTCCTACCTCGCCACCAAGACCAGGAACACCCTGCCCCTCAACCTCAGGCAATACGCGTCACTAACCCAATTCAAGTAGGACCTCAAGAACTGGCTCTTAGAATGATCTTCTACCAAATGCGACCAGGAACCCCCCACCCCCAGTGCCTTGAGAGTGAGACCCTCACAGGTGAGTAGCCGCCCTATACAAGCCCCTGACTGATTGAGGTATTAATCCTTTTAGGCAAATATTGAGCACAGATGATACACATTTAGACAGAAATGAGGAAGTGTATGTATTTTTCTAAGTGGAAGTGCTCACGCAGTGCATTTCAGTTCATGTTTTCTGGACTATCTTCTGACCCATTCTTAACTAATTGTGAATCCTATTGTGTGAGAGTATTTTACATTTTAGGTTTGTAAAAGTGCACAAGTCAAGCTCACTTAATATTGGAAAGGAAGGTTTCTTTCTCTTTCGCAGGAGGAGGCAGTATTTATTTGAATCATTCCAGAGATTTCTCAAACTTGCATTCTCCTCACATTGATACAATGAGAAAAATGTATGTTATTGCATCACATACAACAACATTGGAAGTCATAACATTGTGACCACTACATCAGGGGTCACTACAGCCAGAGAACGGGATACATCCTTTACCACAATGGCGTTACAACGAAGGAACGTTTACCACGCAACACTTACCTCGTAGACGTCTTCACCACGCGTTCTTCTTCAACGAACATCTTTACCACGCAAGTCTTCTTCCGCCTTCATCGTCTGCTACGTCCTGCGTTAACGTCATTAGTGTAGTCCTTTTTTACTGTCTAAGGTGTTGAAGACGCGAGTTAAAGGAAAAAATTAGAAAAAAAAGGGGGGTGGGGGGTCCCCCCCACCCCAAATAAATAAAAAAAAAATAACGTGGGGAAGGACAGGAAATCGACGTCGTTTTATGAGAAAGGAAGAACAAAGAGACGACGTGAAGAGGAAGGGAAATACAAATTTAAAATACATATATATATATATATATAGAGGGTAACGGGAAGGGATAATTAAAAAAAGTATTGGGGGAAGGGGGATCACATAAGGGTACAGGGGAGGGGTATAACCTTTACCAAGAGTATTCCATTACCATGCAAGTATGCGTGGTAAAGGAATATTAGTGGTAAAGATTATGCGAGGAAAAATCATTCCGTTGTAACGCATGCGTGGTAAAGGCATGCGTTGCAACGGAATTCGTTGTAACGACATATATTCCCAGAGAACTATTACTCTACTGGTATGGTAATATTTCTAATGTAAATATAATGTACCAAAATTGGTCTTTCACATACTTGATCAGGTGCCTCCTACTTTCTGGTCTGAGCATGCAAACAATGTTGGACATTTAGGTGCCGATTCCGATCCGTTAAAAAAATTTACCGTACGACTCGTATCCGTATTTTTTTACGTACGAATCGTACAAGTACCGTACAAACTGCGAAGTACGATTTGGACGTGAAAAATACATACGAATTGCGTCGGGAAAATGGTCCGAGAAGGAGCCGTAAATTTTTACGTCCGAATAGCGTCGGGAAAAGTGTCCGATAGGGAGCCGGACATTTTTACGTGCAAATCGTAAAACAGAAGTCCGAGCGCGCAAGTACGATCCGTACCACCCGTCCGAATACACAACTGCATGTAAAACGCCCCGTACGGAGCGAACGCTGTAGCCTACATGTACACGGGTAAACTTGTGCCCGAATACGAGTCATACAGCCCCCCTCACCCTGCACATGTCAGCACCGTACCCCCGTATGTCAACACCGTACCCCCCCTCCTCACCGTACCCCAACACCGCAGCACAGCCCCGCACCTGTACGCACTGTACCCCAACACCGTAGCCCAGCCCCGTACCTGTACGCGCCGCACCCCAACACCGTAGCACAGTCCCGTACCTGTACGCACCGTAGCACAGCCCGCAACTGTACGCGCCGCACCCCAACACCGTAGCACAGCCCCGCACCTGTACACACCGTACCCCAACACCGTACCCCAGCACCCTTACCCAGCATCGCGTATATGTACGGACCGTACCTACGCGAAAAAGACTCGTACAGAACCAGGACACTGTAAAACAGCACAAGGAGGGTCAATTCGACTCGCACAACACCACAAAACACGTCAACATGACAAAATACATCTCGATGACTGACCTGCCACATCCAAACAGGCAAACAGAGGACCAAATCACAACCACCTCTTATAACACACCCACCACAAATTCAAACACAGCCACACCCACAAATGGACCAATAAAAAGGGCCCACACACAGAACCCATGAGCCATTGCAACAGACCCACTGCTCACAGACACCACAGACAAACAACTGCACCTTACTCACACCTTAACTACACCTTCACTTACACACCTTCACACAACCTCCTTCACAAACACCCCCTCTTCACCTTCACACACACACCGTCACATTCACACTCACAACCATCCACACCCACACCCCACACCATGCCCACTGACAAGAATCCAAAGTTCACAACGGCGGAGCTGGAGCTCCTTGTCAACAAAGTCATCAGAGTCGAGCCACAGCTGTTTGGAACATTGGTCAGACAGACCAGCATAGCCCAAAAAACCTGTGGCAGAGGATCGTCGATAAGGTGAATGCTGTTGCGCCCATCCGAAGGACCAGGCATGAATGCCAAGCCAGGTGGTACGATCTGCGCAGGGCAGTCAAGAGGAAAATGAACGAGGAATACGCCCAGAGTAACATCACTGGAGGCGGGCTGCCCCGCAGACCCGTACATTACCATCCCTGGGAGGAGAAGGTGATACCCACGCTTCCGCCGGTGGGAGTACACGGAGTCGAGGGAGTCGCAGAGCCTGGTGAGTACACAAACAACTCACGTAACATGGGGGCAATGGCATCCACACCCCAACTACAACAAATGCACTCACCTACCCCCAAGCCCTCACCGCACACAACCACACCCTAAAAACCACGCTCATGCCACTAACGTCTCCATGCCCCATTCACAAATAAAGCCAATGCCATGTCCCAGGCCACACCTACCACAAACCCAAGACTGGATGTCCGGGATGCTGGGAGGGTGGGGCTCACACAACACATTGTGCAACTCAGAACCAGACACCAATGCCCACAGCCCATATGGCCTAGGTACATACCCATGCACCATGCCCAATGCACAGGGACTGGCAAAGTAATGACAAGGTAGCTGACACTTGGCCCTGCTGTAGGCAGCACAAGGCCCTCCTGTGACCACTGTACACTCAAACAACAACTCCACTAGCTCACATACCCAGCACAGGAACTCACACACACTGTCATGACAGCATGCACCATGAGGGGACAGACACATCACCTGGGAGACCCAATCACAAATCACACTACACACAACAGAAGGCCTGGTCACACCCCCCCTCACACAAGCACACACCCCCGGGGCAGGCAACGGATTTACCCACTCTCACAATGGACATGTGACACAACAAGACCAATCCATAGTCAAATAAGCATCCCAGCCAAAAATCTACTGCCAAACACTCAGGAGCACATACCAATCTGTCCCCCGCAACATACCCATCCCCAAGTGTACATTGAGAGGAATGCTAGGCACATCCAACCACCTGGAGGAACTGTGACTACTTGAATATGTATGAAACATGGATGTGGCATGAAACAGCATTAACATTGTCTCTCTCTCACACACAGGGCAACGTCATCGACCTCCCCCCAACAATGGGGGGGGGGAGCAATCACAGTCCCAGGCTCAGCGTGATGATGATCCCACCGGCAGCGACGACTCTCACCACTCCGTGGATGACCCAGACCAACCTGGCCCCTCTGGTGCCCATGCCCCTGCAGCACCTGCATCAGGTACATCTGTGCCAACCCCCACCCCGATTCCTTCCACATCCCATAAGACACCCAGGAGCCCTGCTCGCACCAAACAACACAGCCAGTCTGACCAGGAGGGACAAGGTTCTCCGGGCACCCAGGAGGAGGCAGACGACCACGCTAATGCCATCCCTCAGGGGTCCCATAGACCCGATGTGCCCACAACGGCAGGCCAGGCTCGTGTGGGCAGGGATGGTGGGAGTGGAGGCAGGCGGAGGCGAGAACCTGACCAGCCAGCTGAGGGAACCGGTATGGCACACATGCGCCACATCCTGGACACATACCGGCGTGACACCAGGGGCATCAGCCAGGTTGTGTCGAGCCTCACAGACATCAAGGGGACCCTCGACGAGATGAAGAACCTGCAGGCCGAGCAACATGCCAGTCAACAACAACACCAAGGATGGATGGAGGCAAGACTGGCTGAGCTCCTGGCGGTGCAAACGGACATGAGCCGTTCACTCCGTCGGATTGCCGACAACATGGGCAACCCTCCCTGTGACACCAGGCGAAGACCAGCACCAGCCACAGGGAGGGAGGAGAAGGAGGAGGATTCCTCCGACGGAGCATCACAGACATCGTCAAGGCCTGCATCTGAGGGTCCCCCCAGGAAGGTGGGTCGTCCACGGAAAAGACCGTGAGAGTCAGCGGACCATCCACATCTCCCAGGTCACCTGGCCTGGCACCTGGCCCTCTGGCGCAACAGCACCACCTCACCCAATGACATTCTCTGCCACATGGACTTGCTGGTCACAGTCTGACCAATGATGACCAACACTGTGGTCTGGACTCTGATGACTCCAACTGACAAGGATGCCATCTCCCCCTGTGAACTTTGGATTCAATGCACCCGGTAGAGCACCTTACTTCACCCACCAAAAGACTTACCCCACCAAAAATAAATACTTAATTTTGTCATGAGATGTTGCTGTCATTTGGCATTATTCACCAACATATGTGTGTGTAAATGTCAAACTATGCCTGAGTGTTGAAATAACTCCACACATCCATACCCTGGGATCGGAGTCTGGTACAGGACAGACATGGGTCACAATGTATCATTCAATGCAGACATGGAGCACAATACTCACCTGTGATGGCCTCAAGCTGCTGAGGGGGTGCTAGGGAAACTGTGAGGACACACCTATTTGGAAGAGTAACATTAAGGCGTAGAGGTCATGCCTCATTTGGTGGTACCCGGGGAGGGAGTCCCAGGTATGTGTTCCCAGGTGGGAGAACTATGTCCTGCATGCAGGAGTACGGTGGATCAGAAGAATGGTGGCCAGGTCAAGGTTGGATGCACAGGGATGGCACTACGGGGTCTCGGATGACAGTAGTACAAGGTTGGTTTTGGGTCAGGGTTGTGGCCTGCCTCCTGAGTGTGGGTGAGGAGTCTGAAGGTCATCCTGCAGCACACAGTGATCCATTGCAGCTATCTCTGATGGACGGTGATGTGGCTGGGGCGTGGGATGTTGACGCTGAGGTGTGCAGATGCAGCCTGGATGTGGACAAGTGTCACTGGATTTTGGACACGGCTGCTCCGTAGAGGGCAGGGCAGTATTTGACACGGATGTTGTCGTGGACCTGGGGGATGGTCCGTCTTACCTTGGAGTGGATCTATCTGGGGATCATGTGCATAATGCTGAGGGTGTTGCAGTGTGAGGTACAGATGCTGGTGATTACCATGGCAAATTAGAACAAGCAATCCATGATGCACAACATCTTGTGTGCGTGGACACTGGGTGCCTGTGCGGGGCTTCTGTGGGTGGGACACAAGCAGTTGACCCAGCTGTAAGGGGACAATCCTCAGATGTTGACCTCAGTCCTGTACAAGTCCAGCCTCAGGTGGCTGCTGTTCTGCCATTCATCTATGGATCCCGTGCAATCTTGAATATTGGAACTGGAAATGTCTGCGTCCTTGGTGAGGGTGAGGAGCGCCTGGCTGTCAATGGCATGCGAGTTGATGATGAGGTCGTGTGCGCATGTGATGGTGGATAGGGGGGTCCTGGACACATTGTAGATTGACACGCTGAAAGATGATACCTGTGCCATGTGCCTCACGACGAAAGCATACTACATGCAGAAGCCTTGAGTCCCACTCCCATGGCCTTGCAGAGGTACAGATCCGGTGGGGAGTAGGAGGGACATGTCCTGGTGGGTGTGACAGGTCCTGGAAGGCGTGGCAGTGCTGTGTAGGCAGTCGGAGTTGCACACTCATCATGCAAAGGTGTTGTGTGTGCGCTCAGTGCATGCCTGAGAGCAGGCGGGAGATGTGTGGATGGTCCTTGCTTGGAGGGTGGCTGCAACATCACACTGTAGTGTGATGTGGGTAATGCAAGAACCTGAGGGTCGTGCAATGTGCATGTTGCATGTGCAGACGGTCCAGCCTTTGGTACCGCGTGGCCGCAACTGTGGCACAGACAAGCCGAAGACAGCCAAATGTATGTGTTGTGGGAGGAAGGGAGGAGCACCTTTGATGTGTGTGTGTTGCCAAATCTGGAAACTACGTGTGCCCTTGCTGCAGTGGCTGCAACAGCAGGCGGCATGTCCTGGGAATTATGCCACAATATCCACACAAAGACTAGGATGTCAGAAAGGACTACTGCAACAGGTGTATGTCAAGGAAGGAGTTACCGGTTTGCAATGGCACACCCAGAGACAAAGGATGCACAATCACCAAAGATGACTGACACCGGATCATGAAACTGAAGGCCGAGCTGCGCACAGGAAACACACCCCAGAAGGTGTTGACAGCCCGTGGGGGGGGAAGAACATGCCAAAACACATACACAGCCATGGACATCATGCACAATAGAGAATCAAATACATGAAGAACAGCATGCAGGTTGCTAATCTACACATAGACTCATATGCACAATCCTTGGCAACCATGCCAGAGATGCTGCATGCACAGTGGCAAGAGACCTGCATTGACAGAGATGAGGCACCTTGGAGGCTGAGGAACACCTTTATTACTCAGGCTCACACCTATGCAAAAGCATCAACATTAACAGACTCACAGGTCTATTGGATTAACATGTGGGACCTACACCGGACACCCCCTTTGCACCACAGATGCTGTAAATCCATTGTACTGGCACACAAGTGAAGGGGTTGAGCCAAACATCCCCTGCTGCACACGGAGGGGCTGCAATTCCCCATTGAGCATCATATGGGGATGTCCCGCAATATGTCCACCCGTAGCCTCCCGTATGTTTCAAAGGAAAGTTGTACACACATTGATGCCTTCATCACAAACCACAATCCCATAACAGATGACTGTCACAAAGTGTGACTATCAATTCATGTGAGTCATGCCACATGTCATGTGCCCCATGGTGAGTCGACATGTATGCATAGTAACATAACCTGCACAGGAGCAGTGCCCACACATTACAAACAACTACCACACCCAAAAAGCCCTGCTGCAATCCTTACCCAAAGGAGAATTTCCACCATGTCCGTGCATGTAATGCTGATTCAGCACACGTTGCATTACTCATGAGGAATAGCAGGAGCACAACGATGCCACGAGCAGACAGCATGCGCAACTACCTGGGGATGAGAGACACACAAGTAGTGAGGAAAAACATAGTCATCCGCATGCATGGTCATGTACTCTACATGAATAAGGTTGACACCATGCAGTTGTCAATTGAGTGTGTCAGCTAAAATGTGTGGAATGACATCAGCACTCGAGTGACACATCAGCACACACCTCAAAGTCACTTAGCATACAGTCAGCTGGACACACACATTGCAACACATGCCACACAAGGCTCAAAGCATGCACACTCAGACCCAGGGACTCCCCATTATGAGAAGAAGTTGCGTATGAGCTGACTCCGGATGTCCTCCTCCTCCTCCTTCTCCTCACTTGCCTCATGACCAAGGCCGTCATCCTCCACGGGTGGATGTTCCTGCTCATCGGGATCCAGGATGAGTGGCACAGCTTTCTCCACTGCCATGTTGTGCAGCATGCAGCACACGAGGAAGATTTTGCAGACCATCACCGGTGCATATGGGAGGGACCCGCCGGTCTTGTGGAGGCACCGGAATCGTCTCTTCAGGAGGCCAAACGTCCTCTCAATCACTCGCCAGGTCTTCCCATGGGCGTTGTTGTAACGGTGATCTGCAGCTGTTCTGGGGTTGCGGAGAGGCGTCACCAGCCATGGCATGTTGGGATAGCCAGAGTCCCCTACATGGAAACATCATGTAAAGAAGTGGGTCAGGAGATGCCGTCACATACTAAGATACCGCAGAATACTGGACAAACAGAGTCTACTCACCAACAAGACATGCTCGTTCGTGTGCAGCTGCAGCATCATTTCTGGCACCCTGCTATGCCTCATGATGTAGGCAGCGTGTGCTGACCCTGGAAAACGTGCACAGACATGGGAAATCCCCATGTTACCAAGACACACCACAAGGGCATTAATGGAGTGGTAATGTTTACGGTTACGGAAGGCTACCTCCTGTGCCTGTGGTGGTACCAAAGCCACATGTGTCCCATCAATGGACCCAATTACATGGGGCATCCCTCCCAGGGCATAGAACTCACCTTTGATACCTGTCAACTGCTCACGAGTTGGAAAATGGATGAATTCATCCAGGTGCTCCAAAATGGCTTCTAAAACATCATGCAGGACACGGCTGAACATAGTCTGAGACATGCCACCCACATCAGCTATGGTTAATTGAAACGTACCGGTGGCCAATAAATGTAGGGCTGCCATCACCTTCATCTTGGGGGTCAGCGCAGTCGGATAACTGTGTCGCGGTTGGAGGTGTGGTGCCAGCCTGTTTGTGAGGTCCACAATTAACCGTTGGGGGAATCGGTAGCGGCGTATGCAGTCACGTTCCCTCATGGCAGCCAAGTCTGGCATTGGTCGGGGGAGAGGCGGTGCCCTGCAGAAAATTGGAAGGAATAACGAAGATTGAGTACATTACTACACCAATGTCAATGAACTGAGCATATGTTCAACAGCTAATACACATATGCCACATACAGAGTCTGGTCTGTGCAATACATCCTGCACATGTATGCCAGGCAGGTGATACTCCTACCAAGAGCCAGCTACAAACATGGATTGTCAAGGTCTAGATGACATGC
The DNA here is from genome assembly GCF_964204655.1 of Triturus cristatus. Lineage (NCBI taxonomy): Eukaryota > Metazoa > Chordata > Amphibia > Caudata > Salamandridae > Triturus > Triturus cristatus. Next base: position 676,418,175 of record NC_140586.1, on the reverse strand, counting down.
CATGAAAGTAGCTGTGGGCCAGTGTGAGTGAACAGCCAGACACATTACAGGAGTGACATACATCCACATATGTGCATTTGAAGGAGGTCATCTCATACAGACAGCTGCCGGCAAGCTAGACGCACAGGTCACATGTCATGGAAAAAGGACAGACCACACACCTTGCCATGAAGGGGTACATGTCAAATATGATCACACAGACATTGAGACTACGCAGATATGTCCTAAGCTCGCAAGTCCCTGTTAGATGCATACAGACACACGTCACGTGTTATTCCACATGTGTCCTGGTGTGCGTAATAGTGTGACATGGGCATCTACACACAGACACATGTTGGATGCAGCTACAGCAGATGGTGTTGACGGAACACCAACAGCAAGATCATGGGAACACATGACACACACATGACATAGTCACATCGTGGAACGTTGGTAGTGAGATGTCAGGTGTCATCATCCGTGTACCTGGCATCAAGGGACATTTGCGGGCGTTGGGGACTGTGCCATGCCAGTGATGCAGTGCTTTACAAGTTTGAAATACATGCACACATGTAAAAGGTGTGAACGGGAAGTGCGCCACATGGTGCCCCATCACACATGACATGTGTACACAGGTCATCACACAACTATTGGGTTAAAACATGAGGAGACATGTGCCAGCTCACTGCCTGACACACCTAGGCCCTACACATGATGCACTGCACTGCACTGACAATGACTTGCTGTCCATCATTGTGCGAGTCATACACCTCCATTCCTTTCTTGTGCGCCTCCTATCACCAGTGTAAGCTGTGAAACGCACCGTACACACGCTCTGAGGGCGTGTGTACGGTCGTATCACAATATGGGGTTTGGGTAGGAGTACGCGTGTGTGCAAGGACCGTACACACGTACGTGTACACACTGGTCCTATCCCCATGGTAGTGTTGGCGTAGGCGTACGCCATAGAGATACGGCTCGTACCCACGTATGTACGGCCCGTAGCACTATGGCGTAAGCCTACGGCAACATTACCATAGTGCTACGGGCCTAACACACGCGGGTACGGCCCATAGCACTAGGGTAGTGTTGGCGTAGGCGTACGCCATAGAGATACGGCTCGTACCCGCGTATATACGGCCCGTAGCACTATGGCGTAAGCCTACGGCAACACTACCATAGTGCTACAGGCCCTACACACGTGGGTACGGCCCGTAGCACTAGGGTAGTGTTGACGTAGGCGTACGCCATAGAGATACGGCTCGTACCCGCGTATGTACGGCCCGTAGCACTATGGCGTAAGCCTACGGCAACACTACCATAGTGCTACAGGCCCTACACACGCGGGTACGGCCCGTAGCACTAGGGTAGTGTTGGCGTAGGCGTACGTCATAGAGATACGGCTCGTACCCATGTATGTACGGCCCGTAGCACTGTGGCGTAAGCCTACGGCAACACTACCATAGTGCTACAGGCCCTACACACGCGGGTACGGCTCGTAGCACTAGGGTAGTGTTGGCGTAGGCGTACGCCATAGAGATACGGCTCGTACCCGCATATGTACGGCCCGTAGCACTATGGCGTAAGCCTACGGCAACACTACCATAGTGCTACGGGCCCTACACACGCGGGTAGGGCCCGTAGCACTAGGGTAGTGTTGGCGTAGGCATACGCCATGGAGATACAGGCCCTACACACGCGTGTACGGCCCGTATCGCAATGGCATACGCCTACGGCAACACTACCATAGTGCTACGGGCCCTACACACGCGGGTACGGCCCGTAGCACTAGGGTAGTGTTGGCGTAGGCGTACGCCATAGAGATACGGGCCCTACACACGCGTATACGGCCCGTATCACAATGGCGTACGCCTACGGCAACACTACCATAGTGCTACGGGCCCTACACACGTGGGTACGGCCCGTAGCACTAGGGTAGTGTTGGCGTAGGTGTACGCCATAGAGATACGGGCCCTACACACGCGTGTACGGCCCGTATGACAATGGCGTACGCCTACGGCAACACTACCATAGTGCTACGGGCCCTACACACGCGGGTACAGACCGTATCACTGAAGTAGTGGTGCCCTAGGGGTACGTGTGGAACGCACCGTCCTGTGTGTGGATAGTGAAATTACATAGGGGACACATAAGGGACAAGTATAAGGGCCTAAATGCATGCTGGTTGTCATGGAGACCGAGTTTCCAGTTCAACATTTTTCATCAGGTGGCCAGCAAAAGTCGGTTGGAGACAATATACTATGTTGCAAAGTGGTTGTTGACTTGACATCATGCTCAAATTTTGAACCATGCAAAGGCCCTCACTGGGGTAGGTTTAAAGGGATTGGAGGAAACGTAGGATGCAAATGAGATTGACCAATCACTCTGTACTCCTGTAAATGAAACTGCCCAGCAAGGGAGATATAAGGCAGCCAGGACCCATGAGAGAGCACTTGCCTGCACAACCTTTCATTCCACACCACTGCTGCTGCTCGTGATTCCTCTGGCACCATGTCCAGGTCTGTGGAGAGGGCCCAGCCTTTCACCCAAGAGGAGAATGAGGTGTTGCTGGACGTCATCCTCCCACAGTACCCCTGCCTGTATGGGAGACCAGGGGAGCAGGTGAGTACTGACTCCACTAGCTGTGACTGTGCCCCTTTTTTGTGTCTGTCACTTCTGGCATTGTGTCCAGGTGTGACAGACATGCAATGTTGTTCATGGTGGGTCCCAGGGGGGGAATGCCTTATGTCTCCCATGCAGAGCCTGATGTGGTTCATATCTGCACTCCTCACTTGCATTGTGCTTACTGTGACAATCACATTCAGCCTGGCTAATCCTCTTGGGAATGTTGTTTCCATAGTCCTGATGTGATTCTGTGGCCCCCCCAGTGTGACAGGTGACTGTATCCACAGATGTGTGTGAGTTGAGTGTACCTGTGGTGATAGTGTCCAAATGATGTGTACGGCCCCTGGACACTGGTGTGTGTGTAAGTCCCCTGTCATGTGGGTGAGTGTCTATGTGGAGTGTTGCACCCCAGCTGCATGGAGGATGCATATGCCCTACCCATCAGATGTGAGCAGGGAGCCGTGCTGTGTGTCTGATGTGCTGAGCTAGCCCCACACCTGTGACTCCCCCCAGTCAAGTGGCACATGTGCAGAGTGATGTTTGAACACGCAGTTGCCAATGGCAGGTGATTGTCCTGTGCCTGTGTGTGTCTGTGTACTCCGCTGAGGTTGCGTCAGTGGCCTGGGACATGTGACTGCTTTGAGGTGCTGTCCATAATCCTGGTGTTGCTTGTGATGCACAGTGTGAGCCATGATCATTGATTCTGTCGCACCCCTCATGCCACCTGTGTACTTTAAATGCCACGTAGTGCATTTGGCCTTCCCCAGAGGATAATGTCCCTATGACAAAGGTGCAATGAGTTGGCTGCATACTATGCCCTGTTCAAACAAGCCCAATTGTTCTAATGTGTGTCTCTGTGACATGGAGCAGTTGTATTGATGTTGTCTCACTTTGTCATCCTCACAGGTAGCCGCCTACGCCAAGGGGGAGATTTGGAAGCGGGCCGTCAGGGCCGTGAGGTCGGTGGGGGGTCGCAGTCGGCGCCTGGCCCAGGTGAGGAAACGCTGGCAGGATATCCGGTGCTGGACCAGGAGGATCGCTCGGGTCCTGTTGGAGGACTCACCAGAGGGCAAGAACCGTGGGCGCCGGCGCCTGACCCACCAAATGAAGCGTGTCCTGGCGGTGGTCTTCCCTGACATGGATAGGCGGTTACAGGAGAAGCAGCAGCAGGAAGGGGGTAGGTACATGTGTGTTTGTTGTGTGTCACCAGCTTTTGGAAGTGCTCAGTCACCTGGATACACTGCCAGGGTTTATATGTGCAGTGCATATCCTGTTCCCCAAAGTCAACCGGTCCTGTTCTTCCTCCCTTCCTCTCCTTGACATGTGTTCCCTGGTCTGTGTGTAGTCACTCTTGCACAAGGTAATCTAGGCTGGCAGTTAATCCAAGTGCCCAATGCTTGCAGCATCATGTGTGGGGGGTCTGTGACATGTGTTGGGGCCTTGCCTGTGCCCTGTCCAGTTCAGTCATTTGGGGGTCCATGATTGTTGGCACTGATGCAGAGTCTCAACATAGGAGTGTGAGGCATAAAATGAACTGCCTTGCAGCATGAATGACCAATGTTGTGGCCTCAGACATGATGTGCATGAGGGGGAGATATGCATAGTGCGGGGACGTGTGGAGAGGTGTGGCTCACTGGTTAGAGGCGGCAGATCCGCAAGCAGAGAATCGGCCAGGGACCAGGGTTCAATTCCCGACGCGGCAGGGTTGTGGACCAGGGTCAAAACGCACTCGATAATTCTCGCCTCGGTACCTACTCTAACCAGGAACACACTCGGCAACTCTGGGCATTAGCTTGCCTCATCTCCACAACGGCCCCCCACATTCGCCGGGGATGCCTGGTTTCACCTTGGAGATACCCAGGAGGGACCATCTCACAGGGATAGCCAGGACAGGTTCCCCAGCGGTCTACAGCGCCACGACGCCTCAGGGCAGCAGTGCGCTTTACAAGACACATACATTTACATTTACATTTACATTTACGGTTGCTCCTGTTGCAGTCAGATCTATCCAGGACCATGGAGCAGTGTGGCCACTACAGTCCCCTGAGACACCTTTTCCTAGGAATCATGGAATCATGTATCCTAGGAATCATGTGTGTCATCCAACACTGTGGACATTCTCAGTGTCTTCAGCATAGGTTGGCCTCTGTGGCATTGTACTCTGGCCTCATTTGTATTTACGTAAAGTGTGCTACATGTGTACACTGTACAGGGTGACCCAATGTGCCTTGTGCATCCTCACACTGGCCAGTGCCTGTGTGTCTGTATACAACTATCTGATGATGGTTGTTTGTCAATAATATGTGTGGTAGCCCCACAAGGGGTAGTTAGAGTGCAATTAGGATTTAATGGAGCCCATTTTTGTGATCCCTGATTAAGAGGTGTAAGTCCTTCCTCTGTCTCAATCACATTGTCTCAGGTAGGAGGGGGTTTGTGCGGGCAAGGCCTACATGTCCAAAGCTTATGTCTCTTTGCCAGGTCTGGCCTGTGTGTGAGGATAGTCGGAACAGTCAACAAGTATTGACCCAGTCATGTTGTGCAGGGTTTAATATTTGTGCTTTGCAGAATGTGTCAAAAGTTAAAAGACATGGTTCCTGCTCATCCATTTTTGGCAACGGTGTGTGGTCCAGATGCTGTGCTCGACTGTCCTCAGACACTAGCTTCTCTGTATAATTCGATATCAAGTTATTTGCTGTTGTGTCATGCTCTCCATTGTTTCAAAGTGGCATGGTGGGTCAACCAACTGTGTAGTGCAGGGCCTACATATGTGCGTAGTATTGTAGATGTTAATCATGATGCTTTTCTGTGACCTATGTAGTTTGGACTCATGTGTCATATGTATACAGGTGTCTGATTATTTCCTGTCTCTTCACCTTGCCCACAGCATCATCGGGGGACACCGAGGGAGACACCGGCACGGACGTGGAGGAGGGATCCTGCACCGGTGCCACCAGTGCTGGGAGTCTGGCGCAGCTAGTGGCATGGAGGGCGAGGGGAGTCAGGCAGAGGACCTGTCCAGTCCCTACACCGACTATGATGCTGACGGGTCCGAGGCTGAGCTCCCAGAGGGGGTGGAGGCTGCTCCCACAGCTGAAAGCAGCAGTACATGTCTCGCCGCCCCCTCCATTCCCATCACCGCCCTCCCACTTGCTCGGGTCCCTTCTGTCCGTGCTAGGCGACCACATGTCTCCTTCGTGCCAGGCACCGCACCCCCTGCCCCTGTCTCCCCTGCTGCCCTCAATGCCGAGTCTGTGGACATCCTGCGGCAGTTGCAGGTTGGTCAGACATCGCTGCTTAATGTCCTCCATGGCCACACCAGACTGCTGACACAGATGGTGTCGTACATGGAGGGCATTTCAGCAGCGATGTCTGACCAACGGATGTTGCTGAGGTCCATGGACTCGTCACTGACGGCAGCAGTGGGTCTCCTGCAGCGCTCCGCCCCCCCTACCCCTGCACCATCCACACTTCCCACTCCCATGCCTGTCCCAAGCACACCCAGACATCCCCATGCACGCACCCCACCAGACACAGGCAGCATACCAACAGGGAAGGCCAAGCGTACACCTCCAGTCACGCACACACAGGGGGAAGTAGGCACACCCACGGGTCGGGGGGCAAACGGCAGCCACACAGCCACAGTGGGAGTCCGCAGTCCTCACGACCCACTTCCTCCAAAACCACTCCCCTTAGCTCCCCTGCCCAACAGTCGGACAAAGAGTCCTTCATGGCCAGTCTGTCCCTCTGCCCCAGTGTGACACCACCCCGCAAGCGGTCGAGGAAGTCCCTAGGCAGGGGAGTTGAGTCCCCCCCCCTGTCCACACCCTCCCCCAGTAGCGCTGCAACCCATCCCTCCGACCCCCCCTCCTTGGGGCCTGTGGTTCCTTCGGGTGCAGGGGAGACGCTGGCAGACCTTGCAACCGTGTGCAGCGCCATCCTAACCACTACCTTTGGCGCTGCCCCACCCCCTGTGGTGGAGTCGTCCGTCCCTGCACCCACAACACCTACTCTTGCCCCTCCTGTCCCTGCGGTGCCTGGTCCTTCCCCCCCACATGATGCCCCCCCCCTGTGGATGGAAAGGAACTCTGAACTGTGCAGGCAAGCTAGGTGAGACGCGTCCCAATGTGTTCCCCCCCCGGAATTCACATATGGACTGGCCTATGGGCCTTGTATATAGTGTACATTTCAAAACCAATCTTTTTTTATGCTGAATAAAGCATTTTGTTTTTCATTTGTCTGGGAAATGTTGTAGTGTGCTGCTCATGGGGAGGACCCTGGTATCTGCGTGCCATCACAAGGTCTCTGCAAATAATCTTTGGTCATGTAAGCTCTTACTGTATGGTGACATTGTCCCAAGGAGTGTTCCTTCCTCTGTGGCACCTGACTTCTTCCCTGCAGGGTGTTTCCCAATTGGTGTGCTGACCTGTGTCTACATTTCCTTGCTGTGTGAGGGATCCCTTCAACTTTGCCCATGCCTGCTCAGCAATGTCTCCGCCTGCATCGTCTGTGCCATCCTTGGTAGTCACTGTACTTGTGTATGGAGTATGTTGCCATGGCTTAATGTGGATATGGTCCCTTTTCCGCACTATGCATGTGTGTACTCCCAGCCTAGCACACATGTGCTAATTGTTCAGCAGGGTATTTGGGCACCTGACTGACAATTGTGGGCATTGTATCTGTGGGTACTCCACCCTTTTCCTTCCATGGGAGGCAACAACTTGTTGGCTGCCCCAGCACCTGTACATTCCTATCAGTCCTGGAATGTGGGTGACAGTGTGTGTTCCCTTAGGCTCTCTTAGTTTAGTGGGGTTTCACATGAGGATACAGTCTTGTTGCATGATCTCAGTGTGTGTATTGTGCTGCCACTGCCAGGGGTGGGTATGCATGTGTAATTTGTCATCACACCCACATGTGGTGTGTCATGCAGTGGGGGAAGGACATCCATCCTCATGGGAGTGGGACACTGCTGTCAGTGATGTGTTGTCATGGCACTATCAACATAGTCGCACATTGTGGATGCCTTCATGCACCCATGGAGTTTTGCTAATGGGACGATGATGTACACACACCCATGTCTCTTTCCACTGCTGGGAGGCCTCTGCACCCACCCCTCATATGTCTGGGCACTGCTGGGAGTGATAGGCACACACCCCTCATATGTCTGGGCACTGCTGAGAGTCCTCTGCACCCACCCCTCATATGTCTGGGCACTGCTGGGAGTGATAGGCACCCACCCCTCATATGTCTGGGCACTGCTGGGAGTCCTCTGCACCCACACCTCATATGTCTGGGCACTGCTGGGAGTCTTCTGCACCCACCCTTCATATGTCTGGGCACTGCTGGGAGTCCTCTGCACACACCCCTCATATGTCTGGGCACTGCTGGGAGTGATAGGCACACACCCCTCATATGTCTGGGCACTGTTGGGAGTGATAGGCACACACCCCTCATATGTCTGGGCACCTCTGCACCCACCCCTCATATGTCTGGGCACTACTGGGAGTCCTCTGCACCCACCCCTCATATGTCTGGACACTGCTGGGAGTGATAGGCACACACCCCTCATATGTCTGAGCACTGCTGGGGGTCCTTTGCACCCACCCCTCATGTGTCTGGGCACTGCTGGGAGTGATAGGCATCCACCCCTCATATGTCTGGGCACTGCTGGGAGTGATAGGCACACACCCCTCATATGTCTGGGCACTGCTGGGAGTCCTCTGCACCCACCCCTCATATGTCTGGGCAAGGCTGGGAGTCCTCTGCACCCACCCCTCATATGTCTGGGCACTGCTGGGAGTGATAGGCACACACCCCTCATATGTCTGGGCACTGCTGGGAGTCCTCTGCACCCACCCCTCATATGTCTGGGCACTGCTGGGAGTCCTCTGCACCCACCCCTCATATGTCTGGGCACCCATCCCTCATATGTCTGGGCACTGCTGGGAGTCCTCTGCACCCGCCCCTCATATGTCTGGGCACTGCTGGGAGTGAGAGGCACCCACCCCTCATATGTCTGGGCACTGCTGGGAGTGATAGGCAAACACCCCTCACATGTCTGGGCACTGCTGGGAGTCCTCTGCACCCACCCCTCATATGTCTGGGCACTGCTGGGAGTGATAGGCACACACCCCTCATATGTCTGGGCACTGCTGGGAGTCCTCTGCACCCACCCCTCATATGGCTGGTCACTGCTGGGAGTGATAGGCACACACCCCTCATATGTCTGGGCACTGCTGGGAGTCCTCTGCACCCACCCCTCATATGTCTGGGCACTGCTGGGAGTCCTCTGCACCCACCCCTCATATGTCTGGGCACTGCTGGGAGTGATAGGAACACACCCCTCATATGTCTGGGCACTGCTGGGAGTCCTCTGCACCCACCCCTCATATGTCTGGGCACTGCTGGGAGTGATAGGCACCCACCCCTCATATGTCTGAGCACTGCTGGGGGTGATAGGCACCCACCCCTCATATGTCTGGGCACTGCTGGGAGTCCTCTGCACCCACCCCTCATATGTCTGGGCACTGCTGGGAGTCCTCTGCACCCACCTCTCATATGTCTGGGCACTGCTAAGAGTGATAGGCACACACCCCTCATATGTCTGGGCACGGCTGGGAGTCCTCTGCACCCACCCCTCATATGTCTGGGCACTGCTGGGTGTCCTCTGCACCCACCCCTCATGTGTCTGGGCACTGCTGGGAGTGATAGGCACCCACCCCTCATATGTCTGGGCACTGCTGGGAGTGATAGGCACCCACCCCTATGTCTCTGTCCACTGATGTGGATCGTAGCACGACACCCACCCACCCACACGATCTTCAGGCCTGGGTACGGGCCGTACCCCAGATGTTGGGGTGCCGTAGAGGTACGGCCCATACCCAGGCCTTCAGAGCATGGGTACGGGTCCTACCACGCGTACCCGTACGTCACCCCAACATTGGGGGTACGACCTGTACCCAGGCCTACAGAACGTGGGGACGGGCCGTACCACCATTGTTGGGGTGACGTAGGGGTACGGCCTGTACCCAGGCCTTAAGAGCGTGGGTACGGGTCGTACCACGCCTACCCCTACGTCCCCCCAACAATGGCGGTACGGCCCGTACCCACGTTCTGTAGGCCTGGGTACGGGCCGTACCCCTACGGCACCCCAAGAATGGTGGTACGGCCCGTACCCAGGCCTGAAGAGCGTGGGTACGGGTCGCACCACGCGTACCCCTACGTCACCCCACGTCACCCCAACAATTGTGGTACGCACCGTACCCACACCTTAAGAGCGTGGGAACAGGTTGCCCCACGCCTACCCCTACGTCACCCCAACATTGGGCAATAATTGTGCAATAATTGTGCCGCCTGTACCCACACTAAAGATTCTAAAGTGGTGCCGATTCATAAAAAACAACACACACAATTGTGTTTTTCGAATTGTAACACTAAAAATGTAGTGTACTGTGTGACTTGCCCGTGTGGAAGAACTTCAATTGGACAAACGACACAAGCTGTTAAAATGCGGATCATCCAGCATAAATCTCGGATTCGATGCAAGACCGTAGGGGCTCCTATGGTCCAGCACTTTATTGAAAATGGACATGGAGAAAATGATTTGGAATGGACTATCTTGGTGGTGGAGAAGGCACCTACCAAAACAACTTTGCAGAGTAAACTAAATAAGTTAGAAGCTCATTTGATAGAAAGATATCAAACATCGAGTAGGGGACTAAACGATCGAGATGTGGTTTGGGCTCTGATTGAGAATTGACTTGCCCCATATATATAGGTAAATAGAAAGGAGTAGCCCCCTGATTGCCATCTAGAAGGGTACGTTAGACTCTTGATGTACAGTTTGCCTTCTGTGTTAAATGTATATAATGGATACCTTTGATGTCACTTGTATAGGGTTCTCCTCCACTGTTATATTGATCATTAAATTTTAATTGTTGTATATATGTAGATATTGTATAGAATTGCCTGGTTAGGACCGGGACGGTGCTCTCGCCCTTCGATCTGGGACTTTTGATGTGGTTTGGTGACTTTCCGGTACATTAAATACCTTTTCTTCCCCGAATCATTTTTTGCAGGTATAATTGATTTTTTTAGATTGAGATGTATATTGCAGAACATGATTAGTGTCCTGTGCTGTATTTACTAAATCTTCCTTCATTTTTGGGGATATTGGTAGGAAGGTGTGGTACTCACGACCCCCCTTTTGTTGTAAGCTTATTTTATTTGTAAAGTAGACGAGTGTAGAGAGTAGTTCCCGTGTCCAAGTCCTCTTTTCATGTTATTGTTCTTTGAGGGCAGGACCAGTGCAGAGCGGGAGCTTTATTTCCGGGTTGGACGCTCGACGCTCTGTGTTATACTTTAACCCGAGCGGCTGAGGAGCTGGTGTATAGTGAGGATTTGACATTGAGACTGACCCGATATTCATCCATTCGGTAAGTGGAATGCTTCTTTCCTCCTTTAGTCGCGTAACTTAGCGTAGTGATTTTGATAGTGGTGTATTTCCGGCACCAACAGTATTGTTATTGTGTTTACATCACAGGAGCTATTGGAGAACCGGTGTTCGGATCTTTTTTGAAAGTCCCAGCTGACAAGTACGCATATAGTTTAAAGGTAAGACCATCACCTGTATGTTGGTAGTGATTAGATCCCGTGTAGGACGAGGGTTGAGAGTAAGGTATCTCGCCTTTGTATATATATTAGTAATCCGCTTCCAGTGACGGGCCGTTATTGTTTTTTATTCCATGTAGGCAGCTCATTATGTGTGCCATCTACCATGCAGCGTGTGAGAGAATTATTGAAGGAACATGTAAGTGGATTTGGTAGGATTTTGACGAAGATTTTTTTATGTTAGTTTTGGGTTTTTTGTGACACTTGTTGCACTTGGGGATATGGACTAAGGTGGTTCAGTTATAATTAATTAGGTAGTCCGCTACCACTATTTAAGAAATGAAGGGTATTTATTGGTAGCAGGCCTCTAGTTAGTTGTGTAGTGTTTATGCTGTTTTATTTTTAATGACCACTTCGAAGTGTCACTTGGTGGTGGTGTATGGTATATAAGGTTTATTTACTGGTTCACTGTGGTGTGGTCCAGTGTGGGACCCTTGTATGGCATGTATCGGTTTGTCACCATTCAGATTTCATTTGTTCCACTTTGAATTGTGGATGAGAGTAATTTTTTCCCTTTTTATTGTAGTTGTTGTATAACCCCTGTCCTGAAGAGGCCATAAGCAATAAAGGCTGAAAATTGGTCACGTCGACAGACATTGGATGGAGGAGTCACTAGATCAGTAGTGATTCTTAGATTTTTGTGGGAACACCCAAAATTTGGGCCACTTTGCCTTTCTTAGTGTTCTCCTTTTGACTACCTCCCAGTGGTTCGCCTGCAATTTAGAGGAGGACACTGATGGAAATAATTTGCATTTGGGTTATTGTTATTTGTATTTTGTCCATTGTGCATTGTATGTATTTGATATTTTGTGATATATGTCATTGTATTTCTCTTTGAATAAGCGTCTGTTTCTGTGTATTTTGAAAATGATTTTTGATGTATTCACAATGAATATTTGATATCCTTGAAGGGGTAATTAAATGTGCTCTCTTCGTGAAAGTTCTTTTGTATTATTTCCTTGATACCTTTTTCTCTTGCATATTTGTATTTCCTTATACCCCGATATTATAGGGTTAATTGGGTATACCCCAGTTGTTTTCCACCAGTCCATTACACTTTGTTAAGTGTGAAGTGGTGAAAGTAAGTTATGTCACATTAAATGTGTATAATAAATTGTTGTTGTTTCCACAGGGACGGCGTTTTGCCATTGAGAGATATATAATTTTAGTTAATTTTAGTTAATTTGTTGCATGTTTTTGGTACATTTTGTAATTGTACGTCAGTATATGAATTGTGTATGTACATTGTCTAAAACTGTTGCGGATGTCAGAGCCTTATATGGTGAGTTACTCAGAGGAAGATATTAATAAGTTAAAGCAGATTCCATCACTTTTGGGTGAAGATACCTCTCGGGTTAGGAATCTTGGTTCAGATAAAGGAGAACGGTTGATACAACTTAGGAAAAAGAACACTAGGACTCAATTGCATGCCCAGGTACTATTGGAATATTTGAAATCAAACACTATACCTGCAGGCTTGCAGGTTAAAAATATTTCTGTGATATTTATAAATCATAAGGCATATTTGGTAGATTTCAGTGGGGTAGGGACAAAGTGTTCCCGTGACTGGATTGTGTTATCTATCCAGACTGCCTTAAGGATAAGTGAGGAGGAATTTAAGGATATTAAGAGATTGGAGGAGGAAATTGGAGAAGATACCACCATAGCAGATGCTAAATTACTGTTAGAAACTATTGAGAAAACATTGACTGATTTTAAAATCCATACAGTTAATTTGAAGACCTATAAAGTAGTGAAAGACATCAAGAACTACAAATTAGAGTGGGTATATCCCTACCTAAAAGAGGATTTCTTTAAAAATAATAACCCAAGTAATCTTAATTTACAATACAGAGGGAGATCATGGACGAAATTTGTAACCTTTTCGGAGTCTTCCTCCGACTCCGAGCCAGGAGAAGGTGCTTCCTTCCAACCTTACCCTACATATCAGCCTTACTATCTACACCCCAGGTCCTACCCTCCCCCATCCCCTTTTTTAGACAGAGGTGGGCTCAGGGGGTGAGGGTTCCGAAGAGGATGGCGAACACCTGTGCAACAGAATCAGGAACAGGGATTCTTCAGGACACGCCACAAAGCGTACAGACGTTAAAACACAATGTGGGCCGTAATAACACCGGCATGGAGTTAATGCCAGTGTATAATTTGTCTAAACACCCCTTGTCTGAAGTGGATACCACAGTACTCCGTAAGGGGTTGTCCTTTGTGCCGACTGTGATGCAAGACCCTGTAGACACTAAAACTGAAGTGTTGCATTTTCTCAGGAAAATTAGATTGAAGATCTTTTTTTCTGAGTATAATGAAAGTAATGAAAGAAATTTTAGTGGTCTCAAAAGAAGGTCCTCCTTTTGTCCACAACGTTTGGCTATGCCTGATGAAGTTTTGGTCTTTGAAGACCAAATTTTACTTGAAATAGATTTGTTGAATTCTAAAAAAATCTCGTTCAGATCTAATTTCTCTAAACAAGAACAACTGGCGTTACAAGATCTTGCCAATAACCCCCTTACGGTGATTAAACCAGCCGATAAGGGTGGGGGAATAGTCTTATGGGATAATAAAAAATATGACGATGAAATCATGCATCAATTAAGCAACAGGGATCACTACCGTCCTCTGTTGGATAACCCCACAGCTAGATTGAAAGCTCAGATATTACATCTCACCACTGATGCTATGGAAGCTGGGTATTTGTGTAAAAAAGAATATGAGCACTTGAATTTCACAGAACAGAAGACACCCAATATATATGTATTGCCCAAAAAACATAAATATGTACATCAACCCCCTGGGAGACCTATCATTGCCTCTTGCGGCACGATTCTGGAGCCACTGGCCAAATACATTGACGTATTCCTGAAACCATTTGTAGCACAAACAAAAGCGTATGTGAGAGATACGATGGATCTCATTTCCAAAGTTGAACTATTGGTGTTCGACGGAGACCAACAGCTGTTGGTCTCCTTCTACATCGAGAGTTTATACACCAACATACCTCAGGATGAGGCCTTGATGGTTATGAGAGAGGTGCTGGACACCAGACCGAAACCCCACATGGTTCCCACTGGGTTCCTGCTTGACCTAGCAAAGATTTGTTTGAAAAACAATTTCTTTGCTTTTAAATCTGAATTATTCTTGCAGGTCAAAGGTGTAGGGATGAGATGTTGTTTCGCTCCTGAAATAGCAAATTTAGTGATGGATTTTTTCGAAATGAAGTACATCTTCCATGAGGAGACTCCATTCAGAGATCACATTCTTGAGTGGATTCGCTTCATAGACGATATTTTTATGATATGGAAAGGCACACAAGAAGAACTAGAGCAATTCCATATGTGGCTGAACACCCGCACAATCGACCTTAAATTCACCAAAAGTGTTAGTAAAACACGTATTAAATTTTTTGGATGTATGGATCATTGATAAAAATGGCAGGTTGGAGGTGGATTTGTATATCAAACCCACTGACAGAAATACTTTGCTTGAATATACGTCAGGGCACCCACGTAACCTCAGGGACAACCTGCCCTACGGGCAGTTCCTGAGGGTACGTCGTAACTGCACTGACAAGAATGATTATTTTACAAATGCCAAGATCCTACAAGAAAAATTAGTCTCACGAGGATATCCTAAACGATTAGTAAAAGGAGCTCTCAAAAGAGCCTGGTACACCCCCCGGGAAAATCTACTTACACCTAAAAGCAAACAAGAATCTGAACAATTGGTTTGTGTACTCACATTCAATCCCAAAGCAAATAAAGTAAAACAGATCATTTTAAGGAACTTGAGGCTATTGGACCCTCTGAATATTCCTAAGCCCTTGTTTGCCTTTAGACGTGGCAGAAACTTGAGGAACCATCTGGTTAAAGCTATTCGTCAGCCCCCTACTCCAACAGACCTGACTGGTCTTTTGGGGTTAAATCAAAAAGAGGAGCTATAGAGGGAAGACGTGCCAGAACACCCTCCAATCAAATACTATTTCAACAAGCAAGAACTGGCACCACGTAGCATAATTTTCATGTAATCTGGACTGGGTGGAGGAAAAATAAGTTTATCAAAAACCTCCAATATCCATTAAATCATATGGTATAGCCCCATCCAGTGTGCTACCAATACTTAAAATTTCAAAGCAACAGAAAAGATGGAAACAAGAGAGTGAAGAGTCAGTCCACAAGATAGTTTAACAACTTTTCTCACTCTACACACACCCTTATTATTCAAAAGGTAGATGAAAAAATGTGTAAAGGAAGAGAAAGTATCTCACGTGCGCACCACCAGAGGAGCTACTGGTAGGTTCTCAACAGCTTGCCCACGTTTGTTTCATCATTGATGACTTTCTCATGAGAAAAAGAGTGATGTGTCCAGTGCAAAGAAAGAAACAAACACAACAAAGAGATGGCCCAACAAGGAAACAGAGGGGGAGGTCACAGGGGACGTGGCAGAGCCAGACAGAACCAGTCACAGAACTGGCAGATGTTTTCCCCACGTCAAACTCGCAGTCGAGGCAGAACCCCGATATAAATAACATCGTTGTAAATCTTTCTGACCATGAATTAACAACTGGCCAATTGAAAGTCTTGAACCGAGGGTTAGGTTATGTTCCGACCCCTACCCATGACTCTTTTAAATGTAGAACTGAAGTCCAAGTGATGAGGAAGATAAAAATAAAAAATAAAATTGCAAATAAGGAACCGGTTTCCTCGTCTGTTTTCTCAACTAATCTGCACCGCCCTTCTCAATTTTGCCCTCCGCTATCTACGGTAGGCCCTGCGGTCGCAGTTTTTGAAAGTAAGGTACTGAGTGTGATCAGGCTGCTTGAGGAATCGCATCAGACTAATGCTTTTTACAATATGAGCAAATCTGATTGGGATGCAGTGAAATCTCTACAAGATAACGCTGCTCTAACTATTAAATCTGCTGACAAGGGGGGCGCTGTGGTCCTTATGAATACTTGCGATTATGAGGCTGAAGTTCGGAGGTTGCTCAGTGACAGGAGGAACTATCGACCACTTGTCCGTGATCCCACAGCCGAATTGCTGCAAATTATTACAACTATTGTAGCACAGGCACGTGAAAAAAAGTGGATTACTGTCAAAGAGGCGGATTTTCTTGTTAATGTTAACCCTAGAATACCGGCATTCTATGTTTTGCCAAAGATTCATAAGGCCCAGCGGCCCCCCCCGGACGCCAATAGTATCCGGGATTTCATCGGTACTTGAGCCCCTATCACAGTTTGCTGATTTCTTTTTGAGGGAATCTGTGATCAATCAATTGTCCTATGTTCAGGATACGACTGATGTCTTGAACATTATAAATGATATGGATTTTGACTCTTCCCAGCAGTTTCTCGTGACTATTGACATCGAGTCCTTGTACACTAGCATACCCCAAGACGCGACGCTGGTGGCAGCAGCTCGCGCTCTTGGGACCCAAGAGTGGTTTTACGATACCCCTCAGTCTTTTGTCATGCAATGTGTGGAGCTGGCCTTGACTCGTAACTATTTTTGTTACAAGGATGACCTTTTTTTACAAACCTCGGGGACATCTATCGGTGCTACTTTTGCGCCGAGTCTAGACTGCATCTATGTCGGCCAATTTGAGGAACATCATTTGGACCAGCTCTCTAATCCCTTCCGGGGGCATATTTGCCTCTGGAAGAGATATATAGATGATGTGCTGTGCATCTGGTCTGGTACGCACCAGCTGCTTGGTGAATTTTTGGACTGGTTGAACTCACTTGATACCTGTTTGAAGTTCACTTGGCAGATAAGTAGGGAGACTGCTACATACCTTGATCTTGATATCATTGTGGTGAATGACAAACTCAGCACTAGTGTGCACCATAAACCCACTGATAAAAATTCCCTATTGCATTATCAGTCTTTCCATCCTAGGGCTCTGAGGGATAATCTTCCGGTGGGCCAATTTTTGAGGTACCGTAGGAATTGTTCCTCCACTTCTGACTATCTGCGGCAATCGGAGGTCTTGAGTGAGAAACTGGCTCAACGATCCTACCCGAAGAAAATTATTACCAGAGCACGTAAGCGGGCCCATAATACAGCTAGGGAAGCCCTGCTTGAGAGAAGCCATAAGGAACCAAGAGAAAGTCTACCTGTGGTTTTGACATTTGACCCCCTGTCTAGTAAGATCAGGCAGATAATAAGAAAGCATTGGTCACTTCTGTCTACGAGTGGCTTTCAGATGCCACAGCCCAGATTTGCATTTAAAAGAACACAGAGTTTGAAGGACAGATTAGTCCATACGAGACCGGTCCATAATAAGAGGAGTGTCACTCTTCCCCCGGAACACCACCCATGTGGTGGGTGTTCAGTGTGTGAGTTGACGGAAAAGACGACTGAAATCACATTAGGTAGTGGGAGGACCTGGTTTCTTCGTCAATTCACTAACTGTAATACATGCCACGTAATATACAGACTTACTTGCCCATGTGGGTTACATTACATCGGTCTTACGTCCAGAAAGGTCAAGGTGCGCATACAAGAACATCTAAGCACGATCAGGGCAGGTAAAAAGTTCTTGCTTGTTGAAATGGTCTTTTGGGGTTGCCAAGAGTCATATGGCACTTCAAGTGCAATAATTGTGCTGCCTGTACCCACACTAAAGATTCTAAAGTGGTGATGATTCATAAAAAACAACACAAACAATTGTGTTTTTCGAATTGTAACACTAAAAATGTAGTGTACTGTGTGACTTGCCCGTGTGGAAGAACTTCAATTGGACAAACGACACAAGCTGTTAAAATGCGGATCATCCAGAATAAATCTCGGATTCGATGCAAGACCGTAGTGGCTCCTATGGTCCAGCACTTTATTGAAAATGGACATGGAGAAAAGGATTTGGAATGGACTATCTTGGCGGTGGCGAAGGCACCTACCAAAACAACTTTGCAGAGTAAACTAAATAAGTTAGAAGCTTGTTTGATAGAAAGATATCAAACATCGAGTAGGGGACTAAACGATCAAGATGAGGTTTGGGCCCTGATTGAGAATTGACTTGCCCCATATATATAGGTAAATAGAAAGGAGTAGCCCCCTGATTGCCATCTAGAAGGGTACGTTAGACTCAATGTACAGTTTGCCTTCTGTGTTAAATGTATATAATGGATACCTTTGATGTCACTTGTATAGGGTTCTCCTCCACTGTTATATTGATCATTATATTTTGATTGTTGTATATATGTAGATATTGTATAGAATTGCCTGGTTAGGACCGGGACGGTGCTCTCGCCCTTCGATCTGGGACTTCTTATGTGGTTTGGTGACTTTCTGGTACATTAAATACCTTTTCTTCCCCGAATCATTTTTTGCAGGTATAATTGATTTTCGTAGATTGAGATGTATATTGCAGAACACGATTAGTGTCCTGTGCTGTATTTACTAAATCTTCCTTCATTTTTTGAGGATATTGGTAGGAAGGTGTGGTACCCACGACCCCACTTTTGTTGTAAGCTTATTTTGTTTGTAAAGTAGACGAGTGTAGAGAGTAGTTCCCGTGTCCCAGTCCTCTTTTCATGTTATTGTTCTTTGAGGGCAGGACCAGTGCAGAGCGGGAGCTTTATTTCCGGGTTGGACGCTCGACGCTCTGTGTTATACTTTAACCCCAGCGGCTGAGGAGCTGGTGTATAGTGAGGATTTGACATTGAGACTGACCCGATATTCATCCATTGGGTAAGTGGAATGCTTCTTTCCTCCTTTAGTCGCGTAACTTAGCGTAGTGATTTTGATAGTGGTGTATTTTGGGCACCAACAGTATTGTTATTGTGTTTACATCACAGGAGCTATTGGAGAACCGGTGTTCAGATCTTTTTTGAAAGTCCCAGCTGACAAGTACGCATATAGTTTAAAGGTAAGACCATCACCTGTATGTTGGTAGTGATTAGATCCCGTGTAGGACGAGGGTTGAGAGTAAGGTATCTCGCCTTTGTATATATATTAGTAATCCGCTTCCAGTGACGGGCCGTTATTGTTTTTTATTCCATGTAGGCAGCTCATTATGTGTGCCGTCTACCATGCAGCGTGTGAGAGAATTATTGAAGGAACATGTAAGTGGATTTGGTAGGATTTTGCCGAAGATTTTTTGATGTTAGTTTTGGTTTTTTGTGACACTTGTTGCACTTGGGGATATGGACTAAGGTGGTTCAGTTATAATTAATTCGGTAGTCCGCTACCACTATTTAAGAAATCGAGGGTATTTATTCGTAGCAGGCCTCTAGTTAGTTGTGTAGTGTTTATGCTGTTTTATTTTTAATGACCACTTCGAAGTGTCACTTGGTGGTGGTGTATGGTATATAAGGTTTATTTACTGGTTCACTGTGGTGTGGTCCGGTGTGGGACCCTTGTATGGCATGTACCGGTTTGTCACCATTCAGATTTCATTTGTTCCACTTTGAATTGTGGATGAGAGTAATTTGTTCCCTTTTTATTGTAGTTGTTGTATAATCCCTGTACTGAAGAGGCCATAAGCAATAACGGCTGAAACGTGGTCACGTCGACAGACATTGTATGGAGGAGTCACTAGATCACTAGTGATTCTTAGATTTTTGTGGGGACACCCAAAATTTGGGCCACTTTGCCTTTCTTAGTGTTCTCCTTTTGACTACCTCCCAGTGGTTCGCCTGCAATTTAGAGGAGGACACTGATGGGAATAATTTGCATTTGGGTTATTGTTATTTGTATTTTGTCCATTGTGCATTGTATGTATTTGATATTTTGTGATATATGTCATTGTATTTCTCTTTGAATAAGCGTCTGTTTCTGTGTATTTTGAAAATGATTTTTGATGTATTCACAATGAATATTTGATATCCTTGAAGGGGTAATTAAATGTGCTCTCTTTGTGAAAGTTCTTTTGTATTATTTCCTTGATACCTTTTTCTCTTGCATATTAGTAGGTTTAAGCTGGCATCCTTCAGAATCTTGGTGGATGCATCGCCTGAGAGATAGAAGATGCTGAGGGAGAGGCCTTCTATGTAGCTGGTTGAGGCTATAGTAGTTGGGAATCGTAACATGGAATGCTGAGTTTGTGCTAAGTAGTCAGTGGATGAAGTACAATGAGATAGTCTACATGACTAATAGAAAAAAATGCCCAAAGAAGAATTCAAAGTTGTCGAAGATTGATTGCTGCCAAAGTAACTATGGCTACGATGAAATGCACCTTATGTTTGCTTTTACCATTCAATTTGCTGGGTGCTAAATGTCTGTGGGACATTCACAGTGAGCATGGTAGTAGTAGGTGTCTGCTACAGAGATGGCTTCATGGATGTTTGTGGTTATGAAATTAGATATTTCTGACACATGTATGGTTGCATAGTACAGATTAAGCAGCCTATTGTGCAAAACACATCCAGTCTTTTTGCCAGTTAAGGTGGTGAGAGGGATGCTGATGGATTATTGTTGATTTGCTGTGCATGGGAGGTCTGCATGGCTACATTATTTGCATGTGTGTGTGAGATGGTGCTTATAGATATGGAGAGAAGGCATGGGGTGTTGTTGATTGCAGTATATAAGTTGCTGTGTGATATGAAATGCCAGATGCAAGAATTCAGCCTCTAGGACACTTATCAGGTGGTAACAGACACAATCGACCTAATCGAGTGATGACCTTGTTCCTGTCTACCCTTTACTTCAGATGCATGGGATGGAAGTCCTAAGGAACTTACGGTCCGAGCTTCTACATTGGTAAAATAATATTTCTTGCCTGCAGTTCCATTAGGATGAAAGCCTGTTCTTCTGACATGCCTTTTTTCTACTGCAGGTTTATTGGTGGTGGTCTCAGTTCAGGTGGATAAATATTATTTGCTTGTGAAAGGCTTGAAGGCAGGACACATCACCAGGTGACAAAATGTTCCTTGCTTGTTCCTGGTTTGAGGTAGAATACTAGGTTATGCAACCTGCTTCATCATAACTTACCGGTCAACTGTTTATTAAGTAAAGGCACTTAAATTGAAAAGGAAGACATTCTAGATCATTTTGTCCTCAAAAATCAAGGATTCACTGATGGACTATCGATGTAAAAAATGTAGAAGTAAAAAATATATACATGAAAAAATATAGAATGCAAAAATATCGACTGCCTATACTTAAACAGGTAGGTGCAAAAATATCGATGTAAAAAATATAGTTGTACAAAATATCGATTTTTTGATATATATATATAAAAATTACATACTAAATATTAAATATGTTAAATAATAAAATGAATATAAAAATAAAAGTAGATTTAATATAAATGTTAACAAATATAACAAATAAACATATCTAAAAACTTAAACACACATACATAATAATTAATATATATATTTACTTTAAAGCAATTGATAAACTATTAATTTTAATTTATTTTATCATTTTAAAACTTACAAATATATATATATATATATATATATATATATATATATATATATATATATACAATAACATAAAATCTAATAAAAACATTCTATAATTAATTAAAACATTAAAATATTTAAAATTCTTGAAACTTAAATTTCCCACTCCAGTCACTGCAACAGTAGGGAAAGTGTTGGATAGCGGAAGGGTAAAAATTACTATTCCCACTTCAATGAGTGCAACAGTAGGGAAAGTGTTGGATAGCGGAGGGATAAAAATGACTATTCCCACTCCAGTGAGTGCAACAGTAGGGAAAGTGTTGGATAGCAGAGGGGTAAAAATTACTATTCCCGCTCCAGTGAGTGCAACAGTAGGGAAAGTGTTGGATAGCGGAGCAGTAAAAAATACAATTTCCCTTCCAGTGAATGCAACAGAAGGGAAAGTGTTGGATAGCAGGGGGGTAAACATTTCTATTCCCACTCCAGTGAGTGCAACAGTAGGGAGAGTGTTGGATAGTGGCGGGATAAAATGTACTGTTCCCACTCCAATCAGTGCAACAGTAGGAAAAGTGTTGGATACCTGAGGGGTAAAAACTGCTATTTCCACACCAGTCAGTGCATCAGTAGGGATATTGGTGAATAGCCGAGGGGTAAGAATTATTATTCCCACTCCAATAATTGTAACAGTAGGGAAGATGTTGGATAGCGTAGGGGTAAAAATTACTATTGCCACACCAGTCACTTCGACAGTAGGGAAAATGTTAGATAGCGGAGGGGTAAAAATTACTATTCCCACTCCAGTGAGTGCAACAGTAGGGAAATTGTTGGATAGCGGAGGGGTAAGAATTACTATTCCCACTCCAATAATTGTAACAGTAGGGAATGTGTTGCATAGCAGAGGGGTAAAAATTACTATTCCCACTCCAGTTAGTGCAACAGTAGGGAAAGTGTTGGATAGCGGAGGGGTACAAATTACTATTCCCACTCAAGTGAGCGCAGCAGTAGGGAAAGTATTGGATTGCGGAGAGGTAACAATTAATATTCTCACTCCAGTGAGTTCAAAATTAAAAACAAACAAAATATTAACAACAAAAATATTTTAAAAACAAAATAAATTAAAATATACATAAATATGTTAAAAATTGAAATACAAATATATTTAATATTGGAAAAAATAAAACAAATATTATACTGTTAAATACATATGACAAATACCTACAAATATTACATTAAATAAAATAAAAAAATTATTTTCAAACAAATAAATATTTGTAATTAGAAATTATTTAGAAACAAAAACATTAATTATTACATAAATGTACTTTTTTTATTTCCTACCTTACAACACCACACAATTCACAACCCACATCTACTTTTTTAAAAATGACTTCCCTAATTAACATAATTAATTACCAATTATACAAATATCATTAATTAAAAAACAAATTAAACCTCATAAAAATTAATTAACTTCCCACACTTTACCCCTATAATCCTCACAACACACAGCCAAAATTAAACTGTAAAAAAAAATTATGACACAATTAAAACTTATTTTCAATTCAAAACTAATAGAATTTAACAACTAATGATAAACTAAAATTGATTTACTCCCCACACTGTGCCCCTATAAAAGTAAATCCCACACACAAAAAAATAAACAAATACCCTAATTAAATATGATTTAATTAATTAATATTAATGATCAACTAATTATTAATTCATTAAACATAAATTACTTCCAACTCTTTACCACTATAAACTCTACAACCCACACCTAAAATTATTTACACAATTTCCATATTTAATTTTCGATTAAATAATATTAATGATCAACTAATTATTAATTAATTAAACAAAAATTACTTCCTACCCTTTACTACTATAAACCCCACAATCCGATATTTTAAACAACTATATTTTTGCAAACGATATTAATGACTTCTTTATTTTTGAAAACGGCATTTAATACCTTAAATTCGATATTCTTGACCACGATATTCTTGCTGTCGATATTTCTGTGTGAGTATATTTCCAACTCGATATTTGTGTAAGTCAACATTTCCAACTCAATATTCTGTGAATACCAAAATCATGTATTGGCAGAACACAGTGAACTGCAACATGAGGGTTATTAAGATTCAATGAGAGTAGGGAGATGTGGTTTTCTGTTTCAATGTCACATAGAAACTGAAGGTATAAGTATAACTAAAGCTAGAAAATTCCAATTAGGGAATGTTTGACTGACTCATAATCAGCATAGTTGGGTTTGGTCAATTTTGAATGCATCTCTAAGGTATTACTGTCAACAACATATGTGCTCCATGACTGAGTCCCTTTAAGTTGTGGATGGAGATAAAGTAGAAAAAAGAGCTCCACAGGACTAGCAGTCACAATACAGGGGTAGGAGCATGAGCTTTCCAAAGGACTTGATCTTACTAAAGTGGGTTCAATCAAATGTAAATTAACTAAATTTCAAACTAGTTGACTAGATGTTCACCCATCTAAAGCATCCACCTGCATGTATGCAACTTAATATAGAATGTAAGAATTTTCTTAAGGGCATAACCACCCTGAGGCAACCCACCATCAAATGTATCCCACCTAAAATTAAGGTGTTTTTTAACAAACATAGCAAGTGTTTTCTAAGATTGCACATTTTAAGTAAATATTTTACTTGTCTTTTTGTCTACTGATACTACACTACACTGTTTCACTTACTGCTTTCCTATGAAGTTTCCGTTTTAGAAAAACATCCTTCTCAAGCTAACTGCCCCAAAATAAACATGTATCATAAAACATACATATTGGATAACCTGTACTATGTTCCTTTATTGCCATCTGAGTGTTATGGCAACATTTACAGACCATTTAGACAACTGTACATGTGCGCGCACACTCTCTAATAGGACCTTCTAGGTGGCTTTACCGCTTTTGCACCTCCATCCTTAAAGGCTTTTTTCCAGAGAAGCCACTGATACCTGAGTTATCCCCATGAAAAATCTCCAAGGGAGGTTCAATTTACCTTTGACTTGAAACTCGAAGCACTGTTTAGATTAAACCTGAAATGTTTACCTAACTAAAGCCTGGAGGATCTGTGATAGCTTTCCCACATTGTATTACTGACAGGTCACTGACCCTGACAAATACTCCTTGTAGGATTGTGATTAAGAATAAAAAGGGAGAGCAGCCAAGCAAGATGGCCACTGCCTAACGGAGCTCCGCAAGTGATAAAAGCCTCTGTTATTAATCCTGCAGCTTATCCTGACAGCAGACGGCAAATCGACAGAGGCCGTGAAGCGGAAGTCTGGGGCTGCCGGTTGAGGGGTCCCGCAGTGACTGGTGAGGTGTGGAGCTAAAGAAACTGCTGCGGGGGCTTGGCGGCCTACAGCGCACAGCGGCGCCGGGGCCTGAAGTTGGCTGGCTTCCTGGGCGGAAGTGTGTGTGGGATGGCCAACGGAGTAAAGCTGCGCCGCTGGGGGCAGTGAGAGCGTCCGGAGGAGCCTGCGCAGCCCGGTCCACCTGAGCATTGCCGAAACCTTGCTACGGACACAGGAGGGAGCGTCGTATGAAACGGTGATGCTCCAAAGGAACTCCGGTGAGTGACGCATCAGCGCTGGGAACCGCCGGGGGCAGTTCGCTGGTCCCACCGGGACAGTATAGCGGCGACGCCGACAGCCCTATAAGCCATCCTGATTGATCCGGGCTGCACTGGAGTGACTCCCGGTGGAGCCAAAAAGTGATTTTGATGAACGCTGGTGCCGGCCCTAGCGACAGGGACCTGGGGCCCAATTTCCAGACCCCAAATGAGGGTACAGCCCTATTGACATCCCAGGCCACGGTGGAAGTAACATGGCCACTCTCCACACCACTGAGTATCCTCTGTCCACAGCCAATATTGCCTTCCATTTCTCACCACCGGCCTCATCTAGTGGACCCACGGATC
Organism: Triturus cristatus; assembly: GCF_964204655.1. Classification (NCBI taxonomy): domain Eukaryota; kingdom Metazoa; phylum Chordata; class Amphibia; order Caudata; family Salamandridae; genus Triturus; species Triturus cristatus. The sequence goes on along the minus strand of NC_140586.1, from coordinate 676,392,598 downwards.
TTACGGGCTGACTGGGGGCCCAACAACATCCGGCTCCACGGCACAAGCCATGTATAGCTCTTTCACACGATCTGAAACTACAGCGGGCAGGGGGGTGAGAAACCCGAAAGGCCGTGCGAAGTGCTTTACAACGCAGCAGGCAGTGGTGACTACCACCCCCCCTTTCTCCTCTCCGACTCGATACCTGGCCGGACGGTGTGCCATGATGGCAGGACGGGCCCCCGCGGGGCACCGGCTGGAAAACTCGAGACATTTGCCTATGCCAAGGATCAGGGCGACAAGCAGCAGCCACCGCTGTCCCACACAGAGACTCCCATACAACAAGGCCCAGATGCCGTCACGCTCACAGACATCATGACCACTTTGCAACAAGTCCAATCATCAATAGGAACGATAGGCACTAATCCGCGCAGACTTCTCGAAACTCTCTGGGAGACTGACCGAAGTTGAATCCACGACGAAGGTGCTTGTGATGGATACAACCACGCTGCAACGCCAGGTGCGCCAATTAGAACTGGACAATAAGCAAATCCTAGCCAAGCTTGACGACCAGGAAGGCCACTCACGGTGCAACAATGTATGCATTGTTGGCATGCCGGAAAATGCAGGTGGGCCAGCCCTTGATCTTTTCGTAGAGGACCTCGTGAAGACTCAGTTACAACCAGGTAGTCTATCGAGTTTTTTCTCAGTGGGGGGCTCCTCCAAGACCGATCACGGCACGTATTTTTAATTTCCGCGATCGAGATGCTATCCTGCAGGCGGCCAGGATCGCCCCGCCAATTCGTCTGGACAACCAGGTGATCACGATGTACCCGGACTCTTCAGCTGCGGTGACGAAACAGCGACGAGGCTTCCTAGATGTTAAAAAGGAACTGAGGGCCAGGGACATAAAATATTTCATGCTCTTGCCGGCGAAGCTGAGGGTGGAGGCCAAGGGTAAAGCATGGTTCTTTCTGACACCAGAGGACGCCCGAGACTGGCTAGATGGATGGCGGCCCGTGACCAAACCCACAAAACTTAGGTCCCAGCAGCAGCACCGACGCCCGGAGTCGCAGAGATCGGGATCAGCGGATTCCGAGGACAAGGAAGAATGAGAGACTTTTAACATCAATCCAGAACTGTCTGACCGCCTCGGAGGACGAACTGTTAATTTAGTCTGAATGCGGGCCACTCCGGTGGCATGTTTTGAGGGACGACCACAAACTGTTGGCCAAGAATTGCACCTCAAGAAAAAGACCATGCCGCTGCCTCATCGACATACACGGGGGCTTCAGATACTCTTGGACAGACTTTTACCACCCACGCAAGTATTAGCAATGGGACTTAAGCACTCTGCTCAGTTGGGGTGGTGAGCAGTTTGGGGTCCGCCGGGCATGGAGGCAGGGAGGGGGGGAGGTGGGTAGAGGGATTGTTCTTCCTTTTCAAGTTGTTCGTTTTATTTTGGTTTTGCAATGGCACTTACATCAGTATACCTCGGTAGGCCCTACCCCTATGTTTCAGTAGATGGCACACACTGCTATGATGACAGAAACCCCGGACGGCCCTCTTCGAGCGCCTGTGGGTCCCGTCCCCCCTTACGGTCCTATCCTGGAACGTGATCGGACTAGGGGACAAGATTAAACGGGGACTAGTCCTTCAATATGTTAGACGTAAAGCTCCAGTGATAGTCCTCATACAACAGACGCACCTTGTGGGCTCAGCCACTAGGGCTATGGACAGATGGGGATACAAAATGGCAGTACACTCAGAGTTTACCTCTGGCTCCCGGGTGGTGGGGATTCTCATCAATAAACGCTTCCCACTCATACTCATTGACTTCAAAATGGACAAACAGGGGCTCTTTGCGGCACTGACATGTAGCTGGGAGGGACGGTCCTATAACGTGGTCTCAGTATACATCCCTCCGATGCTACATCAAACGGCGCTTCCAGCCCTTAGTACATTTTTGTTATTGTTGCCCGCAGGTGACACTATAGTGGGCGGCGATTTTAACGGTGTGATCAACGTTACCCTGGATAAGCATCCTCCCAGGGAACCACGTAGTACCCAGGTCAAATTATTGGATTTTACTAATGCCATAGGCTTAATAGATGTTTGGCGAGCTACCCACCCACACAACAGGCAATACACACACCACTCTGGAGTACACAATAGCCTCTCTAGAATTGACTACATGTTCATGTTAGCAACAGGACTAAATCGCGTAACGGAGATTCAACATCTGCCCCGTGGAATATCAGATCATTCGCCCCTATACTTGACGCTCTCCTCTCACACAGAGATACGCAGGAGGGTTTTTCCCATACACCCCGGGCACCTACAATGCTCCACAATAAGAAAGGGTCTCCGCACTGCCACAAAACAATATTTCTCTGAAAACGGCCAATCCGTTACCTCCCCGGTAACGCTCTGGGAGGCCTACAAAATAGTACTCCGTGGTCAGGCGATCTCCGTGATTGTCGGGCACAAGAAAATGCAGAAACAGCAGATGGAGGATTTAGAACAGAGGGTGGCAGTCGCCGAGGCGGACCATGCCCTGGCATCAACAGATGACTTCACGCACGCACTCACTCTGGCACAGCAGGCATATAGGTGTTTGCGTGGGAGGGGGCGAGGTCGCAGCTCCAGGCCTCGAAACACACCATCTATGAAGCGGGTGATAAAGCAGGCAGACTTCTCGCCTGGCTCGCCAAAAAGGACCGAGCCAGCAGGTGGATAGCCCAACTCCGCATGGCAAACGGCGAAATCACCGGCGACCCACAGCAAATCGTGAACTCCCTCGCCACCGATTATCAGGGGATCTACGAGCGACTAGCCACCAACACTCTAGAAGACAACCTGGCTTTCCTAAAGGACATTCGTATGCCCTCCTTATCAGATGAGGCAGTTGCAGAGCTTAAGGTTGAGCTCACCGGGGATGAGCTGGCCACTGCCATCGCGGCACTCAAGCCTGGGAAAGCTCTCGGCCCCAATGGTATAGCGATAGAGTTGTATAAGAGAATGGATACGCATATCACAACGCACCTCCTCAATATGTATAGGGCTAGTCTGGAAATTGGGGAGCTCCCCAGAGACCAGCGACTAGCAACAATAGTCGTGATCCACAAGTCAGGAAAGCCACCGGAAGAATGTGCTTCCTATAGGCCGATATCGTTAATCAATGCGGAGGCAAAGATATTTGCCAAGGCGCTGGCCTTGCGCCTTCAGCCCCATCTCGCTACTTTAATTCACCCCGATCAATCGGGCTTTATGCCTCACCGCAACACGGCCCTAAATCTTCGCAGGCTTAATGGGGTCATAGCCCACAGTTCCATCATTGCTCAGGACGCGGTCATCCTCTCCTTAGATGCCCGCATGGCATTTGATATGGTAGAGTGGCCCTTTCTTTTCGCGGTCATCCGCCTCATGGGATTCGGCCCCCGATTTTGTGCCTGGGTGCGCCTTCTCTGCAATAAACCCATGGCGCATGTCGTGTCGAATGGTCGTACTTCCAGTGACTTCCCTCTAGGTAAGGGTACGAGACAGGGATGTCCGCTCTCCCTGCTGCTGTTCGCAATAGTGCTGGAGCCTCTGGCAGCGTGGATCCGCCTGGACCCAGTCATAAGAGGGCTGAGATGGCCGACGGGATGGGAGTACCGCATTTCGGTATATGCGGACGATATCCTACTTTATATGGCGTCACCCTCCCAATCACTAAATTGCTCCTTGACATCTGCGCGGCATATGGCAGAGCATCCGGCTATACTATAAACTGGGCAAAGTCATTGCTGTACGTTCTCCAGGGCCCCCCCCCAGGTTGCCGCGGAACTGCGATATCCAGCGGGCGGAGCACGTTTCCGTATACCTCGGTATTTCTATCACCCCACTGGTCGAACGCTTCCTCGCTGAAAACCTTATAAAACCGCTGGCCCACTTCTGCAGAGGTGTACTGCACTGGCGCTCTCTCCCTCTCACGCTGCTGGGTAGGGCGGCGCTCTTCAAAATGATAGCACTGCCCAGATTTTTGTATGCCTTACAGAACGCCCCATTCTACATTCTCCCCTCCTTCTTTACCCTTTTAAATGCCTAAGTGACCAAACTCCTTTGGGATGGTGGGACAGTCCGTATAGCCATGAAGAAGCTTGTTAAGGGATGGTACGATGGGGGAATCGCTCTTCCACACATCCAGACCTATTATTGGGCATCGCAGCTCACTGCTATAAACCAATGGCTTCACGCTTCACACGATGACCGCGCATTCCGCATGGATCGTCATCTCCTTGAGCCTGAAGGGATACTCGGCGCTCTCTACAATACTGTAAAGAAATCGCACTACACAGGCCCTACGGCCCATACACTACAAATTTGGCATGAGGCACAGAGGGTGATGGGGTGGAGGTGGACACTTATGCAGGCGACGCCTCTCTGGGACACCTGACACCTCGGATGACTCAAAAACACCAAGGGATCCAAGAGTGGGATCTCATAGGGATCTCCAGGGTGGGAGATTTGTGGTAGAAGGGGGGTTGGTGCCCTTTGCTCAGTTGCAAGATACTTACGGACTGGCACACACTGAAATTTACAGGTACGCCCAAATACGCCACGTCCTACAAGAGGCAATCCCAGTAAATACACAATTGCCCGAGTCCTCGCTGTTAGAGGACAGATTACTAACTAACCATCTTCAAATAAAATCCATTTCATTGACTTACCAGAAAATAACGAACAATCTACCAGACCCAACGGCAGTCCTAAAGCAACGATTGGAAGCAGAGTTGGGAGACTTAGATGAGGAAGACTGGCAGATGGCCCTGATGTCCCCTAGGGAGGTCGCAATACTCTCTACCCTCAGGTTACTCCAATTAAAAATCCTACACCGAATTTATTACACACGACCATTGCTATACAGAATAGGAAAGGCTAACACTCCCTACTGTTTACGTAATTGTGGGACTGAGGGGACTTTTTGGCACACACTCTGGAAATGTCAGCGGATTACTTCCTTTTGGACTTCAGTTTTACGCACCATCTCCGGCGTGGTTGTTCCACCTGAGCCCAAATGCTGCCTACTCAACATCTGGGAACCCACGGATTTAAATCGTGCATGCCAAGCCTGGGTAACACTGGGGATAACACTGGGCAAATGAAACATAGCGCAGCGATGGGGTTCGGATCAGTCCCTGACGCCGCAGCAGTGGTGTCGAGACATGGACCACACAATGGTAACGGAGAAATCTGTCTACATACACAGAGGCTGCCCAAATAAATGGACGCAAATCTGGGGCAAGTGGAATCACTACCGGGGTGACATGCGCGAACCTCCCCCTCCTGAGCAAGAATCTGACGATAGTGACTGACTTGCATACCACACTAAGGCAAGATCAACCACACTCTGTTACACCCAAGAGAGATAGCGGGGTTGAGGTAGTTGAGTTTCTTATACAGAATCCTATGTCATATCTGTATTCTCCTGGACTATCACTGGTATATACCAAAGCTTATCCATTATTGTATCGTTTACTGTATGCTCTGTGCCAAATGTTCAATAAAAGCTTTTTCAAAACAAAAAAAAGAACAAAAAGGGAAAGATGAGTCACTCCTACATTCATTAGGACATTCACAGTCTCGGGCCAGACATCTACGTCGGAAGCTTGCCACAGTCACCACTGCCACACTGTAATCAAGAAGACATCTACCTCTCACCCGGATTCAGCTGTGAGACAGGAAAGGGTTGCCCTGAACAATAGCGTTTGAATGAAGAGACAAGTGGTACCTTATCCATTAGCTGAGGCACGAGTCTTCAGGCAATCCCACAACGGTAGACTCTTGGGTGGGGTTAGCTTACTTCAACATGCTGCTACTAGCCCTTAAGCCTCCGTCAAATAGGTTTTCACTCAAAAACGTCACACTTGTAACACTTCCTAGGACACTGACTTACCATCCTGTCAGCTTGCACCCAAGCAGAATGATAGAGCAGCAGGACACTGCAGTCTCACGGTAGACAAAACACCTCCGTGTGAAAATGCGGCTTAACACTCACCTTCAAATTCCACAGAGCAGCATCACATTTGTGTACACGACAATCTATGCAGAGGCATCTGCTGAACTCCAAGGTTTTTCTCATTTACCTCCACCAAAGCTGAACATTATGAAAAAGTATACAGGTTCACACGTGAGTGATGCTTTTACCTTCCACCTGCAGGCAGCATTAGCCAAGTATTTAAAGAAATGGATGCAGGCAGGCTGACCGTGTGAACCAACTTCACCCGTGGTAAAGTGTCACGATCAATAAAAAGAATCCAAAACTTCGACTAAAAAATTCTAAATTAATGTGGAGTAATAAGGTTACAGCATCGGTATCCAAAACACACCACTGTCAGATGGAATCTGACAGCCAGAGAAGAAGACGTCTAGGCAGGCAGATGGAAAACCGTGCAGGCACTCTTAAAGAGAAGGCCATCTTAAAACCAGCTTCACAAACCATCCATTCTACAGAACCAGGCCCGGGTACAGGCAACAGTCAGGCTATGCAGACTATTAGCAGAGGGACTCATACTTTATCATTGCCTCTCCTCCCCGCAAGGTCACACTGAGGAGAAAATATAGACTGGCATTACTGCTCTTTCCTCATGTGCACCACCCCCCGACTGAGATAGTATGCATGAGTAAGAGAGAGAGAACAGGCAGCATGAGAGATAGAGATACATAAACAGCACTTCTGTCTAAGAAATAAAGAAAAACAAATCGAAATTAAATCAATGTATTATACTATCGGGTTCGTCACTGGGCGTTCTCAGCATCTTCACCCACATTTTCATGGGATGGTGTTGATGTAGTAGATGTTGTTGTGGTGTCTGTGTATGTTGCTGGTGCTACTTGTGAGTGCCGTCACCTTGTTTGTTGGGGTGCTTGCACCCCTATTCCTGCACAGGCTACACTGAGCCACGTGGGGCTTCTGGGCAACGTCCCTCAAAGACTTCACTGTTCTTATGGTTATAATATTCTCATATACCAGCGGAAACATGAAAATAGACAAGATCTCATTTCAGTGCCGAAGAAAGGCTCAAGGGCCCCTGGTGATGTTATTGCATTCTATTTCCCAGTAGGTAAGGCTTTGAAAAGACGATCGCAGTGTCATTCTGGTTGTATGGAGAAGGTCCCTGCACCGTGTGGGCATTAATGGCATGTTTGCCTTTTATAGTCTGGCGATAGCCAAGACCTTTTGATTTTAGTAAAATGAGATATATACTATGGTTACACTCTTTCAGAAAGAGCACAGATGAGAGGAGATGCTATCACCAAGAAGAGAGTGAATCAAGGTCCAGGTGTCTAAAACCTTACTGAAGGAGTAACTCAATGAGATACCCTATATCAGAGACACAAAGATCAGATCATGAGCACTTGGACAGAGAACCATTCTAGAAGGCCGTCAGCATTACAAAGAGACAGTGGTCTGTGTAGAATGGAAAGAGAATGACATTTCTTTGTGATCCAGGTCCCTAGCATAGCTTCGTTTAACCTATCCTCTGTGCAACTGCCATACATCAAGGTACGGTGGACCTTGGCCAGTAGCTCTGTAGTGGGCCTGAGAAGTGTTACTTGGACCTGTCTTGCCTTCTTGGGCATCTGTATCACCCATTCTTGAGCCAAGAGGAGCATTATGTATTCCTCCTTTCTCTTAAGAGCCTTGTTTGTGGCTGGTCATCCAGATCGCAGACTCTTAGATCCGTTGCACTGTTATTACACTTAGAAAATGTCACACTCTCTTAAAATCATCATGATCCTATCATCAGATGATATTGTCATGCCCAGCAGGCACCCACAGGCCCCTGATCATTTCCAACACTGGAACTCTTTGTTTGCAAACATCAGTTTTCTGGACATAGTCCTTGAAGTATGCCACAACCCCCAACCACTCCACCTTGGGTGTCAATTGTTGGTGCTATTTCATTTTGCAGCTCCAGTGGCAAGCTAAACATTGGCTAATGGTAGAATTGTGGCACCCATCTAAACCCATAAAATAATGAGAATGCACACTGATGACATGGAGTCAACATGGTTTAATTGACAAATTTCACATTAGGGGGTCATTACGATTGCGGATGGACTGCCACCGCCAGCCGTGCGGTGGCGATCCGTCCGAAATCGAACGATGAATCACCGCCATCCAGATTAGGATGGCGGGTGGATCCAAACTGTGACCATGGCGGATGCAAAGACCGTCCCCCACAGAACTGCCACAGTCAATCGTACCAATTCCCTGGCGGAGCAGTCTGTATCCCTAAAATGGTGGCGGTGCCTAGCAGGCACCATCTGCCAAATTAAGAAGCTGGCTTCAGCCAGCCTGTCCATGGCAGTGAAACTGCCATCGAAAAGCTGGTGGGGATTGGTTTTGTGGGCCTGTTACGAGCCACCCTTGTGTTGGGGGGAGGTGTTTGTGCACTGGGGGAGTACCCATGGTACCCCCCTACATTTCACTGCACCAAGTGGCAGGCACCGTATGGTGCCTGCCACGCAGTGAAATGCACAACATGCATTTTTGACATTGCAGCGGGTGCTGCACTCAGCAGCACCCGCCGCAATATTAAATTGCAAAATGCGACCACCATGGTGGCAGCCGCATCCTAAATCGGAGTGCGGGACCGCTGCATGCCTGGCCGATGGTCTCATTCCCACCCACGATGGGGTGCAGACTCAAGTCCGCCCACCATTGTAATGAGCACCTTAATTCACCTGCACCACACTTTTGCCAGACAGAGACCAATTTTTCATTTACCTCCCCTTTTTCAGTGTGGGTCTTTACACACCACGCTCAAACCAATGACACTACTGAGAATGTATCAGACCAGTTTTAAATCTCTTGACATGGGATGTCATTTCCCACAGACTATAATGCAACTAAGTACTATTAAAATCCATGATGGAGGATCTCGGCCCCTAAAGGCTTTGCAAGCTTTCAACTTCGGTCGTTACTGCTTGTTTCTGTGTAATTTGAATTTGCTGAATGCACTGCTACTCATCTCTACTTGGGGTTCCTTCTGTTTAGTTGTGGAAGTGACAGATGTTCCAATAGCCTCATCTGTGGTAGTGACTTTGGTAGCTCAAGAAATTCAATATGTGGTATCAGTGTTGCTGATAACCATCTGAATTACTTATATGTAACTTGAAACGTTGGTGTAACTCTAGAAGGTGTGATTTCCCACCCGCAGGTGACACGTGAACTTGGTTCAAATGCACCAGCGATGAATTTGAAAGACCAGTTATTGTGCCCCGCAAGGCACTATTCAACGTGTAATTGGCATAGAAGTATTTTGTTTGGGTTACTGACAATCCCATAAAGGGGTCAGGAGCATTGTGGTAACAGTCACAAACCCTTTTCCATTATTCACAGTATCACACACATGGTACTAAGAAGAATGAACACTTTCTAAGTTAAATGTATTTTCTACAGAAACAATCTGTTTCTCAGTACATCTGAAACAATTACACAGAATATTATAAAAACAGCAAGAAGGCATGTTATGAATACCAAGAAGAAAATGAAAATTTCTAGAATGTTTTAAAATCTTATACACAACCAAACACCCTAATGCCTGTTTCTATGCGCTATACTAACAGAGATTGGAAGGCAGAGCAACTTGCATTCTAAAACTTCTTAGGCAGAAGATACTTTGTTGACAGCAAAGGCTGTCTTTATCAATGGAGGCCTGAAGAAAGTGTTCCCAGTGAAGGCCAAAACACATGCTGCTGTAGCAGTTAGTCAGTCTCCCTCTGGGACTCTGCATTATCAGCTTCAGGTGAGATGAAGCATCTATGAAGTGCCAAATGTGCTGGCAGTAGATGAGGCCGTCTTTAGCAGAACCTCAGGTGATAATCTGGGCGATGGACCTCTCCTGACAAGTGGTCAAGTGGTAGTCCTTATCTACTAAATCTTATCAGAAATTGGAATTTCTGACATGAGTTTAGGAATGTCTGACATGGATTATGGACATCAAGCTGTGCGTCCTAGACGTTTCCTTATGAAAATATAAGGTAGAAGAACGTCAATTTAGACTACATTATTTTGGTTATATTTCTGTATGTGATCTTAATTAACCTTGACATGGTGAAAAATAGACATTTGACTCAGATGAATGTCGCATCAAGTGTTGTATTTATGTCATCAATTTGATGGCTTGACACTTTCTCAGTTCTTAGAAAGATACAGTCTGACAACATCTGTGTCTAATGGCAGACATAACAATGATTCTGCACAAATTGGGAAGATGGCGACATCCATTGTTTGAAAGTGAGAAGATGGCGACCTCCATTAGCAAAGATGGAGTCGCGGACTCCATAAGATAGAATGGGACCTTAAGGGATTTATGTCATTGCACTGGAACTAGTAAATACTCGAATATTGTTGTATATGGCGATACACATGTAAGTGGACCCTTGGTGAGTTACTGCTGGTGGATGTGTATTAGGAGTTCAATACTGAAGTCAAGGTCAAGGGAACCATAGCTGGCTCTTTTAACTAGCAATGCTGTCTCTTCTTCTACATCCTCTGATTGCCACTGATAATCCCAGCACAAATTCAAAGAAAAATGGAACTAGAAAACAAGAGTAAAACCACAAAGAAATAACCAACAAGCAACCTCAGGTGATGTGCCAAGGAACAGAATGTGTGCTGAAGACAAGTAAGGAAAGAGCAAATGTGGGGATGCAAGAAGAATCATGAGGATAAGAGTAAAATACGAGTAAAAATGAATGCAGCAAACCAAACAATACACTTAGGGGTCTATTAGGATGGCGGTCAGAAAACCACCCGACCCCCATGGTAGTGGAAATCAACCGTCCGCTGGTACCGCAGCAAAACCGGCGGTCCGATTAGGATCAACCGCCCAAAAATTCCGACTGCGGCAGAACAATGCCACAAACGACCGCCGGTAGCGGGCGGAGATGGTGAAAATCCATCCGCGGCGGTCGGATTTGCGGCGTAAACACACTAAACCGCCTCATGGCCAGCAGAGTGACCGCCCGTAAAATTAGGATTCCCTCGATGTGACAGCGCGACGTTCCGCTGTTTCCGACCGCTGCGATCGCAAACAGTGATGAATGGTAGAGCCGGCGGAAGGCCTGTTGCATAGCCACAGCTGCGGACGCTCCGTGACAATAATGGCGGTCGACAAAAAAAACACACAACAAGGCCACCAAGTACACACATCAAACTAGCTATGCCCCTAAAAACACCTAACACACCCCAACGACACACCCTCATGGCAACTTCAAAAATACAAATCCCAGGACAACCCACACAACACACCTGACAGCAATACCCCATTTTGACACACCCACATTGCTGAGTATATAACCAGCCCATTCCCTGACCAGAATCATTTGCACTACTCCAGCCCTGAAGGAACAAAACCCTGCAGCACATTGGATAAGCAAAACGAAAAAAAAGAGGAAAAAAATGAAGGAGGGAAAAACAAGCTTTAAAAAAAAGTGTGTAACCTATAAAAAGCATTCCTATTGGTAAATGCGCGTCATGTGATCAAGTCCCCAGGGAGGGACGAAACGCGTAATGGCTGCCGTTCCTGTTTGTGTAACCATGAAATAAACTGAGCGGTATTTTGAAAGGATTTTGTGGTCCGTGCTCTTTGTATCCAGTATCCAGTATCCAAAAGGAAGGAAATGTGGTGAAAGAGTATTGAAGCGATATATATATTTATAGTCACATTGCGGTTGGCATGCTCCGCAACCTCAATCACGGTCACTGGCTCCAATGTATAGCAGCCATATCGCGGTAGTGACCGCATGGCCCCTGCAGTGTGTCACCGCCAATGCCAAAGCCAAACTTGCGGTAGTGATATATATATATATATGTAACAATGGCAGTTGGCATGCTCCGCCAACCCAATCACGGTCACTGGCTCAAATGTATAGCAGCCATATCGCAGTAGCAACTACCTGGCCCCTGCGGTGTGTCACTGCTAATGCCAAAGCCACACTCGCGGTAGTGATATATATATATGTTACAATGGTGGTTGGCATGCTCCACCACCCCAATCAATCAATCAATCAATCACGCGTTTGTTGAGTGCTACTACTCACCCATAGGGGTCTCAAGGCGCTGGTGGAGGGGGGGTTCGCAGGTTCCAGTCCATCAAGGAGGGGGTCTGTCGAAGAGCCAGGTTTTTAGGTTTCTTGTGAAGATGGGGAGAGATGTTGTTTGACTGAGGTGGAGCGGGAGGATGTTCCAGGCTCTGGCTGCGAGGAAGGAGAAGGAGCGGCTGCCTGATCTGGTCTTTCTGGTGCGGCGGACCATGGTGTAGGAGATCTGGGCTGATCGTAGGGTCCTTTGTGGTGCGTGGAATATGAGTCGGCTGTTCAGGTATGCTGGTCCGGTGTTGTGGAGGCCTTGTGAGCATGGGTGAACATCTTGAAGGTGACTCAAGCTTCGATAGGGAACAAGTGGAGTGTGCGCAGGTGCTGGGAGATGTGGCAGTGTCTTGGCAGGTTGAGGACCAGTCTTGCGGCGGCGTTCTGGATGTTCTGTAGCTTTCGTGTGAGGTTTGTGTTTATTTCGGCATAGAGTGAGTTGCCGTAGTCGAGTCTACTGGTGACCAGGGCGTGAGTGACGTTCTTTCTGTGTTTGAGGGGGATCCATTTGAAGGTCTTGCGTAGGAGGTGGAGGGTGTGGAAGCAGGAGGAATAGACTGTGTTGATCTGGCGGTCCATTTTGAGTTCGGAGTCCAGGATGTTTCCCAGGTTGCGTGCGTGGTCCGTGGGGGTGGGTGGACTTCTGAGGGCCAGGGGCCAGCAGGTGTTGTTCCAGGCGTCGGTGTGTGGGCCCATGATGAGTACTTCTGTTTTGTTGGTGTTTAGTTGAAGGCAGCTGTTTTTCATCCATTTGGCAACGGCTTCCATGCCTTCTCGAAAGTTGTGTCTGGCGGTGTTGGGTTCCTTTGGATAGGGAGAGGATGAGTTGGTTGTTGTCTGCGTATGACACAATGTTGAGTCCGTAGGTTCTGACGATGAGGGCGACCGGAGCCATGTAGACGTTGAAGAGCGTAGGGCTGAGGGATAACTCCTGGGGGACTACGCAGGTGGTTGGTGTAGGGTCAGAGAGGAAAGGTCAATGGCTCCAATATATAGCAGCCATATTGCGGTAGCGACCGCCTGGCCCCTGCGGTGTGTTACCGCCAATGCTAAAGCCACACTCACGGTAGTGATATATTTATGTTACAATGGCAGTTGGCATGCTCCGCCACCCCAATCAGGGTTACTGCCTCCAATGTATAGTAGCCATATCGCGGTAGCGACCGTCTGGCTCCTGCGGTGTGTCACCACCAATGCCAAAGCCACACTCACGGTAGTGATATATATATATGTTACAATGGTGGGAATGGTGGTTGGCATACTCCGCCACCCCAATCATGGTCACTAGCTCCAATGTATAGCAGCCATATCGCGGTAGCGACTGCCTGGCCCCTGTGGTGTGTCACTGCCAATGCCAAAGCCACTCTCGCGGTAGTAATATATATATGTTACAATGGCGGTTGGCATGCTCCGCCACACCAATCACGGTCACTGGCTCCAATGTATAGCAGCCATATCGCGGTAGCAACCGCCTGGCCCCTGCGGTGTGTCAACGCCAATGCCAAAGCCACACTTGCAGTAGTGAGACATATATGTTTATAGTCAAATGGCGGTTGACATGCTCCGCCACCCTAATTACAGTCACTGGCTCCAATGTATAGTGCCATATCGCGGTAACGACCGCCTGGCCCCTGCGGTGTGTCACCACCAATGCCCAACCCCTTACAGCCAATGGGAACCGCAATCGCGGTAGCCTAATGCTATTTTGAAAATCGCGGTAGGCGTGCTCTGCCACCGTGGGGCCTGTCATTGGATGCAATTGAAAGATGCAGGACTGAGGTAGCGACTGCCTGGCCCCTGCGGTGTGTCACCGCCAATGCCCAAGCCCTTACAGCCAATGGGAACCGCAATCGCGGTAGCCTCATGCAACTTTGAAAATCTTGGTAGGCGTGCTCCACCACCGCGGGCCGGTCATTGGATGCAATTGAAAGATTCACGACCGTGGTAGCCACCGTCTGGCCCCTGCGGTGTGTCACCGCCAATGGCCATGCCCTTACAGCCAATGGGAACCACAATCGATGCAGCCTAATGCAATTTTGAAAATCGCGGTAGGCGTGCTCCACCACCGCGGAGCCGATCATTGGATGCATTTGAAAATAGCGGAACTGGAAAACCAATTGCAGCAGCTTAGAACCACTGAAACTACCCCAGGGGGCTATATATGTGTGGGAGAGAACCTCACATTTACACTGATTCCAGACACTGCGGCCTGACACCCCTCACCACCAACCGCTGCTGCTCCTGTCTCCAGACACTGCTGCCTGGCACCCCTCAGCACCAACTGCTCCTGCTCCTTTCTCCAGACACTGCTGCCTTACAACCCTCAGCACCAACTGCTGCTGCCCCTGTCTCCAGACACTGCTGCCTGACACCCCTCACCACCAACTGCTGCTTCTCCTATCTCCTGGACCCAGTGATGGCGAGGACTGAGAAGATCAGGGCCCGTCCCTTAACCACCGAGGAGCAGGAGGTCCTGGTGGACGAGGTGCTCACACAGTATGGGAGGCTATATGGTGCTCCAGATGTCATGGTAAGTGTTTCAGAGTGGAAGTGAGAGTGCCGGGAGTGCACACATGAAGTTGATCTGCTGCAGTATGTGACTGAGAGTGTGGGGTTGTGTCATACACTGCCTAGCATGCTGACTCCAGGGAAAAGGGGTGTTTAGCCTATTTCACGTGTTTCCCTGGCTGCACATCAGAATGAGAGGGACATGCATTGTTTTTTCAGCCATACACTGACAGCAAGTTGGTTAAGCGGGAGTCAGGACAGAAATTGCATGTGTAAATGGATGTGTGGGTCCATGATGTTCTTCATAGGCTGATCTGTGACATTAACAAGGGTTTTCGTCCAGAAGGGTACTGATGGAAGTGTGTCTGACTCTAAATTGCTACCATGTATAGGTCAGCACTATGCACCAGACTTAAATGCCAGAGGGTGACAATCTTGGTGGTTATTCACCTATGACACAGCAGATTGTCGAGCTTTTGTACAGAACCCCTTCCATTTTCATCAGCATGTGTACTGACTCGCATGTGTAGGCACTGTTTATGCTCCCATATTGTCCCTGCATGTGACTTTGCTGATGCCCCACATTGGACCTCAATGTGAGCCCACCTGGCCTGCACAGTCACTGCCCAATCTGACAAGGACACATCACTGAATGTACAGAGTGAAACATATGAGTTGTTTGCTAGACTATCCATCAAAGAGCTATCTCAGCCCTGTAGATTGCACACGACAGACCTTCTGAGAAGGGTGCGAGATTGTAAGATCATTTCCCTAAATGTGACCTCCATGACACAGTGAGCCTTTCACAGGGCAAGGATATTGAGGGCTGCGCAGTGCTGGACACAGTGAGTCTGTCCCGAAACATAACTTCCAATGTAATGTATGTCTTGCTCACCCACAAACTGGATAGCAGATGTGGGCCCCCTAAACATAGCTTTATGTGCTGGCATCCTGCATGTGTATGAGATGGGCAGGTACTATGTCCACCCTCATACCGTCCTGCATGCATTTTTGTACGATTCTCCCATGCTAATGTACTATGTGAAATGCTGTATTGTCTCTGCTAGACATATCTGTGAAGTAGTTCTGAGTTAGTATCATGCTCCTGTACTGAGAGATAGTGGTACATATCCCTATGTCACTGATATTTTCCCACTCTTGCCTCCCATGCCTGCAGCTCAAAGTCCACCAGCGTAAGGCCGTGTGGAGGGCCATTGCATGCAAGGTGCGAGCTCTGGGTGTCTCCGACCGACAGCGCACACACTGTCACAATAGGTGGGATGACATCTGCCGGCTGAGCAAAAACGCGGCAGAGATGATGCTGGGGCTGCTCCCTCGGACTGGAAGGTTGGCGCACAGAAGCATGACACCACTAATGGCCCGCATCTTAGCTGTGACACAGCTTGAGCTGGATGCACGTTTGAAGGAGCATCAGCAGCAAGCTGGTGGTGAATGTTCTGGGAAGGGTGACTTTGATTGTGAGTGACTGCATGTGTTCCAAGCCTGGGCCAGTGCTGAGCTCTGTTATGTTGCTAGTGTGATGCAGTGGCTTGTAACTGGCCTCTGTGTTGGGTGCAGCTGTCATGCATTTTCCCTACCTGTACTTTCTCATGTCATTGAAGTAATGGCCCTTGACGTAGCATTCTGAGTTGTGGCCTTCTGGCATCATCTGCATTGGGGAAGTCAGGGACATCCCATGTAAGGGAACGCAAGTGTGCCTCATCTGAGTGTGCTTACATCAATGTGTGCATTGCCTGACATCAGAATTTTGAGTACTACACATCTGACACCAATGTGCGACTGTAGTTGTGCCCCAAAGTACGACATGGTGGATGGCATGAGCATATGGCCCTTATGGACTGATATTTTGGAGTCTGTATCTGTGTTGTCCCCTTCTGCTGCCTCCAGATGTGACTGTGGTAACATGTTGGGAGGTACATCTTTTCGCCCCTCAGGGCCCTAGGTATGCTCAGAGGGATCTGTATGTCTGGTTACACGGAGTCACGGGAAGGCTATTTGGCTGTGTGATCATCACATGGGTCACTTATGCCAAGTTTGCATGATGACACTCAAAATTCGAGTTTTGAATTGAGGTGGCACAATGTTACTACACAGGGTGGTGTAACATGGGGATATCATCATCTTGTTTAGTGCTTTTCTTGCATATGATGGTTGCATTGATGCCACTGAACTGACCCTACATCTCGGTCTCTTGCAGCATCTACCGTGGGCACAGAAGGACAGGGGATGGACACCCGTGGTGAGGCATCAAGTACGACTGCTACACCCGAGCACACTTACACTGATGTGACCAGCGCCTCAGAGGGGGACAGGAGTCTGCTTGAGGAATCACAGCCAGAGACACCAAGCTCAACGTCATCTAACGCCAGCGGTGACACATCGATGTTGGCGGGCACAGGGAGCGGGAACTCTGCCTCCTCTTCCACCACACAGGGTCCAGTGCCCACCCTCTGAGCTACTTCCACTAGTGCCGCACATGCTCGCATCAGTAAGAAGGGAAGAGTGTCCTTCACCCCAGGCACCGCTGCCCCTGCCCCTGTCTCCCCTGCTGCCATCAGTGTTGAGGCTGTGGACCTTTTGCGCCAGCTGTGTGTCGGTCAGACAACTCTCCCCAATGCCTTCCTAGACCACGACAAAAAGTCGGCGCAGGTAGTTGCCTTCATGAAGGGCATTCATTCAGACATGGGTGGGTACACTGGACTGTCCAGTCTTTGTCCTCCACAGTGACGGCAGCCATTCACCTGTCACAGGCTCAGAGTCCAGCTACAGTCTGTTTGGCCACCCCCCCTGCCAGTGGCTACATCTGACGATAGTGACCACACACCACAGACCTGAGGCTCAAGATACAGCACACGCAGCACACAACAGCAGCAGCCCAAGCGGGCCAGAGCGCAGACACCATCCCCCCAGTAAACCAAATCCACCCCAGAGCGCAAAGGCAAAAGCCCTTCAGGTGACACTCAAAGGGATAAAGCCAAGAACAAGGCAATGGATGTATAGTGGAATTATCTATGGTCGCCCACATCCTGTGTGGTCAACATGTTTCAGCCAGGCCTTGGTAATGAGCTGGCTTTCTTCAGGACCTTAAAGTGTATAGAGTGCTCATGAAGTGATTAAAAAGGGGGGGGGGGGTCAAGAAAGGAGTGTAAGTGACCCGCTATGTGTTGCACTCACTAATGTGCAATATGGGTAAGAGGGGGCTTCCCTCTGTGCTTTGTACCTGTAAAAAGAAAGGACATAAAACAATACAAACAAACACACAATGTATAGAAATTAGCATCCCAGAATGCACATGTATCTTATGTGCTTAAATGCCGTTGTTTCCGTGTATTAACCATAATGCTAGATAGTGGCACGGTACGGACTGTGACGTGGTAGTTGGTCGGCGGTGAAAACTATATGTGCATATAATAAATAGCGGAATCACGCCATGCTGTATAATTGGTGGCGTACAGTTAAGAAATTGCATTTGCTTACTCTTGAGATTATCAGAGCAAAGCTTCAATGTGAAGGATTGGTATGTGCATCTGTTGTGTGTTTGCTGTGGATGTGTGCAGTGTTTGGCCTGTGTTGTCTCTTTCAGCTGACAGATGCTCTGTTTATGATGTTCTCTTTGCATGTCATTGTGTGCGAGTTGTTTGTGCATTGTGATACATTCAGATGTGTGTTGCAAGTGTAGTGTGCATTACTTGTGTGTCTGTCACATGCACTTAAGAGTATTATTGTTCCTGAGCTTGTTTTGAGTGCACCTTGGTGGTTTCTCCTATCATATTTGACCAGCCACTTGACACAATTACACTATGTTGACTTGATGGGTGGTGTGGTATGTCTGTCTGTGTTTTCTTATTGGACCATTGCTCCCAGTTTATGTCCATGATTTTTTTGAGATGATGCACTTCTTGTGTGTGTTGGGGTATGGTGTCTGTGCATTTGTCCTGAGTGATGATGTTGTGTACCCATGTTCTGTCTGTGATCCCATTGCCTTTCCACTGTTTGTCTGCACATGTCTTGGCTTGTTGTACTTCTGTGTCTGTTGTTTGTGAAATTTGTTTTTGACTATTGTATTTGTGCCAGCATTGTTTTAGGCATCCCTAAGTGTGTGTGATGTTTGTGGATGCACCCCAGAGAGTGTGATTTTTTGTCAGTGTATTCACAGGACATTATTTGCACCATTCTGTGTGTTTGACAATAGTGTTGAGTGCTGTAGGTGTGAGGTGGGTGGAGGAGGGGTATGTGTGAAGGGTCAAAGTTGTGTTGGACAGTCATGGAGTGTGTCACTGGGCCCTGTATGTTGTGCTGATGACATACACATATCAAGTAAGTAGGTGCTTATGTGTGGCTGATCACTATTTGACTTCAGACACTTTCTATCATTCCTATGCCTATGCCTATGCATGGCTTGCATTACTGTCTCCCTGAGTTGTTGCCCAGAGATCACTGTGGTTTGATTTCACTCACTGTGCCAGCCATGTGTTATTTGTTGGCCTAAGCGTGTTGTGATCTGTTCCTTCTCTTGCATGTAATGTACAGATGTTTTGTGGCTAGCTCCTTGTGTTCCCATCACTGTCCACCTCACTTTTGTCTTGCCCATTTATTGTCCCCCTTTGCTGCTGCCATGTAGTTTGTTTATGTGGCTGTGTGTCAGTGTGGGGTGTGTCTGGGGGGCTTGACAGGCACTGTGTCCAGTTAGGGTATTGTTCATATTCAGTGTGAGTGTTCATTTTGTGATTGGACTCAGTTTGCTTGACATGAGTGAGTGTGGGTTTGGGGAGGAGGGTTGACCTGGCCCTGTGCTTCTGTGTTGTGTGTTCCTCTTCAGCCCCACCTGCTGAGACTGTCTCCCTGGTTGTTTGGTGTGTGTGGTGCTTGGTCTGGGTTCACCTGGCTTATTATTGGGCAGGGGGGTGCACAGGAGGAGCACACAGCATGTCCCCTAATGGGTGTGTGGGGCCTAGTGTGTGGAGGGTGGAGGTATGGCCCTATGATCTTTGTGGACTGCCCATGCCTGGCACTGGCCCTGCCTACTTCATTGTGCGCATGTTTCCCACGTCTTCACCGCTGCGGTGACGTGACTGGGACATTGCATTGATTTCGCGCTTGATGAGTGACCTGGATGCGGAGGGGTGATTTAGTGACAGGTAGGACATGTGTGGGTACACTTGTGGATGTGTTCCTGTCCCCACCAGGGTGTCTGGTGTGGACAGGAACTGTATATCAACCCTGGAGTTGTGTGTAGTGGTTGTCTGCGGGGTTCTATCATTGCGTACCTGCGGCGTTGACCGCAACGGTGTATTACTTGCTGGTAGTGTATCAGGTACAGCATCGGGAAGACGTGTAGAGCTGGATCCATTGTGGTCGGGACCGGGTGAAGGGGACCGGGAGTCTGGTTTGGCGCTCCACAGTGGTGCTTCCGCCATCTCTGGTTGGGTGGTTTCTCTGCTGCGGTGTGACGGGCTGTTTGGGGCATCCTGATTTGTACGGCAGTCGGGACGTCATTCCGTACCAGGTGGGTCTCTATTGGGTCCCACCGCCGTGGTGGCGGGCACATTTTTATGGCGGTTCACCTTGAACCGCGGCGGACAGGAAATGGGCTATATTTGCCCATTGTAATATGGCGGGCGTGAGGACTGCTGGTGAGGACCGCTGTTCGCGTGAGGAAAATGGTATTTTCCACCTGCACCGCGGTGATACCTCCGCCTGCCATCCTAAGGGGCCCCTTAGTTGTTATAAAACAGAATATGTACAGTGGAGGGACGGGAAGGAGGGGATAAATAACGTTATGAGAGACACATGAGGTAAGGGTAGTGAGTAATGAGGTAGTGTAGTGAAGTGATTTAAGTTGTGGGAAGCTGGGGAAGAGGCAGGAAAAGTAGCAAGAAGGATCATGGTTTAGGGCCAATGATGGCGAAATAATTCTGTTGCTGCTGCTCCAGTTGTGGTGCTATTTGCTGTTGAGTTTCTGTTGCCAATGGTGGCCTGGCATCCCTCTCCATCCACTAGTAGAAAAGGATTAGAACTTGTCAAGGGGTTCTTCTTGTAGCTAGAGCAGCTGTGTGATAGCCAATACAAGTGTGGATGCAGGGTGGTCCCTCTGTTCAAGCTGAGGGACCACACCAATGAACACATAATTTCCATTGCAAAGTATCCTGCGGTAGTCTGTGCATTGTGTAGCCATAAGTTGGCACCAATCGACAGACTTCAGAGCAAATTTCCATTTGCTCAGGCTTGGTACGCATTTTCATAGACTACTGGACCTTTTCGCTTGAAGGAACTAGTAAATATCTAAGGCAGATCTTTCTGTTTGCTGTTCACCATTTTCATTAGCTCCTCCTTGGGAACAGGCCCCTGCAATTCTCTACTCACATTAGGCTATAGTACCCAGCCAGGTAATTTCAAAGTGAAACTGGTGGAATCTGTGTTCTCTCTTCACAAAAGGAATTTCTCCTGTGATAATGTAGTGCTGTCCTGCTTGCATAGATGTATGAAGTGCTTTATTGAGTTCCTAGAACTTCAAAGTGTGCCATGTTCATTTCTTATATGGGCTCAGTTTGTTGGGCAACAATGGCGAGCACATAGTTTACAACAATCCAACACCTTCATTGATGAGCCCTTTTGAAGCCTTCATGACTCCTAGAAACTTGGGATGAAGCTAAAAAAAATATAATATTAGATATCAAAATGGTACTGGGGAGTCCAAAGAAAATCTATCAGGTAGAATATGACGTCCTTGCTTGCAAACAAAAGGATGCAGCTAAGGGCTTGGATGAGCTGTTTTCAGATTTCATAATAATGCTGGACTCAGAACTAGTATATCATAAATCCTAAAAGTCCTGAAAATGTCGTTATCAGTCAGCAGGCTTTTTTATATGTACCGAAAAGGCTCCCTCTTCGAGACCCTTGGTGTAGACATTAAAAAACAGCTTTATTAATGAAGGTGTGCTTCCTACACCCTTGAACGTGGCAGGTGTAACACCTCTCATTAAGAAACCCTCCATTGATCCTGCCTCTCTCTAATTATAGTTCAGTTTCAAAATGTGGCGTTTACACCTGCGTGTCTGGATAGTGAGATGGATTACTTAACACCTGGAGCCCTTTGGTGCTTTGGATCAGTTCCAATAACATCTCGAGGTGAACTGAGGACAGAGTCCGCAGAGTCCGCATTTATGTCTGTTCATAATGGTCTCGTCCAGGATCTTGACAATGTATACCAGATGGAACTGGGACTTCTGAAATTGTCAACAGCACTTTATCTAAGTGAGTGTAAAAATACAAATGATCAGCCCAGGTTGGCATATACGTTTCAGGCATGCAGAGTTGAGACGTTAAGGGCCTTCGGTAGCACCTATGCCTTACTCTCAATGTACATGTAACGGCGGTAAGGGCCTTCGGTTGCACCTATGCCTTACTCTCAATGTACATGTAACGGTTGATCACAAATTCCCTCTATCTACTTGCATTTTGTGTTATTATTGTATCGCACATTATCACACTGGCACGTCTCTTTAGCTCGATAGTGATTTTTTTAGTTTATTAAGGCAGGTAACAGGTAAGCCTAGAGGGCAACCAGACAAGTGCATACCCTGGGTAGACGAACCTCTCCACACAGACTCTTTTATAGTCCTGAAAGCTCCTTGGCGAGTATCACCATCGCTAAAATTCTACTTGTTTTTAGAACAACAGTACACTGCACTTCGAGGCTAAAAATTGTAGAAAGAACAAAGGGGCATATTATCAAGGGAATTATCGCCGCTTTAGCGGCACTTTTTGCCGAAAAAGCGGCGATAATTTGATCGCCCTATTAGCAAGCCTGCGCTAACATGCGTTAGCGCAAGCTTTCCGGTGTTAGCTGCCGGTTTTTACATCGCCTTGCATGTCAGCGATATGTATCGCTAATGACATGCAAGGTAGGCGTTTCTTACCTAAATTTCATGGTAAAACTCGCTAACAGCACTTCGCTGTATTATCAAAGATATCCCCCGATACAATAATTTGCGCTTACCTCTTATGTACGCAGGTTTTTAACACCTGCTAAAAACCTGACTAAAGCCAGATCCCCATCAAAAGACCCACAGACATCAAAGAGGTAGAGGGCATATTAACAAGTAAGGGAGATAATTATCGCCGTGCCAAGTATCTCTTTGATGTCTGTGCGCCGATCGCTGCCGATGGCAAGCTATCGCCTGAACACCTATCTCCTATTAGCGGGAGTTATCGCGCCCTTTCCCTGACACTATCGCCTCTCACAGACGTGTTGATAATACGTCGGTAAGAAGCCTAAAATTATCATGTAAAGGAGGCGATAACAAAACTCCTGATACTTGGCACGGGCGATGATTATCGCCCTTACTTGCTAATATGCCCCATTGTTATTAGATGAGCAGTGTTCAAACATACAAAAACAACCCATTCAAAATAAGTATATCACTGCAGTGCACAGAATATTCTTATATAAGTAACAGGGTGACATAAGAAAGGCTTAACTCTGCTGACTTTTGTCTCACAAATTCTTGAAACTCGGCATGTCTGTGCCAGACAAAAGGCCAGGGATAGGAGATGCTGCTTGGCAGCTGAAGCTGCCAACTTTGAACGTGGAGAACTAGGCTCAGCAAATCACCTAAACTCCCTGCGCCTAAAAAGTGCAACGTCTGGTTCTCTTGTAAAGTGCACTCACGCCCACAGGGCCAAGTTTCTGCTATATAAAACTACAAAAGAAAAGGATGCCTTTGGTCCCAAGATGGTACTGTGCTTCAAATGATTTCCAGCAAAATGCCCACTACCCACAGCATTTGAGTACTTATGTATGTAAAAAAACCTCATGCTTACTTTTTGGAAGGTCACAAGGTGTCAACAGTGGAATCTTTTAATTACCTCGGCATCACCTTTTCTAAATCAGGCAGCTGGACTAGTGAGATTAATAATGTCCAGGCTAGGATGGCGAATAGCTCGCATGGGGTGTTCAAATTCGCTACAAACATTGGAGATAAACGGATCAAAGATATGTTGATGATCTTTCAAATGAGATGTTTGTCCGTGGCCCTTTATGGAGCTGGAGTGTGGGGGCATACCAAGACAGGGAACCTGCAAGTAGAGGAAAACCTCTTTCTAAAAAGGTTGTTGTGTCTACCTAAATCTGCCACAAATGATTTGGTTCATAGAGAACTAGGTATCTCCCACCTCTCAGATTTACTGGCATTAAGGCCCTTAATGTTGTGGCGTTCTGTATGGTTAAAAGAAGAGACCTCCCTAAGCAGAGCAATTATCGGAGATTGTCTCTCCATTGATGGCCATATGAAAATTCCTTGGATTAAATATGTCATTAATTGTTACTTCGAGATTTATGGTATTAGTCTTAAAAACGACTGTAACGCCTCCTCCAGTCTGTCTAAAAAAGTGATGAAATTAGTTTTTACGAATTTTAAACAAGAGCAAAGGGAAAGAACTAGAAGTAATTTAAGTACATGTGTATTTTACAGTAGTTTCTGCAAAGATGAGGGTTTTCAGTTATACCTGAGTCTAGTCACTCGACCCTCCCACAGGTACGTTATCACCAGATTAAGGTTTGGGATAGTTCACCATCTGGTGGCTTACCCATATATTAAAAAACACCCGGTAGGCCCATGCCCATGCGATAACGTATCAGCACAAAGCACCATGCACTTTCTTTTGTCATGTAACTTGTATGATAATTACCGTCGAGCCTATCTTAAACCCATCTTTTTAAAATATGGAGTAAGGAACAGGAAAGACGCCATGAAGCTGCTTTTTAAACCATATCCCGATGTATGCTTTTTTACTGCAACCTTCCTCCTATTAGCTATCAAAGTAAGGCCTGGTATGCTTTTTTAATTATTTATATTCTTAATCATGTAACCTGTCTACATTTTAACTATGTATTGTCTGATGTATTTGATGTGTATTTTGTCTTGCTTTTATGGACTTGTTAAGCTCCGAATAAAGCCTTCTGAACTGAACTGAGTACTTAATAAAAAAATGAAAATTCATATGTCAGAGTGATAGATTGAATCATGTGTATTGGACTGAATAAGTAGAATAATCAGATAAGAACCCAATGTCAATTTAAAATAGACTGAAACTGTCAACATCATAGTAGCATTCTTAGCAGTCCTACCCGGAGATGTGGTTCTGGGAGTGAATACAGGCACATGACCAATGAACAATTTATAATAATAAATACTAAAACCATAATCTACCACTGGCAAACTATAACCACACCTGGAGGATTCCCCCTGGTGTGCATCCTGCAACTCTCTTCCTACTGGAAAGGGCAAAGAAGGCAAAGTCTTGGGTGGTTATTTTTGGAGAAGGTTCAAACTTCACAAAAACCTTAAAAAGTGCTCATCTAATCTGCTAGAACAGGCAGGCCGCCTCAAACGCACCCTGCAGGAACTATGATTAATTCAGTCACCAATGATACAAATACAAGTCTCACTGGTGTGCGGATGTTGGATGTTGGATCTGCCAAAATAAGCGCACCTCTGTGGACACACGAATGACCCGGGAGTGCGGTTCCTGTTTCACTCCCAGGGAAATGTTCATATCCTGACATACTCATCTAACAGCTTCACACTACAACCAGGGTCAAATATGCAGCCTGACTCAGATTCGGTGGGTTCATATAGAGGTACCTTATGAGTCTCGGCACCAAGGATTCTTTCAGTCTCTCTGATTTAATCAACGAATGCTAATCTTTTAAGAGAATGCTATTGTTATTATTATTATTAAAAGTGTGAAAACAGACGTTTGAATGCTGAAAGCTTTGACATAAGTATTAGAAAATAAAAAGTTAAGGAAACCGAATTATAAATTCCTTGTTTTGCTGCACTTCCTGCGCCAAACCATTTTTTGCCACATAAACTGCATTCACAAGCGGTAAGTAGTAGTAGTAAGTAGCTACCGGCTGAGATAAAGTCAGCACCTCCAGAGTGTTTCCATGTTAAATACTGGCACATCAAACCTTTGAGAAGAAGGCCTAATACTGGAACAAGTGGATTTTGGGATACAAAATACCCCATTGTTAAGGAAAACTCGTAAAAGGTGCTATATATTGCACCAATAAATTCTGATTTCAACAGGTGTGATAAATAACGCACCACCTTCCGGGCACTGGTAATTCGGGTCAAAGGCAGAATTGAAAAGTTATTTGGAAATTGGGGCAGGTCATATAGGGTTAGGATCAGGGTTGGTGCAAATGCAGGGCTCAGTGTTATGGCTAGGACTGCGGTCATGTTCAGGTTTAGGAGTTAGGGTCCTTGTTTTGGGCGAGATAAGGGTCAGATCACCTTTCGAGCTGTGTGAAGTTGCAAAGTCCTTACTCTTGCAACTCAAAGGAAGCATTTTTTAAACTGTGCCATCTTCACAAATTGTGAGTCTGCCAAATTTTAAATAAAAATGGCCACTGAGCATTAGCTTGAATGTTACTGTTGCCGTGGAGGGACAGTTGATGGTCACCCCACAGCCACTAACTCTGGTTACACACATAGGTGTGTATCTCTCCTTTCTCTGTTGCCCTAAGTCACAGGGCAGGACTTCTGTCAACAAAGAAAGGTGATGACACACTTCTGAGCAGTGGTGGCTATGGTGTTTCCTCACTTTCACTCAGAGACTGCGGGCAAACGCTGTTCCCATACACCCGGCTGCAAAATGTGGGGATCGGTGGGTGAAGCAAATCTATGCCTATGGGGAAATAAGGGAACTTCGCACTTCTTTCCATCCCTTTGTGGCTATAGGAAGTAACTTTATCAACCCCTCAACTATTTCATTTCAGAGCAAGGGTTGGCTTGAGGATTATCAGACACTAGAATGTTGAGAGCTCCATTGAAGACAATGGAGCAGCAGTTGCTATAGGCCCATAGCTGTGAATTTATCAGTGTGCCATTCTACATCCTTTGTCTCTCCCACTCCCTTGCCAAAACAGGATAGGAAGGGAAAACAGGGAGCTCCTCCGCCCAGGACCTGTGGATTTGTGTCACTGGAGCCGTGAAAAGGGGGCGGGGATTTTGGCTGGGCCCTTTAATGGCTAGTACAGCCCGCTATGGAGGGCTATAAGGGTGCATCCTTTAAGTGAGAGTTAGAGTTAGGTTTAAAGCTAGGTTCATATCACATCCGGGGTCCCGGGGTCATTCTTTTGGTTAGGGTTCAGAAAAGGGTTTTGCTCAGAGTTAAAACTAAAGGAGAATTTATAACTTTTTTCTAACTTTGTTTTAACTACGTTTTCGAACTTGTGTGTTACTGCTGCTGCATCTTCAAAATGTTTATTTTCGACATAAGGTTTCAAACAAATATGTTTTCAAGCTTTTATTTTCAGACAAATAATTTGCATTTGATTTACTCTATCGAAGGGCGTGTGATAGCACTGTCACAATGTTTTTGGTTAAATTATGGACCTGGATCGACCTTAGTATCTTCGACCTAGATGTAAAATATGCAGCCATTTCCGGCTAAAGTGTGTGAATAGCTTCCAGATGACATGTCTTCGATTCCCACGTGGTATTTTATGTGCTGACATATATAATTGCCTCTGTTGTTTTCAGATCACCATGTTCCATATTTCTGCACCACGCCCTATTAAAATTGGGAAACTGACATACTTCGAATAGGCAGGCTTTCCTCAGAGATGCTCCCGTGCCCGGCCAAGCCTCCAAAACAAACCGAGCGTCGCAGGACAGCTGCCATAGGTGGAGGCTGCTCTGGCGAGGGACCTCTCCCTCAAGAGGAATTAGTTTTAATCAAGACGGGACGGTTCCTGAAGCAATTAGCCCTGGGTGGAGCCGGCGTGCTTCTCCTCGGGGTAGCCATGTTTGGCTCAGCCCCAAAAGCAGACGCACTGAACAAATCACGATTAACATTTGGCGTGGAAGGCTTTGAACACCCGAGCCCTGTGTCTGTAGTCTGTACTGAAGCTATCGCAAAGTAATGCCTGGCGGCTCACGCACGAAATCCATTTCGAAAATTGTAGTTTTTGAAGGAAACTGACTTTCGCCTAGGTGAGGGCCAGTTCTATTAAGAACTTCTGTTCTTTTCTAAATTGTAAAAGCGTACTGCCACAATTCATTTATTTTACAACCGCCTGCCAAAAGCACACTTTGGCACATAAAAATGATTGGTTGAGGTTTCTGCAAAGAGAAAGGAGCAACAGTATAATTTTATGCACCATATATTTGGATTGGAAAAGGTCACTGCATCGCGTTTCTTTCCTAGCCTCTAAAACGTGCAGTTTTCTGCTGCAGTCATTTGCTTCCATAATTAATTGTATTTTATGTAGCAAAAAAAGCCATTTAGAGGCAACAGATTTAACAAATTAATAGATTACACTATGGAATGTATCTACGCTATAATATTTTAAGTTGCTTGAATAGCATTATCCCACAAAGCTAGACATCTTGG
Source organism: Triturus cristatus (assembly GCF_964204655.1). Taxonomy (NCBI): domain Eukaryota; kingdom Metazoa; phylum Chordata; class Amphibia; order Caudata; family Salamandridae; genus Triturus; species Triturus cristatus. Next base: position 676,364,542 of record NC_140586.1, on the reverse strand, counting down.
AATTATGGGCATAGCTGTAAATTAAAACTGTTTTAATAAATACATAAATTTTATGAGGATGAAGAAATGCATTTTTTACAATCATGGAAACGATTAAGAAACCATCTTTATAACATATACAAGGAACAAAAACAACCGCGCGGCACACCAACTATCTCTAAAACATTCCTTCTTCTGTGTACAATGGCAGCATTTTCTCTGCCTTGCACTTAGGTGTTCATTGGTTTGCTTCTGATACTACCTAAAGGACTGCTGGAAAACTATATTACAATTATGCAATGTTATAGAGGTACCACTCATCACACAGTCCACCATGTATCCATCAACTTTGATTCATAGTCTAGCTTACACTAGATATAGAATTGCCTAGACAACAGACACCCCAAACCCACTATTTTGTAAAGGTTTATATCCTTCTGCTTACAGCTTGCACTTCAATAGATTACTGACTCCTGCTTAAGAGACTTAGGGCATCATTTATGGAGTTATGGGATACAGCAGTGCAAGTCACAGCTGCGCTGCCCCACGTCAAAGCGGAATAGCAGGAATGCACCATATTTATCCAATAGGGTCCATTCCTGTCCTTTCCCCCTGCGCTGATGCCATTTCAGCAGCCTAGCACCAACGCAAGCACCCTTGCATCATGGTGCAGGGGTGCCTGTATTGTCAACATGATTGTTTTTGTGGAGGAAGGGGCACCTCCATGCGCACTTAGGGCGAGAAAGCAAAAGACTCACAATTGATGGACAAAATGTAGAACAAATCAAAACATTCACCCCCAGTCAATAGATCTGGGTTAAATCCATCATTCTTTTGCTCACCATGCCACCCCAGTTTAGACCTGCCCATATGCAAATCAGTCTTGACCCTGTGCCTCGTGGGAACAGTCCAGCCCAAACTGCCAAGCCAGGTCCTCCCTGGACCGGAAACAAGCATCCTAGGACCGGTTTTGGGGTACAAACTGGAATGGCACGGTGAGCAAAAAAACGATGGATTTAGGCCCAGATCTCTGTACTGGGGTGAATGTATGACATTGTTCTGCATTCTGTCCATCAACTGTTGTTTTTGCATTAACTCGGGGGGGGGGGGGGGTTGGAAGTTTTTTTCGCATCCCCAGGTATACATGGTCTTCTATATCTGGGAAAGCGCCAAAATCCATGGGTGTTACATGGGAACATCCATCGCAACACCCGTGCAACGCCTCCCTAGTGCAGAGTAAGGCAACACTGCGATTTAAGCTGCCTTGCCTTACTCCATATATATGAGGCCATTCACAGCCATGCAAAGTGGCTTTGCGTGGCCTTAGATATGATTTCAAGGTTTGCCCTGCCGTAGCGTCACAGAAACTGACATTACGGTTGTGCAAGGGGTCATAAATATCCCCCTCAGAATGCCACTTAGAGTTTGGTGGTGCTGGTGCACTGCCGTGATTCGGTGTGACACCTGAGCTTCCAAACTCACTTTCCCTGAAGCCCAGCTGAGAGGTGGGGCAATCACAGGGTTTCCAGCAGCGGAGTCTCAGCTCGCTCGTCCAGTGTAAACCTCTGACATGGATAGCTTTTCTAGCCTGGGACTGCACTATGATGCATGGCTGTCCCAGGCAGGGAACTCAAACAATGAACCCAAACTGCAGGGAGAAAGGGAGAAACCTTCCTGTTTGTCAGGGCCTTTGATTTTTTGGTTCAGTGAAAGAACCTGCTTCTTTGAAAGTTTGTTTCTTGTTAACAAAGATCTTTGTTGATCAGGTACAGTAAACATACAGCCTGCTTGGCAACATTCAGTGCCATTAGTGGAGATGCCACAGGTGGCTCCAGTGAAGGCAAATGGATCCTTACTAGGCCTGGGCTAAAAATCCGTTCCGCTCGCGGAAATTGCGATAATTTGACATTTTCACGTTCCGCGGCGAGCGCGAAAATGTCAACATTTCCGCAATCCGCATTTTACCGGAAATTTTTTGCTTGCTCGCGCTGTAAAATAATAAATTTTCTGCGTGCGCGCGTTTGCCTTACCTGAATCCCCGCGTTCGCCGACAAGTTTTCCCGATCCGGTCGCGTTCTCCACGAGATGTTGGATTGTTGGTAGCCATTTGCGCTGTCTCACGACAGTTCGCACCCGCAGTAACGGCATTCGTCGCGCGATCACGTCTTTCTTCTCGCGATCATGCCCCGCGAGACAAGTGAAAACAAGATGGCCACGCCGAATATTCCGCGAACGGGCGGGAAAAATCTTCCGCATCTTCGCGATATTTCCGCGTGTTTGCGAAGATTTTTTTAATTTCCGCGATAATTTGCGAAAGTGAATTTCGCAAATTCCGCCCACCCCTAATCCTTACCTACTAGGCAGGGATTGCTACGTTTGGTGGCAGTCCTCTACCCATGGCTTACAGACCGCATTCTAGGGATGCAGTCAGTGGCATAGCTGGGGAGGGGGCAGTCCGCCCTGGGCGACACTTTTTTTGGAGGCGGCGGAGGTGAGCAATTTGTGTCTATCGACTACCACCATCTCCCGCTCCCCGAGCACAAGAGGTCCGTCGGCCGCCAGAATGTCCCCCCCAACAAGTTGCCCGTTGGCTGATACACCCCACCACTCTTACCTAACCGGGGCCGCAAATATAGCGCCTGCCCCGGGGGGGGGCAGTAGGTTTAGCTATGCCACTGGACGCTGCTGGGCTTTCTTGAAGAGATCTACATTATTACCGGAAGGTAAAACTTCCCTTGGAAATAAAGATACTGTGCAGATCTGTTTTCCTTGAGACTTTATGACCCCCCATTTCGAGTTAAGCAGATTGGTGTGAGCGCCAGTCCAGTTATATGGCATGGCTAGCTTTTTTCCCCAGCTGCAAAACACTGAATATTCTTGTTTTCCAACATCCAAATGTTGCCATCTTATATCTGGTATGAACTTGTTCACGCAAAACGCTGCCATTTTTAGTATGGCCCCAGTAAAAAATGTAACCTTGAACAGTATACTATTATATGCTCGGTGGTCCCTGTAGCCTAAAACAGTCTGATTAGCCATTCCTGTTAATTTTTCTTATCCTAAATGGAGGTTTGTTGTGTTATAGAGACTAAACATTTTTCAGTAAGACAAGCCACAATATCTTACAAATCAGTGTAATCTTCTAATGTAGTGGGCTGTTTGTAGTAGACATGATCTGGTATGCTCGTGTATTTCCCATTAACACACTGTGGTCTCTAAGTATACATTGCATATTTCATAAAATGTGATCCCTGTCTACCCGTTAGGATAGATTAACAGATTTTATTGAGGGGTGAGTTTGTATCCCAACTTTTCAAGTCAGGTCCTAAAGTGTAGAGGAATTCCCTAACTCAAGCACAGTCCAGAAAATGTATGTGAGAGGGCCTAAGCACTGCTCCCACATTGTCCATTGACACCCACCTACTCACTAAGGTCAAGTCTCCAACTGTGGCAACTTTTTGATCCCTCTTATTCTGTGGTTTAGTTTCTACAAACACTAATGGATCATCCATGTTACCTAATTAAAGAGTGAGAGATTAAAATTCGTTACCCTGTGATATATCAGAAGGCCATGCATAATCTTCCAGAATACTCACTGCATTTTACATCTAGTTTCTTTTTTTAACTGTAAGATCTGCCATCGTAGAACATTTAATCTAAGTCACAGTTCAGTATCTCCCAATGAACAGTGAAGCTGGTTTGGCAGGCAGTCCCTCTCAGGAGTGGAAGTAGTTCACCAGCCTGCTTGAAGGGCCCTGGGGAGTTCTGAGATGAGTTGAATGGTGAAAGACCTATTGCTGTGTTTCTTTCTCCATTGTCACAGATTCCTCTGACAATGCTACTGGGGTCTGTTTTTAGTAGAAATGGGTATTGTATGTATGTAAATAGTGTATAGCACGGTATATCACAATCATAGAAGGGAAGAAAGGGGGCGCTGAACAACGTGTGGGAACCCAGGAGTATGAACCACATTGTTTACATTGTGTGTGTTTACAGGTAAAAGATAGTAGGTCTTATTCAGCTTGCATTAGGTTTCTGTACTTATAGCTGCAAATACAAATACTTGTCTATCTCCTAATCAATCCCCCATTCCTAGAAGATCACCTAGCTTGCCCACCATAAGTGTCCAGACAAGCTGTGAGCTCACCCAACTTTTATTCCACCCCTTGTTAAGAGAGCACGTGAAAGGGGACATCTCATCTGGGAGGTGAGGGCTTTGACAGGGAGATTGGCAATCTCCCCATCTTGGATCAAATAACGTTCCAGTGTCAAGTACGTTTTCATTGTTTAAGATGTTACATTTTGATGATGTTTATGGTAAGATCTCTTTGTTTGATAATGGTGGAACTGTTGTTGTTAAAGGCCATGTTTGTAGTGCTTTTGCCAAGCTAATGAGCTATTGTTGTTGTACCGAGACCCTCGTTCATGCCTTGTATCCATTCTATTAGCAGAGAGACTGCTTTAACTGGTCTAGCCTGTTATCATATCACTTAACCTGACCAGACTTCTTTTTATCAAAATTTCTTAGGAAGTAGGTCCCTCTCTTCAAATAGTGTCCCTCTCACACAAATGGCGATTTCCATCACAGCAGACGACTGGTGGCCTGATTGTATTTTGTATGTCACAGAGATATTTGTTATGTTTTGAAATAGTCATTGTACTGCACCATGTCCGGCCACAGGCCTCATCTTTTTCCGTTTTTACGGAGTTCTCTCTGTGGAAGCTTTTGGGTAGTATAAATGAATGTGATCATTGAAGTGAGCTTCTAGTTTACGACTGCATATATTTTGTCTGTCTCCGATTTTCAACCCACTTAATAAAAATAGATGTTTTTTTCAAGTTTTATTGCTATGAGTCTTCATATGCATGAGTTGTGTTTACTGCTCTCTTCAGGGGTATTGGTTTTGGTTATTTACTGCACTGTATTTTTCTTATTTTAACAAATACACAGCTCAGCCTTCTTCCCCACTGCCTTTCTCTTGTGGCTCAGTGTAGTGTGTCGCCACCTAGAGGGGCACTTCTGCCTACTTAAGGTAGGTGTGCCTTTACTGAAAACCCATCAGGAGATACCTTTATCCAGCACATCTATTCCCATTAAATGTTCAGGTATAGCTAAGACCACAATGAAAGACTACGATGGAAAATGTGATGGTCTTTTGTCAAAAGTTAAATAAAGGGTCCATAGGCATCCCTAGAATGTTAGGTAGACTTGATATTTAGGCATTGACAATGTACCACAACTTTGATGGTACACCCAGAGTGGCGTAAATTCCACCATCCACTCTTTTCATTGGTGGAATTTATGTCATGGCTTGCCCTACCAAACTGCCTCCTCCCCAGTTGAAGTCATGTATTTTGAGTGGGAAATACTCCACCTCCATGGCAGAAATCTCAGAATGTAATAGAATGACCAATACCAGTGGGGCTTTAGAAACGTATTCAGCCATTTAGTCATCACTAGACCTCTTATCAACCCCAGCCAGGATGTCACTGGAAGCCTCTCTTGTTATTACTGAAGCCAAGACCACATGCTACTTTAAGTCAGACCCCTCCTTCATAACTTGCTCAAATTGAATTCCTATAATAATTATATAGTTATAGTTCATAATTTCAAGAAAGTGAAAAGTAAAATCAGTTATAATATACTGTGCAGCGAAATAGTGGCCAGAGGATCCACAGACATGTGGATGGTAACTGAAACCTGTTTTCACAATGTTACTAACAGCCATTTTTAATCTTCGAAAGTACGTTTTTAGATCACATGGCACTCTTAAAGTCCTGCAGAGGTAAAAACAATGAGTCACTTCTCCGTTAGAATTGCAACATCAGCTAATTAAGATCCATCAAAGGAAATCTGTGGTCGACCTGGGCTAACTATAAGTTACACCCTTGCAATGCACTTCTTATAGGTTTATAGGTTACTGAATAGTAGTTTCAGTGTGTGTGTATAGATAAGTGACTAGGTGTGAGTGCCTGTATAGGAGATTGAATGTCTATGTGAATGGGTGTACGAGTCAGTGAGTGGGTGTGTGAGTGGTTGTATGGATGTGTGAAAGGCTATTTAACTGGTTGTGTGAGTGAGTGAGCAGGCGGATGACTGTCTGTATGGGTGAGGGTACATAAGTGGCTGTATGGATGTGTGAATGGGTGTCTAAGTGTGTGCATGGGTGAGTAAGTGGGTGTGTAAGTGGCTGTATGGATAAGTGAGTGGATGTGTGACTGGTTGTAAGTGCTTGTAAGAGAGGCTCTGTCAAAGAGTACATGGTTGTCTCAGTGACTGTTTAGGTGACGGAGTACATGTGTTAGTATCCTTATGAGTAAGTGAGTGGGTGTGTGAGTATCTGTATGAGTGAGTGAGTAGTTGTGTGAGTGCCTGTATGAGTGAGTTAGTGGGTGTATGAGTGGGTGTCTCAGTAGTTGTATGGGTCTGTGAATGGGTATGTGGGTGGTTGTGTAGCTGTGTGAGTGGTTGTATGGTGTGTGGTAAATAAAAATTCCATTACCGGGACTGAATTTGATACAGGAACATAGTAAAATAGCTCGATAAAATGAGAGGCAGAATCCGTGGTATTAGAGGTTCGGAATGGGCTTTATTCCAATAATCGATTATAATCGGTTGCTCCCAATGTTCCGTCACCACGAAGGTTCAGGAAGTGAAGCACACCCTTTATTGACAAGAAGTAACTTTTATAGTACATACATTATAATGAAGTGAATACAGTAGGCGTAACAATTGATAAGGAAATTGACGTTTGGTCTGCGTAACCGAAAATGGGTGTAATAATGGGTAAAAAGGAACATGATTGGTTATGATGTCATACATAGGTGGATCTATAAGATAATACTTGGCCTAAATGCGCGCGCAGCAGTATGACGTGTAATTGACGTGTAACTAGGGGGTGAAGGGGACTTGACATTTAGCTCTACATGTGGAGACAAGAAGTCTGGGGGTCAAGTCAACCTAATCCCAAATCATATCTAGCATCCTATGTTTAAAGAACTATGTTATCCACAAGAGAAGGACTCTCGGACAGAATCTATTCTATACTGACTGTGTGTGCGTGTACAAGCGTCTAGGTGTCTACACTAAACACGAGGGGGTAGGAATATTCCATGGTAACAGGGCTATGAATCACTTGCATGAAGACAGAGAAGTTGGGCCTTTTTGCTTGGTAACTGGAAGAATGTTTACCTAAACTACTAGGCAGGAATGCATCGGCTGAGGGGGAAGCAGATAATTCGAAGGTGAAATACAGTTCTTGGCAGAGAATAGGCTGATGTCAGGCTTCGTGAGCCGCGCAGAGAATGAGACAAAGTTCATGGTCACAGATGCAGGCTCAGACTGGAGCTTTCAGAGGCAGAAGGCAAGAAGAGTTTGATGACAGAATCAGGGCCTACTTGCCTGGACTGTAAAATGGCATAAGTGAACCATATAAAGCCGGTGGCTTTTCATACTTAGGAACGGAATATCCGGCCTATTCATGGCGGATCTGACAAAGGACATGTCGACGGTGGACGCACATGTATTTGCGTCTTCATAACTGGAACTGGAGGGAACATACATGTACTTGTAACATGCACATAGAACCGTTGGGGTCCAAGATAGGGGACATAACTGACCAGAAAAATCCATATTTCCACATTCCCTCCTTGTCCCCTACTTGCCCTTCAAGAGATATCAATCTTCATCAATCCATTGATCTGTTCATATAGCATCATTTGTTCTTCTTTCTTCTTCCGGGATCTTGAATGAAAATCTTGATGTGGAATGCACGATGTGGCACACAGACCACAAATCGCTGGTCCACATTGTAGACATAGACAGCAACTGAATAGTATGAGAAGGCCAATACCTAGGAAGGATAAAACTCTCCATCCCCAGGCTGATACCGCATTCCAAAACCAACTGGACCAAGTCCAAGTGCCTGGGTTCTGGTGTATCTGGCTTACAATCTTATGAAGGCGAGTGATGGCTTTATATACAGATGGCGAATTTTCTGGTATGAATACGCAGCAGCTTGATCCGATGACCCTACAGGCTCCGCCCCTATCAGCCAGGATGACGTCAAGGACAAGACGATTTTGAAGCACAACAATCCGCATAGCAGACTGCTCTTCTGTTAAATTGCCTAAGGCGGAAATAGTTTCATTCACTACTGCTTCAAGGGTTCTAGTTAATCTACGTATCAGCTTACTATTGGTAACTGTACCTATATAGGGAAAGATGCCTTTATTGAAATCTACATACTTGTCCCATGCCGTCTCAGTATAATCGACAATTGGGAGATCTCTCCGCTCTCTATTGCGTACTAAATGAATATTCCTATAATAATCAGGAGGAGCTAGGAAAACAGGTGGCAAAAGGAATGCAATGTAGCAGGTACCATCCCAATCTAGGGGTAGACGCATATATGTCGTCTGACCACATATAAAGTAGGAGTGGCGGGAAGCTCTAAATGAAGATTTTCCTTGATCACTGAATTCTACTATAGTAGTGCATTTACTATGGCCCATATGTATGGAACCAACCTTTCTTACACACAATTCACCCTTCGCTGGGAATACTGACATGGTGGGTAAGACTAGCTCAACTTCGGATACGACATTTAGAATCATGAGATTAGGTGTAAAATTACCTAATCCATACACTTCATTTTCTAGATCAGTTCCTGTTCTTTTGGGGCGACCCTCTTTGTCAGGGTAGCAGACTTTGAGTAAAACTAGGTTCAGGTTTCCCCATATCCAATGATCTTGGTAAACTGCTGTGTCTGAGTCTATGGAATTGATTAAACTGAACCATGCTCCACAGGAGCCATTGTGTGTAAATGGGTGTGGAAAGAATGGCAGGACTCCTTCATAATTCTGATAGGGAGGGAGTCGGCCACACACCCAACAATTAGTAGCATTACTAGTCTGATGGGAATGATGTAACATACTGATGAAAGTGTTATTGCGCAGCGCAAGTCTATAGGACAATTCATGCGGGGGTAAGTCACTAAAAGAATGTTCTGCAATAACATTGTGAACATTTCTGGCAATAGGGTAATATATGTGCAACAATATACTGGTAATAATTATTAAAAGACTTAAGGAAAACAAAATTAATAATGTCACTATGCAGTGGCTACGCAGTGATTTACAATACGCCTGTCGTTTCAACATTTTTCGGGTATTTTCTCTACTCAGGTCCAAGGGATACATGTCAGAGACAATTCAACCGCTTCACCTTGGAGAGGACTTAAACAATCAAATTGCTCGACTTGGTGGGCCTAAGCTTTAGTTTGTAATTTTCAGATTTGTTCGGTTCAACAAAAGGGAGTTTTGTATCAGTCTGTGAGGGAGTGCAGGGCACAATGTCTATATCCGAGGATAGTCCATGAAATTTCTTGATGTGGCTTGAATGAATCCAGCCCTTGCGGCCCTCGATCTTCACGGCTGTTCTTGTGGTCAACAGAACCAACTTGGGTGTCTTCCACCTGGGCTCCAGCTGAGTCTTTCGGTCGAAATTCCTCACAAAGACAAGATTACCCGGAACAACGTCATGGGGTTTCACCTCAGTGTTGTCGGGAAAGGCTGCAGCTACCTGTGAACGAGAAGATTGTAGTGCAGACATCAAGGAAGCCAGGTAATCTGTCAGCATATTACAGTCAATATCAGTTATTTTGCGTGGTATAGGCGTCCCCCACATATTCGGTGGTCTACCGAAGATCACCTCATACGGGGATAGCCCTGTTCGAGAGTGTGCTACCATTCTCATGTAAAAGAGTGCAACGGGTAACGCTACTACCCAGTCGATACCTTTTTCTCTGCATATTTTGGACATTCTGATTTTCAGTATCTGGTTATGTCTTTCTACGAGACCTGCTGCTTCGGGGTGTCGGACACAGTGGAATTTCCACTGATAACCTAACAGAAGTGAAACGTGTTTCATTAATTCGGATGAGAACGGCTGGCCGTTATCTGAGTAGACAACACGTGGTAAACCGTATCGTGGGAAGAATTCTCGAACCAACTGTTTGGCAGTAGTCGGGGCAGTGTAATCTGAAACCGGGTATGCCTCCGTCCAACGGGACAGAGCACAAACAACTACGAGAACATATTTGAATCCTCGACATCGTTCCATCTGGATATAATCCATCTGGAGTACTTCAAAAGGATGATTAGGGGTATGAAATCCACCCTGTTCTACGGGAATGCTTTTACCTGGGTTAAACTGACAACAGATCATACAGGTACGGACCTTTTGTTTTGCTGCTGCTCGTAAATGTTTATTGAACCAAATGTGTTGAATGCTGTCCAGCATAGCTTTTTCTCCTAGATGTGCTGGACTATGTATAGTGTTAATTATAACTTGGACCATTGAATCAGGAAGGAACCATACAGACTTTTCCTTCATCATCCATCCTTGGTCCGTTTGGATCCCTCCTAATTCAGTCCATTTCTTTATTTCGTCTGGTGTAGCATGTGTCTGTATGTCAATTACGTCAAGAGTAGGATCTTTAACTGTCATACAATGTGTCGGCATCGGGACTATTGTCTTTGTCATGTCGGGAGTTTGAGTTTGAGCAGTCTGTTTAGCCGTTCTGTCGGCTAGATCATTGCCTTGGGAAATGATATCAGTAATTTTCGTATGAGCTTTACATTTCATAATTGATATTGCAGTAGGTAGATGTATTGCATCTAATAAGGCATGAATGAGGGGTCCGTGCTGAATGTGGGCACCGTGGGAAGTTAAATAACCTCTCTCTCGCCACAGCACGCCGAAGTCATGTACAACTCCGAATGCATAACGTGAATCAGTGTATATGTTGACTTTTTTATTCGTGGCTTGAATACAGGCTTGTGTCAGAGCGATGAGCTCTGCGGCTTGAGCTGACAAAGTATTTATACGATTAGTTTCAATGACTTCAGTATCTGTTGTGACTGCATAAGCGGCCACTAATTCTCCTGTACTTGTTCTCATACATGAACCATCGACATAAAATGTCAAGTCTGGATCTGACAATGGAACATCGGTCAAGTCTTGTCTGGGTTTTGTCGTTACAGTAATAACTTCAATACAGTCATGGGCTAGTGGGTCTGTTCCGGTTACTGGCAAAAGTGTGGCAGGATTCAATGTGTTACAGCGTCTTATTTCTATATGTGGCTGAAACAATGTAAGCTCGTATCCTGTAAGTCGCGCTATAGTCAAGTGTTGTGTTTGCGTTCTATTTACAAGAACCTCTACTGCGTGCGGTACTTGAACTGTCAATGGATGTCCTAACACTATGGCATCGCTTTGTCTGATTGCTAAAGCTGTCGCTGCCACTGATTTCAGACATGCAGGCAAAGCCTGAGCTACGGGATCTAATGTACTAGAGAAATAGGCACATGGTTTGTGTGCTCCTGCTTGATCCTGTGTGAGTACTGACAAGGCAGTACCTTCGCGTTCTGTAACAAAGAGTGTAAACTGTTTTCTGTAACATGGCGTTGCTAAAACAGGTGCTTGACATAAAGCTTTCTTTAGGCTTTCAAAAGCTTGTGTATGTTCTTGAGTCCAAGGGAGAACAGTCGGTGTGGCTGCCTCCTGTGTTGTCAATTGAATGAGTGGTTTTGCTAGAAATGCATACTGCGGGATCCACTGTCTACAATATGAAGTGAGGCCTATGAAAGCCCGCACCTCCTTTTGTGTCTTGGGTATTGACATGTTAGCTATCAACTGGATGCGATCGGGTGTAAGCTGCCTTCCCTCCTTGTCCAGCGAGTGTCCAAGATAAACAACTCGCTGGACACAGAATTGCAGCTTAGAAGGGGACACCTTGTGCCCCTTTTCGGCTAGAAATTGTAAAACTGTCAGTGATGCTTTTTCACATTCAGGTTCGCTTCGGGCGGTGATCAGCAGATCATCGACGTATTGAAGCAGAGCAGTGTTAACTGGCATGTGGATACTGTCTAGTTCTCGTTTCAGTGCTTGGCTATAGATGCTGGGGCTTTCTGTAAATCCTTGAGGTGCGCGTGAGAATTTAAAGCTACGTCCATTCAAACTAAATCCGAACAAATATTGGCTTTCCGGATCTATTGGGACGCTGAAAAAGGCATTTTTGAGATCAATTACAGTAAAGAATGTTGCTTCGGAATCAATAGCTGTCAGTAATGACGAGATATCTGGGACCACAGGGAATTGTGGCACAATGCATTTGTTTAACTCGCGCAGATCAATAACCAATCGATATACTGGCGGCGCTGTAGGATCTGTTCGTTTAAGAATCGGTATTATCGGTGAATTACATATATTGGAGTCCGTTTCCACAACTACTCCTTGGGCAATGAGCTCGTCAATGATTTGTAGTAAAGCCACTACAGCATCTGGTGGTAACTTGTATTGTCGCATTCGTGGTAGCACCACTCCTGCCTTTAATGTGACTCGATATGGTGTAATATTCATGCATCCAACATCAGTAGGGCCTTGTGCCCATAGATGTGTAGGTAAAGTCTGCAGTCGGGGATCCATGTCTCTAGATACATAGTGACCTTTAAAATCACGTAAAAACAACCTTACTCCTTCCGGAGAACAACATATTATGGCTCCTAGGGCTTTCAACGTTTTTATTCCTAACAAGTTTTCTGGACATGATTTAGTAAGCAATAGATCTGTAGTTCGGGTCAGAGGTCCTATCGTAAGTGGAAGAGGCTGTGATACTTCATTAACAATAGGTTTTCCTGAAAAACCAAGGGAAATATTCTGAGAGCCTGAGAGGGGTGCCCCTGGAACTTCACTACGTTTTATAGTTGTTCGACTTGCCCCTGTATCGAGTAAAAATTTTCTATCTTGACCTAATAATTCACTATGTACATAAGGTCCTTCTTGATCTACAGGAATCTCGATAAGGGGTAAGTCAACTTCCCTCTCTAGGCTAGTTCATGCGTAACGCTGATACTCGGGATATTCATACTGTGCGGTCTGATACATTTGTCGTGTTGTTGTCTGTGTGGCAGCAACAGGCAACGGTGGTGCAGCTGGCACAAACTGTATTGGCTGTTGTGCGGCTGGCATGGCCTGGGCATGCTGCGTAGCTCCTTGTTCGTTCTGATCTTGTCTTAGTGGCCGTGATCTTTCCTGTGTTTTACCTATGGCGATATTATGTTTTAGCACTGGACAATCGTGTACGTAATGACCTGGCTTTTTACAATAGTTGCATGTCCCTTTTACAGGTCCTGCTGAATCGGGATGTGTCATACCCTTTTTATGTCCTTCAGCTGGAACTGTCTGGGAGACTAGCATTTTCATTTTTGTGTCTTTCATGCGTCTGTGTTCATGTTCTTGTTCCTCTCTAATTCTATTGTGGTGGTACTGTAACATTTGTAACATTTGTGTTGGAGTGTTACCTTGCCAGGTACTCTCGAATTTTAATACTCTATTCTTTACTGGGGGCAGGGCATTTTCCACTAATTTTGTTACAAACAGATGTGGGTATGATTCGCTACTTGCTTTTATGCCACTATTTATACCAAAACATTTCTCGAATCGGGCATAGTAATCGCTAGTGTCTTCATCTTGCTTCTGTTTACAGGCTGAAATTGTACCCCAATCTTCCTTTTTCGTAGTTAATAAACGTGGCAGTACCTGTACTAGTAGACCGGGTAGTGCTTTAGTTTTGTCCCCAAGCCCCGAACCTGGACCTCGGGCCCTTTCTTCTGCTTCTAATGCTGACCATTCTATCTTTTGGTCACCTACCTCCCACTCTTTTTCCTTGAGTTTCTCATAAATGCCAGCAGGCATCAACACCTTTAATATTGTCATAATGTCGGGGTAGGTATACTCTCCCATGAGTAACATGTCCTTAATTTCTCGGTGAAAACCCGCTGGGTCTTTGTCATGACTGGGTACCACTTTCTTCATTTCTAACAATTCTATTTTCGATATGGGCGTATATACAAATACGCGTTTAAACTGATTGTCCTCACCTTTTATTGGGTGTACTTCTCGTAAGGGATTCTGTCTATCCAGGTGATACGTAGTTCTTTCCTTGACAGGCAATGAGACATGCTCTGAGCATACAAAAAGAATATACTGCTTTCTTGATACTAGAATTTCTTTAATTAATTTAGTACCTGGACCTCTCCATTTATTCATAAGCAATTCAGTCAGTATGTCAGGTAAGGGACCAGGGTCCGAATGCTGACTCCGATATAGTACAATGAGTTGTTGAATCATATAAATCCCAGCTAACCTCTGTTCATCTGGGGTAAGATTCAAAAATGTGCGTACTACTGTCTCATCACTATATTTTCCGGGACTGTCCACCCAATGGACAGCTGCCCTTGCTAAATCTTGTTCATCCATAGAATCGAGAAAATGATAACCCCTTCGTTCTCGGAGTAGTTTGTCGGCGGTTTGGAACGAATGCTCGTTAGACCTTATGTTAATTATAGGTATTTGGAAATTCCTGTCATTATCTGGACATATTGGACGTATTGAGTCAGTATGACATCTAGTCTGATCCCTATTACAAGATCTTCCTCTACCTACATAGGCTATGGTGTCCGACTGTCCTGCAGGCAGTCCTGACCCTTCTTCCTCGCTTTGTTCGAACTCGTCTGTCTCTAATCTCTCCTCGTGTAGGCGTTCTATTTCTTTACGGATCTTTCGGCACATGGCTATTATACAATTTTGCTTATCGTGTCTCCCTTCTGATATATTCTGGCTCCATTTTGTAAGAATTTTCATTGCTTCCGGATCTACCCCCGGTCGGTCTTGATTTCTGATCACACAGTTTATGAGGAAACGTAACAGTTCCCCCTGTATCTCTACTTTCTGGTATTCCATAGCTCTGTTAATACATTCTGGATCTCGCCCTGTTTGAACAAAATGATATATTTTATCTAGATGCGCAGTCATTCCTGGTAGCTTCGCTAAATACCCTGCGGCTCGTCTGATACGTAATGATGCCAGGATCATTTCGTCCTCCTTACCGAGCACCGGGTCATATCTACAATCTATAAGAAGTTCCTTAAGCGTACGATCACTTACGAATTTGGGTGTACGTGAATGCGCTGACTTTTGAAAAATAAGTTTATTTATTCTAGGTGGCGTAGAAAAAATATTGGTAGCACCTCCCGTGGCCCCGTCTGGGGCGTCGGGTGTGAAAGGATTCGTCGAACGTGACACAGCAACTATAGGTGTGGACTCAGCTATAGAAGTACCTGTAGGAACAGATGCAGAAACAGATGTGCTTGCCGGAACTTGTGACTCGATTTGTTGCTGTAGGGATACGGGCACTGGATCTTGGCGTTGAACCTCCCTGGTATGCGGTCTATGTGGGGCGGAATTAGCATACTCGGGAGCTGCGTCATCTAAATATGAGGAAAGAAAAACATCTTCTGCGGTTCTAGGATGCCCCTTAGGATGTACCTTTATTGGGAACAATGGGGTTGGCAAGTCTTTTGGTGTTTCTGGAGTAGCCTTAGGTAATCCTTCGGCCAGAAGGGGATACATACCATTCATAAGGGCATTTCTTTGTCTGTCTACTTGTTCTGATTTCACTCGGATACCTTCCTCAATTAATAGATTCTCTCGAACTTTATTGGAATTCTCTTTACTCTTCTCTTCCTGTCTACGTGCCTTTTCTGTTCGTCTATGTGATTCTTTACGCCATAATTCAACGGCGTCTTTCTGTGACTGTCTGACTTTCCTTTTCCATAACTCTTCCTCGACTTTCATGATGCACTCTGCATCCCAGGTCCCCGCTGTGGGCCACCTCTGACTTTCTGGTAATCCCTTGGTATAGTCTACCCATAAGTCAAGAAATAATATAGCGTCTAAGCCATGTTTGTGATACATAAAGTGCCCTGGAGTGTCCCTAGGAGGAATAGGGACGGCTTCTTCGAGAACCCCTTTTCTGGTAGTGATCTGTCTTAATTTCGGAAAGAGCGGCATCTTGAGAACTGACCTTATACTTGATTTTGACCTGATACTTGAATTTGAACAGACTTAATACAATAAACACGATAATGAACAGTCATTCATACCACGATATTCAGAACATACTTAAACACTCTAAACATTAAACATTAAACCCTTAACTGAAGCAACAATGATGATCGTCTGCATAACTAATCACCAAGCTTAAATCTCGACAATAACTAGACAATAACTAGACACTTCGGAATACTTCGGAATACTTGATATACTGCTAAACAGTACAGATACACTGCTAAAACAGTGCAGACCGGATTTGTGTACCCAAACCCGTCTTGACCGGCACAACCTATGTGCACGTCAGAAATGCCTCCCCAGCAATGGTACTCACCGGGTAGCTTCGGAAACGGAAGGCCTCAGTAACTTGAACTTGAACCGGACTGGACTGGACTCGACTCGACTCGTCGGACACTGGGCTTGACTTCGGACTGGTGGGTCTCTGTATACCTCGGATCTTGCTCTCTCAGCTAGGCTCTGGTCGGGATACTTCGCACTTCTCACCGCCTCGTCTGGGTGTTGATCGCAGTCTCAGTCGCCCCCGCTTGACCGGAGGGAGATACAGGAAATCCTGCTGGTACGCGTTATTGTCCGTCCAGCTGTGGCAGGAGACCGGGCCTGCAACGCACCGCCGGCGCGTGAGATGAGAAAGTGTCCCTGTTCGGGCGCCATCATGTGGTAAATAAAAATTCCATTACCGGGACTGAATTTGATACAGGAACATAGTAAAATAGCTCGATAAAATGAGAGGCAGAATCCGTGGTATTAGAGGTTCGGAATGGGCTTTATTCCAATAATCGATTATAATCGGTTGCTCCCAATGTTCCGTCACCACGAAGGTTCAGGAAGTGAAGCACACCCTTTATTGACAAGAAGTAACTTTTATAGTACATACATTATAATGAAGTGAATACAGTAGGCGTAACAATTGATAAGGAAATTGACGTTTGGTCTGCGTAACCGAAAATGGGTGTAATAATGGGTAAAAAGGAACATGATTGGTTATGATGTCATACATAGGTGGATCTATAAGATAATACTTGGCCTAAATGCGCGCGCAGCAGTATGACGTGTAATTGACGTGTAACTAGGGGGTGAAGGGGACTTGACATTTAGCTCTACATGTGGAGACAAGAAGTCTGGGGGTCAAGTCAACCTAATCCCAAATCATATCTAGCATCCTATGTTTAAAGAACTATGTTATCCACAAGAGAAGGACTCTCGGACAGAATCTATTCTATACTGACTGTGTGTGCGTGTACAAGCGTCTAGGTGTCTACACTAAACACGAGGGGGTAGGAATATTCCATGGTAACAGGGCTATGAATCACTTGCATGAAGACAGAGAAGTTGGGCCTTTTTGCTTGGTAACTGGAAGAATGTTTACCTAAACTACTAGGCAGGAATGCATCGGCTGAGGGGGAAGCAGATAATTCGAAGGTGAAATACAGTTCTTGGCAGAGAATAGGCTGATGTCAGGCTTCGTGAGCCGCGCAGAGAATGAGACAAAGTTCATGGTCACAGATGCAGGCTCAGACTGGAGCTTTCAGAGGCAGAAGGCAAGAAGAGTTTGATGACAGAATCAGGGCCTACTTGCCTGGACTGTAAAATGGCATAAGTGAACCATATAAAGCCGGTGGCTTTTCATACTTAGGAACGGAATATCCGGCCTATTCATGGCGGATCTGACAAAGGACATGTCGACGGTGGACGCACATGTATTTGCGTCTTCATAACTGGAACTGGAGGGAACATACATGTACTTGTAACATGCACATAGAACCGTTGGGGTCCAAGATAGGGGACATAACTGACCAGAAAAATCCATATTTCCACAGGTTGTGTGAGTGAGTGAGCAGGCGGATGACTGTCTGTATGGGTGAGGGTACACAAGTGGCTGTATGGATGTGTGAATGGGTGTCTACGTGTGTGCATGGGTGAGTAAGTGGGTGTGTAAGTGGCTGTATGGATAAGTGAGTGGATGTGTGACTGGTTGTAAGTGCTTGTAAGAGAGGCTCTGTCAAAGAGTACATGGTTGTCTCAGTGACTGTTTAGGTGACGGAGTACATGTGTTAGTATCCTTATGAGTAAGTGAGTGGGTGTGTGAGTATCTGTATGAGTGAGTGAGTAGTTGTGTGAGTGCCTGTATGAGTGAGTTAGTGGGTGTATGAGTGGGTGTCTCAGTAGTTGTATGGGTCTGTGAATGGGTATGTGGGTGGTTGTGTAGCTGTGTGAGTGGTTGTATGGTGTGTCAGTGGGCCTGTGAGTGGTTCTGTGAATGATGCCATCAGTGATGTCATCTGAGATGTCATCAGTGATGTCATCAGTGATGTCACTGAGCATGTCATGAGTGATGTAATATGTGATATATGATATTACATATGGTCAGGACTGAACTATGGTCTCTGCTCCTCCAAGTAGATGTCAGTATTCAATTGATTCGCTACACTCACTGAAGTTCAGATTTTACTCAAATGTATTTACTTCTGTTAAGGATTTCAGATCTTTTTTGAATATGCATTTATAGCGAAAATGTTTTTGGTTTCTAGTCACCCAGCCTAAGAAGAAAGATTTGTTTAAATTTTTCTCAAGTGGAGCTTTACCTGGGGCACATGCTACATTTATATTTGTAAATGTTTCATGCAGAGGTTTCATTTTTCTAAAATGAATATGAGGATTTGAATGGAATCAAATGTATTTAAAAAGAGTTTACTGATTTCTGGAAATTGTGTACTCATCTGTGTTACTTTGTACTGGGAAATTACTTAATATATTGTTATTGTGAAATGTCTACTACATATTATTCACTACACCTGCATCATCAACCACTCATTTCTGTATTTCTAGGTGTCACTCCTCTTCCTGTGGTTCAGTGGATTATTAACTGTTTTTTTTTTTCAAATTGTTTTAACCATAACAAATTTGTCGCAAATTCTTTGTGAATTATCACGATAATAATGTTGCGGTTTCACGGAAAAGTAATAAATAGTGTTTGCTGTTCAAAAAGTGTAAAACACATATATACACATATTGTAATTACATTTTGCCAATAGCTGTTTACTAACATAATGTTTAAACTTCTGTTTTACTGATCATTTTTAATAATAAGCATTTTCTAATTGTATTTCCCATTTTCGCGACAATGCTGATAGTTGCGATGACGTTGGTATTCACAAAGATCACATGACCTGGAAACAAAGAGATATCATTGGAGAAGACAGTTTTCAATAATCTTCAAAGAAATTCCCCACCTAATTCTCTGTTCTTGAATCTTCCTTTCATTTTGGGATCATTCATTGGAGCTGACCTGTTAGTACAGCACTCTGATTAGAGTTTTTGCATTGTCATTTTTTAATATTTAAAATGGCAACAGAAGGTAGTGAGGAGCCAGAGGTGCCACAGCAGCCACAGGAGTTGGAGCAGAAGGTGGAACACCAAGACTCTGGTGATGAAGGGCGTGCTCCCAAAAAGCAGAGTATTGATTTGGAATATTTTACTATCCCCTCTGGAGAGTCGAAGACTGTCGCACAATTTGAAAAATGCAGTTTGTGTGACAAGCCCTCTCAAGAGGTACCAGTGAAAAATATTCATGTGGTACAACTTCAATGTTGTACTGTTTGAAGACTTACCGTCATAACAGCTTGAAGAGGGCATGGATGTAGAGAGATGGAGAGGGACCATCTACATCTTCAGCAGCCCCATCTGTCCCTGGGGAGAGAGTGCCTAGTGAAGTAGAGAGTTCTCGTCCTCAAGTTGCCAATGAGTTAAGGCATGTTAGCACATATTGCCTTGACTGCAGCACTATGCTCACAGCTGGTGAGAAGTCTGTTGATGCCATCCTTGAAGCTGCAAGGCAACATTCTTGTTAATTTAGTTTTTCATGTATCCCAGACTTTGCACTGTTTTTGTTTCTTGTTGCAATTTATTTGTCCCCCTCGTTGCCATTTTGTTTGATGAAAAATACAAAATGTTAGGGGAAAAAACACAGTCCCATAAAAAAGAAGAAAAAAAGGTTCTTGTCAGAACTGCCTTTTACGGTAAAAGAAACCTAAAGTGTGATGTGTGGGTGAGTGAGTGGGTGTATGAGTAGCTGTATGGGTGAGTAAGTGGGTGTGTAAGTGTCTGTATGGGTGTGTGAGTGAGTGTGTCAGAATATCAATAGGTCTCTGAGTGTATAATGATTTTAGCAGCTTACACAGCAACCCTACACTCTTTCCTACTCCCTGCTGACGAGAGGCAACTACCTCAAAACACGTGTCCAGGGATGGTTAACGCTATTCACACTTGCACTCACGACACGAGCATAGGTGTATCTGCCGACGCTGACTACAGGGACCACAGTTCTTTGGGGTAACACGCTGGTAGGTCAGCAGTGTGCGACCATTTGGATTTAATTATTTAGTGGCTCTTTGAGCCGGGGAGTCGACGGACTCAGGTTACGCACCTGTGTTGCTACGAGAGGTACTTTACCTGATAATGATTTTAGCAGCTTACACAGCAACCCTACACTCTTTCCTACTCCCTGCTGACGAGAGGCAACTACCTCGAAACACGTGTCCAGGGATGGCTAACGCTATTCACACTTGCACTCACGACACGAGCATAGGTGTATCCGCCGACGCTGACTACAGGGACCACAGTTCTTTGGGGTAACACGCTGGTAGGTCAGCAGTGTGCGACCATTTGGATTTAATTATTTAGTGGCTCTTTGAGCCGGGGAGTCGACGGACTCAGGTTACGCACCTGCGTTGCTACGAGAGGTACTTTACCTGATAATGATTTTAGCAGCTTACACAGCAACCCTACACTCTTTCCTACTCCCTGCTGACGAGAGGCAACTACCTCGAAACACGTGTCCAGGGATGGCTAACGCTATTCACACTTGCACTCACGACACGAGCATAGGTGTATCCGCCGACGCTGACTACAGGGACCACAGTTCTTTGGGGTAACACGCTGGTAGGTCAGCAGTGTGCGACCATTTGGATTTAATTATTTAGTGGCTCTTTGAGCCGGGGAGTCGACGGACTCAGGTTACGCACCTGCGTTGCTACGAGAGGTACTTTACCTGATAATGATTTTAGCAGCTTACACAGCAACCCTACACTCTTTCCTACTCCCTGCTGTTGAGAGGCAACTACCTCGAAACACGTGTCCAGGGATGGCTAACGCTATTCACACTTGCACTCACGACACGAGCATAGGTGTATCCGCCGACGCTGACTACAGGGACCACAGTTCTTTGGGGTAACACGCTGGTAGGTCAGCAGTGTGCGACCATTTGGATTTAATTATTTAGTGGCTCTTTGAGCCGGGGAGTCGACGGACTCAGGTTACGCACCTGCGTTGCTACGAGAGGTACTTTACCTGATAATGATTTTAGCAGCTTACACAGCAACCCTACACTCTTTCCTACTCCCTGCTGACGAGAGGCAACTACCTCGAAACACGTGTCCAGGGATGGCTAACGCTATTCACACTTGCACTCACGACACGAGCATAGGTGTATCCGCCGACGCTGACTACAGGGACCACAGTTCTTTGGGGTAACACGCTGGTAGGTCAGCAGTGTGCGACCATTTGGATTTAATTATTTAGTGGCTCTTTGAGCCGGGGAGTCGACGGACTCAGGTTACGCACCTGCGTTGCTACGAGAGGTACTTTACCTGATAATGATTTTAGCAGCTTACACAGCAACCCTACACTCTTTCCTACTCCCTGCTGACGAGAGGCAACTACCTCGAAACACGTGTCCAGGGATGGCTAACGCTATTCACACTTGCACTCACGACACGAGCATAGGTGTATCCGCCGACGCTGACTACAGGGACCACAGTTCTTTGGGGTAACACGCTGGTAGGTCAGCAGTGTGCGACCATTTGGATTTAATACATGTCTGAGTGGGTCTGTGAGTCAGTGCATGAATGTCTGAATTGGTCTATGAGTGGCTGTGAGAGTGTCTAATTGGGCCTGTGAGTAGTATATGAGTGCCTAAGTGGGTTTGTGAGTGGGTGTGAGAGTGTCTGAGTGCATCTGTGAGTGGGTATGTAAGTGGGTGTATCAGTGTCTGAGTGGGTCTGTCAGTGGGTATGTGAGCGCCTGAGTGTGTGTCTCAGTGTCTGTGTGGGTGTATCAGTAGCTGTTTGAGTGACTGGGCAACAACATAACCACACCTTCCCCTTTATCCAACAAGAGTCCACAGCTCAGCATAAAATATCTACCCAAGTGGAGTACTTTCTACTGCTTAATTGCTAAGTGCTACCTTGTTGGCTAAATATCCTCAACGTAGTTTACACTACAGCTGCTTAATGGACCGTTGCGTTGTGGCAATGTGATTGTTCCTAGTACATCTTTATCAAGAAATTTGTAATAACATGAATATTCCTATAGAAAGACAACAAGAGTACAAAGAAGTAAATCTCCACCAAATAAGGGCCGTTCTTCTTAACAATATGAACTAAGTGCTTCTTTTTTTGGTGGAGATGTACTCATATTCCTCTGCACCAAGTATGTCTTATCAAAATCAGTGGGAAATGTGCTGGGGGGCCTATTCTTAAGCTGTCCTGCATCCTAGCAAAAGGCAGGATGACCTTTGCATACTGCTAAGGCTGGCGGGGCCAAACGGGCAAAGCTTCGAAGTGATGCGGGAGATCCATGGTGTCTCCCCTCACCGAGTAAGGACAAGAAAGAATCCACTCATCACAGTCAGTACAGATTGCACTCCAAAAGATCAACAATCCATTCACTTCCACAAAGCATTTCAGAACGTCTTTCAATGTGGACTTGCTGACAAAACACACTTGCTTTGCGTTAGCCTTTTACAGAAGGGGGGCACGTGGTCCGCAACCCCGGGCAGATTTCAGCCCCGGGGATCCCATCCCTTGGGGCATGGCCAAGAATTAATTGGGGAGGGGGACCATGCAGCCCCCTCCTGAGACCAATTTTAGCCCCGGGACCCCATCACCCGGGGCCTGGCCAATTACTGGAAGGGGGCGTCCAGCCCACCGCCACAGGTTGATTTTGGACCCACGCACCCCATCCCTTGGAACACACCCAGGGCACCCAGTGTGCTATCTTGGGGACCATAGGGGAACCCCAATGCCCCGGTGGTTCCTGCCAGCTCCCTGCCTCCAGCAGGAACCAGCTTGCTCCTACACATATGTAGCTGCCAAAAATGCTGCTCCCTCGCATGCAGGAGCAATACCTTCATCTGTTTTCCTGCCCACTTGACAGTGGGCAAGGAAACATATGAAAACTTCGCTCCCAGCTAGCGGAAGCAGTTCTGCTGCTGTCACCCATTGGGAGAGGAGTTACTGTTTCCTCTCGCTAGGAAGAAGCTGTCTAAGCTCCTGCCAAGCAAAACTGTTTTCTCCCAAGAGTGGGCACCTCAGGAGACAACTGGAGCTGGCCCTTGGGGGGGCGGTCCCCAGGGCCTTTAGTGGCTCCAGGAGAGGGGCTGCACAGCCCCCAACCTTTGCTCCTTAGAGACCAAAAACTGCCCATGAGGTTGGCCACGCAGCCCCCCTCCATAAATGCAATTATGTATGGTGGTGGTCCGCAGGGCTGAATATGACATGAGAGGGGGTCGTGCACCCCCCACCCTCCAGCTTCAAAATTATTTTCTGGTTGCAGGAAGGTGGTGGTCCTCGTGGCCCTCCATAAGAATGGAGAGGGATCCATACGGCCCCCTCTAATATTTACAATGAATCCCCAGGAAGTGGTGGTCCCCAAGGTTCTTAGGAGATTAGGATGGGAACGCATAGCCCCTCTCCAATTAAATTGAATTGGACCTGTCCCGGCAAGGTGGCAGCCCCCAAGGCTCAAACTGGCCTCGCAGAGGGGGCTGCATGTGCCCACCTCCCCATTATTTATATTTGAATATGCCCCTGTGACCTGGTCCACCCTGAGGCTGAGTTTTAAAGGAGCGGGAAACCACTCTTGTTTTTCCTTTATTTTTCCCACACATTTATGAATATTTGCAATTTTGCAGCAAAATCATTTTTTTACATTTTCTTTGGCCCTGTCAGGATCCTTGGGAGACCCCAGCACCAAGGATAGGGGGTCAGGGTATTCCTAACCTGTCCCTTTTCTTCATTTCATTTTTCCTAATTTTTATGACTTTTATTTTAGACTTAGCTGAGGCTGAGTCCCAAGATGGCTGTCAACACTTCCTAGTTGAAATGTTGGCAGCCAATTAGATCTCTGCACAAGATCGTCAATATTCGCAGAGGCGTTGCAACCTAAGATATACAAATTTGGACATTTAACATTTCAAAAACTGAACAAATTTACACCAAGTAACAAAAAGGGCTCTTTCTGGACCAAGAGCTACCTTTCTGAAAAATTTGGTGTAATACCATCCAGCGGTTCAGGTTGTTGTCGTGTTCAAAATCCCAATTGGAATTATTATGGGTAACGCACCTTTTTTGACCCTCAATTTTCTCTGCCCCTACTTGGCCGATCACCCCAAAACTTTCCATGCACAATAAGACCCATGGCACAATCTTTCTTGCCCCGCCCCCACCCTTCACCACTGTGCAAACGCGCCCAGGTGGCGCGGTTTAAGTTGGAGGATTACCTCCCTTTGAATCCTGATGGTCCCTGTGGTGCAACTAGCCCACCAGCTACCTCCATTCCCCCCACGGTCTTGCCAGCTCCCCGCCTCCTGCGGGAGCCGGCATTGCTTTTCCACATGGGGAGCTGCAAAGATGCAGCTCCCCATGTGGAAAAGCAATCGTCTTTGGTATTTGGAAGAGAGAGCACGTTTTCTGCTCTCTCTTCCAAATACCAAAGCAGTTTGCTCTGGCAGGGCAGGAGCCACGAGGCTCCCACACTGCCATAGCAAACAGCAGTGTCCCGGGGGTGGGCACCCCGGGACACTGCAGGAGCAGGCCCTAGGGAGTGGCGGTCCCCAGGGCCACGACAAGGCTCCAGGAGGGGGGCTGCACGGCCCCCTCCCCACAATTTACAAAGCACCGGGGGCTAGGGGGTCCCCCCAATTTGAATATTTAGAGCCCCGGGGAGGTGGTGGTCCCCCAGGGTGTGTGGGGGGCTTGAGCCTCCCACCCATGTTTCTAAAAGCCCCGGGGGTGGCGGTCCCCAGGGCTGGGGGGCCCCTCTGGGCCCCCCATTACATTATGCAAATTGCCCCCGGGTTTTGCCCCCCAGGTTTTGGCCCCACGGGGGGCTAATTAACAATGAAGCGCGGGAGTCCGCGCTTCGTTTTCTTTTTATTTCGGCCGAAATTCACGCTCGGTGCACGAATCCCGCCGATTTTTTATTAACAGGCCTAGGGTGTCAGGGTGTCTTTACCCTGTCCCCTTTTTGCGTTTTGCGCATTTGTTTTAATGTTTTATCGTGCCTCGGTTCTACCGAGGCACAAGATGGCTGCCAACACTTCCTGGTTTGGAGTGTTGACAGCCAATTAACATACAGCTCGTGCTCGGCAGGGTGAGCTTAGGGTGCGCGGATCCACCGAGGCCATAGATATATATGTGATTTTGATTTTGATTTTATCAGGAACTACTGAACAGATTTACACCATGTAACCAAAACGATTCTGAACCAAGGTCTACCTTTCTGCCAAATTTGGTGTAATTCCGTTAAGCAGTTCGGGCTATAGCTGCGATTAAAGGTTCCTATGGGAAATTGGATGGGGAAAACAAGTTTCAGGATGTCCTTTTTTCTCAGCCCCCCGCATGACGAATCACCCGAGACTTTCAGGATAGGAGCGGACCGGAGCGCCCCGCCAGTTTTTAAAATTTCACGAAGATTCGTCAACCAGCGTCAAAGTTATTCCAACTATAATGTTGCGGATTTCTTATGGATAATAGGTCCTAACTATAACTACCTACTGGCGACCGCCAGTGGGTAAGATATATATATATATATATATAAATATATATATATACATATTATCTACTGGCAGTCGCCAGTAGATAGTTATAGTTAGGACCGTGTTTCCATAGGAAATCTGCAACATTCTATTTTGAATAACTTTGGCGCCGATTGACGAATCCTCGCAAAATTTTCAAAATAGGTGGGGCGCTCCGCTCCTACCCTGAAAGTCTCGGGGGGATTCGTCAAGCGTGGGCTAAGAAAAAGGGGGGGTCCCAAAACGTGTTTTCCCCATGCATTTTTCCATAGGACCTTTAGTCCAAGCTACAGCCCGAACGGCTGAACAGAATTACTTGAAATTTGGCAGAGAGGTAGTCCTCAGGTCAGGGATGTGCCTTTTGCAGGTCTGGTGTAAATCTGTTCAGTATTTCCTGAGAAAATAGCATTTAAATCAATATATATATCTATAAGCGCGCTCCGAGCGCGTACGGTAAGCTTACCGTACGCGCACGCTGCCGTGCACGAGCTTAATTCTGATTGGTGGTTACATGACTGTAAACATTCGAATCGGTCGAAATCAGGAAGTGTCGGCCGCCATTTTGTGTGTCTCACACTGATAAACAAAGGTGGAGAACGTGAAAAGGGGGCAACGAAGAGAGTTGCAGACCCCCTAGCGTTTGTCAGGGGGTCCAAGAAGGTCCCAAAAGTATGAAAAATACATTTAAATTTTTTTTAAAAAATCGCGGGGTGCACGTACGGTAAGCTTACCGTACGCGCACGGCAGATAAAAAACAATAAAAAAAATAGAAGTAAAAATCAAATTTAAGTGTTTAGATATTAGGGGGCTCTAAAAAGAGCCGTTGTGTTTATGAAGTGTTTTTTTTGTGGTACCTACAAGTAAGTACCGATGCAGAGTCTAAAGTTCAAGAGGAAGACTCTGTTGCCTTCATCAGTGAAATGTACACCGTCTCCTCTATAAATGCCTTGCATGTTGTAACGCAAGTTGTTGTGGTATATAGAACCCATACCATAGTCTCTGAGGAAAGCAGAAATAAATTTGTTGACGTGCTTTCTTGCTTTGTCAATCTGTGGACAAAATTGGTTGGACCAGTTCCACTTTTGCCTTTGGCATATATTAGAATATACAAAGGCAGATTGAGGAAAAAGCGACATCAATTGCACAAAGGTGTCCTTAACAAGCATTTCCAGACCTACCCCAGTTAAAGTGCCTAGGTCATTTCCACCACAGTGCACAATAATAAGGTTAGGCTGTGGGAGATGTAGAAAGGTTTTCACCAAAGGCATTAATTGGTGCCACTTTAACCCTCTCTGACCAATCCATTTAATGTCTACATTTGGCAAAGCAAGGTCTCTCACCATACCTCTTTTTTCTGCATACTTTTCACTCCAGAAGACATAGCTGTGACCTACAATCCACACTGTGAACATCTTTCAAGGAGATCTGGATGCACTCAGGAGGTGTCTTTCAGTAAAATGGCAATATGAAATGAAAGACAGTTGTAAAATGGAGGCATACATATTTTTTTTTAATAAAAAGAACTCATTGACTGATTCAAACCATTTTACAGTTAAAACGAGGCTGTATGTGTAAATTTTTAGAAGAATGGTTTGTATTGGTTCAGAAAATTGTGTTCCCACAGAAGATTAATTTGGATTTGCTGTTAGGTTTGACAGGTGAAGCATTCTTGCTCTTTGGAATAGAAACATTGTGTGCTGAACTTCTGACCTCTCTGCTCACACCAGTGTTCCATGAGCTGTTGCTATGGTAGCAGGCAGAAGTCAAGTTGGGGGAAGGGTTCATTTGGAAAGGGGTTGAAGTTTTCAACCAATAGAAATGTGTGATTTCATTTGAAAAAATGTTGGAAGCACTGAGATTTGTAATTAACATGTATATGTGTGAAAACCACATATATATGTATACTCGTCCCACCAGAACCATTTACTGGTTCTGGTGGGACGAGAGAGGTGTACAGCTCTGAGATTCTGATTCTGATAATCTGCTGTTTGAGTGCCACATTTCTTTCTCAACTAACTAATTTTAAAGGTGAGATATGAGTTTGAGAGGGGATGTATGTGGTGATTTTTGATATATATATTAGAATTGTGATTCTTCTTTAAAAGTTATGTTTTACATTTTGTG
The DNA here is from genome assembly GCF_964204655.1 of Triturus cristatus. Lineage (NCBI taxonomy): Eukaryota > Metazoa > Chordata > Amphibia > Caudata > Salamandridae > Triturus > Triturus cristatus. The sequence goes on along the minus strand of NC_140586.1, from coordinate 676,336,610 downwards.
GTTTGGGAGATATTTAACTGTCTTGGACTTGTAAAATATTATGGAGAATGTTTTCATCATAAGTTAAGGTGTACTGGTATCACTGAGGAATACTGTTTTGTGCCTAGAATCAAACCATGAGTCTGTGTGTACACAGGAATTGTTATCAGAGATTTTATTTGTGTTGGTCCGGTTCTGTAAGAATGGCATTTGTAGGAAAGGGTCAGCTTTTTTTTTATAAATATGATGGTTTTATTAATAAATAAGTTATTTTGTTGATCAGGTAAATGTGAAATTTCTGTATTTATCACACATTTAGTTTCATGCTCCCTTTTTTTCACTTCTCCTCTATCTGCTTTTCTTATTTCCGTTGTACTCCCTCAGGGACCTTGTAGGGTGTAAAAAAAAAATGTTGTTTAAAAATTTTTTTTTTAAAAAAATGCGCGTACGGTAAAAAAAAAATTACAAAAATTAATTAAAAAATTTTAAAAAAAGTTGTGAGGTAAGGTTGGCTCTTAAAAGAGCCGTTGTGTTAATACAGGGACAGAGGAAAGAAAGAATGGGAATATTAACAAGGACCACAGATGTGCTGGTCTATCTTATTGTTTATTAGGGAAACACTGGTCTCCCCATGAACAATTAGACCATAACATCTAGTGCACCTCATTTGTACCCTCTGAAATCGAGGGTTCGTTTCCAGAGGACCAGAAGAGGGTGATGCTCCCTCCGCAGAGGAAGTGCTCGGCTGAGCTGCCGAAGATGTACTCGGCTGAGCTTCTGCGGATGTGCTCGGGTGACTTACTGAAGGGTTTGCTTCAGTATGTCGAGCAAAAGTCCTTGGATGAACATCCCTAAGGTGTCTCAACATAGTGTGATTACCAAAGGAATACTTCTTCCTAGGATTACATCTAGATAACACACGCTCACAAAGTGAGCAGGTAACTAAAGGAGCATTTACCTTTTTCTGCCCCTCAGGAAATGTAAAATACTCCCAAATAAAAGAATTCTTTTGTTTCCTCCTTCTCTGTCTGATGATGCTGCTGCCCTGCTCACTCTCAGAAGAGGTCTGCTGCTCTGCCATTGTATCCCAAAGACAATTCAGCTCCTTCTCCTAGGGAATCACAAGCAGTAATGAGGGGAATGGGTGTGGTGTAGGAAGATTCTGGAACTGAAAGTAGTTTAAACCAATCAAAAGTGTTGTTTCTTGATCACATGACCAACCGTATGCGCACGTTAAGCTTACCGAGCGCGTACGGTAAAAGTATGCATGAGCGTACGAAAGACACGCGCACGCGCACATGCGCATTACAGGCACGCTCGTACACTTCCGCGTAATGTGCGCGTGCGGGTATGAAGCATGCGCTTACGCGTCGCGTAGGCAGTACGGACGCGTACGCAAATTGCGTAAGCATGCGCACACAGAGTATAAATATTACGTACGCTCACCGTACATAAAGCGCAGCGTGCGCTTACGGTAAGCTTACCGTACGCGCACGGTAAAAGAATTAAAAAAAAAAAAAGTTAAAGGTTTGTTGAAGATATTAACTATGTTATACAACTATATCTAACCATTTATTTGAAAAAGGTGAATCTTTATATATTGAAGAATGCATTAAAACCATGAATATATACATAGGTAGCATAGTGTTTAAAGGAAAAAAATAAAAAGAAAAAAAATGATGTAAAAAACCAAGCAAATTCACTGAAAAAACCATAGGTTTCACACACATTATAGTTAGGAATTAGAATTCAAAAAACCATGGAAAAACACAGAAAAAAATATAGGTTTCACACACGTTATATTTAGAAATTAGCTTTTAAAAAACCTTGCAAATTCACTGAAAAAACCATAGGTTTCTCAGACGTTATAGTTAGGAATTAACATTTCAAAAACCTTGCAAATTCACTGAAAAAACCATAGGTTTCACACACGTTATAGTTAGGAATTAGAATTCAAAAAACCATGCAAAAACACAGAAAAAAACATAGGTTTCACACACGTTATATTTAGAAATTAGCTTTTAAAAAACCTTGCAAATTCACTGAAAAAACCATAGGTTTCACACACGTTATAGTTAGGAATTAGCATTTAAAAAACCTTGCAAATTCACTGAAAAAACCATAGGTTTCAAACACGTTATAGTTAGCTGGACATTTCTCCTGTAAAAAACCATTGAAATTCCCCCGTTATAGTTAGTTCAGCTAACTATAACTCGCGCACCCGCAATCCACTGCTGATGACGTCACATATTACATCACTCATGACATGGTCAGTGACATCACTCATGACATCACTGATAACATCTCAAATGACATCACTGATGACATCACTAATGACGTCATCAATGTGATAAATTACCACATCTTCTCACACCCTTATAAAACCTTTGATATACCAACTCAAAATTACAGAGTTCCATTCTCATGTCCATAAATAATGCAATACCAATAACTGCATACCCACATATTAACTTTTAGGTCTTCCTACACCTCCACACACTCACCTGTAAAGTCACTCATAGTTACAGCCACTCCATAAAAAAGTATCATATGAATTTATACACACACCTATATAGACACTCACACACTACCAATCATCCATAGAGGTACTCTCACACCTAGTCATTCATACAAATAATCACACTGCCATTTACTCACCTATGCAGTTATACACACTCAAGTTCCCTTGCTCACAAAAATAGTATCACATTTTTATGCTCTATTAGAATCATTGACAAAAGCACACACTCATCCATACAGTCACTGTCACAATCACACATTCTCACATCTAGCCACTTATATACTCTTACACACATATATACTGCCTTTCAGATATGTAGTTAGTCACAAATGTATCACTGAGATATACATTCAATCCCTAACACACCCATACATACACTCGCTCAACCATACAGTCCATCACAGATGCACTCTTAAAACCATGCACCCATAGAATCCCCCACTCACACATCTATGCACAGAGTCACACACAGCCTACCCACACTAACACTCAGGCACCCATACAGATACTCAGACGACCAATCCATAACCCATATAGACACTCATATAGCTATTCACAAAACCATGCAGCCACTTATACACCAACAGACAGAAACATACAGACATTCACACAGTTTAGCCACTAGTCTGCTGTAAGATACATTTAATGACTCACTTATAGAGTCAGTTATGCACCAAAGAAAATCATACATTTACACACTTGTACACCCACTCATTCTTCAACAGGCCTTTCCCTATATATATTAAACATATTAAAATTGTTCAGAAACACATACTCAATGGATGATGACATCAGTGATGTCATCAGTGATGTCATTTGAGATGTCATCAGTGATGTCATAAGTGATGTCACTGACCATGTCATGAGTGATGTAATATGTGACGTCATCAGCAGTGGATTGCGGGTGCGCGAGTTATAGTTAGCTGAACTAACTATAACGGGGGAATTTCAATGTTTTTTTTACGAGAGAAATGTCCAGTTAACTATAACGTGTGTGAAACCTATGGTTTTTTCAGTGAATATATATATATATATATATATAAGTCAAAACTGCTCCCCAGGCGTGGCTGAATCCTCGTAGCCTCTGACCCATAAATCACAGACACGGACCAGTTTCTTCGTGCAAATTTATTAGCTTGTTCGCAAAATTGTCGCCATAACGTTTCGGCTCCCCTAGAGACGAAGGTTTCAAAGGCAACACAGCGATTTTTTTGCATATGTACATTCGTATAATTCCGTAGGTTTCCCAATGTTGACATTCAAACTATAGGACAATGTACTAGCAAAATGCATACAGGAATACAAGCAAGAAATATGCTTAATATTTTACTGGCCCTCTCATTTTTGCTGCAACCTACTCGCGGTGCATCGTAAGCAATAGAGTATTCAGGATTCTATTTACATTGCCAGTGAATACTAATGTGGCCCAGTAGGTCCTGTACTTGCGTATAAACCTTGTAGAGTCTGTATAATTCATAAATCACGGGATAAATCCCCATATGTTCCATGTTTAGTCGTTCTTAACCAATTTTGGACTGCAGATCCCTGCAGTTGTGCACGAATGGAAGGAAGTGTGTAAAGTGCAAAAAGTGCCAATAAATAAACACATCATCAAATAATTTAACACTCAATCATTATACATATATATCAATTCCCATAAAAATATATATATGAATATGTTAACAACATTGATAAAGTTAAACTCTGAAAGTGCAGGAAATGTACGAGGTATAATAGAGACCCGCTGACTGATCCCAGTCACCGAGCTCGATTGCATCTACAGGTAATTATTGTACTACGTATCATTTCTGAAGCAACTACTGAGTTACTAGCACCATAGATCTGGGTGTGGCAAGGTCACCCTCTCCCCCCAAAAACATTATTTTACAGACTACGTATATGAGCAAAACACCTGTTTGCAGACATAGAGGTGATTTATCACCGCTGGTATTTTAAGTACCTCATCGGATTTATACAATCCTGTTCAATTTAGCGCTGTTCTTTGTGGGGTATGGTGATATTAGGAACTTGATGATATCACCAATCAATATTATGGTAACGGAATATGTGATGTCTAGCCTTAGTTAAGAATCATCAAATTAGTAGTATAAACAGTATGACTGATAAAAGGTATACTGATGGTAAAACAATAAATAGAGTACAATTTGGTTAAAATTATTTTCCCACAACAATAAAACCATTGGTAAAATCCATTGTTTAAAAGGCTAGATATTGGTAAATAAGACCACATTTGAAATGCATCATTTTCACATCCTGACAACCATAATAAATAAAAATATTGAGAAGTGTGCCCCAAATATAAAATTGTATGTAGGTCCTCAGTGACATTGAGCCCACCCGGAGATTTGGAGTCTAGTTGGAGTATATATTTTGTTTCCAACCGCCTTAACCTAGCTTCCCTGTTGCCACCACGTCTGCTAGCTAGTACTGCATCAATTACAAAGAAAGACAATTCTTTGCTATTACTACGGTGTATATCCTTGAAATGGCGGGCCACTGGGTAGGTATTGTCCTGGTTAACTATTGCCCTCAGGTGCTGTAGGATACGTTTATGTACCTCTAATTTGGTACTGCCTACATACCTTAGTGCACATGGACATTGGAGCACATAAACAGCGTATTCCGTTTTGCATGTTAAAAGCTTCTCAATTTGGTATATATAGCATTGATGCCTGAGTTGCTATTTCTTCAAACACAGGTACGGGCCTCAGAAGAATCTTCAAAAGGAATCAGTCACTCCAAACAAAGGGGGTTACCTCATGATAGTAGTTTATTAAACCATCGAAGTAAAAACAGACAAGTGCCCGCCCTGTATATATATATATATATATTCAAAGTAATACAATTATATAACAATATTTAAGTGTTAGATATTTAAAACACAATGTTATTGCATAAAATACATTGACAATATGCTTACCAACTATAATACTTACCTGGATATAATTATACTTATGCTATGCTGGCTTTGATAATTAGTACCATGCATATTCTTACTTCAATATTAAGGCTGCACACCTTTAGAGGGTGTACACCTTTAGAGGATGTATAGAAGGAAATGTTCAATCTAAAAAAACATAGAGTACCCAAAGGAATTTCAATGTTATTTCTGGTTCAACAATTATAGTTTGTAAACTACTGTTCTATTTTTCTAATAACAGAACATTTTGTTTTTTCTTCATGGTAATTACGTGAAAGGGTGCAAACATTTCAAATTATGGATTTTTTGCTTCAGTTAGCACTTCTTGTTTGACTCCTTCACATAGTCAATATGTACATGTACTGTACATTTTGAGGTGGCAACATATTTTTGCCTTAAGGCTCAGACAATTAGTGTACTGTGTAAAAAACACATTATGTCTTTTTAAAATGAACATTGCTTAGAGGACGGCAGCAGACCTATCATTTTAGTGATTTTTTTTTTCAGGAGGCATGCCATTTCAAATAGAATTATAGATGGGTAACAGTGAATTTAGGGAATATTTTTCACCAAGAGGTTCTGACTGACATCAAATTGACAACAAAAAGAACCTTGAGTAGTCTATGATGTCACTCAGAATCCTTAGGTGAAACATATTCCAGTAATTCACCTTAAACCTATCTGAAATGTTATGTTATGAATCGTCCTCCAAAAACATCTGCCCCTGCTTTCAATAACTATGAAGGGGCAGAGGAGTCATGAGGTACCATACATCACATGGCCTCTCTTCCCTGTCCCAATGTAAAAATAAATATTTTATTTGTCACCCCTGAGAAGCTCCCACCACCTTCTCTACCTTCCTCCCCTCTCCTGCATCTGCACTTTCTGCTTTCAGACAGAGCAGACTAGCAGTGCTGCAATGACATGCTCCCGGAGACCCCTATCAGCTTGGCCTGGAAAGTCTTTATGTAGTATCAACAGTGGGTAACGAGTTTTGTTATCAACTGTTGCTATGTCATAGCAGTGAGTTACCAGATTTAGAATTTGGTGTAAATTATAGAGGCTTCCTGTGGGACCCATGCAGATATCAATGGAATAAGTGTCTGTATTACCTCACCTGCTATCAATTGGGTGTAAAACCTAAGCACAAGGGGGGGACTTCCAATCTGGTTCTTGTAATGCATACATGGCAGCAAAAGGCAGCAATGGAACAGAGTGGGCTTCATTTTCCTGGACCCACCCCCCCCAAAAAAATCCAAATGAGGCTGAGACACCGGGCCATCCTCTGACAGTGATTGGCGGAGGATGCTGTTGGTGACGGATTACAGTAGCCAGTTGATTACTGGTGGTGGGTTGTTGCAACCTGTCAACAATGATGTATGCATAATTGGTACCTTCCATTCTGTGACTGCCCTGACTAATACTAGGCAAAGACAACTCCTACTTTAGTCTACCGCCCAAAAATTCACATTTCGGAACTGAACATTAATAAGAATTTAGTATCACTAACTATAATCCTCCTAAGAGACACTCCTCGTTTATATATTGAGCATGTTTAATTTAAATTTGTTTAAAACATTGTTCCAACAGCTATTTGTAACAAAAATAATACAATGTTACAATATTTCATAGAATCATGGTCAGCGGCGGTCCGTGCATGTAAGCACGGTGAGTCGGGGAGGGGTGTTATTGACAGATGATGGACTAGGGAAAATTAAATAAATAAATCCTATTCCATAGTCTGTCGGCATCCCCCCCTCTCCGCTGGCCACGCTTACCTGCATGGTCCGCTACTGGTCATGGTATGGTAACAGAAAGAAGAAAAACATGCACTGTAAAAAGCAGGAGGAAAGACATATTTTTGGGGGATGTTCACACAAAACTCAATCTCCAACTTAGACTAGGAGATCTCCAACATAATGAAGACACTGCTAGACTCTTTAGTAAAAAATTCTCGACTTCAAGAAAAGGCCCTGTAGCACCCTAAATATGTGTCAATGTCAATCAAAGAGAGGTATTTTTCAAAGAAATGCAATAACCACAGACATGTTGTGTACCTTTTGTATCCCCTCCATTGGATCTACTTAGTATATTGTGAGCAAAGCTAACAAAGCCATACTGTACTCCTCATTGAATAGGGGAGAGTTTAGTTCACCAGGAAATGATAGTCTGAGTTTCACGATATCCGCAGGGGATGAATTAGAATACAACAGATAGAGATGGGAACCATATACAAAGTATGCAGTATCCTAAAAATGTGGAATGGTTCCAGCTCCCCAGTCCAAGGTTGGACACTCTTGATATGGTGAATAAGCCAAAGTCAAAAGCCCCCATCCGCAGTAATGTGCAGTAAGAGAAAGACATCAGCCCTGATGTGGACCTAGGTCCATAGCATGCTCGCTTCACTACTACTCGCCGAAAAAGAGCTTCGATAGTAAGCGCTATATAAATGCAATTACAATACAATACAATAATGCTGAGAGCCTTGTTATTATTTTCAATTATCAGCATCCCCCCCTTAATCCATGTTGGATGCACATATTTCCAGATGCAACCCACACACGTGATTTTGTATGCTGGGCAAGCGGGGAGAAATGGTTAAAAGGTGCTGGTTTTTGCTTCACAAATATATTCTTGTAAAGGTGCCTTTTTCTTGAATTAAACTAAGATCCCAATGCACCGTGCACAAATATCATGGGCAAATTTTGGAATAGAAACTAAAATATAGCACTTTTTGGCAGTTGTAAATACATCAATAATGTACCTAACAACTGGAAATTACGGATAGGATGAAAAGATAATTTCTCTACTCTTTAAATGATTAAACACACATACTCCTCTAACATTACAAATAAATTTGATATAGCAGGTCCGCAAATGTATCATAACAAACAAACATTTGGCATGCTTTGTCACAGTTTTGTCATAGACTTGGACAGTGAGAAAGGCTGAATATCAAGGCAAGGGTACTGACACTGATCGGGAGAGTCAACCTGCCTAGTAGAGTCTCAAGATAGGTCAATTTTAGTTGTGCATCACTGTTCATCAGCGTGGAGCTGTCACGGTAGGACGGCTTTAAAGGTTGGATCCCTTGTTATTTATGGATTTACCTTAGTAAATGAATGTCTACTAATAAATGCTCGATCGCTCTCCAAAAACAAACATCACATCCACGACCTTCTCACTGATGCAAATCCAGACATACTATTCATAACTGAGTCATGGTTGGGAAGTGATATGGCTCCAGTTCTGCATGAAGCCGTTTCTCTAGGCTATCAAACGATCACCCAAAATCGTATAGTCAAAAAAGGAGGTGGCCTAGCTGTTGTGATCAGACAAACAATACCTATCACTAAAGTTGACGACATCTCCATAAAATATTGTGAGGCTCTTTTCACCAGATGTAATCCTACACCATCTTCCTCCTGTAACTTCCTGCTCCTTTACAGACCTCCATCTAGCAAGGGAACATTCCCAGACGCACTTGTAGACACAGTTTCGAACCCGATAACACTACACTCCAACCTATGCATTCTGGGTGACCTCAACATTTGGTTTGACAAACCAAATATGCCCCATCCAAAAACAAAATTATCGCTGGCCAAAAAGCACCGAACCTACATCAGATTGACCACGAACCCACACACATCACTGAAACACATCCTAGATGTCACAGAACTAGGTACCTTTCAAACGATGGCTCCAGTCACATGGTCAGACTCAGACCACCGTTTGCTTGCCTTCCAACTTAAAACAACACTAAGCAACACACATAAAACCAATATCAGCCGTGGAACAAACTCAATTTGGAACACTTACAAATACAGCTAACATCCAGTAGAGATCTAGAAACAATAAATTATGTTAAACAACTATATGAGTGGCTACAGGAAGCTTTTGATATCATACTACCACCAAACACCACACAACAGAACAAAAGAAAACAAGCACCTTGGAGAAATACAGAGATAAACAACATAAAACAACTAATTAGAAAGCTGCAACATGCCTGGCTAAAAAAAAGCCAACCAAGACAAGCTTCGCCTACAGAAAATTAACAGATTATAGAAGTCAGCTATCAAAAAAAGCAAAGAAAAAATACTATTCAGATAGAATTCAAAATGCTAAATGTGCAAATAAAGAATTCTATAAAATTCTCAATGACTTTCGTAAACCCAATTTCCTGGAAGCAGCTCATCTCTTTGCTGAAGACTTCACAGACAATCTGGCAAATCATTACACGGAGAAAGCAGACACGTTGGACTCATACTTAAAACAGAGACAAAGCATCAACACTAACCCTTTTACAAAGCTACAATCCAATAATACTCTATCTCATCCTCTCTATTCCTTCCAACACATTTCACACAATTTATGGACCTGGTCAAAGCAAGCAGGCCTGCTGGCAGCCCGTCTGACCCATTTCCACTGAAAACCTTCAAGACAATTCATCTAACAACCTCTGCTGCCACTCCAGTAAGGAGAATCATCAACAACTCCTTAACTACTGGAATATTTCCAAAAGAACTCAAAAAGTCATACATACACCCATTACTAAAGAAAAAACAAACTTGGACTCGCTGAACCCTGACAATTACAGACCGATTTCAAATGGACTTTTCCTGGGCAAACTGATGGAAAGAGCAGCTTTCGCCCAGATGTCATAATTCATTGAAGAGAATGCCATGCTTTCAGACTTCCAAATGGGTTTCCATCCTGGAAGAGACACAGAATCTGCCCTCCTTGCCATCTAGGATGATCTGAAGAACACAGTTGACTGCAACGGGGTTGCCGCGCTACTTGTCTTGGACCTCTCGGCTGCCTTTCACACAGCTGACCATGACACTCTGATACAAAGTCTCTACAAAGCTAGCATAGAGGGGACTGCTCTAGGCTGGATCACGTCCTACCTTTGCAAAAGAACTAATGTCATCCATACCCTACCTTTCGTCTCCAAACCATACTTCCCAAAAGCAGGGGTCCCTCAAGGCTTTATTATCTCGCCCATGGTTTTCAACACCTACATGAAGTCATTACTGGCACTGATCAATCAATTTCACCTCACGTGCTATAACTATGCAGATGACACGCAAATACTCCTTTAACTGAAATACCCCGAAGACATTGGAAACTCGCCAGTTTTCAGTTGCCTCAGAGCCATGGATCAATGGATGACGTGGAGCCATCTCAAATTGAATGCTTCCAAAATGGAAATACTCACATGTGGCTATTGAAAACATTATGACCCACTCACCGCCTGGCCTGATGATCTGGGAATACCCCCTAAAATATCGAAGGAAGTAAGAAACCTCAGAATGGCCATGGACTCCAAGCTATTGATGAATGCCCAAGTGGACAAACTAGCAAGATCAAGCTTTGTTACTATAAAAACTCTGCAATGAATTGCCTCCCATTTGGGATTTCCACACAAGGTCCAGGCTACCATCTCTCATGTTTTGTCCAAACTCGATTACTCCAATAGCCTCTACCATGGATCACCTTTAACGACCATGAAAGTCCACATCGTATTCAGAACTCGGCTGCCAGACTACTCTTACATATAAAACCACAAGACCACATCTACCCTGCCTTGAAAGCCCTGCATTGGTTCCCGGTTGCCAGAAGATCCAGGTTCAAACTGCTTTGTATCACCCATAAAGCGATACACGGAATGGGACAGCTCTGCATAAGGAATAAAATCACCAAACACATTCAACAAAGGAACCTCCACTCTAGAGTGACACCTCGCCTCAAAATCCCAAGATACGAGAATAAACAATGGGTGGCACATCATTCTCTGTTCAAGCAGCCACACTATAGAACTCTTCATCCCCCAACATAAGGTCAACGGATAACCACCTTATCTTCAGAAAACTACTCAAGAATTGGCTCTTCCCCACATAATCACCATTCACAAAAAGATAGAAATATACAGCATATCTCTCAGTATATAAGCATTTATTTGTACTATAGCTATGTACCTATTTATGTGTATTGCTTTTTATAAATGTGTAGAATAATTATGTTTAAAAAATATATAGATATTCATTAGTTCTGCTTAACAAATGTACATATTACTGATAGTTACATTATTCTGGTTTTAACATGTATATAAGTGACTGCATAAATAAGTAAATCTTTTTATCATAACTATTTAACCTACAATTGCTTCACTATTGATCTACAAAAACAATTACATTTATAAATAAATACAATTTATTTAAAGTACAACACTTGAAAGACAGAGTTTATTTAATGCATCTTTAAACTACATATACTACCTTTCTGTATGCATCTATATACCTTCCATGTACTTATGGATCAATATATTTATTACTTTTGGATCTATATATTTATTGCTTTTACTTATTTATTACTTTTTTTCTAATTCAGCATATCCAATGCGCTACCCTATTTTTCACCCTATACCGCTCTCAATAAAACCTCTATCCTCAACTCTCTGAAAGTATCCAAACCTCTGTCTACTACTCTTTCCAATGCCTTACCCTATATCTCACCCTATACCTCTATCAATATATCCACTACCTCCACTCTCTCATTCATCCCAAACCCCATACCACTACTATGATCCCCAAAATAACCCTTTCAAGACTTTTCCCTACTCCACCCCTTCTTGCATCATCTCATTCCTCTTTTTTACTATTCCAATCCCCAAAACAAGCCTTTCTAAACCCTCCCTCCGACTCTTCCCCCTTCACCTTCCATCTACTCATCCCCCTCCACCTCCCTTTTACTCATTACAAGCCTGCTCCAAAGCAAACAAACAAAAAGAAGATTCTAAATCCTTCCCTCTTCTATCCCTCCACTATCCTTTTCAATCCAAATAACAGCCTAACATGTCCACCAGTCAATTTAAATTCATATTTCACTATACTAGCATGCTAGTCACTGAAAAAACACTTCAACACCCCATCAAGGGTAGCAAGCGCTATATAAATGCAAACCTTGTTACCTCTACTATCCCTATATAAATGCAATTACAGTACAATTACAATACAATAGTGTGACCTAGTAGAAGAAAAGTAATGTAAAGTCTTCCTATTGATGTAATACAAAATTATGTTCCTAACCTAGTTAAGGGTAGCAGTGTTATTTCTTTGTATTGACATCTATGGAACATTTAAAGTCCACACAAGTCAATGTACTCCCATTGGTGATGAGAGTGCAGGGGAAGGCATCAGCTGAAATAAAAAGGCCCAAGTCGCTACAACCATGTCGATTGTGGGAATGAAAATGAACAGAGTGGCAAGCACGAATTTGCTTTTAAATATATAAAGAGCGACAGACTGAAATTGTGAGTGCGACATCTGCACTCCACTCTCATCCTTCCTTAAACACAGATTCAGATATGTCTCTTGACATCCTAGTTCTAAAATTGAGGCTGCACCTTTGCAAAGAGCATTTTGCCCCTCACAAATGTACGGCCATATTTTCAGATCTGGGCCTCTACATTTTTATAGTTTGGGGCCTAAGGATTTTAGGGTGGTGGTTAGTAGGCAGCTGGTTTATTTAATTAGGGTTTCATATAATCACAAAAGTTAATCCAGAAATGTTAAAAGACATTACACCCTCCCAGTCATGGTTCCATGACTTCTGATGCAGATTATAATTAAATAAAGCTCAGAAATCTGGGTGTTTTGTATACAAAGATTTATCAGCTGGAAAGTATAAGTGTAGTGCTTAATTTGTGAATGAAAGAGTGCTGGTGCCTGAAGGTCTGCTGGGAATTCAGTGGTTGGTGCAATTAAATATTGGTGCGCCGTATTCCAAGGCTGGTAGTCTTTAAACCACTACCAGACACTGCACCTTTTCTTTACAATTGCAGATCCCTGCTTTCTGTGTGCAATGATTTTGCTGTCTTATTATTCTTCCGTCTTTTCGATCTATCTATTTTTAGCTCTCATGCACTCGGTAAATATGTGATACAAGAAAAATAAGTCCTTTTCCAAATCATAAGGCCGGTACCTCGCTGGCAGCCACCAGCTCAAACTGAGCACTGTATAAGTGAATTTAGACATGTCTGTATACTGGCTTTTTCAATCCAGTCAGGAAACCCAAGTAATCTTACGTTGTTCTACCATGAGCTGTCCTCTATGTCCCATACTTTCACTGCTTACTTTTCCAAGATTACCTGCATTTCAGTGATGGCCGTAGAGTGGATATTGCTGATGTCCTCCACATCTCAGTCTCTTGATCACATCTTATTTGTTGTTTGAGTTTGTTGATATACTGGCAACTCATAGTAACCGTAAACAACGTCAAATACGTAAACCTTTTGGTGATTTATTAGTGTCCATAAGTAAAGAGGGGCCCAGAATTTGCTCTCAAGCTCTTCTGGCATTGCGATTTGGCTTAATAATAGGTCACAATAGCTCAGAGTGACATAGGTGCTTGTTTTTCATTCCCAATCTCTTAAACATTGCCTTCTGTACATCTGCTTTACATTGCTACTATGTGAGGAATAACTGTGAAATGTTGTTATTAGTGCTGCTGAACGACAACCTGGACAACTATATGGAAATTGTTATTAAATATTAATTAATGTCTTGAACCTTCTTAATTAATTGTATTATTGTATTATTGTAGAGCGCCTCTAACACTAAATCTGTTTTTCTAACCCAAAATAAATAACTGTAGACAATGATCCACCCAGGGCAGCCCATCCAACAAAACAAGGCATTTTAGTAGCTCCAGCTGAAGCTGCATCCACAATGTGGGCCCAAGAAACATGGTGGCACACCCACAATGCATGCCCAGATAAATCCTGGGGTATATAGCTGTAGTTGGTGTTAAGAAAATGGTAGAACATAGGTAGTACAGGGGTAAAAGCAATTAAATACAGTAGTTCTGGACTATATAAAGCGTTGAGCATCAAACAAATGACATTAAATTAAACGCTTTGCTCTATTACCTACCAATTCAGGTGAATCGGTGTGCGGGTGGAGTAAATAGTAACATTTTTTAGTGCATGCATAATTCTTGGTTAATACGTAGCAGGCCTAAGTAGTGACTGTTGCAATTATCCAGCATCGATTGAATGCAAGAAGACACAACCATTGCATATAGTCTATAAGAAGGTTGGGAACAGCCCTTCTGAGAATGTGCAAAACATGGGAATTATCACTACATATTGACTCGAATTGTGTATTCCTATTGAATGTCCAATTATTGCAGCTTGGGGAGCAGTATTGGTGCTGCATCTATGGTAGTAGGCCAGTGAGAGTTTTCCCAACACTGTGTAATTTGTTTATGTTTGCATTTCATTTTAAATAGTTACGTCCCATCCAATGTTGTACAACGAGTAGGCAGCTACTGAGATTGTCACAATGAGCCTGAAGCATGAAGAGCCTATTAATCTGGATGATACATTTGGGATAATTTGCATATGGTAGTACTGTGCTTCTAAAGCAGAGGGTGATTCCTATCAGGAGACGAACATAAACACATGTGAAAGGGAGAACCCTTGAAGCACCTCAAAGGAGATCAAAAAGCTTCTGGATTTAGAGTTCACCACCTAGACTGTTTGCGAGTGACCCTTCAGGAAGGGGAGAAACCGCGCTGCATGCTCCGAGCTACCAACACTTTCTTCATACATTGAGATTGGATTATGTGATTCACTGTGTCAAAAGCAGAGGAGATGTCCAATATGATCACAGTCGATGCATCAACCTCATGTACAACTGTAAGTAGTTCTTACATAACAATGATCATAGCTGTTTCCATTGCTCTCCTGGAGTAGATGACAGCTACCGGATGTCCAAGATCTCTGACTCCTCCAGGAATCTGCACAGTTGCCTATTTTTAACAACATTTCCAAATAGTGGAAGTGGGATGTCTGGGCGATAACTGCTACTTCCTCAAGATCTCAAGAAGTGTTCTTAATATTGTGGACACAACTCCTTTTTTCAGCAACTATAGGACAATTATCAGACTGAGTGAGGAATTGAAGTTAGTGGCCGCATAAATCATGGTCATTTTAAAATAAAGGCAGGACGTCTGTTATCAGGGGACCAAGGTTTGATACTCAACAAGAGCTTCTCCACTTCAGACCAGCTCAGGAAAATGGAGGAGGCACACTAAGGTTTTGCTTTCACCTGTGAGACCACATACAGTGATGATTCATTTACAAACTGGGTAGACGTTGGTGTATTTGTATCCTGGAATTTGGTGAAAAAAAGTAGTTTGTGTTTCATAAAAATCGCGAAAGGGGTTGGACATGGTTAGGAATGTAGGGTTCGGGAAAGAGTTTAGCATGATAAACAGTTTTTTTTAGCATTATGGGCTTCAGAAGTTCAGGTCATCAAAAAGTCAGTTTTGACCTAGAGGAAAGCTTTATGACAAGAACGTCATCTCTATAAGATTAGTGCAATTGGCTTTCAAACTATTGTTTGCAAGAGTTCATTGCCCTCAGCAGCTCATCAAGCATGTCTAACAGGGCAGCCTGAATTGCTGTTTGGTACATGTATCCCAGACTGTTTCCCAGTCTCATATTAGTATCATCTTTCGCTAGATCAGCATGAGGGTGTTCCATGGGCAGGCTTTATGACCAGTCCTATAGAGTAACTTCCAAGTTTAATTTTCTCAAGATAGCAAACTGGGAAGAAGCCTGCTAGGTGCTTGCTGTACTGAGAATGGCTAATGTGAAAGAGAACATGTGTTCTGTAGAGCGGTAATAGCAGTAATTCTTATCATCTCCAAGGGGCTAAGTACTGTAGCTAATGTATGCTTAGTCTCATGAGTGGTCCCCGTTACCATTCATCCCACCCTTATGAGTTTATTCCCTATAGAAAGTCTAAGGATCTACAAAATGATGGGTCATCGATATGCATGTTGAAATACCCAAATGCTTTCATTTGCTGTTTCACATAGCCCCTTGATTAATCTTGTCAATACCTTTGGTAATTCTGCCTGCCAGGGTATTAAAAGTTCAACAATCAAAGAACAATTTGATGCTGGAGATGTACTACAGTAGCAAATCATCATGTGCGCCGAAAGAGGGTCCCATATAGGAATGCATTTACATTCAAGTTCTTTCTGGCAAATTGGTGCGACACCACACTTCCTCTTGTCCAGAGTCCCAGAAGAGAGGTTTATAGCCCTTAGGGACAGCATTAGAATTACAGTTACGGGAGACGCGCGAGCGCGCGAATCAAGATGGCCGCCACCCGGTGAGCTCCTCCGCGTTTTCGCCCATTTTTCCACATAAAACGACGAATGTCTGTCAGAATTTTGTTTTAAAGGAGGTCGCTGCTAACATTATAGGCTTACCAGCATTGTGAAGCGGTTTCAGGCCGTTTTGATCGTGGGAAGTCGTGTTTCTGGCTCCCTGGTTCCTGCTCCGAGCTCTGCATTGAGGGACTGCCTGGTTAGTCTCTCAGGGGGGCGGAGCATACTTCAGGAAAGGGCCTGGCTTGGGCCTAGCCACACCCCTAGTCCAGTTTAGCTGCTGCACCAGTATTTTGGAGGATTGCTTTGCTTCTTTTCGCTTTTTTTACTCATAATCTATTCATTTTTATTCAAATTTTATTATTTTTTCTCAAAAATGGATAATAAAAATAAAAGAAAACAGCAGATTTTACCGCCCCCAATAAAATCAAAGGTGGTGGAGTCATCTGAACCCTCGCTTTCTTTAATTTTGGAGGAAATTCAGGCTCTTCGTGCTAATACAGAAACTATTGCGACTGAAATAAAAAATGTACGAAAGGAAATGGCGAGTATGTCGATGAAAATCTCAGACAACTCAATTAAAATACAAGACAATAAAGTTAAAGTCGACGCTTTTACTCCACTTGTGGCGAAAATATCACCTCTGTGCTCACAAATTTTGGACATGGAAAATCGCAATAGACAATACAACCTTCGCATATTTAATTTACCAGAAGAGGTTGAGGGATCTAACTGTCGACTATACTTAGAGAACTTACTTCCTGGTCTTTTAAATGTCAAATTTCCAGAAAAATTTGAAATCGATAAGGCTCATAGAATTCCTTCACGTCGCAATCCTCAACATAGCAAGCCTAGACAAATGATATTTAAAGTTCTCCGTCACCATCATTTGGTTCTGATCAGAAAAGCAGCTAGAGAAATTCCTTCATTGTTGGTCAATGGTCACAAAATCTTTATTCATCAAGATTTTGCCAAGGAAACTGTTGCAACACGTAAGGGATTTACTGATCTTCGCCCACGATTGAGAAGCCTTGGATACCAATATGGCCTTTTTGACCCTTCAACTATGCGCATTTGGAAAGATAATTTTTCAAAATCCTTTCAGCGTCCTGAAGATCTACGACAATTTCTGGATCAGCAAGTACAGCAAACTATGGACACTCAGGGTCCTACCACTTGATTCTTTCATGTATGATCTTCTTTGACAGATTTATATAACTCATAATATTCTGGGCTCCAGCGGTTTCTGGCCATGCTTGTAGAGCGTGTGTGCGTCCCAATCTTCATATTTATGTGTTTTGTTTGTCTTTTTTGCTATGTTTTATTTCTTCCATTCCCTTTTATGTGTTTTGGAGCTACTTTCTTCTTAACATTTGTGTCTTTTTCTGACCTTCTTCTTTCTAACCCTTCTCTCTTTTTATTTTGTCATGGCTAATATTAAAGTAGTGTCACTGAATGTTAAAGGTTTACGCCATCCTGTGAAACGTACAAAAATTTTGGATTATTTGGGTAGTTGCAAAGCTGATTTTTGTTTTTTACAAGAAACTCATATAGATGATAAAATTTTAAACTATATGAAGAAAAAATGGGTTGATAATATTGTTTCTTCTCCTGCTAATGGCAAGAAAAATGGTGTAGCTATATTATGTGCGAAAAAAGCACATTGCCAAGTTTTGAGCAAAATTACAGATACGGATGGGAGATATTTAATTGTTAAGGTTAAAGTTCATGATTCTATCTTATTTTTATTAAATGTTTATGGCCCTACTGCAGATGACCCTGTTTTTTGGTCTACTCTTTCAACGGAGGTTGTAAAAATTGGTAATGTACCTTTAATTGTTGCAGGTGATTTTAATGTCATATCTGATCCTTTATTAGATAGAATATCTCGTACTAAATTCCACCCCCCTAAGGTTTATTTTGCTTTTAGATTATTTCTTCAAACCACTAAGTTAGTTGATATTTGGCGTTTACACTTCCCTACAGAAAAATGTTTTAATTTTTTTTCTAACCCACATAATTCTCATTCTAGGATCGATTATATATTAGTTTCGAAACAGCTGATCAACTGTGTTAGTAACCCCAGGATTGGCAACATTGATGTCTCTGACCATGCTATGGTTTCTTGTATTTTAAATTTAAATTCAACCTTTACTAACCAGCCTAGATGGAGAATGAATTCTGGTATAGCTCTCAATGAACTTAATAAACCAAAGCTCCTCTCTGCCATTCATGATTTTTTTCAATTTAACCCTGAAGGTACTACTTCATTGGTTAATAGATGGGATGCTTTTAAAGCTTATATTAGAGGGGTTACTATTTCTATTATGGCTCACGAAAATAAGACCTTTAATGCAAATATTAAAAAGCTAGAAAAGCAACTAGCGGAATATGAACGACTTTTTATTTCATCTAATGACCCTCAATATAGAAGTAAGTTGCAAAAGCTTCGATATGAATTTAATACAATTCTTAGTAATAGAGCTGGTGTTCAGATTTCTAAGGCCAAAGCTAAATTTAGTTTTAATGCAAACAGATCTGGAAGATTGTTAACGAATTACTTACGTATCAAAAAGGATAAAACTCAAATTACTTCTATTCATGGATCCAATGTTAAAATTGCTTTATCTCATAAAGATATTGTGAATGAATTTTTGGATTTTTACTCTAAGTTATATGATAAACCTGAGTTTCATAATGAATCTTTAGTTGATTCTTTTTTATCTTCATGTGGTCTACCTAAAATTTCTCCATCAGATAAAATGGGGCTTGACTCTCCAATTACTAAGGAGGAAATTTTAACCGCTATAAAATCTCTTAAAAAAAATAAATCTCTGGGTCCTGATGGGATCCCGGCGGAGTTTTATAAAGAGTTTCAATCCCATCTTTTACCCTTATTATTTCAACTTTTCACAACATTTGGCTCTATGGGAATTACTTCAGGATCCTTTACTGAAGCTTTAATTATCGTTCTTCCCAAACCTGATAAAGACCCCACCCTTGTATCTAATTATCGCCCTATCTCTTTAATTAATCAAGACTGTAAATTATATGCCAAAATATTAGCCACACGATTATCCCCTGTACTAGACTCTATTATACATTCGGATCAATCTGGTTTTATGAAGAATAGACACTCTGCAAATAATACAAGAACTTTATTACATGTCATTGAACAGGGTCTTACGTTAACTACTCCTTCAGGAATTATGGCTCTGGATGCTGAAAAAGCCTTTGATAAATTGCATTGGCAATTTTTATTCCATGCTTTATCATCATTTAACTTTGGCGATAATTTTATTCGTATGATTTCAGCTCTATATTGTGCTCCTACTGCTCGTCTATTTATTAATGGCCAAATTTCAAATCAATTTTCCCTTTTTAGAGGTACTAGACAAGGATGTCCCCTTTCCCCGCTACTGTTTTTAATTGGCATTGAACCTTTCCTTACATCTATAAGAAAATGTGATAACATTAAAGGAATTATTATTAATGAGATTATTATTAAAACTTTAGCGTATGCTGATGATGTACTTTTATTTATTAGTGACCCCTTATCCTCATTTCCTTCTTTATTAGAGATTATAACAAAATATTCTATGGTGTCTGGCTATAAATTAAACACTAATAAAACAGAATTTTTCCCTTTAAACATTTATTGTACTCCTGATATGATACCTATGAATGAAATTGTTTGGCAAAAGACTAAATTAAAATATCTTGGTATTTTATTTTCCTCATCTATAAAATCTACAATGACTTTAAGCTGTAATTTTGTCTTAGATTATATTAAAGATAAAACGTCTAAATGGGCATCGCTGCATCTCTCATGGTGGGGTAGACTGGAATCTATTAAAATGAATATTGCTCCAAAAATATTTTATACTCTTTCCATGATTCCCACTCAGTTCCCATTAAAATTTTATAAAGATATTGATAAACTTCTCTCCAAATTTCTTTGGAATAACAAATCACCTCGCATTAGTTATAAAAATTTAAAAATGTCTAAATGTAATGCTGGATTTGGTATCCCAGATTTTTTTCTTTATCACAAAGCTTTTATTTTAAAACAAAGTGCCATATGGTTTAGTCATTTCCCTTTACATAATCCACCTTCTTGGCTCCAAATTGAAAAATCTATGGTGAAGCCGTTCCCATTACCAACGCTGTTAACTATGTCTAACAACTCCTCAGTTTTTCATAAATCTATCGTTCTCAAATCCACTAAAATGGTTTTTAATGATTTAGATTCCATTTTTCTATACCCCATGTATAACACTGTTGAATTATCATTATGGTATAGCAATATCATTAAACTAAATAGGAACATTAGATTTTGGTTTTCGTGGATCAAAGCGGGTATTTTTTATCTTAAAGACATTTATTCCAACAATACCTTTATACCATTTGAGGATCTACAAACAAGGTTTGGTTTAACCCAATCTGATCGTATTAAATATGAATATTTAATTAATTCAATTTTAGATTCCTTTCCGCAAGCTATTCCGACTAGTGTTACAGCTGATCTATCCGTGTATATCCAAACTATATCGCTGAAAGCTAATGGTGTTTCCATTTTATATAAAAAATTATCTAACACGTTAGGCAGTAACATAACGATGATTGCAACCTTCTGGAATAATGAACTTTCACTTACATTGTCTAATGATTCATGGGAAATTATATGGATTAGAAGTATTTCTGGTTGGTTACCTGTCTCACTTTATCAAACCAATTCCTATATTTTATTTAATTCTTTATGGACTCCAATACGTTTATTCCAGGCTAAACTCCTTCAGTCTGACACTTGTTGGCATTGTAAATTGCATCCTGGTTCGTTACGACATATGCTTTTTGATTGTCCTTTAATTGCAAAATTCTGGACAGAAGTTTGGGATTTTATTAAGAAATTGTTAAATATACATGAAGACTTATCATATAAAATGTTAATTTGCAAATCAGTTACATTATCACAATCTCTAAGTTCTCTTGAATGTAGGCTTTTTGATTTTTTTATTTCTGCTGCGTTAAAATCTATTACCTTTTGTTGGAAAGATGTTTCTAAGTTATCAGTTCATGCTTGGTGGTCTTGGGTTATCTTTACAAGAAGAGGTGCTCAATTATCTTTGTCTGGGGTTAATCATAATCCTATTTCCTATCACTCTTTTTGGATTCCTGTTGATATCTATTTTGCATCTTAGGGGTATGTTTATGTATTGTAATGCTTTTTACGATTTTTATACTATTTAATATGTCATAGTAGCTCTATTTATTGCTTACTCAATAATTTGTTATTAGATGTTTCCCTTCCCCCCTCCTTTTAAGTTTATAAGAATATGACCACTTTCTTTTCTATTGGAATGAATTTGATAATGATTTTGTACGAATTGTATTAGATATTTTAGTTTATTATTACTCTTTTTTTTTTTTTGTATGTCTATGTTGTTGCTGTTCATTATAAAATTTCAATAAAATATTTTGAACTCAAGAATTACAGTTACACATTTTCCATGTAAAAAATAATCTGAGAAAATGTGGGACAGTCACTTTCGGTAGCTTCCCACTATGTCAAAACCTAGAGCTACAATTTTTTGATTATTCCTCTTGGTGGTGCTGTCCGTTTGTCTCTGAACAGGATGATAACATTGTGATTGTGATGTAGCAACGAGCATAATGAATTAATTGAACATAGCTCCCTGGTAGAGGATCTTACTTTCCCTGTAGCTGTGCCTTAGAGTGAATTCCCTCAATAGTTCTCACACTGATAAAAGCAACCTGCCTACAGCGTAATACATTGAATATGGACTAGTTTACATAGTGGCAAAACGTGACAGCACAGTTGCCTTCTCAGAAGCATCAGTGGGAATTCCACCCAATTGAAACGACCAGGTACTTTCCCTCAGTGGTCAACCAGGTGCAGCGAGGGCATCACTGACAGTGAATCATGTTGGATATCCTAACCGCACTGCCCCCGATGCAGCAGCATCAGCAAAGTGATCACACTTGCAGCCCAGTGCACAGACCCACAAATATAACCACTGCAGGCTCAGTTGCCACTTATACACTTATTGCAACTTGCCACTTCTCCCCCCCCCCCCAAGTTAGTGAACGTGATTCCATGTTCAGATCATCGAGCACAAGAGGCTCTGCGTGGGAGCTCCACTTGTCATGCCCATCCTGGAAGGACAAACACAGGCAGCAGACAACTGGATGGAGGTGATCCTGCCCAGCAAACTGTAGTCAACAAGTTGCTACGTCATGGGAGTGGACAGGGTCATCCAACAGTCATCAACTAATTTGCATGCCGAAATGGCGTCCAGTGTGTTGGAATTTAGATGAGGGACTTGAACTATTTAGCCAACTTGCCCATTTTCGGGCTTTGCTGGGTTTTCTGCACCTCTCCCTGAAGCCCACCCAGAGATGTTTTACGGCATGGGCAAAATGGGGATATGCCCAGAGCCCCCACCTTCAAAGGGGCTCCATGGGAAAGTAAACATAATCTCTCTCTAGTTCACATCTGTCTATTTCTACATCTGAACCCCTCTTCTTCTCTTTGCCTACCTCTACTTCTGTCTCTCTTTGCAGAGTACAAACTTGGGGTCCTCGGAAAGATGTTTCAACTGTGCTTGTGCGAAACCTGCTTCCAAAAGCTTGCTTGGCATCATGAGGGCAACAATTAGCACAAAAATGGGTAATAAGCTATTAAGGACAGGGGGACCCAAAATACTTCTTGCCTGAGACCCCAAAAAATCTTAAGACGACACTGAGTCCACATTCTGAGGACACTCTCCTGCCCTGCATGTGGCCGGGATGTCATTCCTTTCCCATATGCCTCTCCTACTGGGAAGGGGTGGTGCAGCAAGGTCAACCTCAATGGAATGAGTCAGGCTGGCCCTGCACGAGATGCAAATAAGTTGAACATGCAGTGAAACATGGAATTTGCCTCATCCACCATTGAAATTGGGTGCAACGACCTGTGATATTGACATCACAAATGTTACTTATTCCGCATAAAAGATGTCCCAGAATATTTCTACTAAAGGTAAGGAGATGGGAAAGTGCAAAACGGCAATGCCCACTGCAAAGGGCCGCCCCTTAACAACACCAATCACAAGCTTTTTAACAACAGCAATGGGGGCAATTGCTAGCGAAATCGAGTCCGTGGAGGAGAGGTTGGGGGCAACCCAAAGAGCTATAGAAAACGGTACACCAGCAGAGAACATCCCTGGGCTCGATTTAGTTGTGGAACTCGGCAGTGGTGATGGTAACCACAAAAGTAAGGAGCCTGAAGCAGGTTCCTTAGCATCTAATGGCTCAAACAAACGCAGGAATACAGCCAACACTAGTAACACTAGTAATTCTCAAACGGGGGAGTTATCGGATACTCTATTACCCTCACCCTAAAAATCTAAGGCATCTAGTAGAGCCAATAAAGATGCACAGCCCCTGATTACACGCAATAAAACCACGCCTCTCCCAAAAAGAGCTACAAGGGCTCAAGCCCCGGAAACTGCTACTGCTACTGTAATGGGTCCAAAAGATATCGATTCCACACGGGATTCAGCGCTTCCCACAAACACTATATTCTCACTGGAGGTTATCATCAAGTCTGTTCTTGAACCACTTGTAGGGGTCTTAAATAGTATTGATGTATCTTTAAAAATACTAATTGGGTCTAGTGTTTCGAAGAGGATTTCTGACTCTGCAACTAACTTGGACCCCACCATTAATTTCAGTCTTGATATACCTCATGCAGCACCTCCTCTTTTGGTACCCCCACCATAAAATCGCCCTCAGACTTCTCAGACTGTATTACGTAACAAGCTGCTCCGATCACAACAGCCACTAATGCAAAAGGTGCTGCTTGGATAGGTGCAACATCTTCGCAAAGGGAGCCTGGCGGGCCTAATCTTATTGACAATCAGCATAACGTAACTAGTTCGGGCAGCCGAAAAAACGCCAAGAGAATACTTAATCTCCCCCCTGCAGCAACCCCATTCGTCATTGTCCTTAAAAATGTACCCCCTTTACCAACCAACAAGGAAGAGGACTGGAAACAGCTCAAGAATAAAACAGTATATTGGTTGGAAAAACAGTGGACTGGACTAGTAGTGACGATCTGTATTACAATATAAACAATGTTAAATGTGTTTCGTGGGTGGGCTCACAAGCAAAAACTGATTTGGGTAATTGTATTGTTGTCAATCTTAGGAATAGGTCCCTGGTACGCTGGTTTATGGATAGGCTCCCGTGGATTGATAAGGCAAAAGGCCCCATTGAAGCAGTACCGCTAGGGTACTTTTACAAACCGCTGACAAAAAAACGGATTTGGGTCAGTCCCTCAATCTGCTAAATTGCCACCTACATTCCCCATTCCAACTTTTAATTATTTTTCTCCCTTAGATTATGTAGATTGACTGGGTGCGATTGGAGCTAATGAGCTAGATCAAAAACATATACCCTTTCAGGCCCAGACATGTGGGACAGATATTTAACCATTTCATCCCATGGCTGGGTCAGGTAGTGTCACTTTCCTTGAATCACCAAAAAATCACACCTCAATCTCGGATGTTGATTCACAAGGTGAAATTTCACTTGCACATGTGAGCAGTAGGGATAACCTAATCCTTTCTAATAGGCAAAAGATAGATAGTCTGAATTTTCCTGATTCACCAGATACTCCTTTTGTGCAATCTAATGTATTATCGACCGGTGGGTTGGATTTGCTTGTACCACTAAAAGTAATGGCAGACCCTTTCAGTACAAAGAGAAGACACAGTAAGCAATATAATACGTTAACACATGGTAACCTTTTTTGGAACATTGCTGGACCATCAACTAAATTGGAATCTAAAGAATGGGCTGATTTTATTGGGAAATACAGCATTTTATGTCTACAGGAAACCTGGATGCAAGAGATTGCACACCTAAATAGTTTTTATTCGATCCATACGTCAGCTAAAGCCTTCATAGGTGGCCATGATAAAGGGGGCTTGTTAACTTTGGTTTCCACAACATTGAACGGTAGAGTAGGAAAAGTGTTGCTTGATTCACCTCATTTTCAGATTATCAATATCCTGCTTAAAAATAATTTGACACTAGTTCTTTTTACCACAATAATTTCAACAATGCAAACACCAGTATTGCCCAAGAGCTGGAAGTTGCACTTTCAAGACATATTGTGGAGATAAATATGGACTTTGTGGTGTTATGGGGAGGCGATTTTACCTGCAAACTATGTCCGCTTTCAAAACAATCGATATGTCATTTAGTAGCAGGGGACACTGATGGTAGTTGCCATTTTTATCATAACCCCTGGGGATATTTTTAACTCATTACTGTCAAAATGTTCTCTTTTCTTAACTGTTGATATTATTGAAACGGCAGGACCTGATTTAGTATCTTATATTGGGAAAGGCAAAGGCACTTTAATAGATTTTATCACTGTGTCTGACTATTTTAACAAACAGTCTGTGACTTTTAATACACATAACATTTGTTTTAGTGATCACTATCCGTTAACTGTGGCGTTTGAGAGCCACTCGGTTGAGTCAACTATATCCGCTAGATTAACCCCACTAACTCATGACAAAAATAGGGGGTTATTGCGGAAGTGGTGTACTCTAGACCCCGACTTAGTCCTAAATCAAATAATAAAAACTAATTTAAATCAAGTCTTAACTTGTCTGGAACATAGTATAAACCCTCAAGCTATGATAACCTCTTTTGATGCCATAACAGAAACAATAAAGGTGGGACTGTCTAAGACAAAGAGAGAGACCACTGGTTAATAAAAGTTGGTTTGATAGCCAATGCACACACCTACATAATAACTTAATTAAGGCCTTAAAAGTCAGACCCCGAAACTCACTTGATGTAAAAAAATTACGACTTGAATAAAAGCAAGCGTTAGAAAAACGCAAGCAAGAAATTAGACAAGACGCCTGGGAGAAACTCCACGTAGCATGCAGGAGGAAAGATTCTAAACTTTTTTGGCTAACAGTCAATCAGTACTATGTAAATGGCACTAACAATGGAAATATCGATGCCACAATTATGCCTGATACCTGGGTAGAACACTTTTCGGGCCTTGATAAACTAGCAGTGATTCAGTCCCACACACTAATCTTCAATATGGAACTTCAACTCTTGTACCACCGACAATAGATGAGGCAGAAAGGGCTCTATCCCAGACCGTGAAGAACAAGGCCTCGGGTCCTGACGGTATCCCCGTGGACCTGTTCCTGGCAAATATTCCCTTGTGGCTTCCACTGTTAACTAACATTTTTAAATGCTATGTGGCCCAGGGTCCACCTGAGTCATGGAGAGTAGTAACAATAGTTCCCATTTTTAAAAAGGGAGACAGGTCGGACCCTAAATGCTACCGGCCAATATCTCTAATTGACTGTACATGCAAGATTATGGGGCGAATAATTTGGGAAAGACTGACGGATTAGGTAACAGAAAGTGGGTGCTTTTCTGATATCCAATACGGCTTCAAGAGAGGTCTGGGTACAGTCGAACAGTGCCTCAACCTGCACCTGGTCATAGGTAAATATACTCAAGCCAAGCCTGGATCTCTTTATCTTGGATTCATGGGCTTGACGTCCGGCTTTGACTGGGTGCAGAGAGGAAGACTGTGGGAGAAAATGCTAATCATGGGCATTGATCCGCCCATTGTGCATTTCCTGGCAGCTATGAACCAGGAAGTGATGGGGAGAGTTTGTCATGGAGCAGGTGGCGAACTTAATGCCCCATTGAGGATGGATCGCGGGGTACGCCAGGGCTGCGTCCTTGCTCCCTTTTTATTTTGTTTATATATAAATGATTTAGAAATCCAAATCAAAAAAGGGAATGTGGATGCTCTGCTGGTAGGTCATAGGTCACTACCAGCGCTTTTATATGCAGACGACTGTGTATTGATGTCCAGAACCGGAGTGGGGCTTCAGAGGCTTTTGACTAGTTTTAATGATTTTATGAACGATCTCGGCCTAAAAACTAATGTAGCAAAATCACATATCATGGTGGTGGGTATATCCCCCAACATTTTAAAGACATGTTTCATGAAAAATGAAAAATTGCCGTACGTGCTGACATTTTCCTACTTAGGGATTTTGTTCACTCCAAAAAGTTCTAGGTGTCACTTAGTCGAGGCTAAGATTAGGGGCTTTAATCAAAATGTGGAGGTCATCTTTAGAATTACCAAAAAGTTAGGCTCTAGGCCCATCAAAGCCATTATCGACATTTATAAAGCCCGCACGTGTGCTGTCACTCTGTATAGCGCTGGAGTCTGGGGTTCTCGTAATATCAAAGGCCTGCAGAGGGCAGAAAACACGTTCATGAAGCAACTCTTGACAGTACCCAAAAGTACCGCTGTGACAATTTGCCATAATGAACTTGGTGTGACTCCGCTGTCATTTTGCATACAACTAGCTCCGTTATTGCTTTGGTATAAATCTGGGCAAAAGAGGAAGCGATCTTGAATCGTGCACTTATCTCAGACTGTTTGAAGTTGGATCGTTTTTAAAAAATCCCTTGGATTACTTACATTAGCGATCAGCTTGAGAATTTGGGATTTTCAGATTGCCTTAAAAGCCCTGGAAATATAGCCAAAATATTGAAAATAAGGCTGAAAAATGATTTTTTAACCCATTTATATAGGGTTAGAGATAACCAAGAGAGAGAAAAAACAAGGGTCGTTGATCATTCTATGTTAGTTTACACTCCAGGAATTGCGCCCTATCTCTCTTTCTATTTTAGTCATGTTAAAATATTTTACCTGATAAGATTTAGGATGTGTACTTCTCACTTATTAGTGTCATATCCACATAATGCGTACTGTGAATCTTAACTTGGATTTGTGCCCTTGTGATTCAAAGTCAGTTCAGAGCACCTTGCATTTTATGTTTTTTTGTAAACTTTCTATGAAATTAAGACGTGCCTTTTTAAAACCACTTTTACTATTTTTAAATATACGAAAGTGTCGGGCTGCGTTACATCATTTACAACTTTTAAATGACGAATTCATCTGTCTCATGGTTTATAAGTACATTTCCTCGGCTGTTAGGCATCGGAATATTGTTGGAAAATTATCATTGTGTATCTTTGTTTATTGATCCATGCCTAAAGACTTAAGACCATTTATGTGGAAATATAACATGATATTGCTTTTTCTGGGAATTATAATCAACACTTATATGGTCCTTGTATATAGATATTAAACCGTGTGCCCGGTATCGATCAGACTAAAATGCTGCTATGTTTTGGCTTTATACTTTTTCAGAAAAAAGGGTATGGTCAAAGAGCCATATACTCGGAAGGAAGGTTGAATGAAAGGAAGGAATCGGAGAAAGAAATGAGGCAGGAAAGTAATAAGGTGAGGGAAGAAAACAAAGAAGGAAGACTGGAGTGAAATGGGGATGAGGGGGATGAAAGAGTTAATGGGAAGAAAGAGAGGAGATCAAATATAGTTATTGCAAAAATCCAGGGAAATGGAATAGAAACTATTAGATACGATAGAGGGTTAGGGATTGAATAAGAAAGTTGGGAGGAAGCGATTAAAGCTGATATCCGAGATGGAAAAAGAAGATAAGGCAGATGACGAAAAGAAACACACTGAGAGATCAAATGATAGGACGAGAGCAAAAAAACATGAAGAAGAAAGGAAGCAAGATATACATTGCATCTGTGTGAAACAGAAATTGCTAGAGAAAATTAAAGAGCACTAAGAAGTAAAACAAAAAAATAAAATAGACTTTACAAATGCAGAGAATAAGGTTAAGTGAGAAGGAACTATGGGACAGGTATGGTAACCTTTCATTCGCAAAAATTGGTCACAAATGGTGCACAAACGTTTTACAAATGATAGATTACTACATAAATTAGACATACCTCATTAATATTCATGAGGTCATTTGCAAATTGTGACTCACACTAATTTTGGATGACATCACAGGGATGGTGAAGTCAGTGAACCACTATGTCTGTTACAGCCTTTGAAGTCCTTTTTAGGTCTCGCCTGACCCAGCGCATGCGCTGGTCTGGCGAGACTTATTGAGAGGGCTCCAAACAGTGCTACCAGGCCAGCCTAGAGCTACAGTGCATGTGCGCGGGCGCGCGCGCCGCGCTTTACCGCGGTTATTTTCACTTTCATGGCCTCACGGCCGCTTTGATGTTTGATCGTGATCACGATAGCTATCACTTTCACTTTCGCGGCCGCAAGGCCGCTTTGCATAGACAATAGGTCTCGCTTTTGGGACCTTATAAGTATTTAGTTATGCAACTGTTGCATGGCTAAACACTTATAAGGTCCCAAAGGCGAGACCTATTGGCTATGCCAATGCTTGTTTTATAATCAACCTATTAGAATGTTTGTTTAAGAGTGGCACTCCCAACCAAAGTTTTTTTTTCATTCACAAACGGGACAGGATACCCCAACCCTATACGAATGGATTACTATCTCCTTTCAGAGGCGGTCACGTATCAATGGTTTGAAACTAAAATTGTAGTTGTAAACCGTGGAAATATAGCATTATGAGCCAGACTTTGGAAGAGGCACCCTAGGGAGGCGCCTTCCGAATTGCGATTTGTTATGCAATGGTGTAAACCCTATTTGCAAAATGGATTTAGTAGATTTGTAGAACCCATTTAGCAGTCACAACCCTTCTGATTTAAAAAAAATCGCAGGCTTCTGGCCCAGTAAATGGCTTTGTACATCTGGCCCTCGAGTCAGGAAATTAGTGAATGGAAGTGAGAGAGAGAGAAGGAAAGAATGTGTGCCCTGGGCTGGTCCCCAATTTTGTAGCTTCTAAGGAAGTCAGATGCTTCAAGCCAAGTTTTGTGGTATTACTTTTGACAGGGAGGTATTTTATTGACACCAAGATACTTTAATCTTCTGTGTGTACCCTCTATTTATAAAACCGAACCTTGGCGGTACACGCGAAATGCCTCATGCCCTAATAAGTGCTATAAAGAGTCCGGCTACTGACTCAGCGTCCACACTTGGCTGCACTAAAAGTGAAAAGGAAGGGCACGCTCACAGAATCGCCTCTGACTACTGTACAACGCGAAACAATATTAAAGACAGGAAGAGGCTTCTGCAGTGCTTCATTTGTAAAAGAATAAATGACTACTGTACAACGCGAAACAATATTAAAGACAGGAAGAGGCTTCTTCGGTGCTTAATTTGTAAAAGGATAAGTGCAGTGAAACAAAGTTTTGCTTAGATGCCCACAGCCGGAATAATTGCATGCTATAGGTGCCAAATACTGAGGCTGGCTGGTCTTGATTCCACTTCAAATCTCTTTAACCCACCATCAGACCTCCCCTGACCCTTCATCTCACTCTTTTGAGTTCCTGCGTTCTTCCTTTGTCATGTTGTTTTCATCCTTCGCTTCCTTCTTCTTTCCCCCTTGTGTTCTTTTTCACCGGCTTCCTCTGTGTCAAAGTCTGATGATGAACAATAAGTGCTGCTCTCACCAAAGAGTGCCAGTGGTCCCCATCTTCAACCACTGTCTCAAATTAAGCACTGGGTTTACAGCATGCTTTTGTTTAAAGGTGTGTTGTATTGATTTGACATAAGTATGGCTTCATTACATAGTAGGAGTGAGTACACAAACGACATTGGTGCAGAACAGAATTGCAGTGCTTGACTAGAGATGGCGAGCCAACAAATTAACAGGTAAAGCTGATCCAGTAGCCATAGCTGAGCCAAGGGCCTGGCAGGGCTCTGAGAGTCCATGCAGGAGCTGAGCCCTGAAAATAGTTGGCATCTAAATCATGCAACAAACATCATATGAAAATATGACAGTAGGTATTTTTTTAGCTCGCAGAAGCGTTTCACCTTAATGCATCAGGTTATTCTTGTACAGTGTGTACCCTGAACTCACTTATTGGAAGGAGGTCTCAAATGTGATATGATAATTAAGAAAAAAAGCTCTATAAAATAAAATATTTGTCTAGGATCACACAATTTGGTCAAGCGAGGAAGCCAGGATTGGTCACAGGTTATCTAGTTTCACATTGTGCATTTCACTCGCTAGATGACTACCTCGTTCTCTTTTTTTTAATACCAAAGGTTTATGTTTGTTTTTTAAAATTCTTGGTGTATGAGGGTAGAGTGTGAGTGGCAGGCAGAAGCCACATTAAAGTACGGCTCGTTTTGTTCTCAAGGGTGCAAGAAGACCTCAAACTGAGCTGCAGCCAGGCCTCTGGCTCGAGACTACCGTGAGTCTTTATTGGTTTGTCCACTTCTATGCTCCACTGCAATGGTCGAAATGTGGATCTGTCTATATCCACCTATCAGCACCTGTTTCTTATTGTACCAGTCTATCAAAATCTGTGTGCACCTATCTGTACCTGCCTGACTTCTCTTCTAGCAGCTGCCCAGTTTTTTTTATTGCATTTGTAGTTATGTAGTGCTTCATACATATGCAGAGGTGCCGAAGCACATTTAGTTGTCTGCACTAGGTAGCAAATGTACTTACTAGCTGGTACCTGACTATCACCACCTACTTTAAGCACCTGATCCTTTGTGTTCGCTAAACATCAGCCTTTGTTTAGCTAGATAAGTCTGTCCATGTCTGTTGGGGTCAGTCTGAGTTTCTGTCTGTTCATCCAGTGATCTGCTGTGTTCTGTACCACTCTGCACCTATTGCTAACTTGCTTATGTGTCATTATGCACCCATTGTTGTGCATATTAGTGTACAGCGGAAATGATGTGTGTGCTTATTTCTGTCTATAGCAGTATGTGCCACTGCTTTCTACTTTGTACTCTTTCGTCTTCCCTTTATGTATTTCCCTTTTTTTTTAAATTCCATAGCAACAGCACAGCTTTGTTAAAGCCTGATTACGGGCCTGATTTAAATTTCAGCAATCAGGATACTCTGTCAAAAATGTGACGGATAAACCATCCACCGTATAATAGGGGCATTATATCCTATGGTACTTGTAATACAGCAAACGGGATATCCATCACAAAATATATATCAGGCCCTGAGTTTATATGAAAAGGTGGCTTTGTAGGAGTTGGCTTTGAGGCGTACCTGATTATTTTCATAATGAATCAAACTAAAAGTCTTCTTCATCACTTCAGATGTAGTAAACACATTACTAAGCCGTCGACGCTGGTGCTACGTCTTTTCCCAGGTACTCCTAATGTTTTCTGGTATGTGGGTTGTGGCTAGCGATGAAAAGTGATCCGATGAAGAAAACAGTGTGTGCTCGAAATTGTAAAGTGTGGAAGTTGGGACTAGAACCCAAATCAAACTGTAAAGCCAGCAATGTACTCCCTTTAAAGACTGACTAGGGGCTAAACATGTAGGTTGGAAGGATACAGATTTGTAGGACGAAGGCCTTGGCGGAAGCAGAAGAACGGGTAGGACACAAAGTTCACAATGTGCTGGTATGAGTTGATGCATGCACCTAGTAAAGGGAATATCCTGGCCGCCATCTCTGTCGCGACAACAACTGAGCCCCTTTCTGAAGACTTGCGCCGTCCAGGGCTGCGGGGAGTGGCAGTGAATGAAGCGCATGCCCCTGCCCCCAGGGTACCTCTGTCAAGCTTTACACAGACCCAAAGGGAGGGGAGGGGGGGTAGCCATAATCTTCAAGGAGCAACTTACTTGTAGAACTTCTAACGCCCATATCGAGGACTGCGAAAGCTGCCAATTCTCCATTCAATCCTCCCCAGCTCACTCCCTGTCAGGGCTATTGATCTACCGCCCCCCGGGTACCCCTGGGAAATTCCTTAATGCTGTCACTGAATCAGTCTCACAATTAGTATCTTCCGCCTCCAACTTCCTCGTCCTAGGCGACCTGAACTTACACTTCAAAGACCCCACGGACCGGATAGCCGCCGACCTCCTTCAAGACCTATTGTCACTCAATATCCGACTGGTTAACAATGAGCCCACCCATGAGAAGGGACACCTACTGGATCCCGTCCTCACTAATGTGGCAACCATCACCACCAGGCCACCCTTGGTCCTTCCATGGACGGACCACTTTCTTGTCCCTATCTCCTGGGAAATACCCACCACCAACCCCCAAACCACTAAAATTCAGGTCACTGACAGACGGTGGCACAAACTCGCACCTGAGGAATGGGCCGCCGCCCTTGCAGACTCCACCCCTGAGCTCTCCACCGATCCTGCCACAGCCTATAAGCAGTTTAATGAATGGATCACCTCCTCTCTAGATGCACTCATCCCCAAAACGTCCTCCTTCAAACATTCTAAAAGAGTAGCCTCGGCCCTTTGGTATACTCCAGAGCTTAAAGCCCTGCGCCAAGAGTGCAAGAGAACGGAACGCTCCTGGAGGAAAGACAAATCGGAAATAAACAAAGATGTTTATTCTACCTCTCTCTTAAATTACAAAACTGCCATCCGAAAAACTAAAAGCGCTTTCTTCCAGGAAAGAATAGAGAAAGCAGTATGCTCCAGCAAGGAATCCTACGCCATCCTAAAAGATCTTCTGAAAACCCCAGTACCTGGACCGAGACACTCCACAGACCCAAAGCGGACCAGATAAAATGCCAACAATTGGCGGATTTTTTTCATGACAAAATCCAAAAAATTCTCGATTCAATTCCCCCCGCGATTTCGTGCGAGGAAAACGATCTCCCGCACCCCCCAACACCCAGTTGTCTCTCCTCTTGGGGTCAAGTTACGACCGAAGAAGTGTGAAACACGTTAAAATCCATAAAAAGCGGCTCTCCCAGGGATTCCGCCCCGCTTCGAATCCTTAAGGAGGTAGCCCCCACGATTATTCCCCCCGTGACCCATCTGATCAACACCTCACTCCAACAGGGAGTTGTACCCCCGAGCTGGAAGGCGGCAGTCGTGAAGGCTCTGTTAAAGAAACCCTCCCTCGATCCCGAAAACCTGGCTAACTATAGGCCCATTTCCCTACTTCCAGGAATCAGCAAGATTGCTGAAAAACTGGTTAATAAAAAACTCTCCCAGTTCCTGGAGGTCAATAACATACTAAAAAGTTCCCAGACGGGCTTTCGTCCAGGGCAGGGCACGGACATCGCCCTCCTGGCAGCGGTAGAGGAGGCCAGAGCGCTATTGGACGGAGGAGGATCAGTGGCAGTGATCCTCCTCGACCTAAGTGTGGCCTTCGATACCGTCAACCACCAACTTCTCATCAAAAGACTCAAGGGAGCTGGTGTAGAGGGCTCTGCTCCAGCCTGGCTTTCATCCTTTCTGGCTCAACGGACCTATCAGATCTGGGAGAATAACGCCCGCTCCTCCGAATTTCCCCTCCAATGTGGCGTGCCTCAGGGCTCTTCCCTGAGCCCCACATTATTTAATATCTATATGTCCACATTGGAGGAGGTCATCATCCCATTCGGAGTGAGCGTCGTCAGTTACGCCGACGACACACAATTAGTTGTTTCACTATCTCACCCCAGACAACAACCAGCAGACTTATTTAACTGCCTTGCGCAGGTCCATCGCTGGATGAACACCTCAGCCCTAAAATTAAATGGATCGAAAACGGAGGTTCTGCTCCTCGGCCCGAAAGGACCCATACTCTCCCCGAACATCTGGCCAGCCTGTCTGGGCCCTCCCCCTGAACCCAAAGAAGAAGTAAAAAGTCTGGGTGTGTGGCTCGACACCGACCTCTCGTTTACCGTGCAGGCAAAGAAAGTAGCCGGGACTTGTTTCGGGCTCTTGAAATCGTTAAGGAAAGTCCTGCCCCTCCTGTCCACCAACTCCCAAAAGTTGCTAATTCAAGGCCTAGTACTCTCGAGGCTTGATTATAGCAATGTGATCTACCTGGGCGCCCCTGAAGCGACGCTGAACAAACTTCAGAGAATTCAGAACACCGCGGCTCGGATTCTCACAAAGACCCCTGCCAGAGCGTCGGCCAAACCGGCCCTAAAACTCCTCCACTGGCTTCCCATAAGAGAGCGGGTCAAATTCAAGGCCCTGTGTCTAGCTCACAAACTACTACAAAATCAAGGCCCCCCTGTTCTTAAGGAACTCATCATATCCTACAAATCCTCAAGACCTCTCCGCTCGGACACGGAAAACTTCATCGCTACCCCCAGATTCAAGAAAGCCCGGTCAGGAGGAAGACGTTTCTCAGTCCATACTGCACGACTCAGGAACTCACTCCCCCGCGTCCTGCGACTCGAACCACAATATCTCCGCTTCAGGAAACGGCTCAAAACTCACCTCTTCCCTCAGTGAATCATGCTTGTCCTTAACCCTGATCCTCTGTGCCCCCCTCCCCCTCCTCTTCCCTCTCCCTCTTTCTCTCCCTTTTCCCACTGAACTTAGGAGATAGGGTCTTTTAGCGCTGGGATACCTCCGGGTGACTACGCGCTCTACAAAATAAAATAATAATAATAATAATAATGCCCTGGAAGCTGAACAGCACAATTAGGGACTGTAGCTCAAATAGGCTGGTTTCAGAGCTAGACAGGCAATCCATCCAGCCCTAAAAGCAGGCACCTAGGCTGCAGCTGCCCAGGGGAATCTGCAAAGGAGGGCATATTCCTTCAAAAGTCCAGCATTGCACAATGACAAAGAAGTGCAAAACTCTCCAACATTGCCAGTGGCTGTGTTTCACTTCATCCAGTCAATTCTTTGCTGCCAGATGTCATGCCCAATTTGGCAGGAACTTCAATGTGTGGTGAATAGTGTATTTCCGCTGCCACTCATGTCTGCCTTAGCCCTAGGTAGCAGGGGGGAAGCACCGCAACTGCTATTTGGCAGCAGCATCATCCCTTTCACTCTGTTGGAAGGCCCGGGTCTTCTGGCAGCAGGGAATGCATGCTTTCCTGAGGAATGCAAGTTTCATTATCATAATGACATGCACTAAACACTCTGCAGAGCTGTACCATTATCATGGCACTAGGATCATGCTGCAAGTCTATCTAAATTATGCAGAAAAGGCATCAAAATCTTGCTGCAAGAAAGGGCAAATTATGTGTCGCATTCTCTCTCAGATTTATTTTCATTCATTTCATCTAGACGCAATTTTGTTGTGGAAATCTGTAACTTATATAAATTGTGTGGCAAATTAAGTGGCACAGGTTATAAATCCATACAATATGTAAATACTGCCATCACAGAATCACAAAAATCTACTGTCCCTCTCAATTGTCCATTGTTTTATCATCAATTTATTAATGAAAGGTTAATCTGGAAAATTCAAATTTTAATCAGTGCCGACTGTTAGCTACACATTGAGGAAAACAGTTTTATTCAAGTTAATTACCCCAGAAAAAATATGTGATATAAAGAATATATAACAGGTGCCATGCATATGGTGATCTCGGAGATCTGGTGACATTTACAAACCTTCAGCTCAGAGATGGGTGAGCCACTGAAAGCTTGAACCAAGTACAAGCCTGAAGCCTGGCTCTGGCTCAGCTCGAGGTCCTGTTGGAACCTCAAGCCAATAACGATCCAAGCTTTTAAGTGGCTTCTGTCTACCACCCTCCTTCCAACCAGGATGTGGCCTTAGGGCCGGACTGCCAACTTTGGAACTGGGGAACTAAGTTTGAGTCTCTACTTCGGCTCAACTTCCTGTGATTCTGGCAAATGACTTACTAGCCCCGTGCCTGTAAACAATGCATGTGACATTGTGTAATGCAACTGGTGTGCATGAAAATCACTCCAATGCCTTTGAATCGAGTACACACTATTAAAAAACAAAGTCTCAACATAAGGAAAGACAAATAGATACCCATTCCCTGACTGATTCGTACAGTGAAACCAGAAAATCTGGATAAATAGCAGCTTCCTCGCTTAAAATTTGTGATCTTAGGCAAATATTTTATTTCACCAAAACTATTTTTACTTCATTGTCGAGCATCACGCATGAAAGCACTTTCAAATATGTGAGTTCAGAATGCCAGTTGTCCAAAAACCCATTGTGCTTGATTTATTAGATTATAATGTTGCTCTGGGCCACATACAGGGTTTACATGACAGTTGTCTTGGTCTTAGTGCGCTAATGGTTTATGTTTAAAAACAATCATTTAAAAAAAATATATATTTTATTGAAATTTTCATGTAATACCAACATGAGATTGCATCTTGTAGCATGACATTAACAGTTGTACATATCAAATATATAGCATGGTTTACATCACCAGGAGTTATCAGGTACAGTTGAATACTTGGCATTTGGAAGCAAGAACTCGTCCCCCACCGTCCCCACTTTAACTGTTCAGTGCTGCACTCTCCATCTAGAACAATAATCATCAATGTAGACCGAACACCCCCTATACAATCAGGTCAATATCACGTGGTGCCTGACATTAAGCATCCACAGATGTGGCATCCCTCCCCCTTGTTTCAGTGTAGGTTTTATACAATGCCCAAAAGTTCTTAGGTCGACTCCGTGTCGGCTGTAGATCACTGAAATTTTCCGTTTGTGTACTACAGTACAGCATATCGCTGGACCACTGTGAGATCGTAGGGGTCGGACCCGCAGCCAACACATTGCCACGCCACGCCTAGCTAACAGCAGGCCCATATCCACCAGTCTACGAACCCCTTTAGGGATCAATTTAGAGTATCCCAGTAAAGCCAGCGCTGGGTCTGGAGAGAGGGGCAGTTCCACAATTCGACCTAATTCTTCAAAGAGTAAGTTCCAAAATTTGGCAATCCCCGGACACAGCCCTGCCAGGTGTATGAAATCAGCCCTCTGCTCACTACACCTATCACATTCAGCCCCATCTCTCAGTCCGTATCTGCAGAGTCTTTCCGGAGTGTAATAAACCCTGCTAAAGTATTTGAAGTGAATGAGTCTGTGCCTACCATTAATGATATGCGTTTCGTACAATACAACAGTAGGCCCACATTGCGTCATCAATCTCCCTGCCCAGATCTCTCTGCCACTCTAATCAGTCTTTAGTGCAATGATTATCCCTGTAATCCATGGACAGCTTATATATCTTCTAGACTATCCGCTCTGGTGATGTAGCCTTAATGATATAGGATAATGAGGACAAATCCAGCGGTTCCGCCAGACACCACCCAGGATGTGCAGTAATGCCTGCCGTGTTCTGTGGAACTGAAATTTAGTGAGGTAAGTTGCAGCCGTATCTTCTGTTACCAACTCCTCCCAGATCTTCGCTATGCCCCCTTCGATTAAGTCCCTGACAGTCCAAACTCCTATGGAATTAAGCGCCCTTGTAACCCCTTTTTCCATGCAGGGGGGCAGCCAGTGTTACAACAAACAAATGATGGACGGAATGCTGACAATGCAGACATTCTCCCCCAGTCAAGAGATCTGGGTTAAATCCATCGTTCTTTTGCCCACTACGCCACCCCAGTTTAGACATGGCCATATGCAAATCAGTCTTGACCCTGTGCCTCATGGGAACAGTCCAGCCCGAACTGCCAAGCCATGTCTTCCCTGGACCGGAATCAAGCATCCTAGGACCGGCCTCTGGCTATCAGCCGTCATCAGGCAGGATAGCTTGAGTCCAGTGGCGTAGTGAGCACGGGTCCCACGTCTGGGAATACCCATCCCACTTAGGGCGAAAAGCGTTACAACAAACAAATGATGGACGGAATGCTGACAATGCAGACATTCTCCCCCAGTCAAGAGATCTGGGTTAAATCCATCGTTCTTTTGCCCACTACGCCACCCCAGTTTAGACATGGCCATATGCAAATCAGTCTTGACCCTGTGCCTCATGGGAACAGTCCAGCCCGAACTGCCAAGCCATGTCTTCCCTGGACCGAAACAAGCATCCTAGGACCGGCCTCTGGCTATCAGCCGTCATCAGGCAGGATAGCTTGAGTCCAGTGGCGTAGTGAGCACGGGTCCCACGTCTGGGAATACCCATCCCACTTAGGGCGAAAAGCGTTACAACAAACAAATGATGGACGGAATGCTGACAATGCAGACATTCTCCCCCAGTCAAGAGATCTGGGTTAAATCCATCGTTCTTTTGCCCACTACGCCACCCCAGTTTAGACATGGCCATATGCAAATCAGTCTTGACCCTGTGCCTCATGGGAACAGTCCAGCCCGAACTGCCAAGCCATGTCTTCCCTGGACCGGAATCAAGCATCCTAGGACCGGCCTCTGGCTATCAGCCGTCATCAGCCAGGATAGCTTGAGTCCAGTGGCGTAGTGAGCACGGGTCCCATGTCTGGGAATACCCATCCCACTTAGGGCGAAAAGCGTTACAACAAACAAATGATGGACGGAATGCTGACAATGCAGACATTCTCCCCCAGTCAAGAGATCTGGGTTAAATCCATCGTTCTTTTGCCCACTACGCCACCCCAGTTTAGACATGGCCATATGCAAATCAGTCTTGACCCTGTGCCTCATGGGAACAGTCCAGCCCGAACTGCCAAGCCATGTCTTCCCTGGACCGGAATCAAGCATCCTAGGACCGGCCTCTGGCTATCATCCGTCATCAGCCAGGATAGCTTGAGTCCAGTGGCATAGTGAGCACGGGTCCCACGTCTGGGAATACCCATCCCACTTAGGGCGAAAAGCGTTACTACAAACAAATGATGGACGGAATGCTGACAATGCAGACATTCTCCCCCAGTCAAGAGATCTGGGTTAAATCCATCGTTCTTTTGCCCACTACGCCACCCCAGTTTAGACATGGCCATATGCAAATCAGTCTTGACCCTGTGCCTCATGGGAACAGTCCAGCCCGAACTGCCAAGCCATGTCTTCCCTGGACCGGAATCAAGCATCCTAGGACCGGCCTCTGGCTATCAGCCGTCATCAGCCAGGATAGCTTGAGTCCAGTGGCGTAGTGAGCACGGGTCCCACGTCTGGGAATACCCATCCCACTTAGGGCGAAAAGCGTTACAACAGTGGCACCATTCTAAGAGGGCGTGAGGAGAATTCAGTATAGCTCCCGCCTGCAATTTCAGGAGATGATGCCAAGCATGTGTTGTGGCATTTACTGAGTCCAGTATCCCAGTTCTGCGATCCAGAGCTGTGAATATTAAAACTGACATGGGCTGAGGGGAGGCCGCCACTTTCTCAATACACAAGTGTGGGGTGTCCGGTAAGCCATGCATCCAGTAGAAAGCCTAAGCACATTGAGCTGCTCGGTAATAGAGATCCAAGTCCTGA
Organism: Triturus cristatus; assembly: GCF_964204655.1. Taxonomy (NCBI): domain Eukaryota; kingdom Metazoa; phylum Chordata; class Amphibia; order Caudata; family Salamandridae; genus Triturus; species Triturus cristatus. The sequence goes on along the minus strand of NC_140586.1, from coordinate 676,295,901 downwards.
GCACCTAGCCCTCCCATATGATATGGCAACGTAAGAACCTCCCATCTGACCCATGCCTGTTTACCCACCCAAGCTAGCTTGATCATCAGGGTATTAAGTCGGCGGAAGAAAGAGCAGGGGAGAACCAAAGGGATATTGTGGAAAAGAAACAAAAGACGGGGGAGTACTACCATTTTCATGATGGAAACTCTGCCCAACAGAGATAGTGGCAGACGGATCCAACCCTCCACTTCGTTCCTTAATTTATCTATAGCAACCCCATAATTTTCTTTGAACACCACATCCGAGTCCGTATGAATTTTAATCTCAAGGTACCTCATGGTACCTCACTGAGTCCCTTGTCCATTGTAGTAGATAGTCAGGCTCAAACGGAACAGTGACAGGCGTAAGGGGACCAATTAACCCTTAGTCCCGACACCGCCCCGAATCGTACCACCTCTCACAACACAGAAGAGACATGCCTTTCTGGGTCACGTACATAAAGCAAGGTATTATCTGCGTAGGTAGAAACAATGAGCTCGTAGTTCGGAAATCTTTTGCCTTTAAATCTGTGGTATTCTCGAAGTGCACAGGCCAAGGGCTCAGCAACTAACGCATATAGAATGGGAGATAATGGGCAGCCCTGACGCATACTCAAGTGATGCGAATAGGATCCGTCACTAGATTACCAATCTTTATTCTAGCAGTGGGTGCGCTGTATGATATCCCTATCAACTGCAAAAAGACTGCCCCCACCCCCATCTTCAGTAGGACTTGTCGCATAAATGGCCACTCCACCGAGTCAAAAGCTGTTTCCATATTGAGAAATACAGCTACCGCCTGTATCTCTGGCTTGGTGTGCTGCATCGCTCCTAACACTGTTCTCAAGTTGTAAGTTAAGTTCCTACTTGGGACAAAACCAGCTTGCTCCGGTGCCACCAATGTTGGGACAAGTGGGACCAAACACGTAGCTAAAATCTTCGCAAATATTTTGGTATCTACATTAAGCAAGGAAAGCGGGCGATAGGAGGGACACTCATTCGGTGGTTTGCCCGGTTTCAAAATAGCCACAATTATTGCTTCATTCATTGATGGTAGCATGGTACCCGTAACGCAAATATCATCAAAAAGAGTAGCAAAATGGGGGAATCAATAAGTCCATAAACGCCCTATAAAAGGCAACAGTCAGGCCATCAACCCCCGGGGCGCTCCCCGACTTCATACCCGCGCAAGGAGAATTTCATCTTTCTCCACAGGCCTCATAAGGAATTCATGGTGTGTATTTGTTAACCATGGGAGCTTGATATACATCAGATAATCTAATATCCCCGACTCGGAGCCATCACTTCGAGTCGAATAGAGCTCTGAGTAGTAGCGTCAGAACCTCCCCACTATTGCCGTCTCACCTACCAGCGTGTCCCCTTCCTCCGATTTAATCTCCGTAACTATCGTCTTCTCCCGCCTCTTTTTAAGGAGCTGTGCCAATACAGTTCCTGACCTCTCCTCTTCACCGTACTTGTGCGCGGTGGCATATTTACCCTGGTGTTTAATTTCTGCATCTGCTGCGTCATGATATTCTTCCAGTTGTGGTTTAAACTCAGACATGAGCTCGTCATCAGCTCCTGCCTGGAGACAATTCTCTAGAGTCTTCAGTGAGCCCTCTAAATCCAACAGTTTTTTACAGATCACTCTTAGGACCCCAGAGTGTTTGGTCATCGTAATACCACGGATATATACTTTAAACGTTTCCCAGACAACCTGAAAACTGTCAACCGATCCTATATTTGTGGCAAAAAACATTTTGATTGCTTCCGCCAATTCCTCCTTAAACACCGCGTCTAGCAGCGAATATATGGGAACCTCCACGTAAAGGGGGTATGGATTTCTGTGGGGTGTCAAACACTAGCAACAGTAGGGCGTGGTCCGAAAGCGTATGGGGGTGCACCTCACAGTGCCGGACCCAGTCTTGGAGTCGTCTAGCGGCAAACCAATAATCAATGCAAGTGTGGAGGTCATAGTACACCGAATAAAGCGTTTATCCCCCCTTCTCCGGGAACCTTTGCCGCCATACATCACATAAGTCAAGTTGCACCATCAAATCTGTGACTATGCGTGCTGATGGTGTAAGTTGCCTGTCAGGCCCCCGACCTATCTTTCCTTGGGTTCAACACCATATTAAAATCACCACCCCAAAGCTGTTTGCCCTTGCCACACTTACGGATCGTCTCTAGTAAGGAAGTGTAAAAAGCTGGATTGTCGTAGTTCGGGCCATATACATTCACTAGGAGAAGTTCGGCTCCCCTGCCCCTGCATCTAGAGATCCCACATCGCCCTTCCGGGTCAGTATATAACGGCTCTAATTTGAGAGTAGACCTTGGGTTAACCCACGTAAGCACCCTACGCGCATGGGTGGTGAAACCCGCTGCATGTATATTGCCTAGCAGGCCCCTACTACGCAGCATGGGGCTATCTCGGGGTAGGTGAGTCTCCTGCAAGATCGCCACATCCACATTATATCTTATTAAGTGGGCTAGGACCTTCCTAGTTTCCTGTAATCTGTAAGGCCTCTTACGGTCCATGTGAGTGCTCTGATCGTGCAATTAGGGGCAGTCTTATCCATGTCAGTAGGGACAGTCACGGGGGAATGTATGGTCTATAATCCCCATCACGCCATGTAAACAAACAATATACACATGTACCAACTTTCCACCTGGTGACAACATAGCTGTAAATATAATTCTTCAGTCTCAAACCCCATCGTCCCCCCTCCCACGTCAGGCGTCCCCCAACTGTGCCTTGCCGAAATACCACACATACCTCCCATCCCGCTTCATCAAACAATCATGCGTTGTAGCAAATCAAGTGATTTTGAAACAAGACTTAAACCCCCCCTCACCTCCCACCATAAAAACATTCCCAAGAAGTGTGATTCACTTGTGGGCAGAAGTTGCTCAACTCGGGAGTTGATAGAACCAGACCAGACTAGGTTCCGCCCCTATGTGTCATACAGCCAATACACCACATCTGCAATTGGTCTCACCACCTTTCAGCATCTAGCGCCCACACAAACCCAATCAGTCTTGACGCACCTCTCAATAAACATAAGACGCACGAGAAGGAGCATTTCACCCAAATAAACTCCGCAGCGCTGTCCCATAACTATCGCATACTAAATAACAGTGCAACACAGTAATTTCCCCGCATTCTGCCACACATTCCACAGCAAATCTCCCCTAGTGACATCCTCTTATCTGTAACATATGTAGTCCATCATTCAGCCCTGTTCATCCACAAGGCCTCCCACTGCCCCCTCCAAGGGACTTTGTTTCGGGCTACTTCTTTTCTCCTTAACCCACTCCTTTTAAGGCCTTCTGCAGAATTTTCGGGTCCGTAAAAATGTGAGATTGCCCCTGTCGATTGACGCGCAGTCTTGCCGGGTACAAAATAGCATAGTCTAAATTGAGATCTCGTAGATGGCGCTTCAGGGAAGCAAACTGCTTGTGGGCCTCCTGCACCCGAATCGTGAAGCCTGGGTACAAGGAGATATTGGATCCTTCATACTGCAGTGTCTGCTTCACCCTGGCCACCTTCAGCACCGAGTCTCTGGGCGATAGTTAAGAAGTTTCGCTATGATCGGCCTTGGAGGGGCTCCAGGGACCGGACGTGAACCCAGAGAGTGTTGCGCCCTTTCAACCACGAAAATAGGAGAGAATGTTTCACTGCCAAGTAGTGTGACTAGCAGCTTCTCGACAAACTTCTCCATGTTGCTAGTCAGGGTCGACTCTGGAAGGCCCGTAATTCGTAAGCAGTTCCTTCGAGATCGCGTCTCCAGGTCCTCCACCCTGTCCTGAAGAATTTGCAGCACCCTTCTCATCTGCTTGTGCTCAGTGTCCATTGGCGTCTGCGCTTCTTCCACCTCTGTGATCCGGCGTTCTGACATGTCCAGCCTCTCGTGCTTTCTCCGCTCTGAGTGATGCTCGGTCAACAACTGCGATCTATCGACCACTGGCCAGCCATTTAAAGAACACTACAATTGGTCACTCCACTCAAGGTGGCTCAGACCGGAAGCCGCACTCCCGCAGGCACTGAGATGTCTCTCCATCAGGCCCCCGCCGCGTCTCACCTCAGTTTCAGGGCACTTCCAGTCAGCTGTGTCACTCAAGGAGGCACCCCTCTGGGCTCTGTGTGCAACGTTTGTTGGCAGCTCCTACATATCTGTGTCTCAGATTATTGCGTCACTGTGGGCTCCAGACGCCACTATCAAGCAAGCGTGCTATGGTTCCGAAGTCAAAAATAGCGTCCCCAATGCCTGGATCAATACAGCAGTGATGCAACCATAGTCACAACTCTGCAAGCGTGCCAATGAAATAGTCAAACAAATGACCAGCAATGGTGCAGGTTCTGCTGGGCACCGCAAGTAGCATCCGTTGCGCTCACCTTTGCGTCTTGCACCCAAATGCCACCCCGTGGGTCGTTCTCAATCCTACTGTAGGCCACAGCTGCGCCACTCCAACGCACCTCACAACTACCTTCTGGCGCACTGGGGCCCGCTCACACTCCGCGGTCAGCTGCAGGCCGCCGCACCAGTCTGCCGCGTACACCCACTGCATCGCCGCTGGGGAGAGTCGTCTTAGCTTCAGGGCAAAATGGCGCCTTCCGTCTCGTCAGCAGCCATTCTGCGGCTCCGACCGTCACCCACACTTCTCATCTTACCTCAGCCACTTGGGGTAATCACGTCAATGGGATGCTGCCTGACCCCCCATCGGAGGTATCACTGTAGGCAGCCACCCCGTCTTTATGCGCTGGGAGCGCTCTGGTGACAGTGGCGCCTGTGGTGCCTCCGGGCGTCAGCCCAACTCCCGGCGGTGTCTGTCCAATTGAGGCCAAGGTTGCAGGCCTAGTACAGGGCCTCCCACGTCCGGTCACTGTCGCTCACTCTTTGTTGGGCGTGAGGCATTCCGGGATGGCTCTTCTCGTCCCTACTGCTGTCCGGTGCTGCCAACGATGCAATTCGGGGTAGAAAGGACCCCACAGATGTAGGATAATTGAAGAATAGGCCAGTGGCTACGCAGAGCTATCGACCTAGGCGGCCATCACTGTTGCGAGCAAGCTCCACCCCCCTAAAAACAATAATTTTTAATAGTACTTCTTAGTGCAGTAATATAATGTGACATATTAATGTCAAAGCTTCACATGCTAAAGACATACACGTTTTTGAACTCTGAAGCAACTTTATCATATTTTCAGTGACTTTTGTTGTGTGATTTACACAGCAAACATTTTCAGGGCTCGGCTTGTGCCTGGACACTAAGATCCGAGCCAGACCCTTGGCTCAGCCATGACTCGGCTCTCCCTGTAAATTTGTTGGCTTACCCTCTTCTATTTCAGTCTCATAGTTTATGATGTCACTAGATCCTCTTGTTGACAATATAGGACCATAAAACAAAATTTCCTGCTACGTGGTCTATAAAGGATTCGGCTGCCCTTTACATTGAACATTGATAAGTCATACTTCCAAAATTGTGAATTTTGTCAATCACATTTGAATTTTTGTGAAATGTAGTTGGCTATTGAAAGGGAATTTTTTTCAGCCATCTTGAGAATCATGAATTGTAAAAAATCACAACTTTTGCACTTTGTAAATTTGTTGAGTAGTTTTGGAGATATAAGCATTTAAAGTAGGTGTCTGTTAAACTTTTAAGAATTAAAACTTTTATACTGTTGCCATTTAAAATTGCGGTTTCCAATATCATGAATGTTGTCGATCACATTACAGTTTTTGTCAAATGTAATTGGTTGATGAAGGAGATTTTTTATTTTCATAAAATTGTGATTTTAATAAAATCACAGTTTTTGGACTGTAGAAATACATTCCACAGCTATGTGGGATCACCAAGAGTGACAATGAAAACGAAGACTAGAGGAACACTCCTAGTTTTATTATCTAATCAGTATTTTTAATTGAAATTTAACCAAGAGTGAGACACCACCGGAAGGCAGCACTGGGGAGGACTCAAAAGAGTGTAGAATGAAATAAAAAAATATATATTTTTAATTGGCTGTCATAAAATCTTTGTTTTAATGAACATTGCAATCATGTGTTGACCATTTTATTGACAGAAAAAATGCAACATTTTAAAAATAATAAGTGAAATGCAAGAACATTGTGATTTTCAAATAAATTGTTTTTAAGAGGAAATACATTTCAGAAATGTTTTCAATTGTGCGAAAACATCCCGCTATACACAGTAAAAGGCAATGAGCAGAAGTGGGGGGGAGGGTTTTTTGTTGAAGTGCTTGACCAAGGTCTGCAAACAACCCAGTGTGAGTTGGCAGCTGGCAGCTAGCAGTAGGTTGGGCACAGTGGCCATAGGCCAGGCCCATTGGGCAATCCCTTTTGGGCCCAGCTGAAGCCCATGCTCAGCCGGGGTTGGCAGCCCTTGGCATGTTATGAGTAGTGCCTCATAAAAACCAAAATAAGTTGATGGAAAAAAGCAGTAAAAGCTTACTTATGGTTCGACAAATTCAAACCTGAAAAAACTCATAATATTTCCCCAGTCAAGGTTTGCAACGCATGCTATAACTCTCACCACCCACCATGTTTTGCTCTTGGTAATAAAAGGTTTTTTTAAATATGTGTATATATGCACTGAAAAACACAAAGGTTAAAGTGATGTTATAGTTACTCCTCGTATTAATTAAAAAATGTTTTTAAACAAAGCAAAAAACACTAAAACCCACCAGTTATAGTTTACTGAGCTAGCTATAACTTGTGCCACCCCCTGCACTGCTCATGACCTCACATATTACATCACTCTTGACATGTTCAGTGAAATCATTTATAACATCACTTACGATATCTCAACTGATATCATTGACTTTTCCGGTTTTATTAGCGTAAGCAAAAATCTCAGTGCGTTACCTAACTATAACATCACTTTAACCATGTGTTTTTCAATGAATTTCTAAGTTTTTTTAAACATAAAGTACGATTTTATTACACCACCTAACTATAATTTAACTTGACCTGGTTTTTTTCAGTTCATTTCTGGAGCTTTTTTATCATATTTACCCAACTCCGGCCAGTGGGCGGCCAACTCTCTTACGCACACAGCCTTACGCCCTGCACAGCAGGGGGTTGGCTTTAATGCCCGGCCTTTGGCCAGGCCCTGTGCCCAACACCCCGCAGGTAGCCAACTCTTGAGACACCACATTTGGGAACCCCCCCAAACACCTACATCACAATTTGCTCCTGTGGTACTCCCTTGGGACACCAGGGGAAGGCCATGGTGGGTCCCCTTGCATGAAACTTCCCGGGAGGCCTTGCTGAGTCCCGTGAGAGTACTACGGGACAAGCCCTAAAAATATTTTCACTTTTATTTTTATTTTATTTTATTTTGGAAATTTTTGTGAAGATTCAACAAATTAAGCCAAAGTTATAGCAAAACAAAAAACACTCTTACTATGGAAACTCTGGTGCATATTTATGAGTGGCTTGCGCCACCAGAACATCACTTTTTCTGATGCTCCAGCGACACATACCTCTTAACCATATCTATGAAGCCACGCAAAGCCACTTTATGCACAGCACGAAGACTTGCAGCACGGCCCTACTCCAATCCCCCATAAATGAGGCCCACTGACTCATGTATAACTACACAGTGGCTAATGCACTGTGTAATATATATATTATACAGTAGCGGTCGCCCTGTGACATTATAGTTAGATTAGAGCTCCACCAGGAAGAGTGTTTATTGTTTTGCCAATAAGGTTTGTGTTGTTTGATGAATGTGTATAAACGTTTTTTTTTTAAAAGTCATCAACCCTGGCTCCTTCATTAAAAGTTTTGAACTGATCCATCAAGAGAGGGTCAAGAAAAAGTGGAGGTCCTATAATGTTGAGTTCCCATGTTAATTCCCATAGGAAAGTTTTCTCACCAATACAGAAAAAAACATCTTAAAAGAATTTACACCAAATTTTGTGAGAATTCGAAAGCGTATGTGATTTGGTGCATTTCTGTTTTTGAGATAGTTGCAAGTAAAGATGAGCTCGGTTGGGTTTGAAGGGAAAATTAGGTTTTGAGGACGGCTGCTCATGAGGGATCCTGAAAAATGTTTGCAAAAATAGTATAAGTGGGCAGGGTAGAGACAACATAGCCTTATGGAACTAGTGGGGGGGGCTAGAGTTGTATGATATTTCCAAGCATGCCTTTACAATACAGCCCTTACCACACATGCCTTTACCCCACAGATGCCTTTACCATGCATGGTAAGTATATTAAGTAAAACCCATATATATAACAGAGCTATTATAATCAGGGCCACTGGAATTATGCGGCAGGAGGGGGTCAAATGATGTGGCGTAATGCAGAGCATTTTTTAACAGTATTACTTCATTATTTCGTCATTTTTAAACTTGGTAACACTGTCTGGGCATTGATTGCACCTCATTAGTACCCTTTTAATACCCAAATATAGCAATAAGCAACACATGTGTGGCCATTCCAGCTTTGCAAAGGGCCTTTCACTGCGCTGCAACATGTATCAATGTATTTTTAGTAACCTTTGAACCGTTTGAGCTGTAAACAACATTTTTCTTTGTTAAAAGCTGCACATTATGCAGCAGATGATAGATTATATGCCAATTGAGACAAATCTACAATTATGCGAAAATCACCACAGGCACACAATCTCATAATTCTAGTAGCCCTCACTATGAGTTTCACCTTTGCCACTGCTTATGATCTCACATATTACACCACTTATGACATCACTGATGACATCATCCAACAAGCATGTTAGTTTGTTTTATAGTTTACATAGTGGCGAGTAGCTACCATATTACTTTTCTACCAAATTTTATACAGCCTGTTTACAGCTAATATGTGTAAGTGTTTGCAGAGGTCATGTGCTCCTAATGCATCATAGGTGTGTAGAGGTTTTGAACACATTATAAATCTTTGCATTGAAGAGTAACTTTGTGTGCAGGTGACAGTTGATGACTTGTGTTCAGCATATATCACACTGGTTTACGTACTACATACTAAGGACCTGATTAGGATGTCAGGCGGACCGCCACCGGCAGGCTGTTAGTGGAGGTACGCCCAACAGCTAGGATACTGGCCTGACCACCACAATACGATGAAGTCAGTTGGACCGCATCAGTCAGAGGGACAGACCAACACCTCCAGATTAAGGAGCCTGTCAGGGCGTCGGTCAAACTGTAATCCCTACAATAGGGGCGGTGCCTGCACAGTCACTGCCATAGGATTATGATGTTGCTTTTGCCATGGAAAGGCTGTCAGAAAGGGACTTTGTCGGCCCCAGCAGGGCCCCCATCACCGTAGGCCTCTGTGATGTGGCCTGGTGGGCACATGGTGTCCCCCCCAAACATCTGTGCACCGTGCACCAGGCACCACATGATGCCTGGCATACGGTGCAAGGATGTTGACAAACATCCCTTTTTCTATTGCGGCTTGTGCTGCGGCCCTTTTCCGGGCCGCTGCACAACCGTAATAAAAAAAAGGATGTTTACGACCATCTGCACGGTGGTCATATTGCAATTGGGCTGTCGGGACCGCCGACTCCTTGTCGGACTGTCTTGAGCCCAAAACAATGGCAGTCGGATACTCGTCCAACCGCCATTGTAATGAGGACCTAAGTATTGTAAGCAGCCTTGACTAACCTATGTACATTTGCTTCTTTTGCTTTACAAGATAGTATAATCTTTAGTACCTAAAGACCATGGAGAATTCACTCTGTACCACACTGCTCTTAGTAGTTACTTTATAATACTATGTGGTGTATTTCTCATGAGAGTTTCATTGTCCGTACACAGTGTGATACAGAGTAAACTCTCTCCATGGACTAAACATTGTTTAGAGTACCAACTTTTCTACTCTTATCCACTTCATTTCTCAATGTAGGTTTGGTGACTGTGATGGGTTTGATTCAGGTAAAGGCTGTCAGTAGTAGGGCATTAGTTATGTAGTAGAAGTTGAATATCTGAAGCAACTTGATTGTATACAGATGGAGCAGATTGAACACTGTGTGCTGTAGGTGATATCCATCAATATGTGGTTGATTGTTAATAGGAACTCACTTACCACTGAAGTGTATAGTATAGGTTTAATGTTGCACAAAACACAACCTTGCTTCACCTAAGTGGGCTGTATGTGTGATGGCATTAATAATGTTTCATATTATTCTGAGCTATTTTGTACTTACTTTCAGACCTCTAATGCTGTACTCATTTATAGAGTAATGTGTACAAAGGTAGCCTGGATGATATAATTTAAGATGTCATTAGTGATGTCATAGAACAAGTCATGATTGATGTAACATGTGAAGCCATAAGCGGAGTAAGTTCTAGTTAGCTCTGCTAACTATAACTTGTGAATTTCTGTGTTTTATTGAGTTCAGATTGTTATGTTGGCACTGACATATTTCCCTAGCTATAACGTCACTTTAATCTTTGTTTTTTTCAGTGAATTTCTAGTTTTTTTAAATGTAAAGCCAACCCCCGCGGGAAACAACCTTTACAACGCAGTCATTACATGGCACTGCCTTCACAACGCAGTCATTACATCGCAACATCCTTTACATGGTATGTCATTACAACGCAGCCATTACATCGCATGTCACTACAACTCATGTCATTACAACACATGTCACTACAGCGCAGGCATTACATCACACGTCATTACAACGCATACCATTACAACGCATAGTACCCTTACACTATCCGACACTTACCCTACTGTTGCACTCACTGGAGTTAGAATAGTAATTTTTACCCCTACACTATCCAACACTTACTCTACTGTTGCACTCACTGGAGTTAGAATAGTAATTATTACCCCTACACAATCCAGGAGTCTAGGGGCCTAGACAGGGCCTAGGGGAGCAGAGTATCCCAACCCTACTCCTCTTATATTATTTTATTTTTTTTACTTCGGGCATGGAACTAAGTCCCGAAATACTGTAATGGCTGCTAGCAACATTTTTCTCATGATGCTGGCAGCCAGTCAGAGCACTTGCTCCTGAGGGAGTTTTACTCATGCAGGAGCGAGTGGGCCCAAAGGAAAAAAGCTCCCTGGGCCAATCAAAAAGCTCAATTTTTTAAATGGCGCTCCCGCAAGACTCTTTCAGGAATCCCTTGGTCCCAACCATCCAGAAATACAAATATTATTAAACCTTAATTACTCAAAAACTACTAAAATGGAGTTACACCAAATAACACAAAGCGCAATATACAGACCTAAATCTAGCTTTCAGCCAAATTTGGTGAACTTCTGTTCAGCATTTTTTGCTGTAGCGCTGCCTAAAGAAGTCTATGGAAAATACATGGGGAAATTTGCTTTAGCCTCCCACCCCCCCTTTATTCACAACCCCTATTTTATGGATCACCCCAAAACTTTCCAGGAAGAAGCTGGAGATGAATTTGCCTTTTTTGGAAAGTTTTGTGAAGATTCGCCAAACAGCGTCAACGTAATTAGCGGACCAAAAGATGCCTTGTCTATGGAAAAAGCTCATCTAACTATAAGTACCCAGTGGCGTCCGCCTAAAAAACAATGTAGTAGGTTTTAAAACTTTGCAGCCCCCTTCTTTCAAAGCCATGGGAAGTCTGTGCCAAAGCATTAAAACTGGAAAAGGTAAAACCAATTAAAAATATAAATGGAATGCCTTAGACTACATTGCCACCTATTGACTATTAAGTCTGAAAAGTGAAATGCCACATACAAGAAAAGCATAATGAAACCTGATAGAGTGCGGTTTAATACGCCTGCTTTGCAAAATGCAGCAGTGGCACATACTTTCTGCCACAGTCAACAAACTTTTGTTAAACTTTCATTTCACTGTGTGATTTCGCAGGACTTTAGCACTAGAGGCGCAGAGGCCTCCTGTACCAACACACCTTTGGAAATATATTTTATCGAACGTTTGGGACAAGGACTTCTTTTGAGAGTGCGATCAAAGCTTTTGAGAAACTAGTTAATGATCTGAAAGTGCTTTGTACAAAAGTTAATAAGCGGTGGGAAACAGGCCTTTTCTGAGCAGGTAGTATATTAAAAAGATAAAAGAACACAACATTCATCTGAAGGTTTCTCATGTTGATTTTCACACCTTGCAATAACAGCATGCTATAATTCACCTTTTGAGGTCTGAAACCACCGCAAACCTCATAACCACAGAATCATAAACCCTGCTGAACTCTAGGGGGTGATTCCATTGCTGGTAAACGCGGATACTGTTATTTGTTTTGCTGCATGTGAATAGAAGCTAAGGTGCCACAGTTGTTAAAATGTGGCCTCTAAATCTTGCATTCCTATTTGCACTAATTACATTTTTTGTTGTATTGAAAGCGGCTGGTGAGGTAGTGCATTTCAAGTTATTTAACTGTACAGAATTAACTAAAGCTAATATTGTGGTTCAATTTAAATCCCGGGTGAACTGCATTGTATAAATTGTGTACTTTGTGACCTTTGGTTCAACATAGGTCTAACGTTTTCTTCTGCTGAATCAAAAATGACGGATTTGACCATGCACGTGCTAAAATTATTTTGGGGCTCCATCCTCTTGCCCCCTGGTGAAACAGTAATCTGCACATACTCTAGGTGGTGCTAAAATTGCACCACTAATTCCCCTGTATACCCTTCGGTCCTATCAGTTCTCATCTCAAACATACACAGTCCACAGTCCCCCTCCTCGCTTGTTAGAGGCCCCCAGCACAGCATTCTAGGTTTCATAGAACGCCTCACTAAAAGATGTGCGCCCATAAAACAGAAAAACTCCATGGGTGTTTTTTTTTCTGAAAGAGCTACTCTGGCAGTGGACTCCTCGGGAAGTCGATGTAAGTCAGTGGAGACTGCATGTAATACTAAGGAAGAATATATTTGCACGTGGTGCAAACGGTATGTCATTCTGGCATGCAGTACCCCCAGATTACAACCACATTCTGCATCTTGGAAACATTGTAAGACTTGAGAATTTCTAACTGGAATATTTGCCTTGTCACATAAGTTGTCGTGAGGAGCCACCAAAATGCAGGTGATAGCATCTTTATGATGTGCACACCACTTTAAGGTCCATTAACTAATGGAACTCAATATCTTTCTGCGGTATAGAAGTCTATGTCTTTCTGTGGTATGCAAGATGGGGTGAGAGTTGTAGTGACCTGGGGACAGGGCACTAGGACCCTGCAGCTGGACACTGGGGACCAGAGGGCAACCGGACACCACATCGGGTCAAGGGTGTGGAGAGGAGACAGAAAGGGGATGAGAGAGAACATGGGCAGACGTGGGCACAAGGAGCTCTGCGACAGACAGAAATAAAGGAACGAGATAACCCCTACCTGTGTCCTTTGTCTTTTGTGGGGACACGACAAGAGTAAGCATTGACAATTGATTCAAAGCAAAAATAAATTGGCCTCACCGAGGAGTGTACGATGTATACAAGATACTTATTCAACTTTTGCAAATCCCTGCCTTCCATTAGTGTGACACAATTGCACTTTCGTGAGTTAAATTCTTAGATTAGTAAAACTAAATATAAGCAAAGCTTCATGGTGACGTCATGGAAGCTATGGCAACGCTGGGTTAGCGTTCTAGATGCTTTAAACATCCCTGTGTTTGAATTAGGGGATGTGATGCATTCGTGAAGGAGTCTTGGGAGAACGATGAGAAGGTTAATTTGAATGAAGAGTTGAAAGAAAAAGTAGTACGGAGTCAGTTTTTGGGTACAGCACTGTTAACCGTATACAGCTGATATTTATGTTTATAGAGGACAACTGGACCGCTATTTCCTCAAGGTAACATGACCTAAGGATACACCTGCACCTGACGTCTTTTTGGCTGTCCCTTCATGTTAACAGCGTGGGCCAAACAAGGAGGGAGCCTGACAGTAATATTTAGAGAACTTCTGAAATTTAATATGCTTGACTTGAGGTTTTTTCATCTGTGGGATTTCTAGTTTTTCCGGCTCCTTTTCCGCAGCTACCACCTTCTTAGGGCCATTAGTTTATCGCTTTCTGAGAAGTTTGCCTAATTTTGGTCATGCTTTTTGTGATTATATCTTCTCTTTTGTCTTGAATGTCTCTAAAGTCTGTGGCACTGGGGATGTTAATATTTGAGTGGATATGCCATGATGTAACAACCCTAGCCTCCTTTCTTGCATCCTGGATTCAATAGGATTAAAACAACTTATAACTACACCAAAACACTTCAACATATCTAATATATCTCATATTGTCTTCCAATGATTTTTATCTCTGATGTCAAAGACCTGCTACTTACCCGGCCTGATCAGCTTACAATTGTATTTTCATTTGAATGTGAGGTGGGTCACTTCGAAACCCCTGGCATCCTCTCACTTAGGAGATCTGCCCATCGATAGCGTAAGATAATGTTCAGAAGAACAACCATTTATTTATTTTATTTATTTATTTAAAAAGTTTTATATAGCGCTGGCTAGACCCGAAGGTATCAGAGCGCTTTACATAAGGTCGACAATGTTACAACGCAGAAAAACAATTTCATGATACATCAAATATATGTGAAACCTTAAAGGGAGAGAAGGAGAGACAAGGAGGGAGCGGGGGGGGAACGGGGTGAGGGGGAGCGAAAGGGGACAAGACCGGGGGGAAGAAGGAATGAGAGACGGGGGGAAGACAGCCCAGAAACCGAGTGGCACGAGGAGGTAATCAACTGCCAGTCTCCCCTAAGGCTCACCAAGTAGCTCCAACGGTCATCGGGCAGAGGGATAGACAGAGAGGATATAAGGGAAATTGCAGAAAAACAAAGAGGAAGGAGGGAGTGTGGGAGAGGGAGACGGAGAGAAACTGTGCCCAAGGTCCGGCTGGGTAGGTGACGGTCAGGGGCTGAACCAAGGCCAATCTCCTCTATAGCTGAGCAGAGCAGTTCCACCGGGCGTCGTACATGGTGCTCTGACTCCATAAAACCATAATTTTAGTGTCTGGTTCATCTCTACATTAGATAAAGTAGCTTCTCTTTCCCAAGCAAATATTTTTGCAGACAGCCTTCTGGCCCATTGTATATGTCATAGCTTGCACACGCCAAACATGTGAACAACTAGAACAAATGTGGTGTACCAATTCCTCTGCAGAAGATACATCTAACCAAAAGCGGTTAAGGTCTGTAGATCGAGCCTTAATCATACATATTCAAAGTTCTATTCTGACTAGATAACTGCATTTATGCCGGGTTTGCCGCTGTTTGGCACCAGCACTTATTTATCGGAACCGGCACTTATTTTGGACTGTCAACATATGTTAGCACTTTCTGTCTATTTTTCTGCAGAGTACATCTAAACAAATGTTCAAAAATTATATATTTATTAAAGTTTCAATAATACCGCATACAGGCTGTTTTTACAGCTTTGTGTACACAGAGTAATCCAAATTGACACAATGGGTGGAGTGTGATGGTTAGTAGGTAAAGGTGGCACTGGCATTTGGAAACAGCTGTGGGGGTGCAAGCTGCATTTGCTGCCTGTGAGATGCCTTGGGTCCTGGCACAGATTTTCTCAAGTAACAATGCTTCATGTGAATTTTTTAAGTGTTGTCAAGGAATTATTTATCATTTTTATGCTACATCAACACCTAATGGTGGCATAGAGCTCAGGTTGGTAATAACACCTGTCAAACGTTAACTGAATTACATTCCACCACTTCAGAAGTTGTGCTACTGTTATTAAACCAGTTAAAGCAGCCTCACCTGACGACCTTTGCCCAACTACAAAACAGCATCGGTCATAGGCCCACGAATCTGTGAGATTATTAATTCCACCTTTATAACCGGCACACTTTCAGGGGAATTGAAACAAGCCTCCGTTAAACCACTGATGAAGAAACCATAACTAGATCCCAGCATTCCAGGAAAATTCACCCCATCTTGCTTCTACCATTCTGTGCTAAGATTACTGAGAGGAAAGTTAAAACACTAATCTCTGAATTCATTAATGGAATCTCCTTATTGAACCCTGCCCAACATGTTTTTGGGTCCGCCATGGGTCAGAAATTGCACTCATTGCCAAACAAAATGAACTTCAAATAATTTTGGCTCAGGGAGAGGCTCCTGCAATTATTTTGCGTGGCATGTCTGCTGCCTTTGACACTGCCTGCCATTTTATCTTGGTCTTTGGGCACTGGGGTCATTAGTTCTTTAAATACCGAAGATAATTCTTCATCTTGCATCCGTTCAGATCATCTGCAAAGCGACTGATGAATGGAGTTCCAAAGGTGTTCTCGTCAAGTCCAACTCTTTCTAATCTTTACATGGCCCTCTAAAGGAAGCTAATTCACTGGATGGCACACAGCTAAATCTTAGACTTGAAGAAGCAGGTGATGAGACTTGGAATACGCTTCTACAAGGCCTGAAGGCGGAGGCTGATTGTACGGCAGGTAACTGCCTGGACTTGGACTCTGATAAAATGGAGGTGTTGCTCATAAAAGGTTCTCTTTCTTGTTGGACCTACAACTGGTGGCCAGATATTCTTGGTCAGAGTCAAGCACCAGCCAGAGTTGTTAAAAACCTTGGAGTGAGGTTTGATGACGATCTTTCTTTCAGCCCTCGAATAAACAAGTTAGTGTCTACCAGCTTCCAATGCTTGAAAAGTTTAAGGACAATTTCCCCTTATGTTCCCCAAGGAGGCACATTGTTCCATTATTCAAGCTTTGGTAACATTTCCTTTTGATTATGCCAATGCTTTGTACCTTGGTCTACGTCTTACACATTGCAAGCCTCCAAATGGTGCTGCATTGTGAATCTTGTCTTCTATTGGGACTTCCAAGGCATGCTCACATCTCAGTTCATCTTTGAACATTACACCAACTTCTTATATATAAATATATTGTTTTCAAAAGTCTTTTCGTTTTTTCCAAACATTTCGTAGACGGGTACCAAAGTTTATTAAGCAATTACATCCCAAAAAAGACTTTATGCTCCTCCTCTGCCTACCTACTTTAAGAATTTATAAGAAACTAGCGCAAAAACAACAGTTGATGGACAGAATGCAGAACAATGTCATACATTCACCCCAGTACAGAGATATGGACCTAAATCCATCGGTTTTTTTGCTCACCATGCCATTCCAGTTTGAACCCAGCCATATGCAAATCAGTCTTGACCCTGTGCCTCATGGGAAAAGTCCAGCCCGAACTGCCAAGCCAGGTCCTCCCTGGACTGGAACCAAGCATCCTAGGACCGGTTTCGGGGTTTCACCCCTCTTCAGCCAGGATAGCTTGATTCCAGTGGCATGGAGAGCACGGGAGTCACGTCTGAGCATACCCGTCCCACTCGGGGAGAAAAAATGCAAAAACAACAGTTGATGGACAGAATGCAGAACAATGTCATACATTCACTCCAGTACAGAGATCTGGGCCTAAATCCATAGTTTTTTTGCTCACCATGCCATTCCAGTTTGAACCCAGCCATATGCAAATCAGTCTTGACCCTGTGCCTCATGGGAAAAGTCCAGCCCGAACTGCCAAGCCAGGTCCTCCCTGGACTGGAACAAAGCATCCTAGGACCGGTTTCGGGGTTTCACCCCTCTTCAGCCAGGATAGCTTGATTCCAGTGGCATGGAGAGCACGGGACTCACGTCTGAGCATACCCGTCCCACTCGGGGTGACAAATGCAAAAACAACAGTTTATGGACAGAATGCAGAACAATGTCATACATTCACCCCAGTACAGAGATCTGGGCCTAAATCCATTGTTTTTTTGCTCACCATGCCATTCCAGTTTGAACCCAGCCATATGCAAATCAGTCTTGACCCTGTTCCTCATGGGAAAAGTCCAGCCCGAACTGCCAAGCCAGGTCCTCCCTGGACTGGAACAAAGCATCCTAGGACCGGTTTCGGGGTTTCACCCCTCTTCAGCCAGGATAGCTTGATTCCAGTGGCATGGAGAGCACGGGACTCACGTCTGAGCATACCCGTCCCACTCGGGGTGACAAATGCAAAAACAACAGTTTATGGACAGAATGCAGAACAATGTCATACACTCACCCCAGTACAGAGATCTGGGCCTAAATCCATTGTTTTTTTGCTCACCATGCCATTCCAGTTTGAACCCAGCCATATATAAATCAGTCTTGACCCTGTGCTTCATGGGAACAGTCCAGCTCGAACTGCCAGGCCAGGTCCTCCCTGGACTGGAACCAAGCATCCTAGGATTGGTTTCGGGGTTTCACCCCTCTTCAGCCAGGATAGCTTGATTCCAGTGGCATGGAGAGCACGGGACTCACGTCTGAGCATACCCGTCCCACTCGGGGTGACAAATGCAAAAACAACAATTGATGGACAGAATGCAGAACAATGTCATACATTCACCCCAGTACAGAGATCTGGGCCTAAATCCATCGTTTTTTTGCTCACCATGCCATTCCAGTTTGAACCCAGCCATATGCAAATCAGTCTTGACCCTGTGCCCCATGGGAACAGTCCAGCCCGAACTGCCAAGCCAGGTCCTCCCTGGACTGGAAACAAGCATCCTAGGACCGGTTTCGGGCTTTCAGCCCTCGTCAGCCAGGATAGCTTGATTCCAGTGGCATGGAGAGCAAGGGACTCACGTCTGAGCATACCCTTCCCACTCGGGGTGACAAATGCAAAAACAACAATTGATGGACAGAATGCAGAACAATGTCATATATTCACCCCAGTACAGAGATCTGGGCCTAAATCCATCGTTTTTTTGCTCACCATGCCATTCCAGTTTGAACCCAGCCATATGCAAATCAGTCTTGACCCTGTGCCCCATGGGAACAGTCCAGCCCGAACTGCCAAGCCAGGTCCTCCCTGGACTGGAACAAAGCATCCTAGGACCGGTTTCGGGGTTTCACCCCTCTTCAGCCAGGATAGCTTGATTCCAGTGGCATGGAGAGCACGGGACTCACGTCTGAGCATACCCGTCCCACTCGGGGTGACAAATGAAAAAACAACAGTTGATGGACAGAATGCAGAACAATGTCATACATTCACCCCAGTACAGAGATCTGGGCCTAAATCCATCGTTTTTTTGCTCACCATGGCATTCCAGTTTGAACTTTGTCTTTTGATTTTTCGCCCTAGGTGCTCCAGGTATGCTCAGACGTGAGTCCTGGGCTCACTGTGCCACTGGAATCAAGCTATCCTGGCTGAAGAGGGGGAAACCCCGAAACCGGTCCTTGTCTATGTCTGGGGTACAGTTGAAGTCGCCCCCCTTCAGTATGATGGGGCCGAAGGGAATTGGAGTAGCGCTGGGGCAAGCGATTGCAGGTATGAGGACTGACCTGCATTAGGTGCGTATAGCGATACCAGTGTTATTGGGTGTCCGTTCTGCTGCCCCTTCAGAATCACATAACGGCCAACAGAGTATATACAGGTGTGTGCAATATCTAGGGTGTCCCTGGTGCCACCCAAATCAGCACGCCTTTAGCATATCCCAAGTATGTGGTCCCTATCAGGATGCCCCTCCACCTTCTGCGCATTGAATTCAGATACTGTGCCGTGAGGTGGTCTCCTGAGATAGGGCTATTTCATCTCCTCAAGTATTGATACACCCGGTATCGTTTGGTGTAACCTGCTAAACCCCGGACACTCCATGTCAGTAATAGTGTGAGTGGCGTTTGCAGATCTGGAGACATCTGCAATGCTTGGGTGAGGTTGCTGCTTCCCAATTAAGAGTGATGGTGGCCCCAACGATTTACGCTAGTTTTCCCCATCACAGGACTTAGATTGGCCCGCAAGCTATGACCTTTGATCCCCTCTTTGCATTACAAACAATAAAAAACAATCAATAACATTCCCCAACTCCCAGTCCCTGGCCAGGGTGGCAACGGGCAGCCAGCCGTCAGCACTCATATGCAATAACAACTAATTGGAAACGTGAACTGTATCTATCACAGAGGTGTATCACTAGTGGGGGGCGTTGCAAGGCTTTCGGTCTTCTGTGGCCCGCAAATTTTAGAGTACTGCATTTAGTCTGAGAGCGATCTGCATGATTTGAGCAACATCCCTCCCCGGCCCCAAGACGTGAGTGTCCCTGTGAGTCTTCTCCAAAGCCGCTCGGACTCTTTCACATCAAGTCAGCAGATGTTTGTGGGGTGATAGTGAGGCCCCCACCATACACCTCAGTGAGCTGTGATTCAGATAACGATGGTCTGTCCTCCTTAGTGCTCTCTGTCTCTGAGGCTGAGAGAGAGCGGATCGCAGCTCCGTCCTCCAGGTCCCTCACTCTTTGTGCCCTCTCCCTCACCGCCTGTGCTTTGGTGGGGCCCTGCGGGGGCCCTGTAGGTGCACCCATCATTGTTTCCTTTCTTGTTGTGAGGGTTAAGGTCCAGCCGGGACCTTGTGCGCCAGTGCAATCCAGTGTTGCTCCAACCAGGTCCAGGTCTCTGCAGGGATTGAGTGGAAGGTGGTGTTGCCCTCATGCTGCAGCAGTAACATAGTGGGGAGTTGGACGGCATATTTCACATTGTGTTCGTGCAGTCGCCGCTTCACTTCAAGAAAGGAAGATCTACGCTTCTGCACCTCCAGTAAATATGCACCTGTACGTTTTCCACTGTCCACGGACCCCGAGCCCTCGTAGATTGTAGTATGTGATCACTGTTTTGGTTGTTAAAGAGCCGCGCTACCACCAACCTCAGTGGGGTGCCAGGGCAAGGGGGGCCAGGCACTCTATGTGCTCTTTTTATGGAGAAAAAAGTAGGTTGTTTCAATTGTATGATTCTGTGGGTGAACCAGCTCTCAAGGTACTGTTCCATACATTGACCGTTGGCATGTTCAGGGATACCCACTATGTGAACATTATTCCTGCATGATCTACTTTCTTGGTCTTCAATCTGCTTTTATAGGTACTTGGCTTCTTGGAGAGTGTTGAGGGGCTTGTCTGTATGCAACACCATGGGTCGGAGAGCAGCCAGCGTAGATACTGAGGCATCCACTCGCTCTTTCAATTTCTTGTTGTCTTCTCAGAGGAGTCCCACTTAGATGCATAGGGAGTCTAGTTTGGGGCCCAAGGTGGATTTGATGCACAGCCACCAGCAAGTCACCAAACCGGCAGGAGTCGTCTGATAGAGTGTCAGACAGCGTCTTGCCCGAATGAGCGGCATCTGCCAACCATCTCGTGTAGTCTGTAGACGCATCTGGTGGGGTCCGAGAACTGTCTGCCTTGGTTTTCCCAATCTTCGTGGGAGACTGTATGGTGGTCTCACAGTCTGTCCATTCAGCTCCGCAGACTGTCCAAGAGTGTGAGCTGTTTGGCATGGGCTTGTGCCTCTCCCAGCTTAGGTCTCACTTTTCTGCACCTCTCAGTTGACATATGCGCAGCACCGCTCCTCAGGCAGCTTCATTGGGGTATCTCAAGGTTTTTTTGTCCTCTCCGGACAGAGTCCAGAGTGTCACCAATAGTCTGCCCAAGGGAGAGGCCGCAGTGGCTGCTGTATATGACAAGCAACCGGTGCCTGGGCAGGGACCCTCCCCATGCATGCAGGGCCAATCAGAGTCTGTTGAGGCAAGGGGGTTGCCCCAGGTCAGGAAATGTCTGTTTGCTATGGTTTGGTGCAAGGGGGGTCTCGTGGTTCACAGTTCCACGTTATGGGCCTAAGATGGAGGCAGGGCCGCCCCCACCTGGGGGGGGTCTCTCCTGCCCACGCTTGGAGGCCACTTCAGTTCAATGACACATACATGCGGGTAAAGGCAGGCTACGCTCTCTGCCCCAGGCTTCCTCCGGCAATGATTGGGAGGTGGGCAGGACCTCAGGCCTCGGATCGGGTGGTGCCATCTCCTCTTGGCCTACACTGATGGATGTCCTTCCGTATGCGGCGCTCCAGCCCTCGCCTGGCAGTCAATCCGGGCATCTGCCGGCTTCGGGGATACAAGTGTAGGTGCCTGCCCGTGGACGCCTCACTGTGTGTAGGTGTCAGTCATGGCTCCGCTGGCCGTACCAGGAAGCTAGTGCATATCTCAGGGCCCAAGGTGTGTGATGATCGGCCCTGCCCCATCTGTATGTGCGCCGATCATTCGCAGTGTGGGGGTTACTCTCTGCGAGTGTAGGAAGCACTTTTACAGCACCTGGATCGGTACTAACCTCGCATTTTAACAGGATAATGTGCGGGCCAAGGTTGGAGCTCACTCCAGAACATCCGCCATGTTCGCCGTCTTGGCCACAACCCGATCAATTAGCAGTTAAATGGAATTATATTCATTTAACTTTAAAAAGTGAAACCAATTTGTTCCTATTCAGGAAAAATCTTATAACTTATGTGATATGGCATCCACCATATTTTGGTGTCATATGTTAACAACGTTTACCCTGAAACGTTTTCCCCGCTTGGAATCACAACGCGGTCGTTACAACGACCGCGTTGTGATTCCGCATACCATTACTCCGCAAGTCGGAAGAACGACTTGCGGAAGGGGGGGAGGTGTTGGATTACATAACACCTTCCCTAGTGTCCGCACAGACTGGAGTTGCAATAGTAAATTATACTATTCCAACATCCAGCGCCCCCCTCCGCAAGTCGTTGTTCCGACTTGCAGAGTAATGGTATGCGGAATCACAACGCGGTCGTTGTAACGACCGCGTTGTGATTCCAAGCAGGGAAAAAGGCGACGGAATAACGTCGTAGATTCATTACAACGCACCTGTAATACGATGGATAGGACATTTGTGATGAAGTATCGTGTCCGCAAAACTCCAAACAAGGACCAAGGCTGTTACCATAAAAGTCTGCTACCTGTTACTGTAATTCTCAGTGCTTAATCACTTTTGGGTAATCCTCTCACTGTAATGCCCTGCGCCGTACACCTTTGGGTAATTATGTGCTTAATAAAAACTAAGGTAAATAAATACGAGAACAGGCAAATCAGATTCAAAACCATCACAAAGAATGTGTACAGCAAAAAAATAGTAAATTGTGTCTAGCATGTGGTGTTAAGAATTTTCTTTCAGTAGTCTTAACCCCGTCGCTGCTAGGCCCTTTCCCCCCCCCTGTGCTAAGCCTTTTTTTGGCTATTTGGGGTAGTTCGAGCTTAGGCCCCTGTAACTTTTTGACCACATAAGGTATCCACGCCAAATTTGCGTCCTTTTCTTCCAACATCATGGGGATTCTATAGGTACCCAGGGTTTGTGGATTCCCCTGGAGGGGACCCAGAAATTAGACAAAATACAGCTAAATTTAGTTTTTTGGGGGAAAAATGGGAAAAAACTGCTGCAAATGAAAGCGTCTGTTTTTTTCCCTGAATATGGTATCAGAAAAGGGTTTGTGGGGATGAAATCACCATTTCCCCAGCTTTTAGGGAATAACAGAGCTTTGTCAGAAAACCAAAATGTTTTACACAGTTTTAGCATTTTACTGAGACATAGCCTATTTTTGCTATTTTTTGTGCTTTCAACCTCCTTCCAGTTAATGGTAGAAATAGATATGAAAGCAATAATGGATCCTGGAAAGCTATACATTTTGGAAAATTGACAAATTTCTGAATTCAGCAAGGGGTCATTTGTGTAGATACTTCAAGGTTTCTTCATAGAAACTAACTGGTAAATATAGGAAAAATGGAAAATTAGTTGAAAAAGACGTTTTCATATGTAAATTCTTCTAATTATGACAGCTCTTTGAAAGCAATATACCGTTACATCCGCTGGACCCTACTGGTTGTGGGGATATATAGGACTTATAGGTTCACCAAGAACCCGACAAACCCAGAGCCAAAACCTGAGCAGCGACTTGCAATGATTTTTTATTATGTACCGGGTATAATAGCAATTATTCTGGGAAAATGTATACATGGAAAAATCGGTATGAAAGACACCTATGTAATTCTGAAATGGGAATAAAATATAGAGTTTAAAAACAGTAGATATTTGCACATTTTCGAAATTGGGAATACTCATACTAGCATGAGAATTATCGGTCAGTGCTTTTTTACACATTGCCTTTCATTTGGAAGGCAGATATGCATCAAAAGTCAATAGGTAATAACAGTTACACTACAAATCTGAATTACCCTAAGTCTCCCGATAAAAAGTGTGGGTAGGCCTAGTGTGCACGACAGGAAACGGATCAAAACCCAACGTGAACACACCACATTTTCACAATGAAGAGTCCCCGCACATTCAGCCGCCGCCTGTGCAGACCGAGCGAAGCAGAGCTGCGGTCGGAGTCGGCGTCGGTCCGAGTCGGAGGAACGGATTGAGGTGCTGGGTTTGAGCTGAAGGGTTGAGCAGGGTCAAGCCGCGCGGGTTGGTGCGGCAGAGGTAGTTCTCTCCTGCTACCCAGTTCCTCAGGCTCACTCACCATCCCCTCTTCCTCCCTCACGTAGCGTGTAGAGGTACGTGGTGCGGAGCCGGGGATCAGAGCCCCGCCCCCACGGTCGATTGGAAGTAAACCTGGACTGGGCACAATCAGAGGGGGGATAACCAGCCAGTCAAGGGTTTTCATTATATTTTCGTTACACTTACTGGATATAGCCCGCATGGTCGCTGCAAGCAGGATCTTCGAGGACTCACGTGGAGTGATTTACGAGTGATTCACGTGCAATGATTCCTGCCTAGACTGACACTCCGGGCGACGTCTGGCTTCGGCCATATGCGAAGCTGACCTGAACAAGTAATAAGGTGGTGAGTGGTGCGAAAGCAGAGCCTTGCGGAGTTGGGGGGATGCGCTATTTGCCACAGCCTGTTTGTTTGCTTGCGGCGGGGGGGACTTCAAGCACCAGAGTCCTTCACTCCCAGGAGGAAGGAGCCACCACTGCTCTCGCGCTGAAAAGCGCCAGCAACCACCGCAGCGCGGGATGTGCTATTTGCCACAGCCTGTTTGTTTGTTTGCGGCGGGGGGACTTCAAGCACCAGAGTCCTCCACTCCCAGGAGGGAGGAGCCACCACTGCTCTCGCGCTGTAAAGCGCCAGCGACCACCGCAGCGCAGGCCAAGGGCGGGCCCATCCTTCCCCGTCAGAGACTGGAGGAGACTGGACTGAGCCATTTCTCTTCCATCTGGACATTGCTGAGGTTGCTCCATATGTGAGCAAAGGTTATTTTTACTTAATTACACCGTCTGCGTTTTTCATAGCACTGTTAAAGTAACCATGGGGAGGCGCACGGCACTGCCGGCTGTTAGACCGGCCACAACGAGCATTAAAAGCATGCTGGAAAGGGCCGTCAGTATTGTGAGCAATGAAATCGAGCTCACCGAGAGGCGTCTCTCCCTCGGCTTAGGGCAATCTACACAATCTCTGGGCCCGATTGTTGAAACTATTGATCTAATCCCATGTGATCCTGATGCTCCCGCTGTGGTTTGCGAAGAGACCTGTGATGCAATTATATCAGATCCACCTGAGTCAAACTCTGTAACAGTTAACGCCCCCCCCTCTGGGGGCAAAACGCAAGATGAAATCAGGAAAGACAGTGAGCGTGAAGAGAAAACAACATATTCGCCCATGCTCTACCCGCACAACATTAAATTCTTGGATTCGCTCATCCTCTAATTTAACATCTGTTGAGGCCCATGTGCATGCCCCACCGATTGAATCGCTTTATCATTCGATAGGAACTCAGACTGAGAACGATCTTCAGTTTTCTATTATTGGCAATGACAACTGTAATAGGGTAATCGATATGAATCATTTAATTAACATTATCACTGATTGTGTTAAGCCTGTTCTTGATCATTTTCTATCCTCGCTGAAAGACTGCATTCCAGTTGCTTCTTTAGTCCAGCCTGTCCAGCCCGTACAGCCTGCACCCCAAATTACGAATATTGTCTCCCAAGTTGATGCCAAGGTATCTGACTCTATTAGTGCTAGAAAGCAAGCACAAAATGTACCCCCTAATAATAACTCTACTTGCCATCAAATCACTAGTGTTCCATCTAATTTAAATTTGGGAGTCAATGATTGTGTGACATGTAACAGAATTTGCACGTGTCTTGAAATCAGGGGTAACATGGGGGCAAAAAGGCTCACGGAACATAGTAGCAGGATTAACGATGGTAACTTGATAAACAATACGACATCTGTCAGTAATGTTCCTACCTCTTTACATAATAGCAATGGTATGGACAACATACTACAAGAAGGCGACAACGACCCAATTCCCACGACTCATACTGAGGGTAACAACGTGGTGTTAAATTTACCTCCGGAGGCTTGTCCATATGTTGTGGTTTTAGAAGGTGTTCCCCCTTTAAGAAAAGATCAGATAGAATCTTGGGAGCAAGTATGCTGTAAGTGCGTTGATTGGCTCTCCAAACATAGGAGATTTAGGCCATCCTTAATTGAGAATATCATCATGGTACGACGAGTGGGCTGGCTGGGTATATCCCCCAAATCCATTAAGGGGGACTGCACAGTTATCAACTTTCGTAGGCAATCAGTGGAAAAAACTATACTATCACTACAGATGGAGCAGACAGATTCTAGCACTAGCATATATGGGCGCTACCCTTAAGCTACTTTTATAAACCCACATTTGAGGCATTTTGCTCCAACTCGCAAAATTCTATTCCAACATTCAACAGATTTACACCCTTAGCAGGTTTGGACTGCCAAGATTGACTGCCCTCTCCACCAACGAGTGAAGTATTAACTGAGGTATCAGTATTAGCACTGACTCAAATATGTCCTCAGCCTAGCAAACCTGATATATCGATTACAAGGAACGTTGATCTGACACTTAAAATATTGAGTTGGAATGTTGCCGGTCTGGCATCCAAGTTAAATTTACCAGGCTGGAAGGGGTTAATAAGTAGTCAAGATATTGTAATGTTTCAAGAAACCTGGGCGACCCAGGAGTTGTTTATGGAGGGTTTTGAATGTTTTAATACTTTTTTCCCCCATCCCCAAATTACGTAGGCCTGTTGGTGGCCTCTCCACCTGGATAAATATTAAGGCAGGCGGTCGTGCTAGAACCCTGCATACCAATAGTGATACATTTCAAGTAACCCTCTATACTCAGGGGATTTCACTTTACTTGATTAATTTCTATAATGATTTTAAAACCGTTCCCAATATGAACTTTTCTGAGTTGTTTAATTTTATTTCAAAATTACAAATTGATAATTGTGGTGCCCTAATTAAGGGTATATGTCTAGGTGGCGATTTTAATGTTAAAATCCCAAGGGATATTTATTTGGCTGTTCGGCCCACCACTAGAGGTTTGTTGAGCAAAAGAGGTGAGCAGTTAGTGAACCTCTTAAGTTCGAACAATTTTCTTAATGTCATGGAGATTGCAGCCGTGCCTCCTATTGACGGACGTATAGTACCAACCTACAGAAGTCGAGGTTCAGCCTCCACTATTGATTATATTTTTATAACTGCTTCCCTTGAAAGCCATGTGCTAAGGGCTGAAGTAGTCCCAACAATACAAGGAGACCACAATCCTATTAACACTATCCTAAGTTTCACACGTCGTCCAACGTATGATTATACGCATGGGGCAAGTGATTTAATGATGACAACTGATAATCTCAGACTCGTGTGGCGCGGTATTGACAATAATGTATTATTTGAAAGGATGATAAAACTTTACCCGGATTTGATCAACACTTGTCTGACATGTAGAGCACGCAATGCAGAGGTAGTTGTTGCCTTCTCAGAGCTCTGTTTTGGCATTAAAAACATATTGTCCAAGCCAAATAGGAACATTAACTCTGACCCAGGCTGGTTTAATGCAGATTGCTCTGCGGCTAACAGAGCACTAAGAAAGGCACTTGTAAGCAAACCTAGAGTTAGCTCTCTTGTGTCGTCACTTAGGAGATGTTATAAAAGAGCTATTACATGTAGGAAGGAGGAGCTCATCAATGACCATTGGGCTAACCTTGTTCGGGCAAATGTATTAAAAAATGGTAAGAATTTCTGGAAGGCTGTTAAAGGCATGAAATCCGTGGGAAATACAGCCTCACCTATTAGCTGCAACATTTCTAGTGAGTCCTGGGAGGCACATTTTAGTAAGATCTATGCTGCCCCGGACCCTTGTGAATCTAAAAAGGAGTATACATATACCACCGAGATTCAGATTGAATTATCTGAAGTCGAGGAGGCCATTACCTAGAGCCTGGGGGGCAAAGCTCCCGGGCCGGACGGTCTTCCTATTGACCTCATTAAAATCTATCCCGATTTTTGGGCACCACTACTTGTAAATGTTTTTAATAATTTGACAAACTCATCCATTCCCGAGACATGGTCTTATACTACCATAGTTCCAATTTTTAAGAAGGGGGACCGGTCAAACCCGAGCTGCTACAGGCCGATATCATTGATTGATAATACTCTGAAAATTTTGGGGAGGGTGTTATTCAACAGGATCAAGTCATGGGCTGAGGACTGCCAGGTTTTACACCCATGTCAGCTGGGGTTCAGGAGTAAGGTTGGCACTGTGGAACAATGCCTTAACCTTAACCTGATTATCAGTAAATACAACATAGCCAAGAAAACACCTGTGTACCTGGCATTTATGGTTCTTACGTCGGCCTTCGACTTTGTAAATAGATCTAGGCTGTGGTCAACTCTTTTAAATCTTGGGCTAGACGATTCATTAGTCTCCTTCCTAGCATATTTGCACAGAGATCTAAAAGCCAGGGTGCGTATTAGTAGGGACGGTGACATCTCTAAAGCCATTGAAGTTGGTAGGGGGGTCAGACAGGGTTGTGTCCTGGCCCCCCTCTTATTCATTCTGTATATTAACGATCTAACCAAATACCTGGTGATCTTAACTCGTGACGTCCCAATTATTAGTGGAAACAAAATCCCTGCATTGTTATATGCTGACGATGCAATTTTAATGGGGCGTACCCTTAAATCCCTACGCGCCCTGGTTCAGGGTTTTGTGAAGTTTATGGCAACTCTAGATTTATGCACTCATTTTAAAAAATCGTTTCTGATGTCATGTGGGTCTAAGAAATATTCTAATCTCTCAATTGTTATAAATTCTAATCAACTATTAAGCACTTCCACTTTCCCGTATCTTGGGTTGGTATTCGCATCTAATGGATTATGGAATGATCACGTGGTCCATTGCAAAAGGAAGTTTATTAACTCTATCAATACCATACTTAGGTTACCTAAGCCAAGAAACATAGAGGTAGTGCCTTCTATTGTTAAAATCTACAGATTGCAATGTACACCAGCTGCTACATATGGGGCGAGGTTTGGGGGAATACGATTAGCACCCCCATCCAGCGTGAAGAGAATAGATTTTGTCGCAAAGTCCTGGGCGCGCCATTTTTCTCCTCTACGTATGCTGGTCATAGTGAACTCAACCTACCGTACATAGAGGATTATATTAAGACTCGCCCGACTTTGTTCTGGCTGAGAATTTGGAAAAACCCGGCTGCACAATTGACAAGGGAGATAATGTTAGATTGTTTGAAATGTGTCAAAGGGATGGACATACCGTGGTTGGCAGCAGTTCACAAAAGTCTAAGTAGCGTGAATATGGAATGTCTCTTTCTAAATCCTTTAGATTATAGCTCCATTAGTATTAAAACTCTCTAAAAAAACTCTTTATGCATCATATAAAGAAACAAGATTAGCAACTGAATGTAAAAAAACCTCAGTTGTCAGATATATGCAAATCGAGAATGTGATCCCAGCGATGCCTAGATAGCTCTCAAAACGTATTGGCCGCAGGGAAAGGGGCTTACTTTTTAGGCTAAGGACAGACACAATGAAATATCTGCTGTCATTTCCTATTGGTTTTACCGCCATCCTTGATCTTTTATACTGCCTTTGTAATAATACACACAAGCAATCAATGTTACACTTCCTATTTTTTTTCTCTTAGTATCTACTTTTCACTAAAAGATTCCTGATCCCATATTTTAAAGCTAGACATGTAACTGATTATAAGGCAGCCTATGGGATGGTGCTAGCTATAAGCGATGATGAATTATGTTTTCGGGTGGGATCCTTTTTGAAAACGGTGGTGCATACCCGTAACTCTATGCACCCCGGTTAATTCAAATGGTTTTTTGCCTCAAACCTTTCATCTAATGGTTCTGTATAATTATGACCTATTTATTAATTCTGAATAACATTTTAATTATAATGAATTGTGTCTCTTTTAAACTTGTGCTTTTATGGATATGTTGTTTTTATCCGAATAAAGTTCATATTGATTGATATTGATTGATTGACAATGAAAAATGACCCTTTTTTTGCAAAGTGCCTAGCTGTAGTTTTTGAACCCTAGCTCTGCCAGCACCTAGGGACACCTAGCAAACCAACACATTATTTAAAACTAGACACCCCGGGGAATCCAGGATGGGAGAACTTGACTGCCTCTCACCAGGTTCTGTTACCCCGAATTCCTTGCAAACCTAACACATTGTCAAAAAAAACACATTTTCCTCACATTTCTGTGGTGGTGAAGAAAATGAGTTTTCACTAGGTTCTATTAATTTCCTTACATTCCTCCATTCCTTGCTATCTCGTGACAAAACCCTGCCTACAGCCTCCATTTCTGCTGACGCTCAAAACTATTGCATACCCAAGTCCCCCTGTTCTTTGCAGTTAGCCAATTCATCAACAGAAAGCCATGAGACACAAAAGCCCTGTGTAAACAAGCTTGTTTTTCATCTTCTGCTTCCTGCTTGGTAAACATCCTTGACACCTTGATCAGGTTATCTGGACAATGGCCTGACTGACCGAGCCTTGATCAAGCTGATTGAACAATGATCTGAATGCCGAGCCTTGATCAAGCTGATTGAACAATGATCTGAATCCTGAGCCTTGATCAGATCATCAACTACAAAGACCGCCTTGATCAGGTCATCAACTACAAACATCGCCTTGATCAGGTTATCAACTGCAAACCCCACCCTGATTGAACAATGGACTGAATGCCAAAAGAGTGGAGTAAAAATGTATATAAGGCTTGTTCGCTATGGAGTAACGCAGCAGCCTCCTGGGTTTTGTCTCTGACTAGCTTGGGACTCTGTTCCATAGCCCGGGCTATTGTAATAAAGGTGGTTCTCTGCAGGCGAAGGTTTCCGGGTCCACTTTATTATATAAGGAGGGTAAGAGTAGACTCGGGTGATTCCTGCACCACCAAGCCCCCACTTCTCCTTGAGGTGGTCTTTTCTTGGTTCTACAAATGGCGCCTGAACAGGGACACCACGGAGACGTAGGTCTGGCCCGGTGGTCGTGATGGGGCCCGTGGTGGAAGTCCAACGGAGGTACCCTACCCGAGGGAACATTTTGAGTCCGGTAGACCAGAAGTCGTGCACACAGTCTTCCCCATCCGGTCTGGGCCACTTGACTGCATCCCGCTGGTGTCCCCTTAAATGCGGTCTCTGTCTGGATCTGGACGCGTGCCTACGTCTGCAGAAGA
This sequence comes from Triturus cristatus, assembly GCF_964204655.1. Lineage (NCBI taxonomy): Eukaryota > Metazoa > Chordata > Amphibia > Caudata > Salamandridae > Triturus > Triturus cristatus. The sequence goes on along the minus strand of NC_140586.1, from coordinate 676,264,597 downwards.
GAACAACATTTTCGGGTAAGGGTGAACTGATCATACACCACTTGTGCTCTGTTTTCTGTCTGTATTGACTTTTGCAAAAGCCAAGTCAGTGAGGTGAGTGTTTTTTCCCAATGTTGTCTGCCTAAAGTAAAAATATGCCAGTCAGTAGTAAGTTCCGAAAGTTATGTTGTTGCGTATGTACAGAGGACTCCCTTCTGGAGGCAACCTGCCCGCTTCCTCCAGAAAGAACTCCAATTTATGAGATGTATGTTAAATATGAGCCATCTGCTATCATGTTTTCTTCCTTATGGGTAAAATATACGAAACGAAGCAATGTTGAATTACAGTGGCCACAGTTTGGCTCCTTTGATCTCCAGGCCCTTTCGAGCCTGGAGGAGCAGCTGCTCCGCAAACGGTCTCGTCAAGCCATGTTTGACGCCACCGCGTTGTGGAGGAAAGAAATAGATCAAAGAATGAGAGAAAAGCAAGCGTTAAATAAAAAGAAAGAGAGGATGTCTATGGCTGATCATGCGAAAGCGCATTTAGAAAATAAGGTTCAGGAAGGGGTTGAAATGGCAGATAGGCATCATTGGGCTAAGGCGACAAAATGTTACCCCGCTCGTTCTCCCAGGGACCTTAAGGTTGAATGCTATTCTTGAAGATCCACCTCCTGCCTATGCTCCAGCTCCTATGTATCCCGCTGTTCCTCAAAATGTTCCTAACGCTCCACCCCACCTGTGGTGGTTCAGGCTGCCCCACCCATTGTACCACTGCCTGATCCTTTGACTCCCGTCATCCTGCCAGCACCCCTCCCTCCAACAGTTCATACCGCCCCACCTATTGACCCAACCCCGACCATACATTCCCGTGTGCTTTATAATCAGTCTATTGGTACCCCTGTTGGTGACCCTTATGCCACTCCGGACCGAACGAGATGGTCCTTTCCAATACCCTGTTTGGATTCTTCGGTACCCCTAGAAAGGAGTCTTTGAGGTCTGCTGAACTCGCTGAGGGTAGTGAAAGGGACGCTATGTGAAAACAATGTGCATTTTGGGTAAATAATGGTAATATTTATGGCGTTAAAAATATCTGGTCGACATTTAGACAATGGACGACCATAAAATAAACAGACATGGCCGAGTATATGTGCACACTTATAATGAAAAGATACGAAGCATTGTTCGTAGATACTCCCCAGGGATTGATTGAATTAAAATTAACTATTGCCAAGGATCATGTTCAGGGAGATGATATGAATGAAGCCCTTGTTACCATGATTGCGTTCAGAGACACAACGGCTTTTCCGCCACCTCCAAATGACAAAGCCATGCCTATGAGAGAGACAGCTCCCATGTTTATCCCTGCAGTGCTCGCCAATAACCAGGGTGTTGGAGCAGCCCCAGCCCACTGGCGTAGGATGTGGGTGCATGTCCCATGGAAAAGAGCAGATGTTCTTCAATTGAAATCCCAATTATCAGACCCCTGTAAGAATCCGGCTCTTTACTATCAGGAATTAGGTCAGATTGTTTCCTCTGGTGTCCTTACCTTAGAGGATATTGACTTATTGTTCGGGTCAGTAGTACCACCCGACATATGGGACAAAATACGCCATGCCAACCATAATGCCGCTTTACATGGTGACTGGACCGACTTTGAGAGGATGGAGAATGACAGAGAGGGAGGGACTAAGCCTGACTATTCTGGCTCTCCCAGGCCATCTGTTGCAACTCATGAAGACCCTTTTGCCCGAAATAGCTGTTAATTGGGATAAGATAAATGCATGTAAACAACGTAAGGATGAGTCTGTTGCTGATTTTTTCACCCGCTTCGAAACTGAGTACAAAAGTCACAGTGGATTGGACCCTAGAGCCCCTGGCTCGGGTTCAGTGTTTATTGATAAATTTGTATCTAATTTATTACCACATCTCTTGGCCCGCCTTTAGAAGGTTGAGAGTACGTGGTCAGCTCAGACTATGGCAGGCATCCTTTCCATGGCCCAATATCATGAGAATAGAGAGAATGAAGATAGAGACAAAGAGGTTAGGAAGAACAAGGACCTTAAAACGAAAGTTTTGTTACACAAGCTTATCCACCACGGGGACAAAATGCTAGAGGCCAAGGTCCGCCTTCGGACCAGTTCCAGAGGCTGCCCCAGCGCCCCCTTCAGTCTCCTTTACAGAAGTCCATCAGTTCGGCAGGTCTCGTTGATAAAGATCAGTGTGCCTACTGTAAGGCTTATGGCCACAGGGTTGTGAATGCCCGATATTAGCCCAGAATATTCAGTCTTGAAAAACTAGGCCCCGAACCCAAAGGGAAGGAAATATGGGACTTCCTAGGCAGAGGCGTGCACCAGATCCTAATGTTCGACCCCGTATGGGTCCGCGCCAGGGTACAGTTAACAGATTTGACAACGGGTATGAGGTCACTAGGACCTACTTTAACGATGATTGACCGATGACCGATGAGACAGGTTTCTACCAGCCATAGGAAAGCCAGGAAAGGGGTAATGTAAGAGTGCCGATTCCTGTGGATCAGTGAGGTCCTTATGTCCGGATGTCAGTTGCAGGGGATAAAAAGAAGTTTCTCCTAGATACCGGGGCTACTAGATCCTCTGTTGCGCACACCTTGATACCGGAGGCACCCCTTTTTGGCTCTCTCTATGTCTCTGTGGGTTTTTCTGGGGTCCCTGTCACCAACCCCGTCTCTAAGCCTCTCCCGCTGGATCTCGGTCCAGCTCATATGGATGCTCCTTTGATTCTCACGACTGGATGTAGTGAAAATTTGCTGGGTATGGATTTGTTAAAGGCTTTACATGCTACCATTTCTTGTAGTCCTAATGGCGTGTCCCTTACCATATCACCAGATTCCTCCGCCTCTATGTTCCTCTCTGGACCCCTCCCTCCCGTTCTGCAGGCCTTACCCCCATCACTGTGGGCCACTTCTGACATTGATGTAGGACTTCTCGACATTTCTCCGCATACTGTCCGTATCCAGCAAGGTGCCCAACTGCCCCGGCTTCGCCAGTATCGCCTTCCTCAGGAAGGTGAGGCTGAACCTATTATCTATAATATCAGATCTCGTGAAGACGGGAGTAGTTGAGGAGACACGTGGTAATGAGTGTAACAGCCCAATTATTCCAGTTCTTAAAAAATGTATTGATCCCTCTCCCTCGGCCCCCAAAATCTATCGGTTTGTAATCGACCTGCGGGCTCTCAACAAAATTACGGTCTCACAGTATCCCGTTGTCCCTGATATCACAGCCCTCTTGACCATGGTCCCAGCAACCGCCACTCATTTCTCTTTTATTGACCTAAAGAATGCGTTTTTCAGCATTCCCATACATTCGGACAGTAGACATCTTTTTGGTTTCTCCCTTGGAGGGCGGAGATTCCGGTTCTGCTGCGCCCCCCAAGTTTTTACTGAAAGCCCCAGCATCTATAGTCAGGCTCTCAAGAATCAGTTGGACTCCCTGACGCTCCCAGCAGGAGCCACTCTGTTGCAATATGTAGATGACTTCTTAATTGCAGCCACTTCTGCTCCACTTTGTGAACAAGCAACAGTACGTCTGCTTCACCACCTTGCCTCCCACAATCATAAGGTTTCCTTGAACAAATTGCAATTTTGTCGAGAGAAAGTGACCTACCTCGGCCACCTCCTCTCGAAGGAGGGAAGACAACTTACCGCTGACCGAGTGTCCCTTATTACCTCCATGCCTCCCCCTTTGACACAGAAACAAGTACGTGCCTTTATAGGCCTCACTTCCTATTGCAGACAATGGATCCCTAACTTCTCGGCCATTGTCAAACCTCTTTTAGCTCTCACTACTAAAGATATGCCAGAAAGAGGTTTTCCATGGACAACTGAGCATGTGGCTGCCTTTCAGACACTCAAAGATGCATTATGTACAGATCCAGTGTTAGGCACCCCAGACTATGGCAAACAATTTTTTCTTTTTGTCCATGAGACACATGGCTGCGCTTGCGCGGTCTTAACTCAGATTTTTGGAGACAAACATCACCCTTGTGCTTATTTCTCGGCTACACTTGACCCAGTAGCTGAGCCCGCCCTGGATGTGCAACTGCTGCTGTTGTACTTATGGTCCGCCAGAGCACAGATATTGTTATGTCTTCACCCTTGACCTTAATGGTCCCACATGCAGTAGATACCTTGCTCAACAACACCAAGACACAACACCTTACCAGTGTTCGACTTACAGGTTATGAGCTCACTCTTTTTACCAGACACATTGACATTAGGAGATGTAATATTCTAAACCCAGCTACACTACTCCCTACTGAGACACAAGCGAGAAATTCTGACCCTCATGACTGCATATTACGGAATGAAGAAGAGATAAAGGGTCGTGTGGACCTACAAGACACCCCCCTAACAGACGCTGAGGGAACACTATACATAGATGGTTCATGTCTTAAAAGATCAGATGGAAATACATCTGCTGCATATGCCCTCACCACTCTTGTTACAGTAGTTGAGACAGCACAAATTCCACAGGCATCGGCCGAAGCGGCTGAATTAATGGCCTTGACACTAGCTTGTGAAATCAGTAAAAACATGACTGTTAATATCTATACGGACAGTCAATACGCCTTTGGGTTGGCTCACAATTTTGGCAGACTCTGAAAAGAAAGACATTTTCTCACCTCACAGGGGACTAGAATACAACATGGTCCCCTGATACACAGACTTCTAGACGCCTTGACATTACCTAGAAAAGCTGCAGTAATTAAATGTAAAGCCCACCAGAAAGTGACTGATGATGTAGGGGAAGGCAATTCCCTTGCAGACCAATCAGCAAGACAGACTGCTCTAAGTAAATCAGATGGAATGTTTGTAACAGGACCAGCCAGATGGGTGGTGGAAGGAGGAATGTTGGAAAATACTAGTCAGAGTGTGGTGGAGATTCAATCTCATGCCACTGCAAAAGAACTGCACACATGGGAGGAACATCTGGCAGAGAAAGAGCTAGAGGGATGTTGGGTGCGTATATCCGAAGGGAGGCAATGGATGTTACCAGACAGTCATATCCCCCCGGTTGTCACTATGGCCCATGGCCCTGCCCCTATCAGTGCAAAGTCAATATGCAAGTTACTAGAGCCAACATGGTATAATGAAAAAATAACCCTATATGCTGACCGAGTGATTAAGTCATGTATGATCTGCCTTATGCACAATCCAGGAAAAGGTACAGTTACCCCCGCTGGAGGCTTCTCCCCTCCTAAGTTTCCTTTTGAGGCCATCCAGATGGATTATATCCACATGGACAGGTGTGCGAATTTGAAATATGTCCTTGTAGTGGTCTGTGCCTTCAGCAGATGGGTGGAGGCCTACCCCACCAAGGATTGCACAGCTATTACAACGGCTAAAGTTTTGTTGAAAGAATACTTTCCCCGATTTGGGTTGCCCCGTTTGATTTGGAGTGACAATGGCCAACATTTTACAGCCAATGTGGTCCAGTTTGTGTGTTCCGGGCTTGGTGTCAGACAAAAGTTTCATGCTGCTAATCAACCCCAGTCAGGTATACAATGGGGTACTTAAATTAAAATTGGCCAAAATAGTGGCGGAAACAGGTGTTACCTGGGTAGATGCCCTACCCCTTGCTCTCTTGTCAGTAAGGACGACTGCCCACTCAAGGATAGGATTATCTCCCTACGAATTGGTATTCGGTAGACCAGCTAATGTATGGGGCGTACCAAGGCCAAAGAAATTGTCTGATGTTGAGTTCCCAGTATTGACTGATTACCTATACCAGTTAACTGATTCCTTTCGTACTCTTTATCTAAAGGTACACGCTGCTATCCCCGACAAGAGCGAAGGCCCGGGTCACACCATCCAGCCAGGTGACTGGGTGGTAATCCGAAATTTCCAGCGTACCAAGTTTCTGGAACCCCGCTGGTCGCACCCCCGACAGGTTCTTCTGGCCACCCGCACTGCTGTAAAAGTCGAAGGAAGAAAGAACTGGATTCATGCTACCCACTGCAAGAAGGTGCCTCTCCCCCTTCCGTACGACCAATGGGTGAAAGAAGGACTGCCGGATTGCGACACAGAAGTAGTACCGACCTTTGTCCCTTTCAGTGATGCTCGACTTCATTACACCACTACGGAAGCCGAAACTGATCGAATCTTTGGGTCCAGTCGTCCCTCATCTGCAGGATCAGGGGAAGGAACAAGAAGCTCTCTTTCCAGATCACTCCATACCTTCTTCCACTCGCTACAACTTTAGACCAAGAAAAGGGGCTGGCCCTTGACTCTGTTTGGTGTCTATAGGCTGTAGGGCTGTGATATCCCAGGTGAGACCGGGGCTGGTATGCTGGACCAAGGGGATGTCCGTCCATACGACTCTTGGTATCCACATCCAGTGAAGCAACCACCAATCACAGACAGCCGCTAGTGACAACAGACAGAGCACAATGGCAGCAGTCCGAGGATCTGAAGCGAACAAGAAATATGTCAAGCTTCTGAACAATAAATGTTTCCTTTCCACGATAGTTATACTTTTTGCTCTCCTCATCCTGCTGGTTGTGGGATGGCTTCTGTTACTGACCTCTCCCCCATCTCCTCTGGTTACGACACTGACACCTGCGGAACATCTCCACGCCACCTTGTCACCCCATGAACTACCACGACGCCTGGAATTCATGAACAATACTTTTGTACAATTATTGCACCAGTATCAGCTTGTGATTAATACTTCGAACTGTTGGGTATGTGGGCTCATGCCGCACTCTATGACACACACTGTCCCCTATTTCGTCTATCCATTTTCTGTTTTTGGGTCCTGTCTGGCTTGGAGGATGCTCGTCACCGATGCATATACGATCAATGGAACAACGAGCTCCATCATTGGCAATTTTAATGACACTTTCACCCGAAGCAGAACAGGCAATGTCAGTAAACCTTTCTGCCCTACTACGACATCTGACATCTTGAACATTTCTCGTGCTGAACGCAATGAGATGGTTGTGTTCAACACCTCGGGTAGAATCATATTTTCTCACTTCCGGTCCAGATGCAAAGTTCCCACCAAATTGCAGGCTTTCAATGTGATCAGCACGCATGGCCAGGTGTGCCTGAAAGGATTGGGGACCCAGGAGATAGGAGTCAGTGACTGCACAATAGTCAGTACACTGAATATTACCTCACCACCACTCCTAATCGAATCTCCAAATACATATTTTGTTTGTGGACAGTCTGCTTATACCTGGCTTCCCGGAAATTGGTCAGGTGTGTGTTATTTGGCCTTTCTACCCCCCCTACCTTTACTGCTGTTGGGACTCATCACTTGACCAATCCCCACCTCCACCATCGTATGCCTAGGGGAGTAATTGAAGCCGATGACACTGCATGACAGGACTTCTTCAAAGGTTTCCTGCTGTTCTTGGGTCCTATGGTCAACAGCCGCAACATACGACACCTTACCCGAGTGGTGGAGGCAACCATTAATGAAACAGCAGGGGCATTGGGCAACATCACCGCGCAGCTTCAGGCGGACCGCCTGATGACACTACAACATTGAATGATACTTGACATCAGCCTTGCTGACTGTGGTGATGTATGTAAACTGATCGGCTCCAGCTGCTGCATTTACATACCTGATAACGCTCCCTCAGTCTATCAAGCTATCCAACGTCTGCATAAACGTTCCTCTGAGATTCATCAACAACAAGACAACTGGTCCCTCATGGGCTGGATTTGGGGCCTCCTTTCCAGATGGAATGGGGGTTCCTCATTTTTCTTGCCTTGGGAATAGCAGTCATCATCTCATGCTGCCTGTGTATCCAGTGCTTGCCTATGCTTTGTGCTATGTGTACACAGGCCCTTAAAAGTTCCCCGGTCAGTACACATGACACCAACGTAAGGATAATGCTTCAACAAGAGATTGGCGACCTATTGCAGATAGACATTTCCTAAGAAACATGTTTTGCCACTCAATGGCAAAAGGAGGGTCTGAAGAAAATGAATTTTCACTAGGTTCTATTAATTTCCTTACATTCCTCCATTCCTTGCCATCTCGTGACAAAACCTTGCCTACAGCCTCCATTTCTGCTGACGCTCAAAACGATCGCATACCCAATTCCCCCTGTTCTTTGCAGTTAGCCAATTCATCAACAGAAAGCCATGAGACGCCTACGCCCTGTGTAAACAAGCTTGTTTTTCATCTTCTGCTTCCTGCTTGGTAAACATCCTTGACACCTTGATCAGGTTATCTGGACAATGGCCTGACTGACCGAGCCTTGATCAAGCTGATTGAACAATGATCTGAATGCCGAGCCTTGATCAAGCTGATTGAACAATGGTCTGAATGCCGAGCCTTGATCAGGTCATCAACTACAAACACCGCCTTGATCAGGTCATCAACTACAAACATCGCCTTGATCAGGTTATCAACTGCAAACACCGCCCTGATTGAACAATGGACTGAATGCCAAAAGAGTGGAGTAAAAATGTATATAAGGCTTGTTCGCTGTGGAGTAAAGCAGCAGCCTCCTGGGTTTTGTCTCTGACTAGCTTGGGTCTCTGTTCCATAGCCCAGGCTATTGTAATAAAGGTGGTTCTCTCTGCAGACAAAGGTTTCCGGGTCCACTTTATTATATAAGGAGGGTAAGAGTAGACTTGGGGGATTCCTGCACCGCCAAGCCCCCACTCCTCCTTGAGGTGGGCTTTTCTTGGTTCTACAGTGGAAAGTTCTGGAATCTGCATGGATCCACAAATTTCCACCCACTCGCGTTCCTCAAAGTCTTACGCGAAAAATGGTACCTCACTTGTGTGGGTAGGCCTAGTGCCCGAGAAAGCAAATGGCGCAAAACACAACACATCACAATTTCACAGTGAAACATGACCCTTTTTTTGCAAAGTGCCTAGCTGTAGTTTTTTTACCCTAGCTCTGCCGGCACCTAGGGAAACCTAGCAAACTTATACATTTTTGAAAACTAGACACCCAGGGGAATCCAGGATGGGGTGACTTGACTGGATCTCACCAGGTTCTGTTACCCAGAATCCATTGCAAACCTAAAAAATTGTCCAAAAAAACACATTTTCCTCACGTTTCTGTGGTGGAAAGTTCTGGAATCTGCGTGAATCCACAAAATGCCATGACCCTGTGTTCCCCAAAGTCTTCTGAGAAAAATGGAACCTCACTTGTGTGGGTAGGCCTAGTGACCGTGACTAGAAACGGAGCAAAACGCAACGTGGACACACCACAATTTCGCAGTGAAAAATGAACCTTTTTTTGCAAAGTGTCTAGCTGTAGTTTTTTAACCCTAGCTCTGTCGGCACATAAGGAAACCTAGCAAAGCTATACGTTTTTTAAATCTAGACACCCAGGGGAATCCAGGATGGGGGGTATTTGACTGGCTCCCACCAGGTTCTGTTACCCAGAATCCCTTGCAAACCTAAATAATTGTCAAAAAAATACATTCTCACATTTCTGTGGTGGAAAGTTCTGAAATCTGGGTAGATACACAAAATTCCACCCACCCCGCGTTCCCCAAAGTCTTCCGAGAAAAATGGTACCTCACTTGCATGGGTGGGTCATCATTTTACTCGGGACACTAAGGAGAACGCTGTGGGGTAAGACATTTGTGACGGCACGGTGATTCCACACAGAAATATGTGGAAAATGTGTTCTTTTCAGCTAAATTTGGGTGGGAGGAAATTTGTGGATCCACGCAGATTCCAGAACTTTCCCACACAGGAATTTGAGAAAAAGTGATTTTTTTAAGCAAAATTTTAGGTTTGCAGGGGATTCTGGGTAGGAAAATGTTGGTGAACCCATGCAAGCCATATCTCGCTGGACTCCACCGGGTGTCTAGTTTCCAGAAATGTGTGAGTTTGATAGGTTTCCCTAGAAGGCCGCCGAGCCCCAGGCCAAAAATTCATGGGACTCACCTTGCAAAACCAGGTTGGTTTGTGGTAGGTAATTTTGATGTTGCCTCAATAGGTTTTGGGCCCTTGCCTGTCGCGGGTCCTTGACCCACCCAAGTGAGTGAGGTATCATTTTTATCGGGAGACCTGGGGGAACGCTGGGTGGGATGAAATTTGTGGATCCTTGCAGATTCCAGAACTTTCCAACACAAATATTTTAGAAAAAACTGAGCGAAATTTGCGGTTTGCAGGGGATTCTGGGTAAGAAAAAGTTGGGGGACCCACACAAGCCATACCTCGCTGGACTCCGCCGGGTGTCTAGTTTTCAGAAATGTGTGGGTTTGGTAGGTTTCCCTAGCTGGCCGCCGAGCAAGGGGCCAAAAACCCAGGTGACCCCCTTGCAAAACCAGGTCGTTTTGTGATAGGCAATTTTGATGTCGCCCCAATACGTTTTGGGCCCTTGGCTGTCGCAAGTAATTGGGCCTCCCACACAAGTGAGGCACCATTTTTAGCAGGAGACCTGGCGGAACGCTGGATGGTGGAAATTTGTGTCAGCCCGGTGATGCCACAACTTTCCCACACGAAAATGTGTGGGAAAAGTGATTTTTTCAGCTAAATCTGAGGTTTGCTGGGGATTCTGGGTAAGAAAACGTTGGGGGATCCACACAAACCATACCTCCCTATAATCCCCCGGGCGCCTAGTTTTCAGAAATGTGTGGGTTTGGTAGGTTTCCCTAGCTGACCGCCGAGCACGGGGCCAAAAACACAGGTGACCCCCCTCGCAAAACCAGCTTGTTTTGTGATAGGCAATTTTGATGTCGCCACAATAAGTTTTGGGACCTTGCCTGTCACGGGTACTTGGGCCTCCCACACGAGTGAGGCAGCATTTTTATCGAGAGACATGGGGGAATGCTGGGTGGTAGGAAATTTGTGTCAGCCTGGTGATGCCACAACTTTCCCACACAGAAATGTGTGGCAAAAGTGATTTTTTCAGCTAAATTTTAGGTTTGCAGGGGATTCTTGGTAAGAAGAAGTTGGGGGATCCACGCAAGCCATACCTCCCTATAATCCCCCGGGTGTCTAGTTTTCAGAAATGTGTGGGTCTGGTAGGTTTCCCTAGCTGACCGCCAAGCACGGGGCCAAAAACACAGGTGACCCTCCTCGCAAAACCAGCTTGTTTTGTGATAGGCAATTTTGATGTCGCCACAATAAGTTTTGGGACCTTGCCTGTCACAGGTACTTGGGCCTCCCACACGAGTGAGGCAGCATTTTTATCGAGAGACATGGGGGAATGCTGGGTGGTAGGAAATTTGTGTCAGCCTGGTGATGCCACAACTTTCCCACACAAAAATGTGTGGAAAAAGTGATTTTTACATCTAAATTTGAGGTGTGCAGAGGATTCTGAGTAAGAAAACGTTGGGGGATCCATGCAAGCCATACCTCCCTGGAATTTCCCGGATGTTTAGTTTTCAGAAATGTGTGGGTTTGGAAGGTTTCCCTAGCTAGCCACCGAGCACGGGGCCAAAAACCTAGGTGACCCCCTTGCAAAACAAGATCGTTTTGTGATAGGCACTTTTGATGTCGCCTCAATACATTTTGGGCCTTTGCCTGTCGCGGGTTATTAGAAATGGGAGTCTCTAGTTGGCAATGGCTGGCTACTGACCAAGTAGGGACCCTTCTTCCTAAGTTAGAGTAAGCGGGCTACACCCTTTGATAACCCCTGCTCAACCCTGTGGTAACGTAGCACGAGCAGCTAGGCTTATCTCAGAGGCAGTGTGTGAAGCATTTAGGATCATACACAGTAACACAGTGAGGAACACTATAAAGGGACACCACACAAGTAAGTATAAAAAATAAGTATCTTTATATATAGACTTAACACAAGACCAATAACAGTAAAAATCCACAATACTAGAAAAATAGGGTTACTCTTGAAAGGCTGCAAAAATAGTTCAAAGTGTGCAAAGAGGAGTTCAGTTCAAGGCAGTGGTCTCTGCAACCCTTTTACTCACAAAATACCTGGATTCTGTAGCAAAGCAACCAAAATGTCGCTAAGGAGTTCTAGCGATGATTTTCCTCACGCTTGACCAGCGATGTGTTGAATCCTTGCAGCAAGGGAGGATGATGCGTTGATCTGTGTGCAGGACAAAGCGACAAACTTCTACACGCTAAGCCGGAGATGCGTTGAAATCATTGCCGCAAAGGGAGGATGATGCGCTGAGCCTGTTGTGTGTGTGATCTTGTTGCGATGAAAAGAAATGGCGCTCCGCGAGGGAGAGACGATCCCGATGCGATGCGATGAAAATGGCGGACGCTTGGCGTCCGCGCTGCGATGTAGTGAAGCGATGAACTCGATGCGATGATCTCTGGTTAGCGAGCCTTTGGCAGCCCGCAAACAGGTGATACGATAATCTTGAGGTCAGCGAGCGTTTGGCAGCCCGCAAACATGTGATGCGATGATCTCTAGTTAGCGAGCCTTTGGCAGCCCGCAAACAGGTGATGCGATAATCTTGAGGTCAGCGAGCATTCGACAGCCCGCAGACATGTGATGCGATGATCCCCGGTAGCGAGTACTCAGCGGCAGCAGTGCGATGATTTTTCGTACGTGCTTCAGCTGCGGCGGCTCGCAAACGGGTGTTAGCGACGATTTTCAGCACTCTTTTCTCTGTAGTAGAACTAGAGGCCCTGGAACTCACAGGAGCCTCACATGCAGATTGAAATCCTCGCTGGGAGGAAACAGGAGGCTGGTTGTGGAGTCTGATGTGCCTGAGACTCCAGCAGGAGGCTAGCTCTCTTCTAGCCCTTGGGTGATTGCTTTAGCAAGTTGAAAATAAAAGTTCTCTTCAAAGTCCTTTTCCTCTTCTTCCAAGTCCAGTAGTAACCACTGCAGGCCAATCCCAGAGACAGCACACAAGAACAAGGAGAGTCATCTCCTGCAGATTCCTTCAGTTACACGAACAGAGGTTCTTGTTGTTGTCCAGGAGCAATACCAATTGTAGGGGTTTCAGCACAGATATTTATACCCCAAAAGTCTTTCTTCTCAGAAGCTACAAGTCACTGAACCCAGCCAGAACCAGTTCTGCCCAGTCCTGGAGCACTTTGTTGACCAGGCTGCATCCTTCCTTTCAGAAAGAGGGGTCTGCCATCAGACGCACCACAGGAGGTGGAGCCAGCATTGTGGAGGGAAGGCACAGCCCTATTCAGGTCCCAGGTGCAACTCCTCCCACCCATCTAGATGTAGATCTCTCTGTTCACCACTGGGACACCTCACCCTGTCTCCTGGAATTCCCCAGTCCTGTCACTCCAAAACTAGACAGCCAATACACATAACAGCAGAGCACACTGGAAGGCTTAGGCAATAAAATAACTACTTTCTAAAAGTGGTATTTTCAAACACAGAATATAAAAATAAACTTCACTAAAAGATGTATTTTAATATTCTGAGCTCAGGCATACTAAATTCGTTTTTCTACCATGTTCTTTGGGTCAGTTAGGACTATAGAATGTAATAGTCAAACTGCCCATTCTGGCCTATGGAGAACAGGTAGTCTTACAGTTGTGAAAAACAAAATTGGGTGTTATTCACTACCAGGACATGCTACACACAGTAGGGCATGTCCTATCTTACACATACAATGCACCCTACCATAGGGGTGACTCACATGATGCCAAGGGAAGGTTCAGGGGCTGGGAAGTGGGTGCACTTCACAGCCAAGATGGCAGTTCTGGACTGCACACAGACCCTGCAGTGGCAGGTCTAAGACACACTTTACAAGCTGCTTCTGTGGGTGGCGCAAACCAGCGCTGCATGCCCACCAGCAGCATTTGGTTTACCAGCCCTGGGCACACACAGGCCACGCTACTAGGGACTAACATTTAACCGAATAAGCCAATCATGGATATACCAATTCACATGTCATATTTAAAAAGGGAGAGCATATGCACTTTAGCACTGATCAGCAGTGGTAAAGTGCCCAGAGTCAGAAAGCCAACAAAAACAGGTTAGGAAAAATGCAGGCGGAAGGCAAAAAGCTTAGGGATGACCCTGCAAAAAGGGCCATTTCCAATACGTGTACTTGGGCCTCCCACAAGAGTGAGGCACCACTTTTATCAGGAGACCTGGGGGAACCCTGGGTGGTAGGAAATTTGTGTCAGCCCGGTGATGCCACAACTTTCCCACACAAAAATTTGTGGCAAAAGTGATTTTTTCAGCTAAATTTTAGGTTTGCAGGGGATTCTTGGTAAGAAGAAGTTGGGGGATCCACGCAAGCCATACCTCCCTATAATCCCCCGGGTGTCTAGTTTTCAGAAATGTGTGGGTTTGGTAGGTTTCCCTAGCTGGCCGCCGAGCACGGGGCCAAAAACCCAGGTGACCCCCCTTGCAAAACCCGGTCGTTTTGTGATAGGCAATTTTGATGTCGCCCCAATAAGTTTTGGGCCCTTGGCTGTCGCAGGTACTTGGGCCTCCCACACGAGTGAGGCACCATTTTTATCAAGAGACATGGGGGAACGCTGGATGGTAGGAAATTTGTGTCAGCCCGGTGATACCACAACTTTGCCACACAAAAATATGTGGAAATAGTGATTTTTTCATCTAAATTTGAGGTGTGCAGGGGATTCTGGGTAAGAAAACGTTGGGGAATCAACGCAAGCCATACCTCCCTATAATCCCCCGGGTGTCTAGTGTTCAGAAATGTTTTTCTCTAGCTGGCCGCCAAGCACAGGGCCAAAAACCCAGGTGACCTCCTTGCAAAACCAGGTTGTTTTGTGATAGGCAATTTTGATGTCGCCTCAATATGTTTTGGGCCCTTGCCTGTCGCAGGTACTTGGGCCTCCCACAGGAGTGAGGCACCATTTTTATCAGGCGACCTGGGGGAACACTGGGTGGTAGGAAATTTGTGTCAGCACGGTGATGCCACAACTTTCCCACACAAACATGTGTGGGAAAAGTGATTTTTTTCAGCTAAACTTGAGGTTTGCAGGGGATTCTGGAAAAGAAAAAGTTGGGCGATCCACGCAAGCCATACTTCCCTATAATCCCCCGGGTGTCTACTTTTCAGAAATGTGTGGGCTTGGTAGGTTTCCCTAGCTGGCCGCCGAGCACGGGGCCAAAAACCCGGGTGACCCCCTCTTGCAAAACCAGGTCGTTTTGTGATAGGCAATTTTGATGTTGCCTCAATACGTTTTGGTATCAGTTTTATTGGGAGACCTGGGGGAATGCTGTGTAGAAGGAAATTTGTGGATCCACACAGATTCCAGAACTTTCCCACAACAGAATTGTGAGGAAAATGTGTTTTTTTAAAATAAAGTTTGAGGTTTACAAGGGATTCTGGGTAACAGAACCTGGTGAGAGCCAGACAAGTCACCCCATCCTGGATTCCCTTGGTGTCTAGTTTTCAAAAATGTACCGGTTTGCTCGGTTTCCCTACGTGCCAGCTGCACTAGGGCCCAAAATACAGAGGTAGGCTGATTGCTAAAAATAAATCAGTGCCTAGTGGTCTTTCTGCCACACTGGGCGGGAATCGGGGGAGGGGGGTTTACCCCGATATGCCCAGGGGGCAGAAAGACTGTGGCTATTTTTTGTGGGGGTGGTGGCATTGGTATGCCCATTTTGGGCAGCCCCTACCTCCATGCATAAAAAAGCCAGCGTAATCGCTGGCGCCTATTGGGTTTTTTGCCCCCCAGGGTGCAGATCAGGGGCCACTGACCCCATCTGCCCTTCCGGGGGGCAGAAAGACAGGAATTTCTCAGGGGGGTGGGGCTATTGTCATGCCCATTTTGGGCAGCCCCTACCCCTACACGAATAAACAAAATCCCTGATTTCTAGTGGACTTTCTGCCCCCCGGGGCAGATTGGGGGCTACTGCCCCATCTGCCCTCCGGGGGGAAGAAAGGCTGTAATGTTGCGGGGGTGAGGGCATTGGTGTGCCCGTTTTGGGCAGCCCCCACCCTAATTACATATGGCAACGAAAAATCCCTGGCGTCAAGTGGGCTTTCTGCCCCCGGGGGGGCAGATTAAGGGCTCCTGCCCCCATCTGCCCCCCAGGGGAGGCAGAAAGGCTATAATGGTGGTGGGGGTGGGGCCCTTGGCATGCCCATTTCGAGCAGCCTCCATCCTAAAAACAAATGCGCCAAAAAAAATCCCTGGCGTTTAGTGGGCTTTCTGCCCCCGGGGGGGCAGAAAGGTTGTAATGGTGGTGGGGGGGTGGGGGCATTGGGGTGCCCATTTCGGGTGCACCCACCCTAAAAACAAATGCACAAAAAAAAATCCCTGTCGTTTAGTGGGCTTTCTGCCCCCCAGGGGGGCAGAAAGGCTGTAATGGTGGCAAGGGGTGAGGGCATTGGCATGCCCGTTTTGGGCAGCCCCACCCTAATTACATATGGCAACGAAAAATCCCTAGCGTCAAGTGGTCTTTCTGCCCCCCCCGGGGGCAGATTGGGGGTTACTGCCCCCATCTGCCCTCCAGGGGGGACAGAAAGGCTGTAATACTGGTGGGGGCATTGGCGTGCCCATTTTGGTAGCACCCACCCTAAAAACAAATGCGCAAAAAAATCCCTGGGGTTTAGTGAGCTTTCTACCCCCCCCCCGAGGGGCAGAAAGGCTGTAATGGTGACAGGGGGTGTCATGCCCATTTTGGGCAGCCCCCACTCTAATTGTATATTGGCAATGAAAAATCCCTGGCGCCGAGTGGGCTTTCTGCCCCCCCGGGTGGGAAGATTGGAGGCTACTGCCCCCATCTGCCCCCCAGAAGGGCAGAAAGGCTGTACTGGTGGTGGGGAGGTGGAGGCATTGTGGTGCCCATTTTGGGCATCCCCCACCCTAAAAACAAATGGGCAAAAAACAATACCTGGCGTTTAGTGGGCTTTCTGCCCCCTGGGGGGGCAGATTGGGGGCTACTGCTCCAAAAGGCTATAATGGTGGCGGGGTGGGGGCATTGGGGTCCCCATTTCGGGCAGCCCCCACCCTAAAATCAAATGCGCAACAAAAAATCCCTGGCGTTTAGTGGGCTTTCTGCCCCCCCCCCCCCGGGGGGGCAGATTGGGGGCTAATGCCCCCATCTGCCCCACTGGGGGGCAGAAAGGCTGTAATGGTGGCGGGGATGGAGGCATTGGCATGCCCATTTCAGGCAGCCCCCACCCTAAAAACAAATACGCAAAAAACAAATCCCTGGCGTTTAGTGGGCTTTCTGCACCCCGGGTGGCAGATTGGGGACTACTGCCCCCATCTGCCACCCAGGGGGGGCAGAAAGACTGAATTATGCCAATTATTTATGGAGGGAGCGAAGGCCCTTGCCCAAGGGGCCGACCCCCCTCCCTGGTGTCTAGTCGGTAGATCCCTGCTTGGGGATCGTCTCCTGATTCAAAACGTTGTATCCCTGTTGTCAATGCCTTAATACAGTTAAAAGTGGTCTATGGAAATTCAGTCTACCTTGTTCTCCCAAGTAAAGTGTTAAGAAGGCTACAGATATTTCGGACTGCAGCACCAAGACTCACTATTAGTAGCAGGAAAAGAGATTACCTCAATCTAGACTTTTTTGCATTGGATGCCTGTCAGAGAAAGTGTCATGTTATAATCTCTTGTGATTGTCCAATGGGTAATAAAAACACCCCCTGATTTTATGACAGCCGAAAGTGCTCTTTATAGGCCTTAGAAGACTTTGTAATCTACCAATCAATTGTTGCTACAAATCTCTAAGACCAAGACCGTAACAATTGGTGATGACAAAGGTTTGGAATAACTAACCTCCACATTATTTAACGAAAACTATAAGGCCTGCTTTAATTGCTAATTGGGTCTTGGCAGCTTCTATTTGTTTTCCTCATTCTATATGTCCATGGAGTTGTGTGGTTTTATCTATTGTGCCAAGAAACTAAGGTGTATGTTACACTCTACAAAAAACAAATAACATAACAAAGAATAATTTAACTTAACATAATATAGCATAACCACATTAGGAATCACTTACTTCACTAGCTCCCTGCCCACCCTGAAATATCAATAAATTTGCAGTGTTTTCTAAGAGAAAGAACACAGACTGATTGCCTAAAATGCATCCCCTTCCATACTAATCAGGCCCTTATGCACAAAGGGGAAGGGTATGCACTGCAGTTTTTCATGGCGGTTTTAGTTGCGCTCATCAATTTCAGGAATGTCTCTGTGCTTACTGAATCCTTAAGACCACACACTATCCTGACCTCTTTAGGATGTTAAGGACAGGAGGTGCTTTCTCAAACCACTGGTGTTGTTGTGACATGGTCCCAAGCTTCTCAGGAGCAGTACTCTCAAAATGCCCACCTTCTAGCAGCATCGACTCTGCAGTTTCTTTCCAGAGTTTCGTAGTGGCCAAATGAGAGGAAGGATTTTCAGGAGAGTACTGTGGGAGGGAGATGTGGAACAAGATAGCAGTGTGTGTCAAGTTGATGATGGGGCTCCTTTGAGTCAGCTTGACCATTCATACATATATAATTCACAAGGAAATATTCACAACCTGGAGTCAACTATTACCTGAGAAAACAATTGGTGAAGATTACCCTTCAAATAATCCTTCTGAAGCCTTTTTATAATGTCACAGGTATCTGTAACGTGCCAGTTTTCATCCGCGTAGGCTGACTGTGGTTCTTATCACCGGGTGATAACTACTTGCACTGCTATCCAAGGACCTTTATCTCAAGTGTTCCTTTGGTCTGACTCTTCCAACTTATAGTGCAATGTTGTTTCTCCAACACAAATGCAATCTCGAGTACATTCTAGACTCTATTCTCAACATTTTTCAGTCTTTCAATGATCATGACTCATCCATTCTACAGAACAGAGAACTGTTAACGAGAAAGCTTTGTCTCCTTAATGTGATTCAGGGTACTCAGAGGAATCACTAAGCACAGATGATTCATCAACCTTACTGGGGATCTCAAGTGCAAGGCAGCTACATGCCACTTTGCAAATTGGGAACAGGAGTGCACCGTCTTGACAGCCATCCTCTGCTCAACCGCTGTGCTCAACCACTTCAAAAACAGGAGAGGAGAGCGTGCATCCATCTTTTAAAGAGGACTGCATTCCCTAAAACAAGATGGTGGAATAGACTTTCGCATTCAGCCGTGATCTCGCAAGAGTTCCCGAACCTTGGGCACCTTGAAAATAAATAAGATATTCTTTGTTAAGAATAGGCAAAACTGTGGCTGTAAGGTCCTCTCAAACCAGGGGATCTCAGGTTCTAATATAAGCCACTAATGTAAGCAAAGTAAGTGTACTTATACGTATGTGGACCGGTCTCTATAACGATATGGACAGATCTGTAATATCCCAAGACCCAAAGACAAGACACAAGAATGTGGATGATCTGAAGAGTATTCTCTGGTATGCAGAGTTTTGTAACTCATGGGTATTTAAACTTGGTCAGCAGCGGAGATGGTGATATGGCATTCTAGCTGGGGGGGAAGTGTGCAGAACCACTTATCCTATGGTTGTTTGCGATGGCATGATTGTGGGCATGGTAGACTATCATCAAAGAAGAAGGAGACCTGACAGAAGCCAGTGATCTGACAGTACTCCCCCACCCCAAAGTCCTACACAACCACAGCGGTAGAATGATTGGGTATATAAAAGAAACTAAGTGTACGGGCATGAACAGCATGAGCAGGTTCCCAAAAGTCTTCTTCCTTCCCTTACCCTTTCCAGGAAACTAGGCACCCCTTTTTTGCAGAGGAGCATGATCAAAGGAATTTAGGTGCTGGTTAAAAAGAGAAGTATGGAACACCAAATAGATTTTCATGGTAGTTTGAAGCCTTAATTTGACTGTGACAGATGTGACTTGGAGTTCAATTTCAAAAGGACCAATACATTTTGGTTAGAATCTGGTATGAGGCTTGAAGGTAAGGTTCTTCGTAGAAAACCACACCTTGTAATCTTGGTGGCAGTTTGGGCCAGGTACATGTTTACGATCTGCAAGCATTTTGTAAGTAGCCTAGGCTCAGATTATATTTACTTTCATTTGTCAAGTCATTTTATTGATTTCTTGAAGCCGTTTACCCACAGAGGGAGAGTTGGTGTTGGAATGAGACCCTTGAAGAGGCAAAAATTGTGGATGGATACTGCAATTGGCGTAGAAAGCAGAGTATTGCGGGGAAGTATGCTTGAAAATGTTATAGAAAAACTCCCTCTGACATAACAAGTCTACCCATGATTTATTAGAGTTCAGCAAGTAACTTGCTTCAAGGTCTGGTTGACTCGCTCTTTTTGGCCGTCGGTTTGTGGGTGGAAACTCGTGGACAATTGTACTATAATTTAATTTGTAAGGCGGAACACCAAGCTTTCCAGAACCTAGTTATAAACTGGGAACCCCTATCCGAAGTGATGGTTCTAGGCTATCCATGAAGGAAGACCACATGAGTGAGCAAGAGATTGACTAATTCAGATGCTGTTGGCAACCCTGCACAGGATATAAAAGTGCACCATTTTGGATAGCCTATCTACTAGAACCAAGAGGGTATCTTTTCCTTTATCCGGTTGGAAATTGGTGATAAAATGTAGCAAGATTTCTTCCTAAATTTGACTAGGGGTTGACAGAGGTTGCAAGTAGCCTCAAGGTTTGGATCGGTCACTTTAGGCTCTTTTACAGATGTCGGAGTCTTGGAATAAGGATACAGGATCTTTTTTCCAGTTTGGCCACCAAACGTTTTGTCCAATAAGGTCTAGCGTTTTCATTTTTCCACGGTGATTAGCCAATGATGAAGTGTGGTCCAAATGTAACACATTGATTTGGAAGGTCTGCATGGGGACACATAAGGTCCTTCATGAATGGTGCAAGTCTTGTCTTGAGCAACTAAGATAACATATGTTTCAATGACAGATTTTTTGGTATTTCTTGAAAAAAGGCATCAGTTTGTGATACTCCAATGAGATGCGCAGCTGGAACTATTACTGGAACAATGGTTGCAGACAACTCTCTTAAGAGTTTCATGGCGTTCTCATGATGAGATAAAGAATCTGCTTCATAATTCCCTATTTCTGGCCTAAAGGTAATGATGAAGTCAAATTCAGCAAAGAAAAGCGTGCCACTTAGTTGCCTGGGTGTTAAGGCTCGGGTACAATGCAATAACTGGAGGTTTCCATGATCTGTATACACTGTAGTTTGGAATTTGACCCCTAACAAGTAGTGTTGCAACTCTTTGAAAGCTAATCAAGTAGCTTGAAGTTCTTTTTCGGCTACTGTATAATTGAGGTCGACCGGCAGAACCTTGTTGATAGGTATCCCACCTAGTGTAACTGATCAGTTTCAAGCTGTGTTTTGGATAAATTAGCCCCCACGGCTATATTGGAAGCATCAGCTTCCACAATGAAAGGTGGTGCCATGCTTGGGTGTGCTAAAACTGGGGTCATTGTGAAGGCTTGTGCTATATCTTGAAAGGCTTTGTCAGCTTCATTGGTCCAGAAGAATTTGAATTCTTTCTTTAAGAGGCCAGTGATTTTGGTGACTAGTGCTAAAAAGTGGCTAATGAAACGGTGGATGAAATTGGTGTACACAATAAATCATTGTATGTCCTTGATATTCTGTGGTCTTGGCCAATCTAGTACTGCTTGTAATTTCTTTTGCACCATAGTGATCCCTTGTGGTGTAAGAATTGATCCTAAAAACTCTACCCGCGAGCTATGAAACTCTCATTTCGTCTGCTTGCAAAATAACCCATGTTGTCTAAGGGTTTCGAGGATGGTTTTAACAATAACCACTTGTTCCTCCAGGGTGTTAGAATAAATGAGCATATTATCAATATAAATTATGACGAAACGATCTAAGTATTTACCCATGACATAATTCACGAAGAGCTGAAATGCTGCAGGGGCATTACAAAGGCCAAACGGCATAACTCAATATTCATAAAGACCATAGTGAGTGCGAAATGCCGTTTTCCACTCAACCCCTGATCAAATTCTCACCAGGCAGTAGGTTCTGTGGAGATCCAGCTTGGTGTAAGTAGTAGCATATCTTACTTAATTGAGCAGAACCGAGATCATGGGGAGAGGGTACATGTTTTTTTATTTAAATATGGTTCAGGCTTCAATAATCTATACAGCGCCATAGCTCCTCAATTGGTCTGAAGGATATCAAGTATTTGGGAGGCTGCTGGAGATTTGGAAGGTCATATGGAACCATTTTGGAGATATTTGTCCAAATACTCCCTCAAGTGTTGATTTTCACTTTCTGTTAAGGCGGAGAATATACTGCAAGGAATCTCTGCCACATCAATGAGGTCAATCTGATGAGTGATGAGGGGGAAGAGTATCCGCCTGTTGTTTACTAAAAACATCCAGATATGCGATATAATCTTCTGGAAGAACGGTTTCTTGTCCCACTGGAGTGGCTATGAAGTGAGCGCTGGCTGAGCCTTTAACTTTGCTTAGATTATCAGACAGACAGTCTTTCAAACAGAAGTCAGAGGAAAATGTTTTGCTTTTGTTTGTGCAGTCAATTTGTGGGTTATGTGTAGAGTGCCAAGGCATCCTTAAGATGATTCAAAATTGTGGAGCAGTAATAAGATAAAATCTAATATTTTCCTCATGCCTTTTTCTGGGTTGTATGATGGAACAACACAGGGAAATACATCACAGGTCTTAACCACGCAAATTTTACCCCACATTTTTTAACAACCCTTATGCTTTTAAAATGTATGCCATTACCAAGCATTTGCTTATATATATAAACACTAAGTGTTTGTGGGGGACTCCCCACACCCTCAAATTACCTTAAATGCGTGGCATAAGCATGCGTTGTATAGTAAAAAAAATATCTAAAAGTATTGGTATTATGTAGAAAATGATGGCCATAATGTTGATAAAATAAATCAGCATAATTAGCAGAATTTAAATACAGGTCTTCAGTGTCAGAAGCAGCATATTTCAAATCGGAGAACAATGAATGAACGGCATGAACATCTCAGTCATCAGAGTGTATGTCCGACAAAACCACATCTCCTAAGGAAACGCGAAAGATGTATGGAAAGTTCAAAATTTGAGTCGGGCCAAGGATATCATATGAAACTTTATCCCAAACAATGCCATCAGCAACAGGGAATGTCGAAATATTGACAAGGCTTTGGTCTCTTTTCATAACATGTGACGACGTGTGACGTGCTAGAACTCTGTCAACAAAGTTCACAGCAGGGCGTTCAGGTAAATAATGGCTGTTAATCAAGAGGAAAAACACAGTCACAAACCAAATCCACATAAAATGGAACACCAGTGTCAGCACCATCCAGACTTAGGTCCATGGATGGACTAGGTAAGTCTTCTTGAACCAGGAGATGAAAAGACTGGCACGTATAGGGGTCTCTGCCACAGAAGAAAAGGCACAACATGGAAAAACACTCATTGTAAAGGCTGTTTCCCTTTTTTCCGCTGTTCAAGATTATAGTTCTAGTTTGGTAAGTAATTGCCCCAGATGTTAGTGTTGTTTCATCGACAGCTTGGAGTGTTACAGGTTTATCTTTCTGGCAAGTCGGAATGTCTAATTAGTTGCACTATGTGGTGTCTATGAGGTTGCCAGTGGCACCAGAGTTGATCATTACTACCACTGCAAAGGGTTTGTGGTGAATCTTTATTTCTGCATTAATCTTAAGTGAGGAGCTAAACTGTTTAGGGTGTTGGCAATTAGTAGGCCTGGGAAGTAAACTCTGCTCCGACTGCAGAGTTTGAGCCGATTTTGCTACTCCATGCTCCAGTTGGAGCGCAGAGTTCGGCAACACCTCCGCCAATCGCCAGAGCTGCGGAGTTTACCGGGACCTACCAGTACAGGCACAGGATCAACCGGAAAATATAAATGAATGATGATGTGCTATGGGCCTATGGCCAATAATATCTAGTGCACGTGAACCATATTCAAGATACTTATTTATCCACAATGTGCACAGAGACCACATCTGTATGTATTGTACAGTGTCCTCTCTTGGCCTCTGTGCACTGACAGGCCCATCTCCCAAGCTGCCCGTCCCACTTTCTCATGCATCTGACACCTCTCGGCCCCATGAATCTTAGGTAACATGAAACACGGTAGCCGGCGATAGAAAAATTCTTCTCAGTTGGCAGGCCCTTCTCAGGAACCCCCCAAGTCCGCTTCAGGTAAGCTTAAGCTATTGTATTAGAATAATTCCGCACAGCTAAACATAAATGATAGACTGAAGAGAGTGGAGGGCAGAAGGATTGAAAGCTTTCAAATTTGGGAGGTGCCAAGATCGCAACTGGTGGCAATAGCGGTGGCCGGGGCGCTCGGGCTCAGAAATTCTGATTGCTGAGCCCCTTCTACTTCACTTTTAGGTCTGAAATCATACATTGTTTTATTCAGAGTACCAACAGGATGTTTAACAATGGACACATGTCATTTACTTTGTGTTGGAGCGATGGTCTTACTTTTTCTCCTCTCACAATGGTGCTATGTACTTTCAGGGCAAAATACATGTTGGGGTCCTTTCTGTGACTCGAAGACTTACACAAATATAATCTGTCTGCTCCACTCTCCTTTGCAAAAATAGAACTTTATAAACACCTCATGAAGCCTTTTGCATATATGGCTTTGGATTTTTGAAGCACAATAGGTTATTTACCTATTCAGTATAGCTCACGTTTTGCCATTGAGGTAGGTTCGAGTGACCGTATCTCCTGTAAATCCTGTGGGTACAGAAGTAATTTACAACAGCCCAACAGAAGTGATCATGAAAATTCCTCGTCTTTGTGGAAATTGGAGCTTTCTGTCAGTGCTGCAGCCATAAGATTGCATATCTGACTCCCACCTCCACTCGGTGCCCATCCTAACTTAGCCATGAAATACCGCCCTGAGCACCACCCACACGCCTGGATTGCCCAGCGAGATAAGGAGCAATATTCGGATCTCATCCGACCGCAAGCCATGGATGACGGGGTTAATGACTTGTCTGGCTGTGTGAAGCAAATACATGGTGGCCATGATGCACCCCAGCATTACAACGTCTTCATTGATGACGCCGTGGCTCTGCAGGACCATCAGGCATATTGTTTGAGCAGGCGAGATTCAAGGGCACTTATTGTAGCACAACTCTAGCAGTATCAATTCTGAATACAGTACTCAGTCCACAGGCGGAACTCTGGGTAACTCTGCATAGTGCTCCACCTAGGCCTAACGATTAGTTGTTCAGGGGTGGACATATTTGCGCTCAAATGGTTCCTCTGCAATTCCTTCAAGCGTCCTAGTTTCCTGTGGGTTTCATATGACTTTCTCCTGTTTTGGGAAAGGCACTCTTAGGTTTAGTATTGCATTCTTTTACAAAATGTCCTTTTTTCCTTGTAATATAGGCATTGTCGATTCCTTCGACATTGGTCCTTCTCCTTCTGGGAGAGAGGGCCTCTAATTCCTCCCATATCTATTGGTTCGGAAAATTAAGAAACTTGAATGTTCTTTTCCTTGGATTTAGAAACGATTCTAGGTTCAAATCTTTTCTTATTGCCTTTTCTTTCAGCTAGACGATAGTCTTGTCAAAGGGTGAGACTTATACGATCCTCACAGAATTTAGATTGTGGATCAATCAGGCCCAGGATAGACTTTAGATCCTCTTTTCATCCTTGATAGTAAATTGATGTTTTCTTTTTTTCAGGCTAATTGGTTGCAGCAATCAATCTGTTGAACTGGGTTAAAAAAGTAACTAAATCTATATTTCCTTGCCTTAGATCTAGTAGTTCTCTATCAGCAGATCTGGTAATTGTTCTTCGATCAAAGAACTTTTCAAATTCTTTCTGGAAATTCCTCCAGTTATATAAGAGGGGATTGCACGTGTTAACTAAAGGAACTGCCAATAATGCCCCGTTTCCATAGAGATAAGAGATCAAAAAGGCTATGCTCAACTGGGCATCTGGAAATGAACAAGTATTTATCATGAAGCGGAATTGGACTTGGGTCAGGAATATGTAAACCCAGGGGGAATCTTTCAAGAATCTTTTGGGTGCTGCTAACGGAACTGGAGTGGGGACTGTGACCGAGACATTGGTAGGAGGTGGTGGGGGGTACTCAGAGGTTTATAAACGAGATGCCCACCTTTAGCTTTAGTACCAGAAGCAGTGTGGGCACTTACTTGGGTTTGCAGCTGGGCAACCTGAGAAGCTAACGATGCTGTCTCTAAACATTAAGTCACTAGATACCTCTGCATTTGAGCCATCATCTTGCACACATCCTCTATAGATGGTGTTGCAATGGTACTGCTCAGGATGAACGTAATTCAAGGGCTTGTTCTTTCTGACAGGGTCCCAAGTTCCTCAGGAGCAGCACCGTCAAAATGCCCACCTTCTGACACGTGCCAGTTTTAATCCACGTAGGGTCACTGTGCTTCTTATCACCGGGTGAAGAGTGATAACTGCTTGAACTGTTTTTATCGCAGTATTTCCTTGGTCTCACTCTTCCAACGTATTGCACAATGTTACTGCTACAAGAACAAATGCAATCTGAAATACAGTGTTGTCTCTATTGTCAACTACTTCCACCTCTCAGTGATCATGATTCAGCTATTCTGCAGAACTGAGAACTGTTAGTGAGAAAATCATGTCTCCTTACACACACAGGAATCATCTTACTGGGGATTGCGAGGGCAAGGCAGTTGCACGCCACTTTGCGGAGATGGAACAGGATTGCTCCATCTTGACAGCTCTCCTCTGCTCAAATGCTCTGCTTAAATGCTTCAATAACAAGCAGAGAGGAGTGGGTGAATCCATCTTTTACAGAGGACTGCATTTCGCAAAACAAGATGGCGGACGAAACTTCCACATTCAGTAGTGATCTCATGAGAGTTTATGAACCTTGTATGTCTTGAAAATAAAGAAGATACGGGGACCTGACACATTGGACCACTAGGAAGGATTCAGCTGCACTGCGGGATCTGGCACCTAGTTCCAAGCAGAGGTCTTTTAGTTGTTTCCCATCATCAGAGTTCAGTAAGTCTCATGTCATCCTTCAAAATGTGGCTCCTCTGCAATGGGCGTTCAAGTTCATTTGAGCCTGTTGGAAATGGGTTGTATGTTAGCTGGAGTGACCCTCATCATTTGGGGGGTTCTTTAGTGCCAGTAAGATTGCTCAGTAGAGCACCTGCCACAGAGATCTTCGTGCAACCTATGTGTCACTGCTGTCTGAGCTGTACCAAATCCACGCAAGTGAAAAGCTTACACTCTGCAGCCATATTGTACCTGTTCTGTAAGGGAAAGAAGCTTGTACAGTGGCCTTTGTGCTGAACCTGTTTGTGATGGAGGGCAAGTTTGCTCTGCCTGCTGTCTCAATGTACCTTTGCTGTGTGCCTCAGTACAGTGACCACCTCCCTCCAGGTCATAACAGATAATATTTCCAGCTCTTGACTTTTTTGTAACAGTCGAATGCATTCTGGATCACGTGTTGTTTTGTTTCCGTTAAACTGATAATACTAAAACACATGAAATAAGTGATTTTTTGGTGAAATCTTCAGGACTGGAGAGGGTGACTGTAATGACCTGGAGTGAGATGGTAACCCAATGTACGGGGGAATCCAGCTGCTACCAATATATTGTG